>NC_138177.1:28829209-29429209 GCF_964165515.1 Mesoplodon bidens | reverse complement strand
GAAATGTTAGAACAGATCTAGAATTTTCCCAAGTTTTGCTATTCTGTGTTTTTATGTGTGCATGGTTTATTTTAATAAAAAATTGATGTGTAAACTATTTAGTCTCATGAGCTTTTCACCGCCTGATGAATTTTCCTATTTCCTGACTTCTTGAAATCCAGCTTCACTGAGAAAAATAAAATGTTTTCTGGAGGGGGGTTCAATTTTTGAGCTTGAGTGCTTGAGGTGAGACCAAAATTTGATGGTGTAGACTGCCATAGGTTAAGATAAGTGCTCCAGATGCCTTCCAGGCAGGAGAGATGTGGTCAGATGGTGGAAAAGAAGATAGACATGGAGTTAGGAGATTAATGAACAAAGATGAACTCTTCCAATTGGCAAATTTGGAAAGAGCTTTAGAGGAGGGCCCACAGTGAAGTAAATTCTAATATACCCATAGTTCTTTCTTTTAACAGAACAAAACTAAGAAAAGTAGTCAAAGTTAGAAGGAAGACAGACTTTTGACTGACTGAAGGATTAATAGAATAAAAATCACTTACTCGTGTGTGACTTCTCTGTACTTGATAGGAGGCAGGGTAGTGAAGATAAACTCAAGTGTCTTACCTCTTAGCCAAAGGTAAAATAGTCTAACAACGAAAGGAGTCCTTTGAGATGTTGTCATTCGTCATGACAACCATATATTTCAAAGATTCCATTCTGGAATGGATGTACTTGCCTAGAAAGTAGTGATATGCTCAAGTGGCTGGTAATGCTCACTGTCACTCCTGGGGAGGGAAGCTTCTGGTTCCTGTGTTATCATCACTGAAAGGTAGCTCTGCAAACCAACAAGCTTGCTAGAAGTTGGGTGAAGGATATGAATAGAAAATTCACAGAAGAGGAAAACTGAATGGTCAGTAAATATTACAAGATGCTTAATCGTCTTCAAAGTCATGGAAATGCAAACCAATAAAATACCATTTCACAACAAATAAGTAAAAGAATAACGACAAATAAGTAAAAATTTTAAAATTGATTATCTAGATATTGGCAAAGGTAAAAGAAACTGGAACTTTCTCACACCACTGGAGGAAGTACAAATGATATAGCTACTTTGTAGAGCAATTTGTCACATTTTAGTAAAATTGAAAACTTGCAACCCAGAATTTCCACCTGTAGGTCCATAGATATAGAAACATTTATAGAATTTGTGTACTGGGAGGCACGGGGAAGTGTGTTCATTGCAGCATTTTTTTTTTTTTGTAACAAATTTAAGATATAACTTGTATTCCATATAATTCACCTTTTTAAAGTGTACAACTCTGTAGTTTTAAATATAATTACAGACTTGTACAACCGTCAACCCTATCTCTGCACCTATATTTATAAGAGATATTGGTCTGTAGTTTTCTTGAGGTGTCTTTGTCTGGTTTTGGTATCGGGGGTAATGCTGGCCTCATAGAATAAGTTGGACAATGTTCAATCCTCTTCTGTTTTTTAGAAGAGTTTATAAAGATTGTTGTCAATTTTTCGTTAAATACTTGGTAGAATTTGCCACTAAAGTCATTTGGTTCTGACATTTTCTTTGTAGGAAGGTTTTTGACTACTAATTCAATCTCTTATTATAGCTCTATTCAACTTTTTTCCACTTCGTGAGCAAGTTTTGATAGTTTGTGTCTCTCTAGAAATCTCTCCACTTCATATGTTAGGTAATTTGTTGGCATACAATTATTCAGAGCATTCCCTTATAATCTTTTCAGTTTCTGTAAGGTTTTTCTTAATTGTTGAAGCATTGTTTTGCCAGATATAGAAATCTTGGTTGACAATGTTTTTTTCCTCCCAGCCCTTTGCATATGTCACCCTGCTACATTCTGCCATCCATGTTTCTGATGACAAACCAGCTGTTAATCTTATGCCAATATCTTACACATGATGAGCTGCTTTTCACTTGTTGCTTTTAAGATTTTCTCTTTGTTTTTGGCTTTAGACATGCTACTGGACACTCTTTGAGCTTTGTGTGTGCAGGTTAATGGGATTTTGGGGTTAAATTGGGGAAGTTTTTGGCCATTATTTCTGCTCCTTTCTCTCCTCTCCATCTATTACTCATATTAGGCATATTTTGGTATACTTGATGATGTACCGCAAATCACTGAGTCTTTGTTTATTTTTCCTCTTTCTTTTAAATTTCTGCTCTTTAGACTGGATAACATCGATTGACCTATTGGCAAGTTTGGTGATTTTGCCATCTGCTATTCAAATCTGCTGTTGAGCCCCTCTAAGTAGATGTTTCATTTCAGTTATACTTTTCACTCCAGAATTTCTATTTGGCTGTGTTGTATAATTTCTAGTTCCTTTTTGATATTCTCTATTTGGTAAGAGACATTGTTTTTATACTTTCTTTAAAAACATGGTTTACTTTAGTTCTTTCACTGCATTTATAAGTTTGTTAAAAAGTCTTTGTCTAGTAGGTACAACATCTGGTTTCCTTAGTGACAGTTTCTATTGTTTTTATTCCTGTGTATGGGCCATAATTTCCTTTTTCTTTGCATGTGTCATAATTTTTATTAAAATCTGGATATTTAAAAAAATTTAATATAGCAGCTCTAGAAATCATGTTGCTCTCCCCTCAGAGTTTGTTATTATGCTCATTATTGTCATTGATGGTGGTTTTATTTTGTGAATGTAGTGACTTTCCTGGACTAATACGGTAAAGTCTGTATTTTTTCTTTTTTGTCGTATATGGCCACTGAATTCTCTGTTCAGTTAGCTAATGATTGGATAGAGGTTTTTTTAAAAGTGTTTTGAACCAGTAAGTCTCCCAACCTTTGCCAAGGAGCTCCATGTGTTTGTACGTGTGTGTGTGTGTTGTTGTTGTTGTTGTTATTGAATGCTTTCCATACTTCCAGCAGTTTACAGCACTGCCTTAGTCTTTGCTTCCTGATTGCAGAGCCTTAATGTTGCCCAGAGGGAAGAGATTAGAACCTTCTCATGTCTTTCCTTGGTGTGTGCAGAGCTCTGAACATGATTTACAGAAATTATTTTTAAATTATATTTACAGAAATTATTAGGAATTATTTAACTGTCATTATTTTTATATTACATTTCTGCTTTTTTTCTTGTAAAATCTTTCTTTTTTTTTTTTTTTTTTACATCTTCTATTGATTCCATTTTGACGATTACTCAGTATTGGATGAGATGAGCTACTCTCAGATCAAATGGTTGCTGGACTTTCAGATAGAGAAATTCTCCTCTTGACCCAGAACTGTGTGTGTAAATTTGCTTTCAGATTTATTCTACCCTTGCCATTTGATCCTGGCAGCTTCAGAATTTACCTCCTCTCTCATGAATTACCTGCAACAGTAGATTCTTGGTTAAAAACCAGAACGAAAGAAAGGTGTTCAGTTTGCATATCCCACTTCTGTTTTTCTGTCTAAGCTGCTCACCTTGCTTTTCCTCGTGCCTCCATCCCCACCAAAAAGCATCATACATCTTCCCAGGGAGTACCTCTGGATCCAAATATCTGAACAAAAGCTTCATTCCAGAGATGTCATATTTACTCACAATCTAGCTATTTCACCACTGGAGTGTTTTCATTGTTATTTTCAAAGATTCCATATTTACTAAATGTTTCTTTAACTTTAGCAAAAGTTTCCCCTTTAAAATTCTCACAGGATTGAATACATATGTGAAGAAATGTTAGAACAGATCTAGAATTTTCCCAAGTTTTGCTATTCTGTGTTTTTATGTGTGCATGGTTTATTTTAATAAAAAATTGATGTGTAAACTATTTAGTCTCATGAGCTTTTCACCGCCTGATGAATTTTCCTATTTCCTGACTTCTTGAAATCCAGCTTCACTGAGAAAAATAAAATGTTTTCTGGAGGGGGGTTCAATTTTTGAGCTTGAGTGCTTGAGGTGAGACCAAAATTTGATGGTGTAGACTGCCATAGGTTAAGATAAGTGCTCCAGATGCCTTCCAGGCAGGAGAGATGTGGTCAGATGGTGGAAAAGAAGATAGACATGGAGTTAGGAGATTAATGAACAAAGATGAGCTCTTCCAATTGGCAAATTTGGAAAGAGCTTTAGAGGAGGGCCCACAGTGAAGTAAATTCTAATATACCCATAGTTCTTTCTTTTAACAGAACAAAACTAAGAAAAGTAGTCAAAGTTAGAAGGAAGACAGACTTTTGACTGACTGAAGGATTAATAGAATAAAAATCACTTACTCGTGTGTGACTTCTCTGTACTTGATAGGAGGCAGGGTAGTGAAGATAAACTCAAGTGTCTTACCTCTTAGCCAAAGGTAAAATAGTCTAACAACGAAAGGAGTCCTTTGAGATGTTGTCATTCGTCATGACAACCATATATTTCAAAGATTCCATTCTGGAATGGATGTACTTGCCTAGAAAGTAGTGATATGCTCAAGTGGCTGGTAATGCTCACTGTCACTCCTGGGGAGGGAAGCTTCTGGTTCCTGTGTTATCATCACTGAAAGGTAGCTCTGCAAACCAACAAGCTTGCTAGAAGTTGGGTGAAGGATATGAATAGAAAATTCACAGAAGAGGAAAACTGAATGGTCAGTAAATATTACAAGATGCTTAATCGTCTTCAAAGTCATGGAAATGCAAACCAATAAAATACCATTTCACAACAAATAAGTAAAAGAATAACGACAAATAAGTAAAAATTTTAAAATTGATTATCTAGATATTGGCAAAGGTAAAAGAAACTGGAACTTTCTCACACCACTGGAGGAAGTACAAATGATATAGCTACTTTGTAGAGCAATTTGTCACATTTTAGTAAAATTGAAAACTTGCAACCCAGAATTTCCACCTGTAGGTCCATAGATATAGAAACATTTATAGAATTTGTGTACTGGGAGGCACGGGGAAGTGTGTTCATTGCAGCATTTTTTTTTTTTGTAACAAATTTAAGATATAACTTGTATTCCATATAATTCACCTTTTTAAAGTGTACAACTCTGTAGTTTTAAATATAATTACAGACTTGTACAACCGTCAACCCTATCTCTGCACCTATATTTATAAGAGATATTGGTCTGTAGTTTTCTTGAGGTGTCTTTGTCTGGTTTTGGTATCGGGGGTAATGCTGGCCTCATAGAATAAGTTGGACAATGTTCAATCCTCTTCTGTTTTTTAGAAGAGTTTATAAAGATTGTTGTCAATTTTTCGTTAAATACTTGGTAGAATTTGCCACTAAAGTCATTTGGTTCTGACATTTTCTTTGTAGGAAGGTTTTTGACTACTAATTCAATCTCTTATTATAGTTCTATTCAACTTTTTTCCACTTCGTGAGCAAGTTTTGATAGTTTGTGTCTCTCTAGAAATCTCTCCACTTCATATGTTAGGTAATTTGTTGGCATACAATTATTCAGAGCATTCCCTTATAATCTTTTCAGTTTCTGTAAGGTTTTTCTTAATTGTTGAAGCATTGTTTTGCCAGATATAGAAATCTTGGTTGACAATGTTTTTTTCCTCCCAGCCCTTTGCATATGTCACCCTGCTACATTCTGCCATCCATGTTTCTGATGACAAACCAGCTGTTAATCTTATGCCAATATCTTACACATGATGAGCTGCTTTTCACTTGTTGCTTTTAAGATTTTCTCTTTGTTTTTGGCTTTAGACATGCTACTGGACACTCTTTGAGCTTTGTGTGTGCAGGTTAATGGGATTTTGGGGTTAAATTGGGGAAGTTTTTGGCCATTATTTCTGCTCCTTTCTCTCCTCTCCATCTATTACTCATATTAGGCATATTTTGGTATACTTGATGATGTACCGCAAATCACTGAGTCTTTGTTTATTTTTCCTCTTTCTTTTAAATTTCTGCTCTTTAGACTGGATAACATCGATTGACCTATTGGCAAGTTTGGTGATTTTGCCATCTGCTATTCAAATCTGCTGTTGAGCCCCTCTAAGTAGATGTTTCATTTCAGTTATACTTTTCACTCCAGAATTTCTATTTGGCTGTGTTGTATAATTTCTAGTTCCTTTTTGATATTCTCTATTTGGTAAGAGACATTGTTTTTATACTTTCTTTAAAAACATGGTTTACTTTAGTTCTTTCACTGCATTTATAAGTTTGTTAAAAAGTCTTTGTCTAGTAGGTACAACATCTGGTTTCCTTAGTGACAGTTTCTATTGTTTTTATTCCTGTGTATGGGCCATAATTTCCTTTTTCTTTGCATGTGTCATAATTTTTATTAAAATCTGGATATTTAAAAAAATTTAATATAGCAGCTCTAGAAATCATGTTGCTCTCCCCTCAGAGTTTGTTATTATGCTCATTATTGTCATTGATGGTGGTTTTATTTTGTGAATGTAGTGACTTTCCTGGACTAATACGGTAAAGTCTGTATTTTTTCTTTTTTGTCGTATATGGCCACTGAATTCTCTGTTCAGTTAGCTAATGATTGGATAGAGGTTTTTTTAAAAGTGTTTTGAACCAGTAAGTCTCCCAACCTTTGCCAAGGAGCTCCATGTGTTTGTACGTGTGTGTGTGTGTTGTTGTTGTTGTTGTTATTGAATGCTTTCCATACTTCCAGCAGTTTACAGCACTGCCTTAGTCTTTGCTTCCTGATTGCAGAGCCTTAATGTTGCCCAGAGGGAAGAGATTAGAACCTTCTCATGTCTTTCCTTGGTGTGTGCAGAGCTCTGAACATGATTTACAGAAATTATTTTTAAATTATATTTACAGAAATTATTAGGAATTATTTAACTGTCATTATTTTTATATTACATTTCTGCTTTTTTTCTTGTAAAATCTTTCTTTTTTTTTTTTTTTTTTACATCTTCTATTGATTCCATTTTGACGATTACTCAGTATTGGATGAGATGAGCTACTCTCAGATCAAATGGTTGCTGGACTTTCAGATAGAGAAATTCTCCTCTTGACCCAGAACTGTGTGTGTAAATTTGCTTTCAGATTTATTCTACCCTTGCCATTTGATCCTGGCAGCTTCAGAATTTACCTCCTCTCTCATGAATTACCTGCAACAGTAGATTCTTGGTTAAAAACCAGAACGAAAGAAAGGTGTTCAGTTTGCATATCCCACTTCTGTTTTTCTGTCTAAGCTGCTCACCTTGCTTTTCCTCGTGCCTCCATCCCCACCAAAAAGCATCATACATCTTCCCAGGGAGTACCTCTGGATCCAAATATCTGAACAAAAGCTTCATTCCAGAGATGTCATATTTACTCACAATCTAGCTATTTCACCACTGGAGTGTTTTCATTGTTATTTTCAAAGATTCCATATTTACTAAATGTTTCTTTAACTTTAGCAAAAGTTTCCCCTTTAAAATTCTCACAGGATTGAATACATATGTGAAGAAATGTTAGAACAGATCTAGAATTTTCCCAAGTTTTGCTATTCTGTGTTTTTATGTGTGCATGGTTTATTTTAATAAAAAATTGATGTGTAAACTATTTAGTCTCATGAGCTTTTCACCGCCTGATGAATTTTCCTATTTCCTGACTTCTTGAAATCCAGCTTCACTGAGAAAAATAAAATGTTTTCTGGAGGGGGGTTCAATTTTTGAGCTTGAGTGCTTGAGGTGAGACCAAAATTTGATGGTGTAGACTGCCATAGGTTAAGATAAGTGCTCCAGATGCCTTCCAGGCAGGAGAGATGTGGTCAGATGGTGGAAAAGAAGATAGACATGGAGTTAGGAGATTAATGAACAAAGATGAACTCTTCCAATTGGCAAATTTGGAAAGAGCTTTAGAGGAGGGCCCACAGTGAAGTAAATTCTAATATACCCATAGTTCTTTCTTTTAACAGAACAAAACTAAGAAAAGTAGTCAAAGTTAGAAGGAAGACAGACTTTTGACTGACTGAAGGATTAATAGAATAAAAATCACTTACTCGTGTGTGACTTCTCTGTACTTGATAGGAGGCAGGGTAGTGAAGATAAACTCAAGTGTCTTACCTCTTAGCCAAAGGTAAAATAGTCTAACAACGAAAGGAGTCCTTTGAGATGTTGTCATTCGTCATGACAACCATATATTTCAAAGATTCCATTCTGGAATGGATGTACTTGCCTAGAAAGTAGTGATATGCTCAAGTGGCTGGTAATGCTCACTGTCACTCCTGGGGAGGGAAGCTTCTGGTTCCTGTGTTATCATCACTGAAAGGTAGCTCTGCAAACCAACAAGCTTGCTAGAAGTTGGGTGAAGGATATGAATAGAAAATTCACAGAAGAGGAAAACTGAATGGTCAGTAAATATTACAAGATGCTTAATCGTCTTCAAAGTCATGGAAATGCAAACCAATAAAATACCATTTCACAACAAATAAGTAAAAGAATAACGACAAATAAGTAAAAATTTTAAAATTGGTTATCTAGATATTGGCAAAGGTAAAAGAAACTGGAACTTTCTCACACCACTGGAGGAAGTACAAATGATATAGCTACTTTGTAGAGCAATTTGTCACATTTTAGTAAAATTGAAAACTTGCAACCCAGAATTTCCACCTGTAGGTCCATAGATATAGAAACATTTATAGAATTTGTGTACTGGGAGGCACGGGGAAGTGTGTTCATTGCAGCATTTTTTTTTTTTTGTAACAAATTTAAGATATAACTTGTATTCCATATAATTCACCTTTTTAAAGTGTACAACTCTGTAGTTTTAAATATAATTACAGACTTGTACAACCGTCAACCCTATCTCTGCACCTATATTTATAAGAGATATTGGTCTGTAGTTTTCTTGAGGTGTCTTTGTCTGGTTTTGGTATCGGGGGTAATGCTGGCCTCATAGAATAAGTTGGACAATGTTCAATCCTCTTCTGTTTTTTAGAAGAGTTTATAAAGATTGTTGTCAATTTTTCGTTAAATACTTGGTAGAATTTGCCACTAAAGTCATTTGGTTCTGACATTTTCTTTGTAGGAAGGTTTTTGACTACTAATTCAATCTCTTATTATAGTTCTATTCAACTTTTTTCCACTTCGTGAGCAAGTTTTGATAGTTTGTGTCTCTCTAGAAATCTCTCCACTTCATATGTTAGGTAATTTGTTGGCATACAATTATTCAGAGCATTCCCTTATAATCTTTTCAGTTTCTGTAAGGTTTTTCTTAATTGTTGAAGCATTGTTTTGCCAGATATAGAAATCTTGGTTGACAATGTTTTTTTCCTCCCAGCCCTTTGCATATGTCACCCTGCTACATTCTGCCATCCATGTTTCTGATGACAAACCAGCTGTTAATCTTATGCCAATATCTTACACATGATGAGCTGCTTTTCACTTGTTGCTTTTAAGATTTTCTCTTTGTTTTTGGCTTTAGACATGCTACTGGACACTCTTTGAGCTTTGTGTGTGCAGGTTAATGGGATTTTGGGGTTAAATTGGGGAAGTTTTTGGCCATTATTTCTGCTCCTTTCTCTCCTCTCCATCTATTACTCATATTAGGCATATTTTGGTATACTTGATGATGTACCGCAAATCACTGAGTCTTTGTTTATTTTTCCTCTTTCTTTTAAATTTCTGCTCTTTAGACTGGATAACATCGATTGACCTATTGGCAAGTTTGGTGATTTTGCCATCTGCTATTCAAATCTGCTGTTGAGCCCCTCTAAGTAGATGTTTCATTTCAGTTATACTTTTCACTCCAGAATTTCTATTTGGCTGTGTTGTATAATTTCTAGTTCCTTTTTGATATTCTCTATTTGGTAAGAGACATTGTTTTTATACTTTCTTTAAAAACATGGTTTACTTTAGTTCTTTCACTGCATTTATAAGTTTGTTAAAAAGTCTTTGTCTAGTAGGTACAACATCTGGTTTCCTTAGTGACAGTTTCTATTGTTTTTATTCCTGTGTATGGGCCATAATTTCCTTTTTCTTTGCATGTGTCATAATTTTTATTAAAATCTGGATATTTAAAAAAATTTAATATAGCAGCTCTAGAAATCATGTTGCTCTCCCCTCAGAGTTTGTTATTATGCTCATTATTGTCATTGATGGTGGTTTTATTTTGTGAATGTAGTGACTTTCCTGGACTAATACGGTAAAGTCTGTATTTTTTCTTTTTTGTCGTATATGGCCACTGAATTCTCTGTTCAGTTAGCTAATGATTGGATAGAGGTTTTTTTAAAAGTGTTTTGAACCAGTAAGTCTCCCAACCTTTGCCAAGGAGCTCCATGTGTTTGTACGTGTGTGTGTGTGTTGTTGTTGTTGTTGTTATTGAATGCTTTCCATACTTCCAGCAGTTTACAGCACTGCCTTAGTCTTTGCTTCCTGATTGCAGAGCCTTAATGTTGCCCAGAGGGAAGAGATTAGAACCTTCTCATGTCTTTCCTTGGTGTGTGCAGAGCTCTGAACATGATTTACAGAAATTATTTTTAAATTATATTTACAGAAATTATTAGGAATTATTTAACTGTCATTATTTTTATATTACATTTCTGCTTTTTTTCTTGTAAAATCTTTCTTTTTTTTTTTTTTTTTTACATCTTCTATTGATTCCATTTTGACGATTACTCAGTATTGGATGAGATGAGCTACTCTCAGATCAAATGGTTGCTGGACTTTCAGATAGAGAAATTCTCCTCTTGACCCAGAACTGTGTGTGTAAATTTGCTTTCAGATTTATTCTACCCTTGCCATTTGATCCTGGCAGCTTCAGAATTTACCTCCTCTCTCATGAATTACCTGCAACAGTAGATTCTTGGTTAAAAACCAGAACGAAAGAAAGGTGTTCAGTTTGCATATCCCACTTCTGTTTTTCTGTCTAAGCTGCTCACCTTGCTTTTCCTCGTGCCTCCATCCCCACCAAAAAGCATCATACATCTTCCCAGGGAGTACCTCTGGATCCAAATATCTGAACAAAAGCTTCATTCCAGAGATGTCATATTTACTCACAATCTAGCTATTTCACCACTGGAGTGTTTTCATTGTTATTTTCAAAGATTCCATATTTACTAAATGTTTCTTTAACTTTAGCAAAAGTTTCCCCTTTAAAATTCTCACAGGATTGAATACATATGTGAAGAAATGTTAGAACAGATCTAGAATTTTCCCAAGTTTTGCTATTCTGTGTTTTTATGTGTGCATGGTTTATTTTAATAAAAAATTGATGTGTAAACTATTTAGTCTCATGAGCTTTTCACCGCCTGATGAATTTTCCTATTTCCTGACTTCTTGAAATCCAGCTTCACTGAGAAAAATAAAATGTTTTCTGGAGGGGGGTTCAATTTTTGAGCTTGAGTGCTTGAGGTGAGACCAAAATTTGATGGTGTAGACTGCCATAGGTTAAGATAAGTGCTCCAGATGCCTTCCAGGCAGGAGAGATGTGGTCAGATGGTGGAAAAGAAGATAGACATGGAGTTAGGAGATTAATGAACAAAGATGAACTCTTCCAATTGGCAAATTTGGAAAGAGCTTTAGAGGAGGGCCCACAGTGAAGTAAATTCTAATATACCCATAGTTCTTTCTTTTAACAGAACAAAACTAAGAAAAGTAGTCAAAGTTAGAAGGAAGACAGACTTTTGACTGACTGAAGGATTAATAGAATAAAAATCACTTACTCGTGTGTGACTTCTCTGTACTTGATAGGAGGCAGGGTAGTGAAGATAAACTCAAGTGTCTTACCTCTTAGCCAAAGGTAAAATAGTCTAACAACGAAAGGAGTCCTTTGAGATGTTGTCATTCGTCATGACAACCATATATTTCAAAGATTCCATTCTGGAATGGATGTACTTGCCTAGAAAGTAGTGATATGCTCAAGTGGCTGGTAATGCTCACTGTCACTCCTGGGGAGGGAAGCTTCTGGTTCCTGTGTTATCATCACTGAAAGGTAGCTCTGCAAACCAACAAGCTTGCTAGAAGTTGGGTGAAGGATATGAATAGAAAATTCACAGAAGAGGAAAACTGAATGGTCAGTAAATATTACAAGATGCTTAATCGTCTTCAAAGTCATGGAAATGCAAACCAATAAAATACCATTTCACAACAAATAAGTAAAAGAATAACGACAAATAAGTAAAAATTTTAAAATTGATTATCTAGATATTGGCAAAGGTAAAAGAAACTGGAACTTTCTCACACCACTGGAGGAAGTACAAATGATATAGCTACTTTGTAGAGCAATTTGTCACATTTTAGTAAAATTGAAAACTTGCAACCCAGAATTTCCACCTGTAGGTCCATAGATATAGAAACATTTATAGAATTTGTGTACTGGGAGGCACGGGGAAGTGTGTTCATTGCAGCATTTTTTTTTTTTGTAACAAATTTAAGATATAACTTGTATTCCATATAATTCACCTTTTTAAAGTGTACAACTCTGTAGTTTTAAATATAATTACAGACTTGTACAACCGTCAACCCTATCTCTGCACCTATATTTATAAGAGATATTGGTCTGTAGTTTTCTTGAGGTGTCTTTGTCTGGTTTTGGTATCGGGGGTAATGCTGGCCTCATAGAATAAGTTGGACAATGTTCAATCCTCTTCTGTTTTTTAGAAGAGTTTATAAAGATTGTTGTCAATTTTTCGTTAAATACTTGGTAGAATTTGCCACTAAAGTCATTTGGTTCTGACATTTTCTTTGTAGGAAGGTTTTTGACTACTAATTCAATCTCTTATTATAGTTCTATTCAACTTTTTTCCACTTCGTGAGCAAGTTTTGATAGTTTGTGTCTCTCTAGAAATCTCTCCACTTCATATGTTAGGTAATTTGTTGGCATACAATTATTCAGAGCATTCCCTTATAATCTTTTCAGTTTCTGTAAGGTTTTTCTTAATTGTTGAAGCATTGTTTTGCCAGATATAGAAATCTTGGTTGACAATGTTTTTTTCCTCCCAGCCCTTTGCATATGTCACCCTGCTACATTCTGCCATCCATGTTTCTGATGACAAACCAGCTGTTAATCTTATGCCAATATCTTACACATGATGAGCTGCTTTTCACTTGTTGCTTTTAAGATTTTCTCTTTGTTTTTGGCTTTAGACATGCTACTGGACACTCTTTGAGCTTTGTGTGTGCAGGTTAATGGGATTTTGGGGTTAAATTGGGGAAGTTTTTGGCCATTATTTCTGCTCCTTTCTCTCCTCTCCATCTATTACTCATATTAGGCATATTTTGGTATACTTGATGATGTACCGCAAATCACTGAGTCTTTGTTTATTTTTCCTCTTTCTTTTAAATTTCTGCTCTTTAGACTGGATAACATCGATTGACCTATTGGCAAGTTTGGTGATTTTGCCATCTGCTATTCAAATCTGCTGTTGAGCCCCTCTAAGTAGATGTTTCATTTCAGTTATACTTTTCACTCCAGAATTTCTATTTGGCTGTGTTGTATAATTTCTAGTTCCTTTTTGATATTCTCTATTTGGTAAGAGACATTGTTTTTATACTTTCTTTAAAAACATGGTTTACTTTAGTTCTTTCACTGCATTTATAAGTTTGTTAAAAAGTCTTTGTCTAGTAGGTACAACATCTGGTTTCCTTAGTGACAGTTTCTATTGTTTTTATTCCTGTGTATGGGCCATAATTTCCTTTTTCTTTGCATGTGTCATAATTTTTATTAAAATCTGGATATTTAAAAAAATTTAATATAGCAGCTCTAGAAATCATGTTGCTCTCCCCTCAGAGTTTGTTATTATGCTCATTATTGTCATTGATGGTGGTTTTATTTTGTGAATGTAGTGACTTTCCTGGACTAATACGGTAAAGTCTGTATTTTTTCTTTTTTGTCGTATATGGCCACTGAATTCTCTGTTCAGTTAGCTAATGATTGGATAGAGGTTTTTTTAAAAGTGTTTTGAACCAGTAAGTCTCCCAACCTTTGCCAAGGAGCTCCATGTGTTTGTACGTGTGTGTGTGTGTTGTTGTTGTTGTTGTTATTGAATGCTTTCCATACTTCCAGCAGTTTACAGCACTGCCTTAGTCTTTGCTTCCTGATTGCAGAGCCTTAATGTTGCCCAGAGGGAAGAGATTAGAACCTTCTCATGTCTTTCCTTGGTGTGTGCAGAGCTCTGAACATGATTTACAGAAATTATTTTTAAATTATATTTACAGAAATTATTAGGAATTATTTAACTGTCATTATTTTTATATTACATTTCTGCTTTTTTTCTTGTAAAATCTTTCTTTTTTTTTTTTTTTTTTACATCTTCTATTGATTCCATTTTGACGATTACTCAGTATTGGATGAGATGAGCTACTCTCAGATCAAATGGTTGCTGGACTTTCAGATAGAGAAATTCTCCTCTTGACCCAGAACTGTGTGTGTAAATTTGCTTTCAGATTTATTCTACCCTTGCCATTTGATCCTGGCAGCTTCAGAATTTACCTCCTCTCTCATGAATTACCTGCAACAGTAGATTCTTGGTTAAAAACCAGAACGAAAGAAAGGTGTTCAGTTTGCATATCCCACTTCTGTTTTTCTGTCTAAGCTGCTCACCTTGCTTTTCCTCGTGCCTCCATCCCCACCAAAAAGCATCATACATCTTCCCAGGGAGTACCTCTGGATCCAAATATCTGAACAAAAGCTTCATTCCAGAGATGTCATATTTACTCACAATCTAGCTATTTCACCACTGGAGTGTTTTCATTGTTATTTTCAAAGATTCCATATTTACTAAATGTTTCTTTAACTTTAGCAAAAGTTTCCCCTTTAAAATTCTCACAGGATTGAATACATATGTGAAGAAATGTTAGAACAGATCTAGAATTTTCCCAAGTTTTGCTATTCTGTGTTTTTATGTGTGCATGGTTTATTTTAATAAAAAATTGATGTGTAAACTATTTAGTCTCATGAGCTTTTCACCGCCTGATGAATTTTCCTATTTCCTGACTTCTTGAAATCCAGCTTCACTGAGAAAAATAAAATGTTTTCTGGAGGGGGGTTCAATTTTTGAGCTTGAGTGCTTGAGGTGAGACCAAAATTTGATGGTGTAGACTGCCATAGGTTAAGATAAGTGCTCCAGATGCCTTCCAGGCAGGAGAGATGTGGTCAGATGGTGGAAAAGAAGATAGACATGGAGTTAGGAGATTAATGAACAAAGATGAACTCTTCCAATTGGCAAATTTGGAAAGAGCTTTAGAGGAGGGCCCACAGTGAAGTAAATTCTAATATACCCATAGTTCTTTCTTTTAACAGAACAAAACTAAGAAAAGTAGTCAAAGTTAGAAGGAAGACAGACTTTTGACTGACTGAAGGATTAATAGAATAAAAATCACTTACTCGTGTGTGACTTCTCTGTACTTGATAGGAGGCAGGGTAGTGAAGATAAACTCAAGTGTCTTACCTCTTAGCCAAAGGTAAAATAGTCTAACAACGAAAGGAGTCCTTTGAGATGTTGTCATTCGTCATGACAACCATATATTTCAAAGATTCCATTCTGGAATGGATGTACTTGCCTAGAAAGTAGTGATATGCTCAAGTGGCTGGTAATGCTCACTGTCACTCCTGGGGAGGGAAGCTTCTGGTTCCTGTGTTATCATCACTGAAAGGTAGCTCTGCAAACCAACAAGCTTGCTAGAAGTTGGGTGAAGGATATGAATAGAAAATTCACAGAAGAGGAAAACTGAATGGTCAGTAAATATTACAAGATGCTTAATCGTCTTCAAAGTCATGGAAATGCAAACCAATAAAATACCATTTCACAACAAATAAGTAAAAGAATAACGACAAATAAGTAAAAATTTTAAAATTGATTATCTAGATATTGGCAAAGGTAAAAGAAACTGGAACTTTCTCACACCACTGGAGGAAGTACAAATGATATAGCTACTTTGTAGAGCAATTTGTCACATTTTAGTAAAATTGAAAACTTGCAACCCAGAATTTCCACCTGTAGGTCCATAGATATAGAAACATTTATAGAATTTGTGTACTGGGAGGCACGGGGAAGTGTGTTCATTGCAGCATTTTTTTTTTTTGTAACAAATTTAAGATATAACTTGTATTCCATATAATTCACCTTTTTAAAGTGTACAACTCTGTAGTTTTAAATATAATTACAGACTTGTACAACCGTCAACCCTATCTCTGCACCTATATTTATAAGAGATATTGGTCTGTAGTTTTCTTGAGGTGTCTTTGTCTGGTTTTGGTATCGGGGGTAATGCTGGCCTCATAGAATAAGTTGGACAATGTTCAATCCTCTTCTGTTTTTTAGAAGAGTTTATAAAGATTGTTGTCAATTTTTCGTTAAATACTTGGTAGAATTTGCCACTAAAGTCATTTGGTTCTGACATTTTCTTTGTAGGAAGGTTTTTGACTACTAATTCAATCTCTTATTATAGTTCTATTCAACTTTTTTCCACTTCGTGAGCAAGTTTTGATAGTTTGTGTCTCTCTAGAAATCTCTCCACTTCATATGTTAGGTAATTTGTTGGCATACAATTATTCAGAGCATTCCCTTATAATCTTTTCAGTTTCTGTAAGGTTTTTCTTAATTGTTGAAGCATTGTTTTGCCAGATATAGAAATCTTGGTTGACAATGTTTTTTTCCTCCCAGCCCTTTGCATATGTCACCCTGCTACATTCTGCCATCCATGTTTCTGATGACAAACCAGCTGTTAATCTTATGCCAATATCTTACACATGATGAGCTGCTTTTCACTTGTTGCTTTTAAGATTTTCTCTTTGTTTTTGGCTTTAGACATGCTACTGGACACTCTTTGAGCTTTGTGTGTGCAGGTTAATGGGATTTTGGGGTTAAATTGGGGAAGTTTTTGGCCATTATTTCTGCTCCTTTCTCTCCTCTCCATCTATTACTCATATTAGGCATATTTTGGTATACTTGATGATGTACCGCAAATCACTGAGTCTTTGTTTATTTTTCCTCTTTCTTTTAAATTTCTGCTCTTTAGACTGGATAACATCGATTGACCTATTGGCAAGTTTGGTGATTTTGCCATCTGCTATTCAAATCTGCTGTTGAGCCCCTCTAAGTAGATGTTTCATTTCAGTTATACTTTTCACTCCAGAATTTCTATTTGGCTGTGTTGTATAATTTCTAGTTCCTTTTTGATATTCTCTATTTGGTAAGAGACATTGTTTTTATACTTTCTTTAAAAACATGGTTTACTTTAGTTCTTTCACTGCATTTATAAGTTTGTTAAAAAGTCTTTGTCTAGTAGGTACAACATCTGGTTTCCTTAGTGACAGTTTCTATTGTTTTTATTCCTGTGTATGGGCCATAATTTCCTTTTTCTTTGCATGTGTCATAATTTTTATTAAAATCTGGATATTTAAAAAAATTTAATATAGCAGCTCTAGAAATCATGTTGCTCTCCCCTCAGAGTTTGTTATTATGCTCATTATTGTCATTGATGGTGGTTTTATTTTGTGAATGTAGTGACTTTCCTGGACTAATACGGTAAAGTCTGTATTTTTTCTTTTTTGTCGTATATGGCCACTGAATTCTCTGTTCAGTTAGCTAATGATTGGATAGAGGTTTTTTTAAAAGTGTTTTGAACCAGTAAGTCTCCCAACCTTTGCCAAGGAGCTCCATGTGTTTGTACGTGTGTGTGTGTGTTGTTGTTGTTGTTGTTATTGAATGCTTTCCATACTTCCAGCAGTTTACAGCACTGCCTTAGTCTTTGCTTCCTGATTGCAGAGCCTTAATGTTGCCCAGAGGGAAGAGATTAGAACCTTCTCATGTCTTTCCTTGGTGTGTGCAGAGCTCTGAACATGATTTACAGAAATTATTTTTAAATTATATTTACAGAAATTATTAGGAATTATTTAACTGTCATTATTTTTATATTACATTTCTGCTTTTTTTCTTGTAAAATCTTTCTTTTTTTTTTTTTTTTTTACATCTTCTATTGATTCCATTTTGACGATTACTCAGTATTGGATGAGATGAGCTACTCTCAGATCAAATGGTTGCTGGACTTTCAGATAGAGAAATTCTCCTCTTGACCCAGAACTGTGTGTGTAAATTTGCTTTCAGATTTATTCTACCCTTGCCATTTGATCCTGGCAGCTTCAGAATTTACCTCCTCTCTCATGAATTACCTGCAACAGTAGATTCTTGGTTAAAAACCAGAACGAAAGAAAGGTGTTCAGTTTGCATATCCCACTTCTGTTTTTCTGTCTAAGCTGCTCACCTTGCTTTTCCTCGTGCCTCCATCCCCACCAAAAAGCATCATACATCTTCCCAGGGAGTACCTCTGGATCCAAATATCTGAACAAAAGCTTCATTCCAGAGATGTCATATTTACTCACAATCTAGCTATTTCACCACTGGAGTGTTTTCATTGTTATTTTCAAAGATTCCATATTTACTAAATGTTTCTTTAACTTTAGCAAAAGTTTCCCCTTTAAAATTCTCACAGGATTGAATACATATGTGAAGAAATGTTAGAACAGATCTAGAATTTTCCCAAGTTTTGCTATTCTGTGTTTTTATGTGTGCATGGTTTATTTTAATAAAAAATTGATGTGTAAACTATTTAGTCTCATGAGCTTTTCACCGCCTGATGAATTTTCCTATTTCCTGACTTCTTGAAATCCAGCTTCACTGAGAAAAATAAAATGTTTTCTGGAGGGGGGTTCAATTTTTGAGCTTGAGTGCTTGAGGTGAGACCAAAATTTGATGGTGTAGACTGCCATAGGTTAAGATAAGTGCTCCAGATGCCTTCCAGGCAGGAGAGATGTGGTCAGATGGTGGAAAAGAAGATAGACATGGAGTTAGGAGATTAATGAACAAAGATGAACTCTTCCAATTGGCAAATTTGGAAAGAGCTTTAGAGGAGGGCCCACAGTGAAGTAAATTCTAATATACCCATAGTTCTTTCTTTTAACAGAACAAAACTAAGAAAAGTAGTCAAAGTTAGAAGGAAGACAGACTTTTGACTGACTGAAGGATTAATAGAATAAAAATCACTTACTCGTGTGTGACTTCTCTGTACTTGATAGGAGGCAGGGTAGTGAAGATAAACTCAAGTGTCTTACCTCTTAGCCAAAGGTAAAATAGTCTAACAACGAAAGGAGTCCTTTGAGATGTTGTCATTCGTCATGACAACCATATATTTCAAAGATTCCATTCTGGAATGGATGTACTTGCCTAGAAAGTAGTGATATGCTCAAGTGGCTGGTAATGCTCACTGTCACTCCTGGGGAGGGAAGCTTCTGGTTCCTGTGTTATCATCACTGAAAGGTAGCTCTGCAAACCAACAAGCTTGCTAGAAGTTGGGTGAAGGATATGAATAGAAAATTCACAGAAGAGGAAAACTGAATGGTCAGTAAATATTACAAGATGCTTAATCGTCTTCAAAGTCATGGAAATGCAAACCAATAAAATACCATTTCACAACAAATAAGTAAAAGAATAACGACAAATAAGTAAAAATTTTAAAATTGATTATCTAGATATTGGCAAAGGTAAAAGAAACTGGAACTTTCTCACACCACTGGAGGAAGTACAAATGATATAGCTACTTTGTAGAGCAATTTGTCACATTTTAGTAAAATTGAAAACTTGCAACCCAGAATTTCCACCTGTAGGTCCATAGATATAGAAACATTTATAGAATTTGTGTACTGGGAGGCACGGGGAAGTGTGTTCATTGCAGCATTTTTTTTTTTTGTAACAAATTTAAGATATAACTTGTATTCCATATAATTCACCTTTTTAAAGTGTACAACTCTGTAGTTTTAAATATAATTACAGACTTGTACAACCGTCAACCCTATCTCTGCACCTATATTTATAAGAGATATTGGTCTGTAGTTTTCTTGAGGTGTCTTTGTCTGGTTTTGGTATCGGGGGTAATGCTGGCCTCATAGAATAAGTTGGACAATGTTCAATCCTCTTCTGTTTTTTAGAAGAGTTTATAAAGATTGTTGTCAATTTTTCGTTAAATACTTGGTAGAATTTGCCACTAAAGTCATTTGGTTCTGACATTTTCTTTGTAGGAAGGTTTTTGACTACTAATTCAATCTCTTATTATAGTTCTATTCAACTTTTTTCCACTTCGTGAGCAAGTTTTGATAGTTTGTGTCTCTCTAGAAATCTCTCCACTTCATATGTTAGGTAATTTGTTGGCATACAATTATTCAGAGCATTCCCTTATAATCTTTTCAGTTTCTGTAAGGTTTTTCTTAATTGTTGAAGCATTGTTTTGCCAGATATAGAAATCTTGGTTGACAATGTTTTTTTCCTCCCAGCCCTTTGCATATGTCACCCTGCTACATTCTGCCATCCATGTTTCTGATGACAAACCAGCTGTTAATCTTATGCCAATATCTTACACATGATGAGCTGCTTTTCACTTGTTGCTTTTAAGATTTTCTCTTTGTTTTTGGCTTTAGACATGCTACTGGACACTCTTTGAGCTTTGTGTGTGCAGGTTAATGGGATTTTGGGGTTAAATTGGGGAAGTTTTTGGCCATTATTTCTGCTCCTTTCTCTCCTCTCCATCTATTACTCATATTAGGCATATTTTGGTATACTTGATGATGTACCGCAAATCACTGAGTCTTTGTTTATTTTTCCTCTTTCTTTTAAATTTCTGCTCTTTAGACTGGATAACATCGATTGACCTATTGGCAAGTTTGGTGATTTTGCCATCTGCTATTCAAATCTGCTGTTGAGCCCCTCTAAGTAGATGTTTCATTTCAGTTATACTTTTCACTCCAGAATTTCTATTTGGCTGTGTTGTATAATTTCTAGTTCCTTTTTGATATTCTCTATTTGGTAAGAGACATTGTTTTTATACTTTCTTTAAAAACATGGTTTACTTTAGTTCTTTCACTGCATTTATAAGTTTGTTAAAAAGTCTTTGTCTAGTAGGTACAACATCTGGTTTCCTTAGTGACAGTTTCTATTGTTTTTATTCCTGTGTATGGGCCATAATTTCCTTTTTCTTTGCATGTGTCATAATTTTTATTAAAATCTGGATATTTAAAAAAATTTAATATAGCAGCTCTAGAAATCATGTTGCTCTCCCCTCAGAGTTTGTTATTATGCTCATTATTGTCATTGATGGTGGTTTTATTTTGTGAATGTAGTGACTTTCCTGGACTAATACGGTAAAGTCTGTATTTTTTCTTTTTTGTCGTATATGGCCACTGAATTCTCTGTTCAGTTAGCTAATGATTGGATAGAGGTTTTTTTAAAAGTGTTTTGAACCAGTAAGTCTCCCAACCTTTGCCAAGGAGCTCCATGTGTTTGTACGTGTGTGTGTGTGTTGTTGTTGTTGTTGTTATTGAATGCTTTCCATACTTCCAGCAGTTTACAGCACTGCCTTAGTCTTTGCTTCCTGATTGCAGAGCCTTAATGTTGCCCAGAGGGAAGAGATTAGAACCTTCTCATGTCTTTCCTTGGTGTGTGCAGAGCTCTGAACATGATTTACAGAAATTATTTTTAAATTATATTTACAGAAATTATTAGGAATTATTTAACTGTCATTATTTTTATATTACATTTCTGCTTTTTTTCTTGTAAAATCTTTCTTTTTTTTTTTTTTTTTTACATCTTCTATTGATTCCATTTTGACGATTACTCAGTATTGGATGAGATGAGCTACTCTCAGATCAAATGGTTGCTGGACTTTCAGATAGAGAAATTCTCCTCTTGACCCAGAACTGTGTGTGTAAATTTGCTTTCAGATTTATTCTACCCTTGCCATTTGATCCTGGCAGCTTCAGAATTTACCTCCTCTCTCATGAATTACCTGCAACAGTAGATTCTTGGTTAAAAACCAGAACGAAAGAAAGGTGTTCAGTTTGCATATCCCACTTCTGTTTTTCTGTCTAAGCTGCTCACCTTGCTTTTCCTCGTGCCTCCATCCCCACCAAAAAGCATCATACATCTTCCCAGGGAGTACCTCTGGATCCAAATATCTGAACAAAAGCTTCATTCCAGAGATGTCATATTTACTCACAATCTAGCTATTTCACCACTGGAGTGTTTTCATTGTTATTTTCAAAGATTCCATATTTACTAAATGTTTCTTTAACTTTAGCAAAAGTTTCCCCTTTAAAATTCTCACAGGATTGAATACATATGTGAAGAAATGTTAGAACAGATCTAGAATTTTCCCAAGTTTTGCTATTCTGTGTTTTTATGTGTGCATGGTTTATTTTAATAAAAAATTGATGTGTAAACTATTTAGTCTCATGAGCTTTTCACCGCCTGATGAATTTTCCTATTTCCTGACTTCTTGAAATCCAGCTTCACTGAGAAAAATAAAATGTTTTCTGGAGGGGGGTTCAATTTTTGAGCTTGAGTGCTTGAGGTGAGACCAAAATTTGATGGTGTAGACTGCCATAGGTTAAGATAAGTGCTCCAGATGCCTTCCAGGCAGGAGAGATGTGGTCAGATGGTGGAAAAGAAGATAGACATGGAGTTAGGAGATTAATGAACAAAGATGAACTCTTCCAATTGGCAAATTTGGAAAGAGCTTTAGAGGAGGGCCCACAGTGAAGTAAATTCTAATATACCCATAGTTCTTTCTTTTAACAGAACAAAACTAAGAAAAGTAGTCAAAGTTAGAAGGAAGACAGACTTTTGACTGACTGAAGGATTAATAGAATAAAAATCACTTACTCGTGTGTGACTTCTCTGTACTTGATAGGAGGCAGGGTAGTGAAGATAAACTCAAGTGTCTTACCTCTTAGCCAAAGGTAAAATAGTCTAACAACGAAAGGAGTCCTTTGAGATGTTGTCATTCGTCATGACAACCATATATTTCAAAGATTCCATTCTGGAATGGATGTACTTGCCTAGAAAGTAGTGATATGCTCAAGTGGCTGGTAATGCTCACTGTCACTCCTGGGGAGGGAAGCTTCTGGTTCCTGTGTTATCATCACTGAAAGGTAGCTCTGCAAACCAACAAGCTTGCTAGAAGTTGGGTGAAGGATATGAATAGAAAATTCACAGAAGAGGAAAACTGAATGGTCAGTAAATATTACAAGATGCTTAATCGTCTTCAAAGTCATGGAAATGCAAACCAATAAAATACCATTTCACAACAAATAAGTAAAAGAATAACGACAAATAAGTAAAAATTTTAAAATTGGTTATCTAGATATTGGCAAAGGTAAAAGAAACTGGAACTTTCTCACACCACTGGAGGAAGTACAAATGATATAGCTACTTTGTAGAGCAATTTGTCACATTTTAGTAAAATTGAAAACTTGCAACCCAGAATTTCCACCTGTAGGTCCATAGATATAGAAACATTTATAGAATTTGTGTACTGGGAGGCACGGGGAAGTGTGTTCATTGCAGCATTTTTTTTTTTTTGTAACAAATTTAAGATATAACTTGTATTCCATATAATTCACCTTTTTAAAGTGTACAACTCTGTAGTTTTAAATATAATTACAGACTTGTACAACCGTCAACCCTATCTCTGCACCTATATTTATAAGAGATATTGGTCTGTAGTTTTCTTGAGGTGTCTTTGTCTGGTTTTGGTATCGGGGGTAATGCTGGCCTCATAGAATAAGTTGGACAATGTTCAATCCTCTTCTGTTTTTTAGAAGAGTTTATAAAGATTGTTGTCAATTTTTCGTTAAATACTTGGTAGAATTTGCCACTAAAGTCATTTGGTTCTGACATTTTCTTTGTAGGAAGGTTTTTGACTACTAATTCAATCTCTTATTATAGTTCTATTCAACTTTTTTCCACTTCGTGAGCAAGTTTTGATAGTTTGTGTCTCTCTAGAAATCTCTCCACTTCATATGTTAGGTAATTTGTTGGCATACAATTATTCAGAGCATTCCCTTATAATCTTTTCAGTTTCTGTAAGGTTTTTCTTAATTGTTGAAGCATTGTTTTGCCAGATATAGAAATCTTGGTTGACAATGTTTTTTTCCTCCCAGCCCTTTGCATATGTCACCCTGCTACATTCTGCCATCCATGTTTCTGATGACAAACCAGCTGTTAATCTTATGCCAATATCTTACACATGATGAGCTGCTTTTCACTTGTTGCTTTTAAGATTTTCTCTTTGTTTTTGGCTTTAGACATGCTACTGGACACTCTTTGAGCTTTGTGTGTGCAGGTTAATGGGATTTTGGGGTTAAATTGGGGAAGTTTTTGGCCATTATTTCTGCTCCTTTCTCTCCTCTCCATCTATTACTCATATTAGGCATATTTTGGTATACTTGATGATGTACCGCAAATCACTGAGTCTTTGTTTATTTTTCCTCTTTCTTTTAAATTTCTGCTCTTTAGACTGGATAACATCGATTGACCTATTGGCAAGTTTGGTGATTTTGCCATCTGCTATTCAAATCTGCTGTTGAGCCCCTCTAAGTAGATGTTTCATTTCAGTTATACTTTTCACTCCAGAATTTCTATTTGGCTGTGTTGTATAATTTCTAGTTCCTTTTTGATATTCTCTATTTGGTAAGAGACATTGTTTTTATACTTTCTTTAAAAACATGGTTTACTTTAGTTCTTTCACTGCATTTATAAGTTTGTTAAAAAGTCTTTGTCTAGTAGGTACAACATCTGGTTTCCTTAGTGACAGTTTCTATTGTTTTTATTCCTGTGTATGGGCCATAATTTCCTTTTTCTTTGCATGTGTCATAATTTTTATTAAAATCTGGATATTTAAAAAAATTTAATATAGCAGCTCTAGAAATCATGTTGCTCTCCCCTCAGAGTTTGTTATTATGCTCATTATTGTCATTGATGGTGGTTTTATTTTGTGAATGTAGTGACTTTCCTGGACTAATACGGTAAAGTCTGTATTTTTTCTTTTTTGTCGTATATGGCCACTGAATTCTCTGTTCAGTTAGCTAATGATTGGATAGAGGTTTTTTTAAAAGTGTTTTGAACCAGTAAGTCTCCCAACCTTTGCCAAGGAGCTCCATGTGTTTGTACGTGTGTGTGTGTGTTGTTGTTGTTGTTGTTATTGAATGCTTTCCATACTTCCAGCAGTTTACAGCACTGCCTTAGTCTTTGCTTCCTGATTGCAGAGCCTTAATGTTGCCCAGAGGGAAGAGATTAGAACCTTCTCATGTCTTTCCTTGGTGTGTGCAGAGCTCTGAACATGATTTACAGAAATTATTTTTAAATTATATTTACAGAAATTATTAGGAATTATTTAACTGTCATTATTTTTATATTACATTTCTGCTTTTTTTCTTGTAAAATCTTTCTTTTTTTTTTTTTTTTTTACATCTTCTATTGATTCCATTTTGACGATTACTCAGTATTGGATGAGATGAGCTACTCTCAGATCAAATGGTTGCTGGACTTTCAGATAGAGAAATTCTCCTCTTGACCCAGAACTGTGTGTGTAAATTTGCTTTCAGATTTATTCTACCCTTGCCATTTGATCCTGGCAGCTTCAGAATTTACCTCCTCTCTCATGAATTACCTGCAACAGTAGATTCTTGGTTAAAAACCAGAACGAAAGAAAGGTGTTCAGTTTGCATATCCCACTTCTGTTTTTCTGTCTAAGCTGCTCACCTTGCTTTTCCTCGTGCCTCCATCCCCACCAAAAAGCATCATACATCTTCCCAGGGAGTACCTCTGGATCCAAATATCTGAACAAAAGCTTCATTCCAGAGATGTCATATTTACTCACAATCTAGCTATTTCACCACTGGAGTGTTTTCATTGTTATTTTCAAAGATTCCATATTTACTAAATGTTTCTTTAACTTTAGCAAAAGTTTCCCCTTTAAAATTCTCACAGGATTGAATACATATGTGAAGAAATGTTAGAACAGATCTAGAATTTTCCCAAGTTTTGCTATTCTGTGTTTTTATGTGTGCATGGTTTATTTTAATAAAAAATTGATGTGTAAACTATTTAGTCTCATGAGCTTTTCACCGCCTGATGAATTTTCCTATTTCCTGACTTCTTGAAATCCAGCTTCACTGAGAAAAATAAAATGTTTTCTGGAGGGGGGTTCAATTTTTGAGCTTGAGTGCTTGAGGTGAGACCAAAATTTGATGGTGTAGACTGCCATAGGTTAAGATAAGTGCTCCAGATGCCTTCCAGGCAGGAGAGATGTGGTCAGATGGTGGAAAAGAAGATAGACATGGAGTTAGGAGATTAATGAACAAAGATGAACTCTTCCAATTGGCAAATTTGGAAAGAGCTTTAGAGGAGGGCCCACAGTGAAGTAAATTCTAATATACCCATAGTTCTTTCTTTTAACAGAACAAAACTAAGAAAAGTAGTCAAAGTTAGAAGGAAGACAGACTTTTGACTGACTGAAGGATTAATAGAATAAAAATCACTTACTCGTGTGTGACTTCTCTGTACTTGATAGGAGGCAGGGTAGTGAAGATAAACTCAAGTGTCTTACCTCTTAGCCAAAGGTAAAATAGTCTAACAACGAAAGGAGTCCTTTGAGATGTTGTCATTCGTCATGACAACCATATATTTCAAAGATTCCATTCTGGAATGGATGTACTTGCCTAGAAAGTAGTGATATGCTCAAGTGGCTGGTAATGCTCACTGTCACTCCTGGGGAGGGAAGCTTCTGGTTCCTGTGTTATCATCACTGAAAGGTAGCTCTGCAAACCAACAAGCTTGCTAGAAGTTGGGTGAAGGATATGAATAGAAAATTCACAGAAGAGGAAAACTGAATGGTCAGTAAATATTACAAGATGCTTAATCGTCTTCAAAGTCATGGAAATGCAAACCAATAAAATACCATTTCACAACAAATAAGTAAAAGAATAACGACAAATAAGTAAAAATTTTAAAATTGATTATCTAGATATTGGCAAAGGTAAAAGAAACTGGAACTTTCTCACACCACTGGAGGAAGTACAAATGATATAGCTACTTTGTAGAGCAATTTGTCACATTTTAGTAAAATTGAAAACTTGCAACCCAGAATTTCCACCTGTAGGTCCATAGATATAGAAACATTTATAGAATTTGTGTACTGGGAGGCACGGGGAAGTGTGTTCATTGCAGCATTTTTTTTTTTTGTAACAAATTTAAGATATAACTTGTATTCCATATAATTCACCTTTTTAAAGTGTACAACTCTGTAGTTTTAAATATAATTACAGACTTGTACAACCGTCAACCCTATCTCTGCACCTATATTTATAAGAGATATTGGTCTGTAGTTTTCTTGAGGTGTCTTTGTCTGGTTTTGGTATCGGGGGTAATGCTGGCCTCATAGAATAAGTTGGACAATGTTCAATCCTCTTCTGTTTTTTAGAAGAGTTTATAAAGATTGTTGTCAATTTTTCGTTAAATACTTGGTAGAATTTGCCACTAAAGTCATTTGGTTCTGACATTTTCTTTGTAGGAAGGTTTTTGACTACTAATTCAATCTCTTATTATAGTTCTATTCAACTTTTTTCCACTTCGTGAGCAAGTTTTGATAGTTTGTGTCTCTCTAGAAATCTCTCCACTTCATATGTTAGGTAATTTGTTGGCATACAATTATTCAGAGCATTCCCTTATAATCTTTTCAGTTTCTGTAAGGTTTTTCTTAATTGTTGAAGCATTGTTTTGCCAGATATAGAAATCTTGGTTGACAATGTTTTTTTCCTCCCAGCCCTTTGCATATGTCACCCTGCTACATTCTGCCATCCATGTTTCTGATGACAAACCAGCTGTTAATCTTATGCCAATATCTTACACATGATGAGCTGCTTTTCACTTGTTGCTTTTAAGATTTTCTCTTTGTTTTTGGCTTTAGACATGCTACTGGACACTCTTTGAGCTTTGTGTGTGCAGGTTAATGGGATTTTGGGGTTAAATTGGGGAAGTTTTTGGCCATTATTTCTGCTCCTTTCTCTCCTCTCCATCTATTACTCATATTAGGCATATTTTGGTATACTTGATGATGTACCGCAAATCACTGAGTCTTTGTTTATTTTTCCTCTTTCTTTTAAATTTCTGCTCTTTAGACTGGATAACATCGATTGACCTATTGGCAAGTTTGGTGATTTTGCCATCTGCTATTCAAATCTGCTGTTGAGCCCCTCTAAGTAGATGTTTCATTTCAGTTATACTTTTCACTCCAGAATTTCTATTTGGCTGTGTTGTATAATTTCTAGTTCCTTTTTGATATTCTCTATTTGGTAAGAGACATTGTTTTTATACTTTCTTTAAAAACATGGTTTACTTTAGTTCTTTCACTGCATTTATAAGTTTGTTAAAAAGTCTTTGTCTAGTAGGTACAACATCTGGTTTCCTTAGTGACAGTTTCTATTGTTTTTATTCCTGTGTATGGGCCATAATTTCCTTTTTCTTTGCATGTGTCATAATTTTTATTAAAATCTGGATATTTAAAAAAATTTAATATAGCAGCTCTAGAAATCATGTTGCTCTCCCCTCAGAGTTTGTTATTATGCTCATTATTGTCATTGATGGTGGTTTTATTTTGTGAATGTAGTGACTTTCCTGGACTAATACGGTAAAGTCTGTATTTTTTCTTTTTTGTCGTATATGGCCACTGAATTCTCTGTTCAGTTAGCTAATGATTGGATAGAGGTTTTTTTAAAAGTGTTTTGAACCAGTAAGTCTCCCAACCTTTGCCAAGGAGCTCCATGTGTTTGTACGTGTGTGTGTGTGTTGTTGTTGTTGTTGTTATTGAATGCTTTCCATACTTCCAGCAGTTTACAGCACTGCCTTAGTCTTTGCTTCCTGATTGCAGAGCCTTAATGTTGCCCAGAGGGAAGAGATTAGAACCTTCTCATGTCTTTCCTTGGTGTGTGCAGAGCTCTGAACATGATTTACAGAAATTATTTTTAAATTATATTTACAGAAATTATTAGGAATTATTTAACTGTCATTATTTTTATATTACATTTCTGCTTTTTTTCTTGTAAAATCTTTCTTTTTTTTTTTTTTTTTTACATCTTCTATTGATTCCATTTTGACGATTACTCAGTATTGGATGAGATGAGCTACTCTCAGATCAAATGGTTGCTGGACTTTCAGATAGAGAAATTCTCCTCTTGACCCAGAACTGTGTGTGTAAATTTGCTTTCAGATTTATTCTACCCTTGCCATTTGATCCTGGCAGCTTCAGAATTTACCTCCTCTCTCATGAATTACCTGCAACAGTAGATTCTTGGTTAAAAACCAGAACGAAAGAAAGGTGTTCAGTTTGCATATCCCACTTCTGTTTTTCTGTCTAAGCTGCTCACCTTGCTTTTCCTCGTGCCTCCATCCCCACCAAAAAGCATCATACATCTTCCCAGGGAGTACCTCTGGATCCAAATATCTGAACAAAAGCTTCATTCCAGAGATGTCATATTTACTCACAATCTAGCTATTTCACCACTGGAGTGTTTTCATTGTTATTTTCAAAGATTCCATATTTACTAAATGTTTCTTTAACTTTAGCAAAAGTTTCCCCTTTAAAATTCTCACAGGATTGAATACATATGTGAAGAAATGTTAGAACAGATCTAGAATTTTCCCAAGTTTTGCTATTCTGTGTTTTTATGTGTGCATGGTTTATTTTAATAAAAAATTGATGTGTAAACTATTTAGTCTCATGAGCTTTTCACCGCCTGATGAATTTTCCTATTTCCTGACTTCTTGAAATCCAGCTTCACTGAGAAAAATAAAATGTTTTCTGGAGGGGGGTTCAATTTTTGAGCTTGAGTGCTTGAGGTGAGACCAAAATTTGATGGTGTAGACTGCCATAGGTTAAGATAAGTGCTCCAGATGCCTTCCAGGCAGGAGAGATGTGGTCAGATGGTGGAAAAGAAGATAGACATGGAGTTAGGAGATTAATGAACAAAGATGAACTCTTCCAATTGGCAAATTTGGAAAGAGCTTTAGAGGAGGGCCCACAGTGAAGTAAATTCTAATATACCCATAGTTCTTTCTTTTAACAGAACAAAACTAAGAAAAGTAGTCAAAGTTAGAAGGAAGACAGACTTTTGACTGACTGAAGGATTAATAGAATAAAAATCACTTACTCGTGTGTGACTTCTCTGTACTTGATAGGAGGCAGGGTAGTGAAGATAAACTCAAGTGTCTTACCTCTTAGCCAAAGGTAAAATAGTCTAACAACGAAAGGAGTCCTTTGAGATGTTGTCATTCGTCATGACAACCATATATTTCAAAGATTCCATTCTGGAATGGATGTACTTGCCTAGAAAGTAGTGATATGCTCAAGTGGCTGGTAATGCTCACTGTCACTCCTGGGGAGGGAAGCTTCTGGTTCCTGTGTTATCATCACTGAAAGGTAGCTCTGCAAACCAACAAGCTTGCTAGAAGTTGGGTGAAGGATATGAATAGAAAATTCACAGAAGAGGAAAACTGAATGGTCAGTAAATATTACAAGATGCTTAATCGTCTTCAAAGTCATGGAAATGCAAACCAATAAAATACCATTTCACAACAAATAAGTAAAAGAATAACGACAAATAAGTAAAAATTTTAAAATTGATTATCTAGATATTGGCAAAGGTAAAAGAAACTGGAACTTTCTCACACCACTGGAGGAAGTACAAATGATATAGCTACTTTGTAGAGCAATTTGTCACATTTTAGTAAAATTGAAAACTTGCAACCCAGAATTTCCACCTGTAGGTCCATAGATATAGAAACATTTATAGAATTTGTGTACTGGGAGGCACGGGGAAGTGTGTTCATTGCAGCATTTTTTTTTTTTGTAACAAATTTAAGATATAACTTGTATTCCATATAATTCACCTTTTTAAAGTGTACAACTCTGTAGTTTTAAATATAATTACAGACTTGTACAACCGTCAACCCTATCTCTGCACCTATATTTATAAGAGATATTGGTCTGTAGTTTTCTTGAGGTGTCTTTGTCTGGTTTTGGTATCGGGGGTAATGCTGGCCTCATAGAATAAGTTGGACAATGTTCAATCCTCTTCTGTTTTTTAGAAGAGTTTATAAAGATTGTTGTCAATTTTTCGTTAAATACTTGGTAGAATTTGCCACTAAAGTCATTTGGTTCTGACATTTTCTTTGTAGGAAGGTTTTTGACTACTAATTCAATCTCTTATTATAGTTCTATTCAACTTTTTTCCACTTCGTGAGCAAGTTTTGATAGTTTGTGTCTCTCTAGAAATCTCTCCACTTCATATGTTAGGTAATTTGTTGGCATACAATTATTCAGAGCATTCCCTTATAATCTTTTCAGTTTCTGTAAGGTTTTTCTTAATTGTTGAAGCATTGTTTTGCCAGATATAGAAATCTTGGTTGACAATGTTTTTTTCCTCCCAGCCCTTTGCATATGTCACCCTGCTACATTCTGCCATCCATGTTTCTGATGACAAACCAGCTGTTAATCTTATGCCAATATCTTACACATGATGAGCTGCTTTTCACTTGTTGCTTTTAAGATTTTCTCTTTGTTTTTGGCTTTAGACATGCTACTGGACACTCTTTGAGCTTTGTGTGTGCAGGTTAATGGGATTTTGGGGTTAAATTGGGGAAGTTTTTGGCCATTATTTCTGCTCCTTTCTCTCCTCTCCATCTATTACTCATATTAGGCATATTTTGGTATACTTGATGATGTACCGCAAATCACTGAGTCTTTGTTTATTTTTCCTCTTTCTTTTAAATTTCTGCTCTTTAGACTGGATAACATCGATTGACCTATTGGCAAGTTTGGTGATTTTGCCATCTGCTATTCAAATCTGCTGTTGAGCCCCTCTAAGTAGATGTTTCATTTCAGTTATACTTTTCACTCCAGAATTTCTATTTGGCTGTGTTGTATAATTTCTAGTTCCTTTTTGATATTCTCTATTTGGTAAGAGACATTGTTTTTATACTTTCTTTAAAAACATGGTTTACTTTAGTTCTTTCACTGCATTTATAAGTTTGTTAAAAAGTCTTTGTCTAGTAGGTACAACATCTGGTTTCCTTAGTGACAGTTTCTATTGTTTTTATTCCTGTGTATGGGCCATAATTTCCTTTTTCTTTGCATGTGTCATAATTTTTATTAAAATCTGGATATTTAAAAAAATTTAATATAGCAGCTCTAGAAATCATGTTGCTCTCCCCTCAGAGTTTGTTATTATGCTCATTATTGTCATTGATGGTGGTTTTATTTTGTGAATGTAGTGACTTTCCTGGACTAATACGGTAAAGTCTGTATTTTTTCTTTTTTGTCGTATATGGCCACTGAATTCTCTGTTCAGTTAGCTAATGATTGGATAGAGGTTTTTTTAAAAGTGTTTTGAACCAGTAAGTCTCCCAACCTTTGCCAAGGAGCTCCATGTGTTTGTACGTGTGTGTGTGTGTTGTTGTTGTTGTTGTTATTGAATGCTTTCCATACTTCCAGCAGTTTACAGCACTGCCTTAGTCTTTGCTTCCTGATTGCAGAGCCTTAATGTTGCCCAGAGGGAAGAGATTAGAACCTTCTCATGTCTTTCCTTGGTGTGTGCAGAGCTCTGAACATGATTTACAGAAATTATTTTTAAATTATATTTACAGAAATTATTAGGAATTATTTAACTGTCATTATTTTTATATTACATTTCTGCTTTTTTTCTTGTAAAATCTTTCTTTTTTTTTTTTTTTTTTACATCTTCTATTGATTCCATTTTGACGATTACTCAGTATTGGATGAGATGAGCTACTCTCAGATCAAATGGTTGCTGGACTTTCAGATAGAGAAATTCTCCTCTTGACCCAGAACTGTGTGTGTAAATTTGCTTTCAGATTTATTCTACCCTTGCCATTTGATCCTGGCAGCTTCAGAATTTACCTCCTCTCTCATGAATTACCTGCAACAGTAGATTCTTGGTTAAAAACCAGAACGAAAGAAAGGTGTTCAGTTTGCATATCCCACTTCTGTTTTTCTGTCTAAGCTGCTCACCTTGCTTTTCCTCGTGCCTCCATCCCCACCAAAAAGCATCATACATCTTCCCAGGGAGTACCTCTGGATCCAAATATCTGAACAAAAGCTTCATTCCAGAGATGTCATTATTTACTCACAATCTAGCTATTTCACCACTGGAGTGTTTTCATTGTTATTTTCAAAGATTCCATATTTACTAAATGTTTCTTTAACTTTAGCAAAAGTTTCCCCTTTAAAATTCTCACAGGATTGAATACATATGTGAAGAAATGTTAGAACAGATCTAGAATTTTCCCAAGTTTTGCTATTCTGTGTTTTTATGTGTGCATGGTTTATTTTAATAAAAAATTGATGTGTAAACTATTTAGTCTCATGAGCTTTTCACCGCCTGATGAATTTTCCTATTTCCTGACTTCTTGAAATCCAGCTTCACTGAGAAAAATAAAATGTTTTCTGGAGGGGGGTTCAATTTTTGAGCTTGAGTGCTTGAGGTGAGACCAAAATTTGATGGTGTAGACTGCCATAGGTTAAGATAAGTGCTCCAGATGCCTTCCAGGCAGGAGAGATGTGGTCAGATGGTGGAAAAGAAGATAGACATGGAGTTAGGAGATTAATGAACAAAGATGAACTCTTCCAATTGGCAAATTTGGAAAGAGCTTTAGAGGAGGGCCCACAGTGAAGTAAATTCTAATATACCCATAGTTCTTTCTTTTAACAGAACAAAACTAAGAAAAGTAGTCAAAGTTAGAAGGAAGACAGACTTTTGACTGACTGAAGGATTAATAGAATAAAAATCACTTACTCGTGTGTGACTTCTCTGTACTTGATAGGAGGCAGGGTAGTGAAGATAAACTCAAGTGTCTTACCTCTTAGCCAAAGGTAAAATAGTCTAACAACGAAAGGAGTCCTTTGAGATGTTGTCATTCGTCATGACAACCATATATTTCAAAGATTCCATTCTGGAATGGATGTACTTGCCTAGAAAGTAGTGATATGCTCAAGTGGCTGGTAATGCTCACTGTCACTCCTGGGGAGGGAAGCTTCTGGTTCCTGTGTTATCATCACTGAAAGGTAGCTCTGCAAACCAACAAGCTTGCTAGAAGTTGGGTGAAGGATATGAATAGAAAATTCACAGAAGAGGAAAACTGAATGGTCAGTAAATATTACAAGATGCTTAATCGTCTTCAAAGTCATGGAAATGCAAACCAATAAAATACCATTTCACAACAAATAAGTAAAAGAATAACGACAAATAAGTAAAAATTTTAAAATTGGTTATCTAGATATTGGCAAAGGTAAAAGAAACTGGAACTTTCTCACACCACTGGAGGAAGTACAAATGATATAGCTACTTTGTAGAGCAATTTGTCACATTTTAGTAAAATTGAAAACTTGCAACCCAGAATTTCCACCTGTAGGTCCATAGATATAGAAACATTTATAGAATTTGTGTACTGGGAGGCACGGGGAAGTGTGTTCATTGCAGCATTTTTTTTTTTTGTAACAAATTTAAGATATAACTTGTATTCCATATAATTCACCTTTTTAAAGTGTACAACTCTGTAGTTTTAAATATAATTACAGACTTGTACAACCGTCAACCCTATCTCTGCACCTATATTTATAAGAGATATTGGTCTGTAGTTTTCTTGAGGTGTCTTTGTCTGGTTTTGGTATCGGGGGTAATGCTGGCCTCATAGAATAAGTTGGACAATGTTCAATCCTCTTCTGTTTTTTAGAAGAGTTTATAAAGATTGTTGTCAATTTTTCGTTAAATACTTGGTAGAATTTGCCACTAAAGTCATTTGGTTCTGACATTTTCTTTGTAGGAAGGTTTTTGACTACTAATTCAATCTCTTATTATAGTTCTATTCAACTTTTTTCCACTTCGTGAGCAAGTTTTGATAGTTTGTGTCTCTCTAGAAATCTCTCCACTTCATATGTTAGGTAATTTGTTGGCATACAATTATTCAGAGCATTCCCTTATAATCTTTTCAGTTTCTGTAAGGTTTTTCTTAATTGTTGAAGCATTGTTTTGCCAGATATAGAAATCTTGGTTGACAATGTTTTTTTCCTCCCAGCCCTTTGCATATGTCACCCTGCTACATTCTGCCATCCATGTTTCTGATGACAAACCAGCTGTTAATCTTATGCCAATATCTTACACATGATGAGCTGCTTTTCACTTGTTGCTTTTAAGATTTTCTCTTTGTTTTTGGCTTTAGACATGCTACTGGACACTCTTTGAGCTTTGTGTGTGCAGGTTAATGGGATTTTGGGGTTAAATTGGGGAAGTTTTTGGCCATTATTTCTGCTCCTTTCTCTCCTCTCCATCTATTACTCATATTAGGCATATTTTGGTATACTTGATGATGTACCGCAAATCACTGAGTCTTTGTTTATTTTTCCTCTTTCTTTTAAATTTCTGCTCTTTAGACTGGATAACATCGATTGACCTATTGGCAAGTTTGGTGATTTTGCCATCTGCTATTCAAATCTGCTGTTGAGCCCCTCTAAGTAGATGTTTCATTTCAGTTATACTTTTCACTCCAGAATTTCTATTTGGCTGTGTTGTATAATTTCTAGTTCCTTTTTGATATTCTCTATTTGGTAAGAGACATTGTTTTTATACTTTCTTTAAAAACATGGTTTACTTTAGTTCTTTCACTGCATTTATAAGTTTGTTAAAAAGTCTTTGTCTAGTAGGTACAACATCTGGTTTCCTTAGTGACAGTTTCTATTGTTTTTATTCCTGTGTATGGGCCATAATTTCCTTTTTCTTTGCATGTGTCATAATTTTTATTAAAATCTGGATATTTAAAAAAATTTAATATAGCAGCTCTAGAAATCATGTTGCTCTCCCCTCAGAGTTTGTTATTATGCTCATTATTGTCATTGATGGTGGTTTTATTTTGTGAATGTAGTGACTTTCCTGGACTAATACGGTAAAGTCTGTATTTTTTCTTTTTTGTCGTATATGGCCACTGAATTCTCTGTTCAGTTAGCTAATGATTGGATAGAGGTTTTTTTAAAAGTGTTTTGAACCAGTAAGTCTCCCAACCTTTGCCAAGGAGCTCCATGTGTTTGTACGTGTGTGTGTGTGTTGTTGTTGTTGTTGTTATTGAATGCTTTCCATACTTCCAGCAGTTTACAGCACTGCCTTAGTCTTTGCTTCCTGATTGCAGAGCCTTAATGTTGCCCAGAGGGAAGAGATTAGAACCTTCTCATGTCTTTCCTTGGTGTGTGCAGAGCTCTGAACATGATTTACAGAAATTATTTTTAAATTATATTTACAGAAATTATTAGGAATTATTTAACTGTCATTATTTTTATATTACATTTCTGCTTTTTTTCTTGTAAAATCTTTCTTTTTTTTTTTTTTTTTTACATCTTCTATTGATTCCATTTTGACGATTACTCAGTATTGGATGAGATGAGCTACTCTCAGATCAAATGGTTGCTGGACTTTCAGATAGAGAAATTCTCCTCTTGACCCAGAACTGTGTGTGTAAATTTGCTTTCAGATTTATTCTACCCTTGCCATTTGATCCTGGCAGCTTCAGAATTTACCTCCTCTCTCATGAATTACCTGCAACAGTAGATTCTTGGTTAAAAACCAGAACGAAAGAAAGGTGTTCAGTTTGCATATCCCACTTCTGTTTTTCTGTCTAAGCTGCTCACCTTGCTTTTCCTCGTGCCTCCATCCCCACCAAAAAGCATCATACATCTTCCCAGGGAGTACCTCTGGATCCAAATATCTGAACAAAAGCTTCATTCCAGAGATGTCATATTTACTCACAATCTAGCTATTTCACCACTGGAGTGTTTTCATTGTTATTTTCAAAGATTCCATATTTACTAAATGTTTCTTTAACTTTAGCAAAAGTTTCCCCTTTAAAATTCTCACAGGATTGAATACATATGTGAAGAAATGTTAGAACAGATCTAGAATTTTCCCAAGTTTTGCTATTCTGTGTTTTTATGTGTGCATGGTTTATTTTAATAAAAAATTGATGTGTAAACTATTTAGTCTCATGAGCTTTTCACCGCCTGATGAATTTTCCTATTTCCTGACTTCTTGAAATCCAGCTTCACTGAGAAAAATAAAATGTTTTCTGGAGGGGGGTTCAATTTTTGAGCTTGAGTGCTTGAGGTGAGACCAAAATTTGATGGTGTAGACTGCCATAGGTTAAGATAAGTGCTCCAGATGCCTTCCAGGCAGGAGAGATGTGGTCAGATGGTGGAAAAGAAGATAGACATGGAGTTAGGAGATTAATGAACAAAGATGAACTCTTCCAATTGGCAAATTTGGAAAGAGCTTTAGAGGAGGGCCCACAGTGAAGTAAATTCTAATATACCCATAGTTCTTTCTTTTAACAGAACAAAACTAAGAAAAGTAGTCAAAGTTAGAAGGAAGACAGACTTTTGACTGACTGAAGGATTAATAGAATAAAAATCACTTACTCGTGTGTGACTTCTCTGTACTTGATAGGAGGCAGGGTAGTGAAGATAAACTCAAGTGTCTTACCTCTTAGCCAAAGGTAAAATAGTCTAACAACGAAAGGAGTCCTTTGAGATGTTGTCATTCGTCATGACAACCATATATTTCAAAGATTCCATTCTGGAATGGATGTACTTGCCTAGAAAGTAGTGATATGCTCAAGTGGCTGGTAATGCTCACTGTCACTCCTGGGGAGGGAAGCTTCTGGTTCCTGTGTTATCATCACTGAAAGGTAGCTCTGCAAACCAACAAGCTTGCTAGAAGTTGGGTGAAGGATATGAATAGAAAATTCACAGAAGAGGAAAACTGAATGGTCAGTAAATATTACAAGATGCTTAATCGTCTTCAAAGTCATGGAAATGCAAACCAATAAAATACCATTTCACAACAAATAAGTAAAAGAATAACGACAAATAAGTAAAAATTTTAAAATTGGTTATCTAGATATTGGCAAAGGTAAAAGAAACTGGAACTTTCTCACACCACTGGAGGAAGTACAAATGATATAGCTACTTTGTAGAGCAATTTGTCACATTTTAGTAAAATTGAAAACTTGCAACCCAGAATTTCCACCTGTAGGTCCATAGATATAGAAACATTTATAGAATTTGTGTACTGGGAGGCACGGGGAAGTGTGTTCATTGCAGCATTTTTTTTTTTTTGTAACAAATTTAAGATATAACTTGTATTCCATATAATTCACCTTTTTAAAGTGTACAACTCTGTAGTTTTAAATATAATTACAGACTTGTACAACCGTCAACCCTATCTCTGCACCTATATTTATAAGAGATATTGGTCTGTAGTTTTCTTGAGGTGTCTTTGTCTGGTTTTGGTATCGGGGGTAATGCTGGCCTCATAGAATAAGTTGGACAATGTTCAATCCTCTTCTGTTTTTTAGAAGAGTTTATAAAGATTGTTGTCAATTTTTCGTTAAATACTTGGTAGAATTTGCCACTAAAGTCATTTGGTTCTGACATTTTCTTTGTAGGAAGGTTTTTGACTACTAATTCAATCTCTTATTATAGTTCTATTCAACTTTTTTCCACTTCGTGAGCAAGTTTTGATAGTTTGTGTCTCTCTAGAAATCTCTCCACTTCATATGTTAGGTAATTTGTTGGCATACAATTATTCAGAGCATTCCCTTATAATCTTTTCAGTTTCTGTAAGGTTTTTCTTAATTGTTGAAGCATTGTTTTGCCAGATATAGAAATCTTGGTTGACAATGTTTTTTTCCTCCCAGCCCTTTGCATATGTCACCCTGCTACATTCTGCCATCCATGTTTCTGATGACAAACCAGCTGTTAATCTTATGCCAATATCTTACACATGATGAGCTGCTTTTCACTTGTTGCTTTTAAGATTTTCTCTTTGTTTTTGGCTTTAGACATGCTACTGGACACTCTTTGAGCTTTGTGTGTGCAGGTTAATGGGATTTTGGGGTTAAATTGGGGAAGTTTTTGGCCATTATTTCTGCTCCTTTCTCTCCTCTCCATCTATTACTCATATTAGGCATATTTTGGTATACTTGATGATGTACCGCAAATCACTGAGTCTTTGTTTATTTTTCCTCTTTCTTTTAAATTTCTGCTCTTTAGACTGGATAACATCGATTGACCTATTGGCAAGTTTGGTGATTTTGCCATCTGCTATTCAAATCTGCTGTTGAGCCCCTCTAAGTAGATGTTTCATTTCAGTTATACTTTTCACTCCAGAATTTCTATTTGGCTGTGTTGTATAATTTCTAGTTCCTTTTTGATATTCTCTATTTGGTAAGAGACATTGTTTTTATACTTTCTTTAAAAACATGGTTTACTTTAGTTCTTTCACTGCATTTATAAGTTTGTTAAAAAGTCTTTGTCTAGTAGGTACAACATCTGGTTTCCTTAGTGACAGTTTCTATTGTTTTTATTCCTGTGTATGGGCCATAATTTCCTTTTTCTTTGCATGTGTCATAATTTTTATTAAAATCTGGATATTTAAAAAAATTTAATATAGCAGCTCTAGAAATCATGTTGCTCTCCCCTCAGAGTTTGTTATTATGCTCATTATTGTCATTGATGGTGGTTTTATTTTGTGAATGTAGTGACTTTCCTGGACTAATACGGTAAAGTCTGTATTTTTTCTTTTTTGTCGTATATGGCCACTGAATTCTCTGTTCAGTTAGCTAATGATTGGATAGAGGTTTTTTTAAAAGTGTTTTGAACCAGTAAGTCTCCCAACCTTTGCCAAGGAGCTCCATGTGTTTGTACGTGTGTGTGTGTGTTGTTGTTGTTGTTGTTATTGAATGCTTTCCATACTTCCAGCAGTTTACAGCACTGCCTTAGTCTTTGCTTCCTGATTGCAGAGCCTTAATGTTGCCCAGAGGGAAGAGATTAGAACCTTCTCATGTCTTTCCTTGGTGTGTGCAGAGCTCTGAACATGATTTACAGAAATTATTTTTAAATTATATTTACAGAAATTATTAGGAATTATTTAACTGTCATTATTTTTATATTACATTTCTGCTTTTTTTCTTGTAAAATCTTTCTTTTTTTTTTTTTTTTTTACATCTTCTATTGATTCCATTTTGACGATTACTCAGTATTGGATGAGATGAGCTACTCTCAGATCAAATGGTTGCTGGACTTTCAGATAGAGAAATTCTCCTCTTGACCCAGAACTGTGTGTGTAAATTTGCTTTCAGATTTATTCTACCCTTGCCATTTGATCCTGGCAGCTTCAGAATTTACCTCCTCTCTCATGAATTACCTGCAACAGTAGATTCTTGGTTAAAAACCAGAACGAAAGAAAGGTGTTCAGTTTGCATATCCCACTTCTGTTTTTCTGTCTAAGCTGCTCACCTTGCTTTTCCTCGTGCCTCCATCCCCACCAAAAAGCATCATACATCTTCCCAGGGAGTACCTCTGGATCCAAATATCTGAACAAAAGCTTCATTCCAGAGATGTCATATTTACTCACAATCTAGCTATTTCACCACTGGAGTGTTTTCATTGTTATTTTCAAAGATTCCATATTTACTAAATGTTTCTTTAACTTTAGCAAAAGTTTCCCCTTTAAAATTCTCACAGGATTGAATACATATGTGAAGAAATGTTAGAACAGATCTAGAATTTTCCCAAGTTTTGCTATTCTGTGTTTTTATGTGTGCATGGTTTATTTTAATAAAAAATTGATGTGTAAACTATTTAGTCTCATGAGCTTTTCACCGCCTGATGAATTTTCCTATTTCCTGACTTCTTGAAATCCAGCTTCACTGAGAAAAATAAAATGTTTTCTGGAGGGGGGTTCAATTTTTGAGCTTGAGTGCTTGAGGTGAGACCAAAATTTGATGGTGTAGACTGCCATAGGTTAAGATAAGTGCTCCAGATGCCTTCCAGGCAGGAGAGATGTGGTCAGATGGTGGAAAAGAAGATAGACATGGAGTTAGGAGATTAATGAACAAAGATGAACTCTTCCAATTGGCAAATTTGGAAAGAGCTTTAGAGGAGGGCCCACAGTGAAGTAAATTCTAATATACCCATAGTTCTTTCTTTTAACAGAACAAAACTAAGAAAAGTAGTCAAAGTTAGAAGGAAGACAGACTTTTGACTGACTGAAGGATTAATAGAATAAAAATCACTTACTCGTGTGTGACTTCTCTGTACTTGATAGGAGGCAGGGTAGTGAAGATAAACTCAAGTGTCTTACCTCTTAGCCAAAGGTAAAATAGTCTAACAACGAAAGGAGTCCTTTGAGATGTTGTCATTCGTCATGACAACCATATATTTCAAAGATTCCATTCTGGAATGGATGTACTTGCCTAGAAAGTAGTGATATGCTCAAGTGGCTGGTAATGCTCACTGTCACTCCTGGGGAGGGAAGCTTCTGGTTCCTGTGTTATCATCACTGAAAGGTAGCTCTGCAAACCAACAAGCTTGCTAGAAGTTGGGTGAAGGATATGAATAGAAAATTCACAGAAGAGGAAAACTGAATGGTCAGTAAATATTACAAGATGCTTAATCGTCTTCAAAGTCATGGAAATGCAAACCAATAAAATACCATTTCACAACAAATAAGTAAAAGAATAACGACAAATAAGTAAAAATTTTAAAATTGATTATCTAGATATTGGCAAAGGTAAAAGAAACTGGAACTTTCTCACACCACTGGAGGAAGTACAAATGATATAGCTACTTTGTAGAGCAATTTGTCACATTTTAGTAAAATTGAAAACTTGCAACCCAGAATTTCCACCTGTAGGTCCATAGATATAGAAACATTTATAGAATTTGTGTACTGGGAGGCACGGGGAAGTGTGTTCATTGCAGCATTTTTTTTTTTTGTAACAAATTTAAGATATAACTTGTATTCCATATAATTCACCTTTTTAAAGTGTACAACTCTGTAGTTTTAAATATAATTACAGACTTGTACAACCGTCAACCCTATCTCTGCACCTATATTTATAAGAGATATTGGTCTGTAGTTTTCTTGAGGTGTCTTTGTCTGGTTTTGGTATCGGGGGTAATGCTGGCCTCATAGAATAAGTTGGACAATGTTCAATCCTCTTCTGTTTTTTAGAAGAGTTTATAAAGATTGTTGTCAATTTTTCGTTAAATACTTGGTAGAATTTGCCACTAAAGTCATTTGGTTCTGACATTTTCTTTGTAGGAAGGTTTTTGACTACTAATTCAATCTCTTATTATAGTTCTATTCAACTTTTTTCCACTTCGTGAGCAAGTTTTGATAGTTTGTGTCTCTCTAGAAATCTCTCCACTTCATATGTTAGGTAATTTGTTGGCATACAATTATTCAGAGCATTCCCTTATAATCTTTTCAGTTTCTGTAAGGTTTTTCTTAATTGTTGAAGCATTGTTTTGCCAGATATAGAAATCTTGGTTGACAATGTTTTTTTCCTCCCAGCCCTTTGCATATGTCACCCTGCTACATTCTGCCATCCATGTTTCTGATGACAAACCAGCTGTTAATCTTATGCCAATATCTTACACATGATGAGCTGCTTTTCACTTGTTGCTTTTAAGATTTTCTCTTTGTTTTTGGCTTTAGACATGCTACTGGACACTCTTTGAGCTTTGTGTGTGCAGGTTAATGGGATTTTGGGGTTAAATTGGGGAAGTTTTTGGCCATTATTTCTGCTCCTTTCTCTCCTCTCCATCTATTACTCATATTAGGCATATTTTGGTATACTTGATGATGTACCGCAAATCACTGAGTCTTTGTTTATTTTTCCTCTTTCTTTTAAATTTCTGCTCTTTAGACTGGATAACATCGATTGACCTATTGGCAAGTTTGGTGATTTTGCCATCTGCTATTCAAATCTGCTGTTGAGCCCCTCTAAGTAGATGTTTCATTTCAGTTATACTTTTCACTCCAGAATTTCTATTTGGCTGTGTTGTATAATTTCTAGTTCCTTTTTGATATTCTCTATTTGGTAAGAGACATTGTTTTTATACTTTCTTTAAAAACATGGTTTACTTTAGTTCTTTCACTGCATTTATAAGTTTGTTAAAAAGTCTTTGTCTAGTAGGTACAACATCTGGTTTCCTTAGTGACAGTTTCTATTGTTTTTATTCCTGTGTATGGGCCATAATTTCCTTTTTCTTTGCATGTGTCATAATTTTTATTAAAATCTGGATATTTAAAAAAATTTAATATAGCAGCTCTAGAAATCATGTTGCTCTCCCCTCAGAGTTTGTTATTATGCTCATTATTGTCATTGATGGTGGTTTTATTTTGTGAATGTAGTGACTTTCCTGGACTAATACGGTAAAGTCTGTATTTTTTCTTTTTTGTCGTATATGGCCACTGAATTCTCTGTTCAGTTAGCTAATGATTGGATAGAGGTTTTTTTAAAAGTGTTTTGAACCAGTAAGTCTCCCAACCTTTGCCAAGGAGCTCCATGTGTTTGTACGTGTGTGTGTGTGTTGTTGTTGTTGTTGTTATTGAATGCTTTCCATACTTCCAGCAGTTTACAGCACTGCCTTAGTCTTTGCTTCCTGATTGCAGAGCCTTAATGTTGCCCAGAGGGAAGAGATTAGAACCTTCTCATGTCTTTCCTTGGTGTGTGCAGAGCTCTGAACATGATTTACAGAAATTATTTTTAAATTATATTTACAGAAATTATTAGGAATTATTTAACTGTCATTATTTTTATATTACATTTCTGCTTTTTTTCTTGTAAAATCTTTCTTTTTTTTTTTTTTTTTTACATCTTCTATTGATTCCATTTTGACGATTACTCAGTATTGGATGAGATGAGCTACTCTCAGATCAAATGGTTGCTGGACTTTCAGATAGAGAAATTCTCCTCTTGACCCAGAACTGTGTGTGTAAATTTGCTTTCAGATTTATTCTACCCTTGCCATTTGATCCTGGCAGCTTCAGAATTTACCTCCTCTCTCATGAATTACCTGCAACAGTAGATTCTTGGTTAAAAACCAGAACGAAAGAAAGGTGTTCAGTTTGCATATCCCACTTCTGTTTTTCTGTCTAAGCTGCTCACCTTGCTTTTCCTCGTGCCTCCATCCCCACCAAAAAGCATCATACATCTTCCCAGGGAGTACCTCTGGATCCAAATATCTGAACAAAAGCTTCATTCCAGAGATGTCATATTTACTCACAATCTAGCTATTTCACCACTGGAGTGTTTTCATTGTTATTTTCAAAGATTCCATATTTACTAAATGTTTCTTTAACTTTAGCAAAAGTTTCCCCTTTAAAATTCTCACAGGATTGAATACATATGTGAAGAAATGTTAGAACAGATCTAGAATTTTCCCAAGTTTTGCTATTCTGTGTTTTTATGTGTGCATGGTTTATTTTAATAAAAAATTGATGTGTAAACTATTTAGTCTCATGAGCTTTTCACCGCCTGATGAATTTTCCTATTTCCTGACTTCTTGAAATCCAGCTTCACTGAGAAAAATAAAATGTTTTCTGGAGGGGGGTTCAATTTTTGAGCTTGAGTGCTTGAGGTGAGACCAAAATTTGATGGTGTAGACTGCCATAGGTTAAGATAAGTGCTCCAGATGCCTTCCAGGCAGGAGAGATGTGGTCAGATGGTGGAAAAGAAGATAGACATGGAGTTAGGAGATTAATGAACAAAGATGAACTCTTCCAATTGGCAAATTTGGAAAGAGCTTTAGAGGAGGGCCCACAGTGAAGTAAATTCTAATATACCCATAGTTCTTTCTTTTAACAGAACAAAACTAAGAAAAGTAGTCAAAGTTAGAAGGAAGACAGACTTTTGACTGACTGAAGGATTAATAGAATAAAAATCACTTACTCGTGTGTGACTTCTCTGTACTTGATAGGAGGCAGGGTAGTGAAGATAAACTCAAGTGTCTTACCTCTTAGCCAAAGGTAAAATAGTCTAACAACGAAAGGAGTCCTTTGAGATGTTGTCATTCGTCATGACAACCATATATTTCAAAGATTCCATTCTGGAATGGATGTACTTGCCTAGAAAGTAGTGATATGCTCAAGTGGCTGGTAATGCTCACTGTCACTCCTGGGGAGGGAAGCTTCTGGTTCCTGTGTTATCATCACTGAAAGGTAGCTCTGCAAACCAACAAGCTTGCTAGAAGTTGGGTGAAGGATATGAATAGAAAATTCACAGAAGAGGAAAACTGAATGGTCAGTAAATATTACAAGATGCTTAATCGTCTTCAAAGTCATGGAAATGCAAACCAATAAAATACCATTTCACAACAAATAAGTAAAAGAATAACGACAAATAAGTAAAAATTTTAAAATTGATTATCTAGATATTGGCAAAGGTAAAAGAAACTGGAACTTTCTCACACCACTGGAGGAAGTACAAATGATATAGCTACTTTGTAGAGCAATTTGTCACATTTTAGTAAAATTGAAAACTTGCAACCCAGAATTTCCACCTGTAGGTCCATAGATATAGAAACATTTATAGAATTTGTGTACTGGGAGGCACGGGGAAGTGTGTTCATTGCAGCATTTTTTTTTTTTGTAACAAATTTAAGATATAACTTGTATTCCATATAATTCACCTTTTTAAAGTGTACAACTCTGTAGTTTTAAATATAATTACAGACTTGTACAACCGTCAACCCTATCTCTGCACCTATATTTATAAGAGATATTGGTCTGTAGTTTTCTTGAGGTGTCTTTGTCTGGTTTTGGTATCGGGGGTAATGCTGGCCTCATAGAATAAGTTGGACAATGTTCAATCCTCTTCTGTTTTTTAGAAGAGTTTATAAAGATTGTTGTCAATTTTTCGTTAAATACTTGGTAGAATTTGCCACTAAAGTCATTTGGTTCTGACATTTTCTTTGTAGGAAGGTTTTTGACTACTAATTCAATCTCTTATTATAGTTCTATTCAACTTTTTTCCACTTCGTGAGCAAGTTTTGATAGTTTGTGTCTCTCTAGAAATCTCTCCACTTCATATGTTAGGTAATTTGTTGGCATACAATTATTCAGAGCATTCCCTTATAATCTTTTCAGTTTCTGTAAGGTTTTTCTTAATTGTTGAAGCATTGTTTTGCCAGATATAGAAATCTTGGTTGACAATGTTTTTTTCCTCCCAGCCCTTTGCATATGTCACCCTGCTACATTCTGCCATCCATGTTTCTGATGACAAACCAGCTGTTAATCTTATGCCAATATCTTACACATGATGAGCTGCTTTTCACTTGTTGCTTTTAAGATTTTCTCTTTGTTTTTGGCTTTAGACATGCTACTGGACACTCTTTGAGCTTTGTGTGTGCAGGTTAATGGGATTTTGGGGTTAAATTGGGGAAGTTTTTGGCCATTATTTCTGCTCCTTTCTCTCCTCTCCATCTATTACTCATATTAGGCATATTTTGGTATACTTGATGATGTACCGCAAATCACTGAGTCTTTGTTTATTTTTCCTCTTTCTTTTAAATTTCTGCTCTTTAGACTGGATAACATCGATTGACCTATTGGCAAGTTTGGTGATTTTGCCATCTGCTATTCAAATCTGCTGTTGAGCCCCTCTAAGTAGATGTTTCATTTCAGTTATACTTTTCACTCCAGAATTTCTATTTGGCTGTGTTGTATAATTTCTAGTTCCTTTTTGATATTCTCTATTTGGTAAGAGACATTGTTTTTATACTTTCTTTAAAAACATGGTTTACTTTAGTTCTTTCACTGCATTTATAAGTTTGTTAAAAAGTCTTTGTCTAGTAGGTACAACATCTGGTTTCCTTAGTGACAGTTTCTATTGTTTTTATTCCTGTGTATGGGCCATAATTTCCTTTTTCTTTGCATGTGTCATAATTTTTATTAAAATCTGGATATTTAAAAAAATTTAATATAGCAGCTCTAGAAATCATGTTGCTCTCCCCTCAGAGTTTGTTATTATGCTCATTATTGTCATTGATGGTGGTTTTATTTTGTGAATGTAGTGACTTTCCTGGACTAATACGGTAAAGTCTGTATTTTTTCTTTTTTGTCGTATATGGCCACTGAATTCTCTGTTCAGTTAGCTAATGATTGGATAGAGGTTTTTTTAAAAGTGTTTTGAACCAGTAAGTCTCCCAACCTTTGCCAAGGAGCTCCATGTGTTTGTACGTGTGTGTGTGTGTTGTTGTTGTTGTTGTTATTGAATGCTTTCCATACTTCCAGCAGTTTACAGCACTGCCTTAGTCTTTGCTTCCTGATTGCAGAGCCTTAATGTTGCCCAGAGGGAAGAGATTAGAACCTTCTCATGTCTTTCCTTGGTGTGTGCAGAGCTCTGAACATGATTTACAGAAATTATTTTTAAATTATATTTACAGAAATTATTAGGAATTATTTAACTGTCATTATTTTTATATTACATTTCTGCTTTTTTTCTTGTAAAATCTTTCTTTTTTTTTTTTTTTTTTACATCTTCTATTGATTCCATTTTGACGATTACTCAGTATTGGATGAGATGAGCTACTCTCAGATCAAATGGTTGCTGGACTTTCAGATAGAGAAATTCTCCTCTTGACCCAGAACTGTGTGTGTAAATTTGCTTTCAGATTTATTCTACCCTTGCCATTTGATCCTGGCAGCTTCAGAATTTACCTCCTCTCTCATGAATTACCTGCAACAGTAGATTCTTGGTTAAAAACCAGAACGAAAGAAAGGTGTTCAGTTTGCATATCCCACTTCTGTTTTTCTGTCTAAGCTGCTCACCTTGCTTTTCCTCGTGCCTCCATCCCCACCAAAAAGCATCATACATCTTCCCAGGGAGTACCTCTGGATCCAAATATCTGAACAAAAGCTTCATTCCAGAGATGTCATATTTACTCACAATCTAGCTATTTCACCACTGGAGTGTTTTCATTGTTATTTTCAAAGATTCCATATTTACTAAATGTTTCTTTAACTTTAGCAAAAGTTTCCCCTTTAAAATTCTCACAGGATTGAATACATATGTGAAGAAATGTTAGAACAGATCTAGAATTTTCCCAAGTTTTGCTATTCTGTGTTTTTATGTGTGCATGGTTTATTTTAATAAAAAATTGATGTGTAAACTATTTAGTCTCATGAGCTTTTCACCGCCTGATGAATTTTCCTATTTCCTGACTTCTTGAAATCCAGCTTCACTGAGAAAAATAAAATGTTTTCTGGAGGGGGGTTCAATTTTTGAGCTTGAGTGCTTGAGGTGAGACCAAAATTTGATGGTGTAGACTGCCATAGGTTAAGATAAGTGCTCCAGATGCCTTCCAGGCAGGAGAGATGTGGTCAGATGGTGGAAAAGAAGATAGACATGGAGTTAGGAGATTAATGAACAAAGATGAACTCTTCCAATTGGCAAATTTGGAAAGAGCTTTAGAGGAGGGCCCACAGTGAAGTAAATTCTAATATACCCATAGTTCTTTCTTTTAACAGAACAAAACTAAGAAAAGTAGTCAAAGTTAGAAGGAAGACAGACTTTTGACTGACTGAAGGATTAATAGAATAAAAATCACTTACTCGTGTGTGACTTCTCTGTACTTGATAGGAGGCAGGGTAGTGAAGATAAACTCAAGTGTCTTACCTCTTAGCCAAAGGTAAAATAGTCTAACAACGAAAGGAGTCCTTTGAGATGTTGTCATTCGTCATGACAACCATATATTTCAAAGATTCCATTCTGGAATGGATGTACTTGCCTAGAAAGTAGTGATATGCTCAAGTGGCTGGTAATGCTCACTGTCACTCCTGGGGAGGGAAGCTTCTGGTTCCTGTGTTATCATCACTGAAAGGTAGCTCTGCAAACCAACAAGCTTGCTAGAAGTTGGGTGAAGGATATGAATAGAAAATTCACAGAAGAGGAAAACTGAATGGTCAGTAAATATTACAAGATGCTTAATCGTCTTCAAAGTCATGGAAATGCAAACCAATAAAATACCATTTCACAACAAATAAGTAAAAGAATAACGACAAATAAGTAAAAATTTTAAAATTGATTATCTAGATATTGGCAAAGGTAAAAGAAACTGGAACTTTCTCACACCACTGGAGGAAGTACAAATGATATAGCTACTTTGTAGAGCAATTTGTCACATTTTAGTAAAATTGAAAACTTGCAACCCAGAATTTCCACCTGTAGGTCCATAGATATAGAAACATTTATAGAATTTGTGTACTGGGAGGCACGGGGAAGTGTGTTCATTGCAGCATTTTTTTTTTTTGTAACAAATTTAAGATATAACTTGTATTCCATATAATTCACCTTTTTAAAGTGTACAACTCTGTAGTTTTAAATATAATTACAGACTTGTACAACCGTCAACCCTATCTCTGCACCTATATTTATAAGAGATATTGGTCTGTAGTTTTCTTGAGGTGTCTTTGTCTGGTTTTGGTATCGGGGGTAATGCTGGCCTCATAGAATAAGTTGGACAATGTTCAATCCTCTTCTGTTTTTTAGAAGAGTTTATAAAGATTGTTGTCAATTTTTCGTTAAATACTTGGTAGAATTTGCCACTAAAGTCATTTGGTTCTGACATTTTCTTTGTAGGAAGGTTTTTGACTACTAATTCAATCTCTTATTATAGTTCTATTCAACTTTTTTCCACTTCGTGAGCAAGTTTTGATAGTTTGTGTCTCTCTAGAAATCTCTCCACTTCATATGTTAGGTAATTTGTTGGCATACAATTATTCAGAGCATTCCCTTATAATCTTTTCAGTTTCTGTAAGGTTTTTCTTAATTGTTGAAGCATTGTTTTGCCAGATATAGAAATCTTGGTTGACAATGTTTTTTTCCTCCCAGCCCTTTGCATATGTCACCCTGCTACATTCTGCCATCCATGTTTCTGATGACAAACCAGCTGTTAATCTTATGCCAATATCTTACACATGATGAGCTGCTTTTCACTTGTTGCTTTTAAGATTTTCTCTTTGTTTTTGGCTTTAGACATGCTACTGGACACTCTTTGAGCTTTGTGTGTGCAGGTTAATGGGATTTTGGGGTTAAATTGGGGAAGTTTTTGGCCATTATTTCTGCTCCTTTCTCTCCTCTCCATCTATTACTCATATTAGGCATATTTTGGTATACTTGATGATGTACCGCAAATCACTGAGTCTTTGTTTATTTTTCCTCTTTCTTTTAAATTTCTGCTCTTTAGACTGGATAACATCGATTGACCTATTGGCAAGTTTGGTGATTTTGCCATCTGCTATTCAAATCTGCTGTTGAGCCCCTCTAAGTAGATGTTTCATTTCAGTTATACTTTTCACTCCAGAATTTCTATTTGGCTGTGTTGTATAATTTCTAGTTCCTTTTTGATATTCTCTATTTGGTAAGAGACATTGTTTTTATACTTTCTTTAAAAACATGGTTTACTTTAGTTCTTTCACTGCATTTATAAGTTTGTTAAAAAGTCTTTGTCTAGTAGGTACAACATCTGGTTTCCTTAGTGACAGTTTCTATTGTTTTTATTCCTGTGTATGGGCCATAATTTCCTTTTTCTTTGCATGTGTCATAATTTTTATTAAAATCTGGATATTTAAAAAAATTTAATATAGCAGCTCTAGAAATCATGTTGCTCTCCCCTCAGAGTTTGTTATTATGCTCATTATTGTCATTGATGGTGGTTTTATTTTGTGAATGTAGTGACTTTCCTGGACTAATACGGTAAAGTCTGTATTTTTTCTTTTTTGTCGTATATGGCCACTGAATTCTCTGTTCAGTTAGCTAATGATTGGATAGAGGTTTTTTTAAAAGTGTTTTGAACCAGTAAGTCTCCCAACCTTTGCCAAGGAGCTCCATGTGTTTGTACGTGTGTGTGTGTGTTGTTGTTGTTGTTGTTATTGAATGCTTTCCATACTTCCAGCAGTTTACAGCACTGCCTTAGTCTTTGCTTCCTGATTGCAGAGCCTTAATGTTGCCCAGAGGGAAGAGATTAGAACCTTCTCATGTCTTTCCTTGGTGTGTGCAGAGCTCTGAACATGATTTACAGAAATTATTTTTAAATTATATTTACAGAAATTATTAGGAATTATTTAACTGTCATTATTTTTATATTACATTTCTGCTTTTTTTCTTGTAAAATCTTTCTTTTTTTTTTTTTTTTTTACATCTTCTATTGATTCCATTTTGACGATTACTCAGTATTGGATGAGATGAGCTACTCTCAGATCAAATGGTTGCTGGACTTTCAGATAGAGAAATTCTCCTCTTGACCCAGAACTGTGTGTGTAAATTTGCTTTCAGATTTATTCTACCCTTGCCATTTGATCCTGGCAGCTTCAGAATTTACCTCCTCTCTCATGAATTACCTGCAACAGTAGATTCTTGGTTAAAAACCAGAACGAAAGAAAGGTGTTCAGTTTGCATATCCCACTTCTGTTTTTCTGTCTAAGCTGCTCACCTTGCTTTTCCTCGTGCCTCCATCCCCACCAAAAAGCATCATACATCTTCCCAGGGAGTACCTCTGGATCCAAATATCTGAACAAAAGCTTCATTCCAGAGATGTCATATTTACTCACAATCTAGCTATTTCACCACTGGAGTGTTTTCATTGTTATTTTCAAAGATTCCATATTTACTAAATGTTTCTTTAACTTTAGCAAAAGTTTCCCCTTTAAAATTCTCACAGGATTGAATACATATGTGAAGAAATGTTAGAACAGATCTAGAATTTTCCCAAGTTTTGCTATTCTGTGTTTTTATGTGTGCATGGTTTATTTTAATAAAAAATTGATGTGTAAACTATTTAGTCTCATGAGCTTTTCACCGCCTGATGAATTTTCCTATTTCCTGACTTCTTGAAATCCAGCTTCACTGAGAAAAATAAAATGTTTTCTGGAGGGGGGTTCAATTTTTGAGCTTGAGTGCTTGAGGTGAGACCAAAATTTGATGGTGTAGACTGCCATAGGTTAAGATAAGTGCTCCAGATGCCTTCCAGGCAGGAGAGATGTGGTCAGATGGTGGAAAAGAAGATAGACATGGAGTTAGGAGATTAATGAACAAAGATGAACTCTTCCAATTGGCAAATTTGGAAAGAGCTTTAGAGGAGGGCCCACAGTGAAGTAAATTCTAATATACCCATAGTTCTTTCTTTTAACAGAACAAAACTAAGAAAAGTAGTCAAAGTTAGAAGGAAGACAGACTTTTGACTGACTGAAGGATTAATAGAATAAAAATCACTTACTCGTGTGTGACTTCTCTGTACTTGATAGGAGGCAGGGTAGTGAAGATAAACTCAAGTGTCTTACCTCTTAGCCAAAGGTAAAATAGTCTAACAACGAAAGGAGTCCTTTGAGATGTTGTCATTCGTCATGACAACCATATATTTCAAAGATTCCATTCTGGAATGGATGTACTTGCCTAGAAAGTAGTGATATGCTCAAGTGGCTGGTAATGCTCACTGTCACTCCTGGGGAGGGAAGCTTCTGGTTCCTGTGTTATCATCACTGAAAGGTAGCTCTGCAAACCAACAAGCTTGCTAGAAGTTGGGTGAAGGATATGAATAGAAAATTCACAGAAGAGGAAAACTGAATGGTCAGTAAATATTACAAGATGCTTAATCGTCTTCAAAGTCATGGAAATGCAAACCAATAAAATACCATTTCACAACAAATAAGTAAAAGAATAACGACAAATAAGTAAAAATTTTAAAATTGATTATCTAGATATTGGCAAAGGTAAAAGAAACTGGAACTTTCTCACACCACTGGAGGAAGTACAAATGATATAGCTACTTTGTAGAGCAATTTGTCACATTTTAGTAAAATTGAAAACTTGCAACCCAGAATTTCCACCTGTAGGTCCATAGATATAGAAACATTTATAGAATTTGTGTACTGGGAGGCACGGGGAAGTGTGTTCATTGCAGCATTTTTTTTTTTTGTAACAAATTTAAGATATAACTTGTATTCCATATAATTCACCTTTTTAAAGTGTACAACTCTGTAGTTTTAAATATAATTACAGACTTGTACAACCGTCAACCCTATCTCTGCACCTATATTTATAAGAGATATTGGTCTGTAGTTTTCTTGAGGTGTCTTTGTCTGGTTTTGGTATCGGGGGTAATGCTGGCCTCATAGAATAAGTTGGACAATGTTCAATCCTCTTCTGTTTTTTAGAAGAGTTTATAAAGATTGTTGTCAATTTTTCGTTAAATACTTGGTAGAATTTGCCACTAAAGTCATTTGGTTCTGACATTTTCTTTGTAGGAAGGTTTTTGACTACTAATTCAATCTCTTATTATAGTTCTATTCAACTTTTTTCCACTTCGTGAGCAAGTTTTGATAGTTTGTGTCTCTCTAGAAATCTCTCCACTTCATATGTTAGGTAATTTGTTGGCATACAATTATTCAGAGCATTCCCTTATAATCTTTTCAGTTTCTGTAAGGTTTTTCTTAATTGTTGAAGCATTGTTTTGCCAGATATAGAAATCTTGGTTGACAATGTTTTTTTCCTCCCAGCCCTTTGCATATGTCACCCTGCTACATTCTGCCATCCATGTTTCTGATGACAAACCAGCTGTTAATCTTATGCCAATATCTTACACATGATGAGCTGCTTTTCACTTGTTGCTTTTAAGATTTTCTCTTTGTTTTTGGCTTTAGACATGCTACTGGACACTCTTTGAGCTTTGTGTGTGCAGGTTAATGGGATTTTGGGGTTAAATTGGGGAAGTTTTTGGCCATTATTTCTGCTCCTTTCTCTCCTCTCCATCTATTACTCATATTAGGCATATTTTGGTATACTTGATGATGTACCGCAAATCACTGAGTCTTTGTTTATTTTTCCTCTTTCTTTTAAATTTCTGCTCTTTAGACTGGATAACATCGATTGACCTATTGGCAAGTTTGGTGATTTTGCCATCTGCTATTCAAATCTGCTGTTGAGCCCCTCTAAGTAGATGTTTCATTTCAGTTATACTTTTCACTCCAGAATTTCTATTTGGCTGTGTTGTATAATTTCTAGTTCCTTTTTGATATTCTCTATTTGGTAAGAGACATTGTTTTTATACTTTCTTTAAAAACATGGTTTACTTTAGTTCTTTCACTGCATTTATAAGTTTGTTAAAAAGTCTTTGTCTAGTAGGTACAACATCTGGTTTCCTTAGTGACAGTTTCTATTGTTTTTATTCCTGTGTATGGGCCATAATTTCCTTTTTCTTTGCATGTGTCATAATTTTTATTAAAATCTGGATATTTAAAAAAATTTAATATAGCAGCTCTAGAAATCATGTTGCTCTCCCCTCAGAGTTTGTTATTATGCTCATTATTGTCATTGATGGTGGTTTTATTTTGTGAATGTAGTGACTTTCCTGGACTAATACGGTAAAGTCTGTATTTTTTCTTTTTTGTCGTATATGGCCACTGAATTCTCTGTTCAGTTAGCTAATGATTGGATAGAGGTTTTTTTAAAAGTGTTTTGAACCAGTAAGTCTCCCAACCTTTGCCAAGGAGCTCCATGTGTTTGTACGTGTGTGTGTGTGTTGTTGTTGTTGTTGTTATTGAATGCTTTCCATACTTCCAGCAGTTTACAGCACTGCCTTAGTCTTTGCTTCCTGATTGCAGAGCCTTAATGTTGCCCAGAGGGAAGAGATTAGAACCTTCTCATGTCTTTCCTTGGTGTGTGCAGAGCTCTGAACATGATTTACAGAAATTATTTTTAAATTATATTTACAGAAATTATTAGGAATTATTTAACTGTCATTATTTTTATATTACATTTCTGCTTTTTTTCTTGTAAAATCTTTCTTTTTTTTTTTTTTTTTTACATCTTCTATTGATTCCATTTTGACGATTACTCAGTATTGGATGAGATGAGCTACTCTCAGATCAAATGGTTGCTGGACTTTCAGATAGAGAAATTCTCCTCTTGACCCAGAACTGTGTGTGTAAATTTGCTTTCAGATTTATTCTACCCTTGCCATTTGATCCTGGCAGCTTCAGAATTTACCTCCTCTCTCATGAATTACCTGCAACAGTAGATTCTTGGTTAAAAACCAGAACGAAAGAAAGGTGTTCAGTTTGCATATCCCACTTCTGTTTTTCTGTCTAAGCTGCTCACCTTGCTTTTCCTCGTGCCTCCATCCCCACCAAAAAGCATCATACATCTTCCCAGGGAGTACCTCTGGATCCAAATATCTGAACAAAAGCTTCATTCCAGAGATGTCATATTTACTCACAATCTAGCTATTTCACCACTGGAGTGTTTTCATTGTTATTTTCAAAGATTCCATATTTACTAAATGTTTCTTTAACTTTAGCAAAAGTTTCCCCTTTAAAATTCTCACAGGATTGAATACATATGTGAAGAAATGTTAGAACAGATCTAGAATTTTCCCAAGTTTTGCTATTCTGTGTTTTTATGTGTGCATGGTTTATTTTAATAAAAAATTGATGTGTAAACTATTTAGTCTCATGAGCTTTTCACCGCCTGATGAATTTTCCTATTTCCTGACTTCTTGAAATCCAGCTTCACTGAGAAAAATAAAATGTTTTCTGGAGGGGGGTTCAATTTTTGAGCTTGAGTGCTTGAGGTGAGACCAAAATTTGATGGTGTAGACTGCCATAGGTTAAGATAAGTGCTCCAGATGCCTTCCAGGCAGGAGAGATGTGGTCAGATGGTGGAAAAGAAGATAGACATGGAGTTAGGAGATTAATGAACAAAGATGAACTCTTCCAATTGGCAAATTTGGAAAGAGCTTTAGAGGAGGGCCCACAGTGAAGTAAATTCTAATATACCCATAGTTCTTTCTTTTAACAGAACAAAACTAAGAAAAGTAGTCAAAGTTAGAAGGAAGACAGACTTTTGACTGACTGAAGGATTAATAGAATAAAAATCACTTACTCGTGTGTGACTTCTCTGTACTTGATAGGAGGCAGGGTAGTGAAGATAAACTCAAGTGTCTTACCTCTTAGCCAAAGGTAAAATAGTCTAACAACGAAAGGAGTCCTTTGAGATGTTGTCATTCGTCATGACAACCATATATTTCAAAGATTCCATTCTGGAATGGATGTACTTGCCTAGAAAGTAGTGATATGCTCAAGTGGCTGGTAATGCTCACTGTCACTCCTGGGGAGGGAAGCTTCTGGTTCCTGTGTTATCATCACTGAAAGGTAGCTCTGCAAACCAACAAGCTTGCTAGAAGTTGGGTGAAGGATATGAATAGAAAATTCACAGAAGAGGAAAACTGAATGGTCAGTAAATATTACAAGATGCTTAATCGTCTTCAAAGTCATGGAAATGCAAACCAATAAAATACCATTTCACAACAAATAAGTAAAAGAATAACGACAAATAAGTAAAAATTTTAAAATTGATTATCTAGATATTGGCAAAGGTAAAAGAAACTGGAACTTTCTCACACCACTGGAGGAAGTACAAATGATATAGCTACTTTGTAGAGCAATTTGTCACATTTTAGTAAAATTGAAAACTTGCAACCCAGAATTTCCACCTGTAGGTCCATAGATATAGAAACATTTATAGAATTTGTGTACTGGGAGGCACGGGGAAGTGTGTTCATTGCAGCATTTTTTTTTTTTGTAACAAATTTAAGATATAACTTGTATTCCATATAATTCACCTTTTTAAAGTGTACAACTCTGTAGTTTTAAATATAATTACAGACTTGTACAACCGTCAACCCTATCTCTGCACCTATATTTATAAGAGATATTGGTCTGTAGTTTTCTTGAGGTGTCTTTGTCTGGTTTTGGTATCGGGGGTAATGCTGGCCTCATAGAATAAGTTGGACAATGTTCAATCCTCTTCTGTTTTTTAGAAGAGTTTATAAAGATTGTTGTCAATTTTTCGTTAAATACTTGGTAGAATTTGCCACTAAAGTCATTTGGTTCTGACATTTTCTTTGTAGGAAGGTTTTTGACTACTAATTCAATCTCTTATTATAGTTCTATTCAACTTTTTTCCACTTCGTGAGCAAGTTTTGATAGTTTGTGTCTCTCTAGAAATCTCTCCACTTCATATGTTAGGTAATTTGTTGGCATACAATTATTCAGAGCATTCCCTTATAATCTTTTCAGTTTCTGTAAGGTTTTTCTTAATTGTTGAAGCATTGTTTTGCCAGATATAGAAATCTTGGTTGACAATGTTTTTTTCCTCCCAGCCCTTTGCATATGTCACCCTGCTACATTCTGCCATCCATGTTTCTGATGACAAACCAGCTGTTAATCTTATGCCAATATCTTACACATGATGAGCTGCTTTTCACTTGTTGCTTTTAAGATTTTCTCTTTGTTTTTGGCTTTAGACATGCTACTGGACACTCTTTGAGCTTTGTGTGTGCAGGTTAATGGGATTTTGGGGTTAAATTGGGGAAGTTTTTGGCCATTATTTCTGCTCCTTTCTCTCCTCTCCATCTATTACTCATATTAGGCATATTTTGGTATACTTGATGATGTACCGCAAATCACTGAGTCTTTGTTTATTTTTCCTCTTTCTTTTAAATTTCTGCTCTTTAGACTGGATAACATCGATTGACCTATTGGCAAGTTTGGTGATTTTGCCATCTGCTATTCAAATCTGCTGTTGAGCCCCTCTAAGTAGATGTTTCATTTCAGTTATACTTTTCACTCCAGAATTTCTATTTGGCTGTGTTGTATAATTTCTAGTTCCTTTTTGATATTCTCTATTTGGTAAGAGACATTGTTTTTATACTTTCTTTAAAAACATGGTTTACTTTAGTTCTTTCACTGCATTTATAAGTTTGTTAAAAAGTCTTTGTCTAGTAGGTACAACATCTGGTTTCCTTAGTGACAGTTTCTATTGTTTTTATTCCTGTGTATGGGCCATAATTTCCTTTTTCTTTGCATGTGTCATAATTTTTATTAAAATCTGGATATTTAAAAAAATTTAATATAGCAGCTCTAGAAATCATGTTGCTCTCCCCTCAGAGTTTGTTATTATGCTCATTATTGTCATTGATGGTGGTTTTATTTTGTGAATGTAGTGACTTTCCTGGACTAATACGGTAAAGTCTGTATTTTTTCTTTTTTGTCGTATATGGCCACTGAATTCTCTGTTCAGTTAGCTAATGATTGGATAGAGGTTTTTTTAAAAGTGTTTTGAACCAGTAAGTCTCCCAACCTTTGCCAAGGAGCTCCATGTGTTTGTACGTGTGTGTGTGTGTTGTTGTTGTTGTTGTTATTGAATGCTTTCCATACTTCCAGCAGTTTACAGCACTGCCTTAGTCTTTGCTTCCTGATTGCAGAGCCTTAATGTTGCCCAGAGGGAAGAGATTAGAACCTTCTCATGTCTTTCCTTGGTGTGTGCAGAGCTCTGAACATGATTTACAGAAATTATTTTTAAATTATATTTACAGAAATTATTAGGAATTATTTAACTGTCATTATTTTTATATTACATTTCTGCTTTTTTTCTTGTAAAATCTTTCTTTTTTTTTTTTTTTTTTACATCTTCTATTGATTCCATTTTGACGATTACTCAGTATTGGATGAGATGAGCTACTCTCAGATCAAATGGTTGCTGGACTTTCAGATAGAGAAATTCTCCTCTTGACCCAGAACTGTGTGTGTAAATTTGCTTTCAGATTTATTCTACCCTTGCCATTTGATCCTGGCAGCTTCAGAATTTACCTCCTCTCTCATGAATTACCTGCAACAGTAGATTCTTGGTTAAAAACCAGAACGAAAGAAAGGTGTTCAGTTTGCATATCCCACTTCTGTTTTTCTGTCTAAGCTGCTCACCTTGCTTTTCCTCGTGCCTCCATCCCCACCAAAAAGCATCATACATCTTCCCAGGGAGTACCTCTGGATCCAAATATCTGAACAAAAGCTTCATTCCAGAGATGTCATATTTACTCACAATCTAGCTATTTCACCACTGGAGTGTTTTCATTGTTATTTTCAAAGATTCCATATTTACTAAATGTTTCTTTAACTTTAGCAAAAGTTTCCCCTTTAAAATTCTCACAGGATTGAATACATATGTGAAGAAATGTTAGAACAGATCTAGAATTTTCCCAAGTTTTGCTATTCTGTGTTTTTATGTGTGCATGGTTTATTTTAATAAAAAATTGATGTGTAAACTATTTAGTCTCATGAGCTTTTCACCGCCTGATGAATTTTCCTATTTCCTGACTTCTTGAAATCCAGCTTCACTGAGAAAAATAAAATGTTTTCTGGAGGGGGGTTCAATTTTTGAGCTTGAGTGCTTGAGGTGAGACCAAAATTTGATGGTGTAGACTGCCATAGGTTAAGATAAGTGCTCCAGATGCCTTCCAGGCAGGAGAGATGTGGTCAGATGGTGGAAAAGAAGATAGACATGGAGTTAGGAGATTAATGAACAAAGATGAACTCTTCCAATTGGCAAATTTGGAAAGAGCTTTAGAGGAGGGCCCACAGTGAAGTAAATTCTAATATACCCATAGTTCTTTCTTTTAACAGAACAAAACTAAGAAAAGTAGTCAAAGTTAGAAGGAAGACAGACTTTTGACTGACTGAAGGATTAATAGAATAAAAATCACTTACTCGTGTGTGACTTCTCTGTACTTGATAGGAGGCAGGGTAGTGAAGATAAACTCAAGTGTCTTACCTCTTAGCCAAAGGTAAAATAGTCTAACAACGAAAGGAGTCCTTTGAGATGTTGTCATTCGTCATGACAACCATATATTTCAAAGATTCCATTCTGGAATGGATGTACTTGCCTAGAAAGTAGTGATATGCTCAAGTGGCTGGTAATGCTCACTGTCACTCCTGGGGAGGGAAGCTTCTGGTTCCTGTGTTATCATCACTGAAAGGTAGCTCTGCAAACCAACAAGCTTGCTAGAAGTTGGGTGAAGGATATGAATAGAAAATTCACAGAAGAGGAAAACTGAATGGTCAGTAAATATTACAAGATGCTTAATCGTCTTCAAAGTCATGGAAATGCAAACCAATAAAATACCATTTCACAACAAATAAGTAAAAGAATAACGACAAATAAGTAAAAATTTTAAAATTGATTATCTAGATATTGGCAAAGGTAAAAGAAACTGGAACTTTCTCACACCACTGGAGGAAGTACAAATGATATAGCTACTTTGTAGAGCAATTTGTCACATTTTAGTAAAATTGAAAACTTGCAACCCAGAATTTCCACCTGTAGGTCCATAGATATAGAAACATTTATAGAATTTGTGTACTGGGAGGCACGGGGAAGTGTGTTCATTGCAGCATTTTTTTTTTTTGTAACAAATTTAAGATATAACTTGTATTCCATATAATTCACCTTTTTAAAGTGTACAACTCTGTAGTTTTAAATATAATTACAGACTTGTACAACCGTCAACCCTATCTCTGCACCTATATTTATAAGAGATATTGGTCTGTAGTTTTCTTGAGGTGTCTTTGTCTGGTTTTGGTATCGGGGGTAATGCTGGCCTCATAGAATAAGTTGGACAATGTTCAATCCTCTTCTGTTTTTTAGAAGAGTTTATAAAGATTGTTGTCAATTTTTCGTTAAATACTTGGTAGAATTTGCCACTAAAGTCATTTGGTTCTGACATTTTCTTTGTAGGAAGGTTTTTGACTACTAATTCAATCTCTTATTATAGTTCTATTCAACTTTTTTCCACTTCGTGAGCAAGTTTTGATAGTTTGTGTCTCTCTAGAAATCTCTCCACTTCATATGTTAGGTAATTTGTTGGCATACAATTATTCAGAGCATTCCCTTATAATCTTTTCAGTTTCTGTAAGGTTTTTCTTAATTGTTGAAGCATTGTTTTGCCAGATATAGAAATCTTGGTTGACAATGTTTTTTTCCTCCCAGCCCTTTGCATATGTCACCCTGCTACATTCTGCCATCCATGTTTCTGATGACAAACCAGCTGTTAATCTTATGCCAATATCTTACACATGATGAGCTGCTTTTCACTTGTTGCTTTTAAGATTTTCTCTTTGTTTTTGGCTTTAGACATGCTACTGGACACTCTTTGAGCTTTGTGTGTGCAGGTTAATGGGATTTTGGGGTTAAATTGGGGAAGTTTTTGGCCATTATTTCTGCTCCTTTCTCTCCTCTCCATCTATTACTCATATTAGGCATATTTTGGTATACTTGATGATGTACCGCAAATCACTGAGTCTTTGTTTATTTTTCCTCTTTCTTTTAAATTTCTGCTCTTTAGACTGGATAACATCGATTGACCTATTGGCAAGTTTGGTGATTTTGCCATCTGCTATTCAAATCTGCTGTTGAGCCCCTCTAAGTAGATGTTTCATTTCAGTTATACTTTTCACTCCAGAATTTCTATTTGGCTGTGTTGTATAATTTCTAGTTCCTTTTTGATATTCTCTATTTGGTAAGAGACATTGTTTTTATACTTTCTTTAAAAACATGGTTTACTTTAGTTCTTTCACTGCATTTATAAGTTTGTTAAAAAGTCTTTGTCTAGTAGGTACAACATCTGGTTTCCTTAGTGACAGTTTCTATTGTTTTTATTCCTGTGTATGGGCCATAATTTCCTTTTTCTTTGCATGTGTCATAATTTTTATTAAAATCTGGATATTTAAAAAAATTTAATATAGCAGCTCTAGAAATCATGTTGCTCTCCCCTCAGAGTTTGTTATTATGCTCATTATTGTCATTGATGGTGGTTTTATTTTGTGAATGTAGTGACTTTCCTGGACTAATACGGTAAAGTCTGTATTTTTTCTTTTTTGTCGTATATGGCCACTGAATTCTCTGTTCAGTTAGCTAATGATTGGATAGAGGTTTTTTTAAAAGTGTTTTGAACCAGTAAGTCTCCCAACCTTTGCCAAGGAGCTCCATGTGTTTGTACGTGTGTGTGTGTGTTGTTGTTGTTGTTGTTATTGAATGCTTTCCATACTTCCAGCAGTTTACAGCACTGCCTTAGTCTTTGCTTCCTGATTGCAGAGCCTTAATGTTGCCCAGAGGGAAGAGATTAGAACCTTCTCATGTCTTTCCTTGGTGTGTGCAGAGCTCTGAACATGATTTACAGAAATTATTTTTAAATTATATTTACAGAAATTATTAGGAATTATTTAACTGTCATTATTTTTATATTACATTTCTGCTTTTTTTCTTGTAAAATCTTTCTTTTTTTTTTTTTTTTTTACATCTTCTATTGATTCCATTTTGACGATTACTCAGTATTGGATGAGATGAGCTACTCTCAGATCAAATGGTTGCTGGACTTTCAGATAGAGAAATTCTCCTCTTGACCCAGAACTGTGTGTGTAAATTTGCTTTCAGATTTATTCTACCCTTGCCATTTGATCCTGGCAGCTTCAGAATTTACCTCCTCTCTCATGAATTACCTGCAACAGTAGATTCTTGGTTAAAAACCAGAACGAAAGAAAGGTGTTCAGTTTGCATATCCCACTTCTGTTTTTCTGTCTAAGCTGCTCACCTTGCTTTTCCTCGTGCCTCCATCCCCACCAAAAAGCATCATACATCTTCCCAGGGAGTACCTCTGGATCCAAATATCTGAACAAAAGCTTCATTCCAGAGATGTCATATTTACTCACAATCTAGCTATTTCACCACTGGAGTGTTTTCATTGTTATTTTCAAAGATTCCATATTTACTAAATGTTTCTTTAACTTTAGCAAAAGTTTCCCCTTTAAAATTCTCACAGGATTGAATACATATGTGAAGAAATGTTAGAACAGATCTAGAATTTTCCCAAGTTTTGCTATTCTGTGTTTTTATGTGTGCATGGTTTATTTTAATAAAAAATTGATGTGTAAACTATTTAGTCTCATGAGCTTTTCACCGCCTGATGAATTTTCCTATTTCCTGACTTCTTGAAATCCAGCTTCACTGAGAAAAATAAAATGTTTTCTGGAGGGGGGTTCAATTTTTGAGCTTGAGTGCTTGAGGTGAGACCAAAATTTGATGGTGTAGACTGCCATAGGTTAAGATAAGTGCTCCAGATGCCTTCCAGGCAGGAGAGATGTGGTCAGATGGTGGAAAAGAAGATAGACATGGAGTTAGGAGATTAATGAACAAAGATGAACTCTTCCAATTGGCAAATTTGGAAAGAGCTTTAGAGGAGGGCCCACAGTGAAGTAAATTCTAATATACCCATAGTTCTTTCTTTTAACAGAACAAAACTAAGAAAAGTAGTCAAAGTTAGAAGGAAGACAGACTTTTGACTGACTGAAGGATTAATAGAATAAAAATCACTTACTCGTGTGTGACTTCTCTGTACTTGATAGGAGGCAGGGTAGTGAAGATAAACTCAAGTGTCTTACCTCTTAGCCAAAGGTAAAATAGTCTAACAACGAAAGGAGTCCTTTGAGATGTTGTCATTCGTCATGACAACCATATATTTCAAAGATTCCATTCTGGAATGGATGTACTTGCCTAGAAAGTAGTGATATGCTCAAGTGGCTGGTAATGCTCACTGTCACTCCTGGGGAGGGAAGCTTCTGGTTCCTGTGTTATCATCACTGAAAGGTAGCTCTGCAAACCAACAAGCTTGCTAGAAGTTGGGTGAAGGATATGAATAGAAAATTCACAGAAGAGGAAAACTGAATGGTCAGTAAATATTACAAGATGCTTAATCGTCTTCAAAGTCATGGAAATGCAAACCAATAAAATACCATTTCACAACAAATAAGTAAAAGAATAACGACAAATAAGTAAAAATTTTAAAATTGATTATCTAGATATTGGCAAAGGTAAAAGAAACTGGAACTTTCTCACACCACTGGAGGAAGTACAAATGATATAGCTACTTTGTAGAGCAATTTGTCACATTTTAGTAAAATTGAAAACTTGCAACCCAGAATTTCCACCTGTAGGTCCATAGATATAGAAACATTTATAGAATTTGTGTACTGGGAGGCACGGGGAAGTGTGTTCATTGCAGCATTTTTTTTTTTTGTAACAAATTTAAGATATAACTTGTATTCCATATAATTCACCTTTTTAAAGTGTACAACTCTGTAGTTTTAAATATAATTACAGACTTGTACAACCGTCAACCCTATCTCTGCACCTATATTTATAAGAGATATTGGTCTGTAGTTTTCTTGAGGTGTCTTTGTCTGGTTTTGGTATCGGGGGTAATGCTGGCCTCATAGAATAGGTTGGACAATGTTCAATCCTCTTCTGTTTTTTAGAAGAGTTTATAAAGATTGTTGTCAATTTTTCGTTAAATACTTGGTAGAATTTGCCACTAAAGTCATTTGGTTCTGACATTTTCTTTGTAGGAAGGTTTTTGACTACTAATTCAATCTCTTATTATAGTTCTATTCAACTTTTTTCCACTTCGTGAGCAAGTTTTGATAGTTTGTGTCTCTCTAGAAATCTCTCCACTTCATATGTTAGGTAATTTGTTGGCATACAATTATTCAGAGCATTCCCTTATAATCTTTTCAGTTTCTGTAAGGTTTTTCTTAATTGTTGAAGCATTGTTTTGCCAGATATAGAAATCTTGGTTGACAATGTTTTTTTCCTCCCAGCCCTTTGCATATGTCACCCTGCTACATTCTGCCATCCATGTTTCTGATGACAAACCAGCTGTTAATCTTATGCCAATATCTTACACATGATGAGCTGCTTTTCACTTGTTGCTTTTAAGATTTTCTCTTTGTTTTTGGCTTTAGACATGCTACTGGACACTCTTTGAGCTTTGTGTGTGCAGGTTAATGGGATTTTGGGGTTAAATTGGGGAAGTTTTTGGCCATTATTTCTGCTCCTTTCTCTCCTCTCCATCTATTACTCATATTAGGCATATTTTGGTATACTTGATGATGTACCGCAAATCACTGAGTCTTTGTTTATTTTTCCTCTTTCTTTTAAATTTCTGCTCTTTAGACTGGATAACATCGATTGACCTATTGGCAAGTTTGGTGATTTTGCCATCTGCTATTCAAATCTGCTGTTGAGCCCCTCTAAGTAGATGTTTCATTTCAGTTATACTTTTCACTCCAGAATTTCTATTTGGCTGTGTTGTATAATTTCTAGTTCCTTTTTGATATTCTCTATTTGGTAAGAGACATTGTTTTTATACTTTCTTTAAAAACATGGTTTACTTTAGTTCTTTCACTGCATTTATAAGTTTGTTAAAAAGTCTTTGTCTAGTAGGTACAACATCTGGTTTCCTTAGTGACAGTTTCTATTGTTTTTATTCCTGTGTATGGGCCATAATTTCCTTTTTCTTTGCATGTGTCATAATTTTTATTAAAATCTGGATATTTAAAAAAATTTAATATAGCAGCTCTAGAAATCATGTTGCTCTCCCCTCAGAGTTTGTTATTATGCTCATTATTGTCATTGATGGTGGTTTTATTTTGTGAATGTAGTGACTTTCCTGGACTAATACGGTAAAGTCTGTATTTTTTCTTTTTTGTCGTATATGGCCACTGAATTCTCTGTTCAGTTAGCTAATGATTGGATAGAGGTTTTTTTAAAAGTGTTTTGAACCAGTAAGTCTCCCAACCTTTGCCAAGGAGCTCCATGTGTTTGTACGTGTGTGTGTGTGTTGTTGTTGTTGTTGTTATTGAATGCTTTCCATACTTCCAGCAGTTTACAGCACTGCCTTAGTCTTTGCTTCCTGATTGCAGAGCCTTAATGTTGCCCAGAGGGAAGAGATTAGAACCTTCTCATGTCTTTCCTTGGTGTGTGCAGAGCTCTGAACATGATTTACAGAAATTATTTTTAAATTATATTTACAGAAATTATTAGGAATTATTTAACTGTCATTATTTTTATATTACATTTCTGCTTTTTTTCTTGTAAAATCTTTCTTTTTTTTTTTTTTTTTACATCTTCTATTGATTCCATTTTGACGATTACTCAGTATTGGATGAGATGAGCTACTCTCAGATCAAATGGTTGCTGGACTTTCAGATAGAGAAATTCTCCTCTTGACCCAGAACTGTGTGTGTAAATTTGCTTTCAGATTTATTCTACCCTTGCCATTTGATCCTGGCAGCTTCAGAATTTACCTCCTCTCTCATGAATTACCTGCAACAGTAGATTCTTGGTTAAAAACCAGAACGAAAGAAAGGTGTTCAGTTTGCATATCCCACTTCTGTTTTTCTGTCTAAGCTGCTCACCTTGCTTTTCCTCGTGCCTCCATCCCCACCAAAAAGCATCATACATCTTCCCAGGGAGTACCTCTGGATCCAAATATCTGAACAAAAGCTTCATTCCAGAGATGTCATATTTACTCACAATCTAGCTATTTCACCACTGGAGTGTTTTCATTGTTATTTTCAAAGATTCCATATTTACTAAATGTTTCTTTAACTTTAGCAAAAGTTTCCCCTTTAAAATTCTCACAGGATTGAATACATATGTGAAGAAATGTTAGAACAGATCTAGAATTTTCCCAAGTTTTGCTATTCTGTGTTTTTATGTGTGCATGGTTTATTTTAATAAAAAATTGATGTGTAAACTATTTAGTCTCATGAGCTTTTCACCGCCTGATGAATTTTCCTATTTCCTGACTTCTTGAAATCCAGCTTCACTGAGAAAAATAAAATGTTTTCTGGAGGGGGGTTCAATTTTTGAGCTTGAGTGCTTGAGGTGAGACCAAAATTTGATGGTGTAGACTGCCATAGGTTAAGATAAGTGCTCCAGATGCCTTCCAGGCAGGAGAGATGTGGTCAGATGGTGGAAAAGAAGATAGACATGGAGTTAGGAGATTAATGAACAAAGATGAACTCTTCCAATTGGCAAATTTGGAAAGAGCTTTAGAGGAGGGCCCACAGTGAAGTAAATTCTAATATACCCATAGTTCTTTCTTTTAACAGAACAAAACTAAGAAAAGTAGTCAAAGTTAGAAGGAAGACAGACTTTTGACTGACTGAAGGATTAATAGAATAAAAATCACTTACTCGTGTGTGACTTCTCTGTACTTGATAGGAGGCAGGGTAGTGAAGATAAACTCAAGTGTCTTACCTCTTAGCCAAAGGTAAAATAGTCTAACAACGAAAGGAGTCCTTTGAGATGTTGTCATTCGTCATGACAACCATATATTTCAAAGATTCCATTCTGGAATGGATGTACTTGCCTAGAAAGTAGTGATATGCTCAAGTGGCTGGTAATGCTCACTGTCACTCCTGGGGAGGGAAGCTTCTGGTTCCTGTGTTATCATCACTGAAAGGTAGCTCTGCAAACCAACAAGCTTGCTAGAAGTTGGGTGAAGGATATGAATAGAAAATTCACAGAAGAGGAAAACTGAATGGTCAGTAAATATTACAAGATGCTTAATCGTCTTCAAAGTCATGGAAATGCAAACCAATAAAATACCATTTCACAACAAATAAGTAAAAGAATAACGACAAATAAGTAAAAATTTTAAAATTGATTATCTAGATATTGGCAAAGGTAAAAGAAACTGGAACTTTCTCACACCACTGGAGGAAGTACAAATGATATAGCTACTTTGTAGAGCAATTTGTCACATTTTAGTAAAATTGAAAACTTGCAACCCAGAATTTCCACCTGTAGGTCCATAGATATAGAAACATTTATAGAATTTGTGTACTGGGAGACACGGGGAAGTGTGTTCATTGCAGCATTTTTTTTTTTTTTGTAACAAATTTAAGATATAACTTGTATTCCATATAATTCACCTTTATAAAGTGTACAACTCTGTAGTTTTAAATATAATTACAGACTTGTACAACCGTCAACCCTATCTCTGCACCTATATTTATAAGAGATATTGGTCTGTAGTTTTCTTGAGGTGTCTTTGTCTGGTTTTGGTATCGGGGGTAATGCTGGCCTCATAGAATAGGTTGGACAATGTTCAATCCTCTTCTGTTTTTTAGAAGAGTTTATAAAGATTGTTGTCAATTTTTCGTTAAATACTTGGTAGAATTTGCCACTAAAGTCATTTGGTTCTGACATTTTCTTTGTAGGAAGGTTTTTGACTACTAATTCAATCTCTTATTATAGTTCTATTCAACTTTTTTCCACTTCGTGAGCAAGTTTTGATAGTTTGTGTCTCTCTAGAAATCTCTCCACTTCATATGTTAGGTAATTTGTTGGCATACAATTATTCAGAGCATTCCCTTATAATCTTTTCAGTTTCTGTAAGGTTTTTCTTAATTGTTGAAGCATTGTTTTGCCAGATATAGAAATCTTGGTTGACAATGTTTTTTTCCTCCCAGCCCTTTGCATATGTCACCCTGCTACATTCTGCCATCCATGTTTCTGATGACAAACCAGCTGTTAATCTTATGCCAATATCTTACACATGATGAGCTGCTTTTCACTTGTTGCTTTTAAGATTTTCTCTTTGTTTTTGGCTTTAGACATGCTACTGGACACTCTTTGAGCTTTGTGTGTGCAGGTTAATGGGATTTTGGGGTTAAATTGGGGAAGTTTTTGGCCATTATTTCTGCTCCTTTCTCTCCTCTCCATCTATTACTCATATTAGGCATATTTTGGTATACTTGATGATGTACCGCAAATCACTGAGTCTTTGTTTATTTTTCCTCTTTCTTTTAAATTTCTGCTCTTTAGACTGGATAACATCGATTGACCTATTGGCAAGTTTGGTGATTTTGCCATCTGCTATTCAAATCTGCTGTTGAGCCCCTCTAAGTAGATGTTTCATTTCAGTTATACTTTTCACTCCAGAATTTCTATTTGGCTGTGTTGTATAATTTCTAGTTCCTTTTTGATATTCTCTATTTGGTAAGAGACATTGTTTTTATACTTTCTTTAAAAACATGGTTTACTTTAGTTCTTTCACTGCATTTATAAGTTTGTTAAAAAGTCTTTGTCTAGTAGGTACAACATCTGGTTTCCTTAGTGACAGTTTCTATTGTTTTTATTCCTGTGTATGGGCCATAATTTCCTTTTTCTTTGCATGTGTCATAATTTTTATTAAAATCTGGATATTTAAAAAAATTTAATATAGCAGCTCTAGAAATCATGTTGCTCTCCCCTCAGAGTTTGTTATTATGCTCATTATTGTCATTGATGGTGGTTTTATTTTGTGAATGTAGTGACTTTCCTGGACTAATACGGTAAAGTCTGTATTTTTTCTTTTTTGTCGTATATGGCCACTGAATTCTCTGTTCAGTTAGCTAATGATTGGATAGAGGTTTTTTTAAAAGTGTTTTGAACCAGTAAGTCTCCCAACCTTTGCCAAGGAGCTCCATGTGTTTGTACGTGTGTGTGTGTGTTGTTGTTGTTGTTGTTATTGAATGCTTTCCATACTTCCAGCAGTTTACAGCACTGCCTTAGTCTTTGCTTCCTGATTGCAGAGCCTTAATGTTGCCCAGAGGGAAGAGATTAGAACCTTCTCATGTCTTTCCTTGGTGTGTGCAGAGCTCTGAACATGATTTACAGAAATTATTTTTAAATTATATTTACAGAAATTATTAGGAATTATTTAACTGTCATTATTTTTATATTACATTTCTGCTTTTTTTCTTGTAAAATCTTTCTTTTTTTTTTTTTTTTTTACATCTTCTATTGATTCCATTTTGACGATTACTCAGTATTGGATGAGATGAGCTACTCTCAGATCAAATGGTTGCTGGACTTTCAGATAGAGAAATTCTCCTCTTGACCCAGAACTGTGTGTGTAAATTTGCTTTCAGATTTATTCTACCCTTGCCATTTGATCCTGGCAGCTTCAGAATTTACCTCCTCTCTCATGAATTACCTGCAACAGTAGATTCTTGGTTAAAAACCAGAACGAAAGAAAGGTGTTCAGTTTGCATATCCCACTTCTGTTTTTCTGTCTAAGCTGCTCACCTTGCTTTTCCTCGTGCCTCCATCCCCACCAAAAAGCATCATACATCTTCCCAGGGAGTACCTCTGGATCCAAATATCTGAACAAAAGCTTCATTCCAGAGATGTCATATTTACTCACAATCTAGCTATTTCACCACTGGAGTGTTTTCATTGTTATTTTCAAAGATTCCATATTTACTAAATGTTTCTTTAACTTTAGCAAAAGTTTCCCCTTTAAAATTCTCACAGGATTGAATACATATGTGAAGAAATGTTAGAACAGATCTAGAATTTTCCCAAGTTTTGCTATTCTGTGTTTTTATGTGTGCATGGTTTATTTTAATAAAAAATTGATGTGTAAACTATTTAGTCTCATGAGCTTTTCACCGCCTGATGAATTTTCCTATTTCCTGACTTCTTGAAATCCAGCTTCACTGAGAAAAATAAAATGTTTTCTGGAGGGGGGTTCAATTTTTGAGCTTGAGTGCTTGAGGTGAGACCAAAATTTGATGGTGTAGACTGCCATAGGTTAAGATAAGTGCTCCAGATGCCTTCCAGGCAGGAGAGATGTGGTCAGATGGTGGAAAAGAAGATAGACATGGAGTTAGGAGATTAATGAACAAAGATGAACTCTTCCAATTGGCAAATTTGGAAAGAGCTTTAGAGGAGGGCCCACAGTGAAGTAAATTCTAATATACCCATAGTTCTTTCTTTTAACAGAACAAAACTAAGAAAAGTAGTCAAAGTTAGAAGGAAGACAGACTTTTGACTGACTGAAGGATTAATAGAATAAAAATCACTTACTCGTGTGTGACTTCTCTGTACTTGATAGGAGGCAGGGTAGTGAAGATAAACTCAAGTGTCTTACCTCTTAGCCAAAGGTAAAATAGTCTAACAACGAAAGGAGTCCTTTGAGATGTTGTCATTCGTCATGACAACCATATATTTCAAAGATTCCATTCTGGAATGGATGTACTTGCCTAGAAAGTAGTGATATGCTCAAGTGGCTGGTAATGCTCACTGTCACTCCTGGGGAGGGAAGCTTCTGGTTCCTGTGTTATCATCACTGAAAGGTAGCTCTGCAAACCAACAAGCTTGCTAGAAGTTGGGTGAAGGATATGAATAGAAAATTCACAGAAGAGGAAAACTGAATGGTCAGTAAATATTACAAGATGCTTAATCGTCTTCAAAGTCATGGAAATGCAAACCAATAAAATACCATTTCACAACAAATAAGTAAAAGAATAACGACAAATAAGTAAAAATTTTAAAATTGATTATCTAGATATTGGCAAAGGTAAAAGAAACTGGAACTTTCTCACACCACTGGAGGAAGTACAAATGATATAGCTACTTTGTAGAGCAATTTGTCACATTTTAGTAAAATTGAAAACTTGCAACCCAGAATTTCCACCTGTAGGTCCATAGATATAGAAACATTTATAGAATTTGTGTACTGGGAGGCACGGGGAAGTGTGTTCATTGCAGCATTTTTTTTTTTTTGTAACAAATTTAAGATATAACTTGTATTCCATATAATTCACCTTTTTAAAGTGTACAACTCTGTAGTTTTAAATATAATTACAGACTTGTACAACCGTCAACCCTATCTCTGCACCTATATTTATAAGAGATATTGGTCTGTAGTTTTCTTGAGGTGTCTTTGTCTGGTTTTGGTATCGGGGGTAATGCTGGCCTCATAGAATAAGTTGGACAATGTTCAATCCTCTTCTGTTTTTTAGAAGAGTTTATAAAGATTGTTGTCAATTTTTCGTTAAATACTTGGTAGAATTTGCCACTAAAGTCATTTGGTTCTGACATTTTCTTTGTAGGAAGGTTTTTGACTACTAATTCAATCTCTTATTATAGTTCTATTCAACTTTTTTCCACTTCGTGAGCAAGTTTTGATAGTTTGTGTCTCTCTAGAAATCTCTCCACTTCATATGTTAGGTAATTTGTTGGCATACAATTATTCAGAGCATTCCCTTATAATCTTTTCAGTTTCTGTAAGGTTTTTCTTAATTGTTGAAGCATTGTTTTGCCAGATATAGAAATCTTGGTTGACAATGTTTTTTTCCTCCCAGCCCTTTGCATATGTCACCCTGCTACATTCTGCCATCCATGTTTCTGATGACAAACCAGCTGTTAATCTTATGCCAATATCTTACGCATGATGAGCTGCTTTTCACTTGTTGCTTTTAAGATTTTCTCTTTGTTTTTGGCTTTAGACATGCTACTGGACACTCTTTGAGCTTTGTGTGTGCAGGTTAATGGGATTTTGGGGTTAAATTGGGGAAGTTTTTGGCCATTATTTCTGCTCCTTTCTCTCCTCTCCATCTATTACTCATATTAGGCATATTTTGGTATACTTGATGATGTACCGCAAATCACTGAGTCTTTGTTTATTTTTCCTCTTTCTTTTAAATTTCTGCTCTTTAGACTGGATAACATCGATTGACCTATTGGCAAGTTTGGTGATTTTGCCATCTGCTATTCAAATCTGCTGTTGAGCCCCTCTAAGTAGATGTTTCATTTCAGTTATACTTTTCACTCCAGAATTTCTATTTGGCTGTGTTGTATAATTTCTAGTTCCTTTTTGATATTCTCTATTTGGTAAGAGACATTGTTTTTATACTTTCTTTAAAAACATGGTTTACTTTAGTTCTTTCACTGCATTTATAAGTTTGTTAAAAAGTCTTTGTCTAGTAGGTACAACATCTGGTTTCCTTAGTGACAGTTTCTATTGTTTTTATTCCTGTGTATGGGCCATAATTTCCTTTTTCTTTGCATGTGTCATAATTTTTATTAAAATCTGGATATTTAAAAAAATTTAATATAGCAGCTCTAGAAATCATGTTGCTCTCCCCTCAGAGTTTGTTATTATGCTCATTATTGTCATTGATGGTGGTTTTATTTTGTGAATGTAGTGACTTTCCTGGACTAATACGGTAAAGTCTGTATTTTTTCTTTTTTGTCGTATATGGCCACTGAATTCTCTGTTCAGTTAGCTAATGATTGGATAGAGGTTTTTTTAAAAGTGTTTTGAACCAGTAAGTCTCCCAACCTTTGCCAAGGAGCTCCATGTGTTTGTACGTGTGTGTGTGTATTGTTGTTGTTGTTGTTATTGAATGCTTTCCATACTTCCAGCAGTTTACAGCACTGCCTTAGTCTTTGCTTCCTGATTGCAGAGCCTTAATGTTGCCCAGAGGGAAGAGATTAGAACCTTCTCATGTCTTTCCTTGGTGTGTGCAGAGCTCTGAACATGATTTACAGAAATTATTTTTAAATTATATTTACAGAAATTATTAGGAATTATTTAACTGTCATTATTTTTATATTACATTTCTGCTTTTTTTCTTGTAAAATCTTTCTTTTTTTTTTTTTTTTTACATCTTCTATTGATTCCATTTTGACGATTACTCAGTATTGGATGAGATGAGCTACTCTCAGATCAAATGGTTGCTGGACTTTCAGATAGAGAAATTCTCCTCTTGACCCAGAACTGTGTGTGTAAATTTGCTTTCAGATTTATTCTACCCTTGCCATTTGATCCTGGCAGCTTCAGAATTTACCTCCTCTCTCATGAATTACCTGCAACAGTAGATTCTTGGTTAAAAACCAGAACGAAAGAAAGGTGTTCAGTTTGCATATCCCACTTCTGTTTTTCTGTCTAAGCTGCTCACCTTGCTTTTCCTCGTGCCTCCATCCCCACCAAAAAGCATCATACATCTTCCCAGGGAGTACCTCTGGATCCAAATATCTGAACAAAAGCTTCATTCCAGAGATGTCATATTTACTCACAATCTAGCTATTTCACCACTGGAGTGTTTTCATTGTTATTTTCAAAGATTCCATATTTACTAAATGTTTCTTTAACTTTAGCAAAAGTTTCCCCTTTAAAATTCTCACAGGATTGAATACATATGTGAAGAAATGTTAGAACAGATCTAGAATTTTCCCAAGTTTTGCTATTCTGTGTTTTTATGTGTGCATGGTTTATTTTAATAAAAAATTGATGTGTAAACTATTTAGTCTCATGAGCTTTTCACCGCCTGATGAATTTTCCTATTTCCTGACTTCTTGAAATCCAGCTTCACTGAGAAAAATAAAATGTTTTCTGGAGGGGGGTTCAATTTTTGAGCTTGAGTGCTTGAGGTGAGACCAAAATTTGATGGTGTAGACTGCCATAGGTTAAGATAAGTGCTCCAGATGCCTTCCAGGCAGGAGAGATGTGGTCAGATGGTGGAAAAGAAGATAGACATGGAGTTAGGAGATTAATGAACAAAGATGAACTCTTCCAATTGGCAAATTTGGAAAGAGCTTTAGAGGAGGGCCCACAGTGAAGTAAATTCTAATATACCCATAGTTCTTTCTTTTAACAGAACAAAACTAAGAAAAGTAGTCAAAGTTAGAAGGAAGACAGACTTTTGACTGACTGAAGGATTAATAGAATAAAAATCACTTACTCGTGTGTGACTTCTCTGTACTTGATAGGAGGCAGGGTAGTGAAGATAAACTCAAGTGTCTTACCTCTTAGCCAAAGGTAAAATAGTCTAACAACGAAAGGAGTCCTTTGAGATGTTGTCATTCGTCATGACAACCATATATTTCAAAGATTCCATTCTGGAATGGATGTACTTGCCTAGAAAGTAGTGATATGCTCAAGTGGCTGGTAATGCTCACTGTCACTCCTGGGGAGGGAAGCTTCTGGTTCCTGTGTTATCATCACTGAAAGGTAGCTCTGCAAACCAACAAGCTTGCTAGAAGTTGGGTGAAGGATATGAATAGAAAATTCACAGAAGAGGAAAACTGAATGGTCAGTAAATATTACAAGATGCTTAATCGTCTTCAAAGTCATGGAAATGCAAACCAATAAAATACCATTTCACAACAAATAAGTAAAAGAATAACGACAAATAAGTAAAAATTTTAAAATTGATTATCTAGATATTGGCAAAGGTAAAAGAAACTGGAACTTTCTCACACCACTGGAGGAAGTACAAATGATATAGCTACTTTGTAGAGCAATTTGTCACATTTTAGTAAAATTGAAAACTTGCAACCCAGAATTTCCACCTGTAGGTCCATAGATATAGAAACATTTATAGAATTTGTGTACTGGGAGGCACGGGGAAGTGTGTTCATTGCAGCATTTTTTTTTTTTGTAACAAATTTAAGATATAACTTGTATTCCATATAATTCACCTTTTTAAAGTGTACAACTCTGTAGTTTTAAATATAATTACAGACTTGTACAACCGTCAACCCTATCTCTGCACCTATATTTATAAGAGATATTGGTCTGTAGTTTTCTTGAGGTGTCTTTGTCTGGTTTTGGTATCGGGGGTAATGCTGGCCTCATAGAATAAGTTGGACAATGTTCAATCCTCTTCTGTTTTTTAGAAGAGTTTATAAAGATTGTTGTCAATTTTTCGTTAAATACTTGGTAGAATTTGCCACTAAAGTCATTTGGTTCTGACATTTTCTTTGTAGGAAGGTTTTTGACTACTAATTCAATCTCTTATTATAGTTCTATTCAACTTTTTTCCACTTCGTGAGCAAGTTTTGATAGTTTGTGTCTCTCTAGAAATCTCTCCACTTCATATGTTAGGTAATTTGTTGGCATACAATTATTCAGAGCATTCCCTTATAATCTTTTCAGTTTCTGTAAGGTTTTTCTTAATTGTTGAAGCATTGTTTTGCCAGATATAGAAATCTTGGTTGACAATGTTTTTTTCCTCCCAGCCCTTTGCATATGTCACCCTGCTACATTCTGCCATCCATGTTTCTGATGACAAACCAGCTGTTAATCTTATGCCAATATCTTACACATGATGAGCTGCTTTTCACTTGTTGCTTTTAAGATTTTCTCTTTGTTTTTGGCTTTAGACATGCTACTGGACATTCTTTGAGCTTTGTGTGTGCAGGTTAATGGGATTTTGGGGTTAAATTGGGGAAGTTTTTGGCCATTATTTCTGCTCCTTTCTCTCCTCTCCATCTATTACTCATATTAGGCATATTTTGGTATACTTGATGATGTACCGCAAATCACTGAGTCTTTGTTTATTTTTCCTCTTTCTTTTAAATTTCTGCTCTTTAGACTGGATAACATCGATTGACCTATTGGCAAGTTTGGTGATTTTGCCATCTGCTATTCAAATCTGCTGTTGAGCCCCTCTAAGTAGATGTTTCATTTCAGTTATACTTTTCACTCCAGAATTTCTATTTGGCTGTGTTGTATAATTTCTAGTTCCTTTTTGATATTCTCTATTTGGTAAGAGACATTGTTTTTATACTTTCTTTAAAAACATGGTTTACTTTAGTTCTTTCACTGCATTTATAAGTTTGTTAAAAAGTCTTTGTCTAGTAGGTACAACATCTGGTTTCCTTAGTGACAGTTTCTATTGTTTTTATTCCTGTGTATGGGCCATAATTTCCTTTTTCTTTGCATGTGTCATAATTTTTATTAAAATCTGGATATTTAAAAAAATTTAATATAGCAGCTCTAGAAATCATGTTGCTCTCCCCTCAGAGTTTGTTATTATGCTCATTATTGTCATTGATGGTGGTTTTATTTTGTGAATGTAGTGACTTTCCTGGACTAATACGGTAAAGTCTGTATTTTTTCTTTTTTGTCGTATATGGCCACTGAATTCTCTGTTCAGTTAGCTAATGATTGGATAGAGGTTTTTTTAAAAGTGTTTTGAACCAGTAAGTCTCCCAACCTTTGCCAAGGAGCTCCATGTGTTTGTACGTGTGTGTGTGTGTTGTTGTTGTTGTTGTTATTGAATGCTTTCCATACTTCCAGCAGTTTACAGCACTGCCTTAGTCTTTGCTTCCTGATTGCAGAGCCTTAATGTTGCCCAGAGGGAAGAGATTAGAACCTTCTCATGTCTTTCCTTGGTGTGTGCAGAGCTCTGAACATGATTTACAGAAATTATTTTTAAATTATATTTACAGAAATTATTAGGAATTATTTAACTGTCATTATTTTTATATTACATTTCTGCTTTTTTTCTTGTAAAATCTTTCTTTTTTTTTTTTTTTTTACATCTTCTATTGATTCCATTTTGACGATTACTCAGTATTGGATGAGATGAGCTACTCTCAGATCAAATGGTTGCTGGACTTTCAGATAGAGAAATTCTCCTCTTGACCCAGAACTGTGTGTGTAAATTTGCTTTCAGATTTATTCTACCCTTGCCATTTGATCCTGGCAGCTTCAGAATTTACCTCCTCTCTCATGAATTACCTGCAACAGTAGATTCTTGGTTAAAAACCAGAACGAAAGAAAGGTGTTCAGTTTGCATATCCCACTTCTGTTTTTCTGTCTAAGCTGCTCACCTTGCTTTTCCTCGTGCCTCCATCCCCACCAAAAAGCATCATACATCTTCCCAGGGAGTACCTCTGGATCCAAATATCTGAACAAAAGCTTCATTCCAGAGATGTCATATTTACTCACAATCTAGCTATTTCACCACTGGAGTGTTTTCATTGTTATTTTCAAAGATTCCATATTTACTAAATGTTTCTTTAACTTTAGCAAAAGTTTCCCCTTTAAAATTCTCACAGGATTGAATACATATGTGAAGAAATGTTAGAACAGATCTAGAATTTTCCCAAGTTTTGCTATTCTGTGTTTTTATGTGTGCATGGTTTATTTTAATAAAAAATTGATGTGTAAACTATTTAGTCTCATGAGCTTTTCACCGCCTGATGAATTTTCCTATTTCCTGACTTCTTGAAATCCAGCTTCACTGAGAAAAATAAAATGTTTTCTGGAGGGGGGTTCAATTTTTGAGCTTGAGTGCTTGAGGTGAGACCAAAATTTGATGGTGTAGACTGCCATAGGTTAAGATAAGTGCTCCAGATGCCTTCCAGGCAGGAGAGATGTGGTCAGATGGTGGAAAAGAAGATAGACATGGAGTTAGGAGATTAATGAACAAAGATGAACTCTTCCAATTGGCAAATTTGGAAAGAGCTTTAGAGGAGGGCCCACAGTGAAGTAAATTCTAATATACCCATAGTTCTTTCTTTTAACAGAACAAAACTAAGAAAAGTAGTCAAAGTTAGAAGGAAGACAGACTTTTGACTGACTGAAGGATTAATAGAATAAAAATCACTTACTCGTGTGTGACTTCTCTGTACTTGATAGGAGGCAGGGTAGTGAAGATAAACTCAAGTGTCTTACCTCTTAGCCAAAGGTAAAATAGTCTAACAACGAAAGGAGTCCTTTGAGATGTTGTCATTCGTCATGACAACCATATATTTCAAAGATTCCATTCTGGAATGGATGTACTTGCCTAGAAAGTAGTGATATGCTCAAGTGGCTGGTAATGCTCACTGTCACTCCTGGGGAGGGAAGCTTCTGGTTCCTGTGTTATCATCACTGAAAGGTAGCTCTGCAAACCAACAAGCTTGCTAGAAGTTGGGTGAAGGATATGAATAGAAAATTCACAGAAGAGGAAAACTGAATGGTCAGTAAATATTACAAGATGCTTAATCGTCTTCAAAGTCATGGAAATGCAAACCAATAAAATACCATTTCACAACAAATAAGTAAAAGAATAACGACAAATAAGTAAAAATTTTAAAATTGATTATCTAGATATTGGCAAAGGTAAAAGAAACTGGAACTTTCTCACACCACTGGAGGAAGTACAAATGATATAGCTACTTTGTAGAGCAATTTGTCACATTTTAGTAAAATTGAAAACTTGCAACCCAGAATTTCCACCTGTAGGTCCATAGATATAGAAACATTTATAGAATTTGTGTACTGGGAGGCACGGGGAAGTGTGTTCATTGCAGCATTTTTTTTTTTTTGTAACAAATTTAAGATATAACTTGTATTCCATATAATTCACCTTTTTAAAGTGTACAACTCTGTAGTTTTAAATATAATTACAGACTTGTACAACCGTCAACCCTATCTCTGCACCTATATTTATAAGAGATATTGGTCTGTAGTTTTCTTGAGGTGTCTTTGTCTGGTTTTGGTATCGGGGGTAATGCTGGCCTCATAGAATAGGTTGGACAATGTTCAATCCTCTTCTGTTTTTTAGAAGAGTTTATAAAGATTGTTGTCAATTTTTCGTTAAATACTTGGTAGAATTTGCCACTAAAGTCATTTGGTTCTGACATTTTCTTTGTAGGAAGGTTTTTGACTACTAATTCAATCTCTTATTATAGTTCTATTCAACTTTTTTCCACTTCGTGAGCAAGTTTTGATAGTTTGTGTCTCTCTAGAAATCTCTCCACTTCATATGTTAGGTAATTTGTTGGCATACAATTATTCAGAGCATTCCCTTATAATCTTTTCAGTTTCTGTAAGGTTTTTCTTAATTGTTGAAGCATTGTTTTGCCAGATATAGAAATCTTGGTTGACAATGTTTTTTTCCTCCCAGCCCTTTGCATATGTCACCCTGCTACATTCTGCCATCCATGTTTCTGATGACAAACCAGCTGTTAATCTTATGCCAATATCTTACACATGATGAGCTGCTTTTCACTTGTTGCTTTTAAGATTTTCTCTTTGTTTTTGGCTTTAGACATGCTACTGGACACTCTTTGAGCTTTGTGTGTGCAGGTTAATGGGATTTTGGGGTTAAATTGGGGAAGTTTTTGGCCATTATTTCTGCTCCTTTCTCTCCTCTCCATCTATTACTCATATTAGGCATATTTTGGTATACTTGATGATGTACCGCAAATCACTGAGTCTTTGTTTATTTTTCCTCTTTCTTTTAAATTTCTGCTCTTTAGACTGGATAACATCGATTGACCTATTGGCAAGTTTGGTGATTTTGCCATCTGCTATTCAAATCTGCTGTTGAGCCCCTCTAAGTAGATGTTTCATTTCAGTTATACTTTTCACTCCAGAATTTCTATTTGGCTGTGTTGTATAATTTCTAGTTCCTTTTTGATATTCTCTATTTGGTAAGAGACATTGTTTTTATACTTTCTTTAAAAACATGGTTTACTTTAGTTCTTTCACTGCATTTATAAGTTTGTTAAAAAGTCTTTGTCTAGTAGGTACAACATCTGGTTTCCTTAGTGACAGTTTCTATTGTTTTTATTCCTGTGTATGGGCCATAATTTCCTTTTTCTTTGCATGTGTCATAATTTTTATTAAAATCTGGATATTTAAAAAAATTTAATATAGCAGCTCTAGAAATCATGTTGCTCTCCCCTCAGAGTTTGTTATTATGCTCATTATTGTCATTGATGGTGGTTTTATTTTGTGAATGTAGTGACTTTCCTGGACTAATACGGTAAAGTCTGTATTTTTTCTTTTTTGTCGTATATGGCCACTGAATTCTCTGTTCAGTTAGCTAATGATTGGATAGAGGTTTTTTTAAAAGTGTTTTGAACCAGTAAGTCTCCCAACCTTTGCCAAGGAGCTCCATGTGTTTGTACGTGTGTGTGTGTGTTGTTGTTGTTGTTGTTATTGAATGCTTTCCATACTTCCAGCAGTTTACAGCACTGCCTTAGTCTTTGCTTCCTGATTGCAGAGCCTTAATGTTGCCCAGAGGGAAGAGATTAGAACCTTCTCATGTCTTTCCTTGGTGTGTGCAGAGCTCTGAACATGATTTACAGAAATTATTTTTAAATTATATTTACAGAAATTATTAGGAATTATTTAACTGTCATTATTTTTATATTACATTTCTGCTTTTTTTCTTGTAAAATCTTTCTTTTTTTTTTTTTTTTTACATCTTCTATTGATTCCATTTTGACGATTACTCAGTATTGGATGAGATGAGCTACTCTCAGATCAAATGGTTGCTGGACTTTCAGATAGAGAAATTCTCCTCTTGACCCAGAACTGTGTGTGTAAATTTGCTTTCAGATTTATTCTACCCTTGCCATTTGATCCTGGCAGCTTCAGAATTTACCTCCTCTCTCATGAATTACCTGCAACAGTAGATTCTTGGTTAAAAACCAGAACGAAAGAAAGGTGTTCAGTTTGCATATCCCACTTCTGTTTTTCTGTCTAAGCTGCTCACCTTGCTTTTCCTCGTGCCTCCATCCCCACCAAAAAGCATCATACATCTTCCCAGGGAGTACCTCTGGATCCAAATATCTGAACAAAAGCTTCATTCCAGAGATGTCATATTTACTCACAATCTAGCTATTTCACCACTGGAGTGTTTTCATTGTTATTTTCAAAGATTCCATATTTACTAAATGTTTCTTTAACTTTAGCAAAAGTTTCCCCTTTAAAATTCTCACAGGATTGAATACATATGTGAAGAAATGTTAGAACAGATCTAGAATTTTCCCAAGTTTTGCTATTCTGTGTTTTTATGTGTGCATGGTTTATTTTAATAAAAAATTGATGTGTAAACTATTTAGTCTCATGAGCTTTTCACCGCCTGATGAATTTTCCTATTTCCTGACTTCTTGAAATCCAGCTTCACTGAGAAAAATAAAATGTTTTCTGGAGGGGGGTTCAATTTTTGAGCTTGAGTGCTTGAGGTGAGACCAAAATTTGATGATGTAGACTGCCATAGGTTAAGATAAGTGCTCCAGATGCCTTCCAGGCAGGAGAGATGTGGTCAGATGGTGGAAAAGAAGATAGACATGGAGTTAGGAGATTAATGAACAAAGATGAACTCTTCCAATTGGCAAATTTGGAAAGAGCTTTAGAGGAGGGCCCACAGTGAAGTAAATTCTAATATACCCATAGTTCTTTCTTTTAACAGAACAAAACTAAGAAAAGTAGTCAAAGTTAGAAGGAAGACAGACTTTTGACTGACTGAAGGATTAATAGAATAAAAATCACTTACTCGTGTGTGACTTCTCTGTACTTGATAGGAGGCAGGGTAGTGAAGATAAACTCAAGTGTCTTACCTCTTAGCCAAAGGTAAAATAGTCTAACAACGAAAGGAGTCCTTTGAGATGTTGTCATTCGTCATGACAACCATATATTTCAAAGATTCCATTCTGGAATGGATGTACTTGCCTAGAAAGTAGTGATATGCTCAAGTGGCTGGTAATGCTCACTGTCACTCCTGGGGAGGGAAGCTTCTGGTTCCTGTGTTATCATCACTGAAAGGTAGCTCTGCAAACCAACAAGCTTGCTAGAAGTTGGGTGAAGGATATGAATAGAAAATTCACAGAAGAGGAAAACTGAATGGTCAGTAAATATTACAAGATGCTTAATCGTCTTCAAAGTCATGGAAATGCAAACCAATAAAATACCATTTCACAACAAATAAGTAAAAGAATAACGACAAATAAGTAAAAAATTTAAAATTGGTTATCTAGATATTGGCAAAGGTAAAAGAAACTGGAACTTTCTCACACCACTGGAGGAAGTACAAATGATATAGCTACTTTGTAGAGCAATTTGTCACATTTTAGTAAAATTGAAAACTTGCAACCCAGAATTTCCACCTGTAGGTCCATAGATATAGAAACATTTATAGAATTTGTGTACTGGGAGGCACGGGGAAGTGTGTTCATTGCAGCATTTTTTTTTTTTGTAACAAATTTAAGATATAACTTGTATTCCATATAATTCACCTTTTTAAAGTGTACAACTCTGTAGTTTTAAATATAATTACAGACTTGTACAACCGTCAACCCTATCTCTGCACCTATATTTATAAGAGATATTGGTCTGTAGTTTTCTTGAGGTGTCTTTGTCTGGTTTTGGTATCGGGGGTAATGCTGGCCTCATAGAATAGGTTGGACAATGTTCAATCCTCTTCTGTTTTTTAGAAGAGTTTATAAAGATTGTTGTCAATTTTTCGTTAAATACTTGGTAGAATTTGCCACTAAAGTCATTTGGTTCTGACATTTTCTTTGTAGGAAGGTTTTTGACTACTAATTCAATCTCTTATTATAGTTCTATTCAACTTTTTTCCACTTCGTGAGCAAGTTTTGATAGTTTGTGTCTCTCTAGAAATCTCTCCACTTCATATGTTAGGTAATTTGTTGGCATACAATTATTCAGAGCATTCCCTTATAATCTTTTCAGTTTCTGTAAGGTTTTTCTTAATTGTTGAAGCATTGTTTTGCCAGATATAGAAATCTTGGTTGACAATGTTTTTTTCCTCCCAGCCCTTTGCATATGTCACCCTGCTACATTCTGCCATCCATGTTTCTGATGACAAACCAGCTGTTAATCTTATGCCAATATCTTACACATGATGAGCTGCTTTTCACTTGTTGCTTTTAAGATTTTCTCTTTGTTTTTGGCTTTAGACATGCTACTGGACACTCTTTGAGCTTTGTGTGTGCAGGTTAATGGGATTTTGGGGTTAAATTGGGGAAGTTTTTGGCCATTATTTCTGCTCCTTTCTCTCCTCTCCATCTATTACTCATATTAGGCATATTTTGGTATACTTGATGATGTACCGCAAATCACTGAGTCTTTGTTTATTTTTCCTCTTTCTTTTAAATTTCTGCTCTTTAGACTGGATAACATCGATTGACCTATTGGCAAGTTTGGTGATTTTGCCATCTGCTATTCAAATCTGCTGTTGAGCCCCTCTAAGTAGATGTTTCATTTCAGTTATACTTTTCACTCCAGAATTTCTATTTGGCTGTGTTGTATAATTTCTAGTTCCTTTTTGATATTCTCTATTTGGTAAGAGACATTGTTTTTATACTTTCTTTAAAAACATGGTTTACTTTAGTTCTTTCACTGCATTTATAAGTTTGTTAAAAAGTCTTTGTCTAGTAGGTACAACATCTGGTTTCCTTAGTGACAGTTTCTATTGTTTTTATTCCTGTGTATGGGCCATAATTTCCTTTTTCTTTGCATGTGTCATAATTTTTATTAAAATCTGGATATTTAAAAAAATTTAATATAGCAGCTCTAGAAATCATGTTGCTCTCCCCTCAGAGTTTGTTATTATGCTCATTATTGTCATTGATGGTGGTTTTATTTTGTGAATGTAGTGACTTTCCTGGACTAATACGGTAAAGTCTGTATTTTTTCTTTTTTGTCGTATATGGCCACTGAATTCTCTGTTCAGTTAGCTAATGATTGGATAGAGGTTTTTTTAAAAGTGTTTTGAACCAGTAAGTCTCCCAACCTTTGCCAAGGAGCTCCATGTGTTTGTACGTGTGTGTGTGTGTTGTTGTTGTTGTTGTTATTGAATGCTTTCCATACTTCCAGCAGTTTACAGCACTGCCTTAGTCTTTGCTTCCTGATTGCAGAGCCTTAATGTTGCCCAGAGGGAAGAGATTAGAACCTTCTCATGTCTTTCCCTGGTGTGTGCAGAGCTCTGAACATGATTTACAGAAATTATTTTTAAATTATATTTACAGAAATTATTAGGAATTATTTAACTGTCATTATTTTTATATTACATTTCTGCTTTTTTTCTTGTAAAATCTTTCTTTTTTTTTTTTTTTTACATCTTCTATTGATTCCATTTTGACGATTACTCAGTATTGGATGAGATGAGCTACTCTCAGATCAAATGGTTGCTGGACTTTCAGATAGAGAAATTCTCCTCTTGACCCAGAACTGTGTGTGTAAATTTGCTTTCAGATTTATTCTACCCTTGCCATTTGATCCTGGCAGCTTCAGAATTTACCTCCTCTCTCATGAATTACCTGCAACAGTAGATTCTTGGTTAAAAACCAGAACGAAAGAAAGGTGTTCAGTTTGCATATCCCACTTCTGTTTTTCTGTCTAAGCTGCTCACCTTGCTTTTCCTCGTGCCTCCATCCCCACCAAAAAGCATCATACATCTTCCCAGGGAGTACCTCTGGATCCAAATATCTGAACAAAAGCTTCATTCCAGAGATGTCATATTTACTCACAATCTAGCTATTTCACCACTGGAGTGTTTTCATTGTTATTTTCAAAGATTCCATATTTACTAAATGTTTCTTTAACTTTAGCAAAAGTTTCCCCTTTAAAATTCTCACAGGATTGAATACATATGTGAAGAAATGTTAGAACAGATCTAGAATTTTCCCAAGTTTTGCTATTCTGTGTTTTTATGTGTGCATGGTTTATTTTAATAAAAAATTGATGTGTAAACTATTTAGTCTCATGAGCTTTTCACCGCCTGATGAATTTTCCTATTTCCTGACTTCTTGAAATCCAGCTTCACTGAGAAAAATAAAATGTTTTCTGGAGGGGGGTTCAATTTTTGAGCTTGAGTGCTTGAGGTGAGACCAAAATTTGATGGTGTAGACTGCCATAGGTTAAGATAAGTGCTCCAGATGCCTTCCAGGCAGGAGAGATGTGGTCAGATGGTGGAAAAGAAGATAGACATGGAGTTAGGAGATTAATGAACAAAGATGAACTCTTCCAATTGGCAAATTTGGAAAGAGCTTTAGAGGAGGGCCCACAGTGAAGTAAATTCTAATATACCCATAGTTCTTTCTTTTAACAGAACAAAACTAAGAAAAGTAGTCAAAGTTAGAAGGAAGACAGACTTTTGACTGACTGAAGGATTAATAGAATAAAAATCACTTACTCGTGTGTGACTTCTCTGTACTTGATAGGAGGCAGGGTAGTGAAGATAAACTCAAGTGTCTTACCTCTTAGCCAAAGGTAAAATAGTCTAACAACGAAAGGAGTCCTTTGAGATGTTGTCATTCGTCATGACAACCATATATTTCAAAGATTCCATTCTGGAATGGATGTACTTGCCTAGAAAGTAGTGATATGCTCAAGTGGCTGGTAATGCTCACTGTCACTCCTGGGGAGGGAAGCTTCTGGTTCCTGTGTTATCATCACTGAAAGGTAGCTCTGCAAACCAACAAGCTTGCTAGAAGTTGGGTGAAGGATATGAATAGAAAATTCACAGAAGAGGAAAACTGAATGGTCAGTAAATATTACAAGATGCTTAATCGTCTTCAAAGTCATGGAAATGCAAACCAATAAAATACCATTTCACAACAAATAAGTAAAAGAATAACGACAAATAAGTAAAAATTTTAAAATTGGTTATCTAGATATTGGCAAAGGTAAAAGAAACTGGAACTTTCTCACACCACTGGAGGGAGTACAAATGATATAGCTACTTTGTAGAGCAATTTGTCACATTTTAGTAAAATTGAAAACTTGCAACCCAGAATTTCCACCTGTAGGTCCATAGATATAGAAACATTTATAGAATTTGTGTACTGGGAGGCACGGGGAAGTGTGTTCATTGCAGCATTTTTTTTTTTTTGTAACAAATTTAAGATATAACTTGTATTCCATATAATTCACCTTTTTAAAGTGTACAACTCTGTAGTTTTAAATATAATTACAGACTTGTACAACCGTCAACCCTATCTCTGCACCTATATTTATAAGAGATATTGGTCTGTAGTTTTCTTGAGGTGTCTTTGTCTGGTTTTGGTATCGGGGGTAATGCTGGCCTCATAGAATAAGTTGGACAATGTTCAATCCTCTTCTGTTTTTTAGAAGAGTTTATAAAGATTGTTGTCAATTTTTCGTTAAATACTTGGTAGAATTTGCCACTAAAGTCATTTGGTTCTGACATTTTCTTTGTAGGAAGGTTTTTGACTACTAATTCAATCTCTTATTATAGTTCTATTCAACTTTTTTCCACTTCGTGAGCAAGTTTTGATAGTTTGTGTCTCTCTAGAAATCTCTCCACTTCATATGTTAGGTAATTTGTTGGCATACAATTATTCAGAGCATTCCCTTATAATCTTTTCAGTTTCTGTAAGGTTTTTCTTAATTGTTGAAGCATTGTTTTGTCAGATATAGAAATCTTGGTTGACAATGTTTTTTTCCTCCCAGCCCTTTGCATATGTCACCCTGCTACATTCTGCCATCCATGTTTCTGATGACAAACCAGCTGTTAATCTTATGCCAATATCTTACACATGATGAGCTGCTTTTCACTTGTTGCTTTTAAGATTTTCTCTTTGTTTTTGGCTTTAGACATGCTACTGGACATTCTTTGAGCTTTGTGTGTGCAGGTTAATGGGATTTTGGGGTTAAATTGGGGAAGTTTTTGGCCATTATTTCTGCTCCTTTCTCTCCTCTCCATCTATTACTCATATTAGGCATATTTTGGTATACTTGATGATGTACCGCAAATCACTGAGTCTTTGTTTATTTTTCCTCTTTCTTTTAAATTTCTGCTCTTTAGACTGGATAACATCGATTGACCTATTGGCAAGTTTGGTGATTTTGCCATCTGCTATTCAAATCTGCTGTTGAGCCCCTCTAAGTAGATGTTTCATTTCAGTTATACTTTTCACTCCAGAATTTCTATTTGGCTGTGTTGTATAATTTCTAGTTCCTTTTTGATATTCTCTATTTGGTAAGAGACATTGTTTTTATACTTTCTTTAAAAACATGGTTTACTTTAGTTCTTTCACTGCATTTATAAGTTTGTTAAAAAGTCTTTGTCTAGTAGGTACAACATCTGGTTTCCTTAGTGACAGTTTCTATTGTTTTTATTCCTGTGTATGGGCCATAATTTCCTTTTTCTTTGCATGTGTCATAATTTTTATTAAAATCTGGATATTTAAAAAAATTTAATATAGCAGCTCTAGAAATCATGTTGCTCTCCCCTCAGAGTTTGTTATTATGCTCATTATTGTCATTGATGGTGGTTTTATTTTGTGAATGTAGTGACTTTCCTGGACTAATACGGTAAAGTCTGTATTTTTTCTTTTTTGTCGTATATGGCCACTGAATTCTCTGTTCAGTTAGCTAATGATTGGATAGAGGTTTTTTTAAAAGTGTTTTGAACCAGTAAGTCTCCCAACCTTTGCCAAGGAGCTCCATGTGTTTGTACGTGTGTGTGTGTGTGTTGTTGTTGTTGTTGTTATTGAATGCTTTCCATACTTCCAGCAGTTTACAGCACTGCCTTAGTCTTTGCTTCCTGATTGCAGAGCCTTAATGTTGCCCAGAGGGAAGAGATTAGAACCTTCTCATGTCTTTCCTTGGTGTGTGCAGAGCTCTGAACATGATTTACAGAAATTATTTTTAAATTATATTTACAGAAATTATTAGGAATTATTTAACTGTCATTATTTTTATATTACATTTCTGCTTTTTTTCTTGTAAAATCTTTCTTTTTTTTTTTTTTTTACATCTTCTATTGATTCCATTTTGACGATTACTCAGTATTGGATGAGATGAGCTACTCTCAGATCAAATGGTTGCTGGACTTTCAGATAGAGAAATTCTCCTCTTGACCCAGAACTGTGTGTGTAAATTTGCTTTCAGATTTATTCTACCCTTGCCATTTGATCCTGGCAGCTTCAGAATTTACCTCCTCTCTCATGAATTACCTGCAACAGTAGATTCTTGGTTAAAAACCAGAACGAAAGAAAGGTGTTCAGTTTGCATATCCCACTTCTGTTTTTCTGTCTAAGCTGCTCACCTTGCTTTTCCTCGTGCCTCCATCCCCACCAAAAAGCATCATACATCTTCCCAGGGAGTACCTCTGGATCCAAATATCTGAACAAAAGCTTCATTCCAGAGATGTCATATTTACTCACAATCTAGCTATTTCACCACTGGAGTGTTTTCATTGTTATTTTCAAAGATTCCATATTTACTAAATGTTTCTTTAACTTTAGCAAAAGTTTCCCCTTTAAAATTCTCACAGGATTGAATACATATGTGAAGAAATGTTAGAACAGATCTAGAATTTTCCCAAGTTTTGCTATTCTGTGTTTTTATGTGTGCATGGTTTATTTTAATAAAAAATTGATGTGTAAACTATTTAGTCTCATGAGCTTTTCACCGCCTGATGAATTTTCCTATTTCCTGACTTCTTGAAATCCAGCTTCACTGAGAAAAATAAAATGTTTTCTGGAGGGGGGTTCAATTTTTGAGCTTGAGTGCTTGAGGTGAGACCAAAATTTGATGGTGTAGACTGCCATAGGTTAAGATAAGTGCTCCAGATGCCTTCCAGGCAGGAGAGATGTGGTCAGATGGTGGAAAAGAAGATAGACATGGAGTTAGGAGATTAATGAACAAAGATGAACTCTTCCAATTGGCAAATTTGGAAAGAGCTTTAGAGGAGGGCCCACAGTGAAGTAAATTCTAATATACCCATAGTTCTTTCTTTTAACAGAACAAAACTAAGAAAAGTAGTCAAAGTTAGAAGGAAGACAGACTTTTGACTGACTGAAGGATTAATAGAATAAAAATCACTTACTCGTGTGTGACTTCTCTGTACTTGATAGGAGGCAGGGTAGTGAAGATAAACTCAAGTGTCTTACCTCTTAGCCAAAGGTAAAATAGTCTAACAACGAAAGGAGTCCTTTGAGATGTTGTCATTCGTCATGACAACCATATATTTCAAAGATTCCATTCTGGAATGGATGTACTTGCCTAGAAAGTAGTGATATGCTCAAGTGGCTGGTAATGCTCACTGTCACTCCTGGGGAGGGAAGCTTCTGGTTCCTGTGTTATCATCACTGAAAGGTAGCTCTGCAAACCAACAAGCTTGCTAGAAGTTGGGTGAAGGATATGAATAGAAAATTCACAGAAGAGGAAAACTGAATGGTCAGTAAATATTACAAGATGCTTAATCGTCTTCAAAGTCATGGAAATGCAAACCAATAAAATACCATTTCACAACAAATAAGTAAAAGAATAACGACAAATAAGTAAAAATTTTAAAATTGGTTATCTAGATATTGGCAAAGGTAAAAGAAACTGGAACTTTCTCACACCACTGGAGGGAGTACAAATGATATAGCTACTTTGTAGAGCAATTTGTCACATTTTAGTAAAATTGAAAACTTGCAACCCAGAATTTCCACCTGTAGGTCCATAGATATAGAAACATTTATAGAATTTGTGTACTGGGAGGCACGGGGAAGTGTGTTCATTGCAGCAATTTTTTTTTTTGTAACAAATTTAAGATATAACTTGTATTCCATATAATTCACCTTTTCAAAGTGTACAACTCTGTAGTTTTAAATATAATTACAGACTTGTACAACCGTCAACCCTATCTCTGCACCTATATTTATAAGAGATATTGGTCTGTAGTTTTCTTGAGGTGTCTTTGTCTGGTTTTGGTATCGGGGGTAATGCTGGCCTCATAGAATAAGTTGGACAATGTTCAATCCTCTTCTGTTTTTTAGAAGAGTTTATAAAGATTGTTGTCAATTTTTCGTTAAATACTTGGTAGAATTTGCCACTAAAGTCATTTGGTTCTGACATTTTCTTTGTAGGAAGGTTTTTGACTACTAATTCAATCTCTTATTATAGTTCTATTCAACTTTTTTCCACTTCGTGAGCAAGTTTTGATAGTTTGTGTCTCTCTAGAAATCTCTCCACTTCATATGTTAGGTAATTTGTTGGCATACAATTATTCAGAGCATTCCCTTATAATCTTTTCAGTTTCTGTAAGGTTTTTCTTAATTGTTGAAGCATTGTTTTGTCAGATATAGAAATCTTGGTTGACAATGTTTTTTTCCTCCCAGCCCTTTGCATATGTCACCCTGCTACATTCTGCCATCCATGTTTCTGATGACAAACCAGCTGTTAATCTTATGCCAATATCTTACACATGATGAGCTGCTTTTCACTTGTTGCTTTTAAGATTTTCTCTTTGTTTTTGGCTTTAGACATGCTACTGGACATTCTTTGAGCTTTGTGTGTGCAGGTTAATGGGATTTTGGGGTTAAATTGGGGAAGTTTTTGGCCATTATTTCTGCTCCTTTCTCTCCTCTCCATCTATTACTCATATTAGGCATATTTTGGTATACTTGATGATGTACCGCAAATCACTGAGTCTTTGTTTATTTTTCCTCTTTCTTTTAAATTTCTGCTCTTTAGACTGGATAACATCGATTGACCTATTGGCAAGTTTGGTGATTTTGCCATCTGCTATTCAAATCTGCTGTTGAGCCCCTCTAAGTAGATGTTTCATTTCAGTTATACTTTTCACTCCAGAATTTCTATTTGGCTGTGTTGTATAATTTCTAGTTCCTTTTTGATATTCTCTATTTGGTAAGAGACATTGTTTTTATACTTTCTTTAAAAACATGGTTTACTTTAGTTCTTTCACTGCATTTATAAGTTTGTTAAAAAGTCTTTGTCTAGTAGGTACAACATCTGGTTTCCTTAGTGACAGTTTCTATTGTTTTTATTCCTGTGTATGGGCCATAATTTCCTTTTTCTTTGCATGTGTCATAATTTTTATTAAAATCTGGATATTTAAAAAAATTTAATATAGCAGCTCTAGAAATCATGTTGCTCTCCCCTCAGAGTTTGTTATTATGCTCATTATTGTCATTGATGGTGGTTTTATTTTGTGAATGTAGTGACTTTCCTGGACTAATACGGTAAAGTCTGTATTTTTTCTTTTTTGTCGTATATGGCCACTGAATTCTCTGTTCAGTTAGCTAATGATTGGATAGAGGTTTTTTTAAAAGTGTTTTGAACCAGTAAGTCTCCCAACCTTTGCCAAGGAGCTCCATGTGTTTGTACGTGTGTGTGTGTGTTGTTGTTGTTGTTGTTATTGAATGCTTTCCATACTTCCAGCAGTTTACAGCACTGCCTTAGTCTTTGCTTCCTGATTGCAGAGCCTTAATGTTGCCCAGAGGGAAGAGATTAGAACCTTCTCATGTCTTTCCTTGGTGTGTGCAGAGCTCTGAACATGATTTACAGAAATTATTTTTAAATTATATTTACAGAAATTATTAGGAATTATTTAACTGTCATTATTTTTATATTACATTTCTGCTTTTTTTCTTGTAAAATCTTTCTTTTTTTTTTTTTTTTACATCTTCTATTGATTCCATTTTGACGATTACTCAGTATTGGATGAGATGAGCTACTCTCAGATCAAATGGTTGCTGGACTTTCAGATAGAGAAATTCTCCTCTTGACCCAGAACTGTGTGTGTAAATTTGCTTTCAGATTTATTCTACCCTTGCCATTTGATCCTGGCAGCTTCAGAATTTACCTCCTCTCTCATGAATTACCTGCAACAGTAGATTCTTGGTTAAAAACCAGAACGAAAGAAAGGTGTTCAGTTTGCATATCCCACTTCTGTTTTTCTGTCTAAGCTGCTCACCTTGCTTTTCCTCGTGCCTCCATCCCCACCAAAAAGCATCATACATCTTCCCAGGGAGTACCTCTGGATCCATATATCTGAACAAAAGCTTCATTCCAGAGATGTCATATTTACTCACAATCTAGCTATTTCACCACTGGAGTGTTTTCATTGTTATTTTCAAAGATTCCATATTTACTAAATGTTTCTTTAACTTTAGCAAAAGTTTCCCCTTTAAAATTCTCACAGGATTGAATACATATGTGAAGAAATGTTAGAACAGATCTAGAATTTTCCCAAGTTTTGCTATTCTGTGTTTTTATGTGTGCATGGTTTATTTTAATAAAAAATTGATGTGTAAACTATTTAGTCTCATGAGCTTTTCACCGCCTGATGAATTTTCCTATTTCCTGACTTCTTGAAATCCAGCTTCACTGAGAAAAATAAAATGTTTTCTGGAGGGGGGTTCAATTTTTGAGCTTGAGTGCTTGAGGTGAGACCAAAATTTGATGGTGTAGACTGCCATAGGTTAAGATAAGTGCTCCAGATGCCTTCCAGGCAGGAGAGATGTGGTCAGATGGTGGAAAAGAAGATAGACATGGAGTTAGGAGATTAATGAACAAAGATGAACTCTTCCAATTGGCAAATTTGGAAAGAGCTTTAGAGGAGGGCCCACAGTGAAGTAAATTCTAATATACCCATAGTTCTTTCTTTTAACAGAACAAAACTAAGAAAAGTAGTCAAAGTTAGAAGGAAGACAGACTTTTGACTGACTGAAGGATTAATAGAATAAAAATCACTTACTCGTGTGTGACTTCTCTGTACTTGATAGGAGGCAGGGTAGTGAAGATAAACTCAAGTGTCTTACCTCTTAGCCAAAGGTAAAATAGTCTAACAACGAAAGGAGTCCTTTGAGATGTTGTCATTCGTCATGACAACCATATATTTCAAAGATTCCATTCTGGAATGGATGTACTTGCCTAGAAAGTAGTGATATGCTCAAGTGGCTGGTAATGCTCACTGTCACTCCTGGGGAGGGAAGCTTCTGGTTCCTGTGTTATCATCACTGAAAGGTAGCTCTGCAAACCAACAAGCTTGCTAGAAGTTGGGTGAAGGATATGAATAGAAAATTCACAGAAGAGGAAAACTGAATGGTCAGTAAATATTACAAGATGCTTAATCGTCTTCAAAGTCATGGAAATGCAAACCAATAAAATACCATTTCACAACAAATAAGTAAAAGAATAACGACAAATAAGTAAAAATTTTAAAATTGATTATCTAGATATTGGCAAAGGTAAAAGAAACTGGAACTTTCTCACACCACTGGAGGAAGTACAAATGATATAGCTACTTTGTAGAGCAATTTGTCACATTTTAGTAAAATTGAAAACTTGCAACCCAGAATTTCCACCTGTAGGTCCATAGATATAGAAACATTTATAGAATTTGTGTACTGGGAGGCACGGGGAAGTGTGTTCATTGCAGCATTTTTTTTTTTTTGTAACAAATTTAAGATATAACTTGTATTCCATATAATTCACCTTTTTAAAGTGTACAACTCTGTAGTTTTAAATATAATTACAGACTTGTACAACCGTCAACCCTATCTCTGCACCTATATTTATAAGAGATATTGGTCTGTAGTTTTCTTGAGGTGTCTTTGTCTGGTTTTGGTATCGGGGGTAATGCTGGCCTCATAGAATAAGTTGGACAATGTTCAATCCTCTTCTGTTTTTTAGAAGAGTTTATAAAGATTGTTGTCAATTTTTCGTTAAATACTTGGTAGAATTTGCCACTAAAGTCATTTGGTTCTGACATTTTCTTTGTAGGAAGGTTTTTGACTACTAATTCAATCTCTTATTATAGTTCTATTCAACTTTTTTCCACTTCGTGAGCAAGTTTTGATAGTTTGTGTCTCTCTAGAAATCTCTCCACTTCATATGTTAGGTAATTTGTTGGCATACAATTATTCAGAGCATTCCCTTATAATCTTTTCAGTTTCTGTAAGGTTTTTCTTAATTGTTGAAGCATTGTTTTGCCAGATATAGAAATCTTGGTTGACAATGTTTTTTTCCTCCCAGCCCTTTGCATATGTCACCCTGCTACATTCTGCCATCCATGTTTCTGATGACAAACCAGCTGTTAATCTTATGCCAATATCTTACACATGATGAGCTGCTTTTCACTTGTTGCTTTTAAGATTTTCTCTTTGTTTTTGGCTTTAGACATGCTACTGGACACTCTTTGAGCTTTGTGTGTGCAGGTTAATGGGATTTTGGGGTTAAATTGGGGAAGTTTTTGGCCATTATTTCTGCTCCTTTCTCTCCTCTCCATCTATTACTCATATTAGGCATATTTTGGTATACTTGATGATGTACCGCAAATCACTGAGTCTTTGTTTATTTTTCCTCTTTCTTTTAAATTTCTGCTCTTTAGACTGGATAACATCGATTGACCTATTGGCAAGTTTGGTGATTTTGCCATCTGCTATTCAAATCTGCTGTTGAGCCCCTCTAAGTAGATGTTTCATTTCAGTTATACTTTTCACTCCAGAATTTCTATTTGGCTGTGTTGTATAATTTCTAGTTCCTTTTTGATATTCTCTATTTGGTAAGAGACATTGTTTTTATACTTTCTTTAAAAACATGGTTTACTTTAGTTCTTTCACTGCATTTATAAGTTTGTTAAAAAGTCTTTGTCTAGTAGGTACAACATCTGGTTTCCTTAGTGACAGTTTCTATTGTTTTTATTCCTGTGTATGGGCCATAATTTCCTTTTTCTTTGCATGTGTCATAATTTTTATTAAAATCTGGATATTTAAAAAAATTTAATATAGCAGCTCTAGAAATCATGTTGCTCTCCCCTCAGAGTTTGTTATTATGCTCATTATTGTCATTGATGGTGGTTTTATTTTGTGAATGTAGTGACTTTCCTGGACTAATACGGTAAAGTCTGTATTTTTTCTTTTTTGTCGTATATGGCCACTGAATTCTCTGTTCAGTTAGCTAATGATTGGATAGAGGTTTTTTTAAAAGTGTTTTGAACCAGTAAGTCTCCCAACCTTTGCCAAGGAGCTCCATGTGTTTGTACGTGTGTGTGTGTGTTGTTGTTGTTGTTGTTATTGAATGCTTTCCATACTTCCAGCAGTTTACAGCACTGCCTTAGTCTTTGCTTCCTGATTGCAGAGCCTTAATGTTGCCCAGAGGGAAGAGATTAGAACCTTCTCATGTCTTTCCTTGGTGTGTGCAGAGCTCTGAACATGATTTACAGAAATTATTTTTAAATTATATTTACAGAAATTATTAGGAATTATTTAACTGTCATTATTTTTATATTACATTTCTGCTTTTTTTCTTGTAAAATCTTTCTTTTTTTTTTTTTTTTTTACATCTTCTATTGATTCCATTTTGACGATTACTCAGTATTGGATGAGATGAGCTACTCTCAGATCAAATGGTTGCTGGACTTTCAGATAGAGAAATTCTCCTCTTGACCCAGAACTGTGTGTGTAAATTTGCTTTCAGATTTATTCTACCCTTGCCATTTGATCCTGGCAGCTTCAGAATTTACCTCCTCTCTCATGAATTACCTGCAACAGTAGATTCTTGGTTAAAAACCAGAACGAAAGAAAGGTGTTCAGTTTGCATATCCCACTTCTGTTTTTCTGTCTAAGCTGCTCACCTTGCTTTTCCTCGTGCCTCCATCCCCACCAAAAAGCATCATACATCTTCCCAGGGAGTACCTCTGGATCCAAATATCTGAACAAAAGCTTCATTCCAGAGATGTCATATTTACTCACAATCTAGCTATTTCACCACTGGAGTGTTTTCATTGTTATTTTCAAAGATTCCATATTTACTAAATGTTTCTTTAACTTTAGCAAAAGTTTCCCCTTTAAAATTCTCACAGGATTGAATACATATGTGAAGAAATGTTAGAACAGATCTAGAATTTTCCCAAGTTTTGCTATTCTGTGTTTTTATGTGTGCATGGTTTATTTTAATAAAAAATTGATGTGTAAACTATTTAGTCTCATGAGCTTTTCACCGCCTGATGAATTTTCCTATTTCCTGACTTCTTGAAATCCAGCTTCACTGAGAAAAATAAAATGTTTTCTGGAGGGGGGTTCAATTTTTGAGCTTGAGTGCTTGAGGTGAGACCAAAATTTGATGGTGTAGACTGCCATAGGTTAAGATAAGTGCTCCAGATGCCTTCCAGGCAGGAGAGATGTGGTCAGATGGTGGAAAAGAAGATAGACATGGAGTTAGGAGATTAATGAACAAAGATGAACTCTTCCAATTGGCAAATTTGGAAAGAGCTTTAGAGGAGGGCCCACAGTGAAGTAAATTCTAATATACCCATAGTTCTTTCTTTTAACAGAACAAAACTAAGAAAAGTAGTCAAAGTTAGAAGGAAGACAGACTTTTGACTGACTGAAGGATTAATAGAATAAAAATCACTTACTCGTGTGTGACTTCTCTGTACTTGATAGGAGGCAGGGTAGTGAAGATAAACTCAAGTGTCTTACCTCTTAGCCAAAGGTAAAATAGTCTAACAACGAAAGGAGTCCTTTGAGATGTTGTCATTCGTCATGACAACCATATATTTCAAAGATTCCATTCTGGAATGGATGTACTTGCCTAGAAAGTAGTGATATGCTCAAGTGGCTGGTAATGCTCACTGTCACTCCTGGGGAGGGAAGCTTCTGGTTCCTGTGTTATCATCACTGAAAGGTAGCTCTGCAAACCAACAAGCTTGCTAGAAGTTGGGTGAAGGATATGAATAGAAAATTCACAGAAGAGGAAAACTGAATGGTCAGTAAATATTACAAGATGCTTAATCGTCTTCAAAGTCATGGAAATGCAAACCAATAAAATACCATTTCACAACAAATAAGTAAAAGAATAACGACAAATAAGTAAAAATTTTAAAATTGATTATCTAGATATTGGCAAAGGTAAAAGAAACTGGAACTTTCTCACACCACTGGAGGAAGTACAAATGATATAGCTACTTTGTAGAGCAATTTGTCACATTTTAGTAAAATTGAAAACTTGCAACCCAGAATTTCCACCTGTAGGTCCATAGATATAGAAACATTTATAGAATTTGTGTACTGGGAGGCACGGGGAAGTGTGTTCATTGCAGCATTTTTTTTTTTTTGTAACAAATTTAAGATATAACTTGTATTCCATATAATTCACCTTTTTAAAGTGTACAACTCTGTAGTTTTAAATATAATTACAGACTTGTACAACCGTCAACCCTATCTCTGCACCTATATTTATAAGAGATATTGGTCTGTAGTTTTCTTGAGGTGTCTTTGTCTGGTTTTGGTATCGGGGGTAATGCTGGCCTCATAGAATAAGTTGGACAATGTTCAATCCTCTTCTGTTTTTTAGAAGAGTTTATAAAGATTGTTGTCAATTTTTCGTTAAATACTTGGTAGAATTTGCCACTAAAGTCATTTGGTTCTGACATTTTCTTTGTAGGAAGGTTTTTGACTACTAATTCAATCTCTTATTATAGTTCTATTCAACTTTTTTCCACTTCGTGAGCAAGTTTTGATAGTTTGTGTCTCTCTAGAAATCTCTCCACTTCATATGTTAGGTAATTTGTTGGCATACAATTATTCAGAGCATTCCCTTATAATCTTTTCAGTTTCTGTAAGGTTTTTCTTAATTGTTGAAGCATTGTTTTGCCAGATATAGAAATCTTGGTTGACAATGTTTTTTTCCTCCCAGCCCTTTGCATATGTCACCCTGCTACATTCTGCCATCCATGTTTCTGATGACAAACCAGCTGTTAATCTTATGCCAATATCTTACACATGATGAGCTGCTTTTCACTTGTTGCTTTTAAGATTTTCTCTTTGTTTTTGGCTTTAGACATGCTACTGGACATTCTTTGAGCTTTGTGTGTGCAGGTTAATGGGATTTTGGGGTTAAATTGGGGAAGTTTTTGGCCATTATTTCTGCTCCTTTCTCTCCTCTCCATCTATTACTCATATTAGGCATATTTTGGTATACTTGATGATGTACCGCAAATCACTGAGTCTTTGTTTATTTTTCCTCTTTCTTTTAAATTTCTGCTCTTTAGACTGGATAACATCGATTGACCTATTGGCAAGTTTGGTGATTTTGCCATCTGCTATTCAAATCTGCTGTTGAGCCCCTCTAAGTAGATGTTTCATTTCAGTTATACTTTTCACTCCAGAATTTCTATTTGGCTGTGTTGTATAATTTCTAGTTCCTTTTTGATATTCTCTATTTGGTAAGAGACATTGTTTTTATACTTTCTTTAAAAACATGGTTTACTTTAGTTCTTTCACTGCATTTATAAGTTTGTTAAAAAGTCTTTGTCTAGTAGGTACAACATCTGGTTTCCTTAGTGACAGTTTCTATTGTTTTTATTCCTGTGTATGGGCCATAATTTCCTTTTTCTTTGCATGTGTCATAATTTTTATTAAAATCTGGATATTTAAAAAAATTTAATATAGCAGCTCTAGAAATCATGTTGCTCTCCCCTCAGAGTTTGTTATTATGCTCATTATTGTCATTGATGGTGGTTTTATTTTGTGAATGTAGTGACTTTCCTGGACTAATACGGTAAAGTCTGTATTTTTTCTTTTTTGTCGTATATGGCCACTGAATTCTCTGTTCAGTTAGCTAATGATTGGATAGAGGTTTTTTTAAAAGTGTTTTGAACCAGTAAGTCTCCCAACCTTTGCCAAGGAGCTCCATGTGTTTGTACGTGTGTGTGTGTGTTGTTGTTGTTGTTGTTATTGAATGCTTTCCATACTTCCAGCAGTTTACAGCACTGCCTTAGTCTTTGCTTCCTGATTGCAGAGCCTTAATGTTGCCCAGAGGGAAGAGATTAGAACCTTCTCATGTCTTTCCTTGGTGTGTGCAGAGCTCTGAACATGATTTACAGAAATTATTTTTAAATTATATTTACAGAAATTATTAGGAATTATTTAACTGTCATTATTTTTATATTACATTTCTGCTTTTTTTCTTGTAAAATCTTTCTTTTTTTTTTTTTTTTTACATCTTCTATTGATTCCATTTTGACGATTACTCAGTATTGGATGAGATGAGCTACTCTCAGATCAAATGGTTGCTGGACTTTCAGATAGAGAAATTCTCCTCTTGACCCAGAACTGTGTGTGTAAATTTGCTTTCAGATTTATTCTACCCTTGCCATTTGATCCTGGCAGCTTCAGAATTTACCTCCTCTCTCATGAATTACCTGCAACAGTAGATTCTTGGTTAAAAACCAGAACGAAAGAAAGGTGTTCAGTTTGCATATCCCACTTCTGTTTTTCTGTCTAAGCTGCTCACCTTGCTTTTCCTCGTGCCTCCATCCCCACCAAAAAGCATCATACATCTTCCCAGGGAGTACCTCTGGATCCAAATATCTGAACAAAAGCTTCATTCCAGAGATGTCATATTTACTCACAATCTAGCTATTTCACCACTGGAGTGTTTTCATTGTTATTTTCAAAGATTCCATATTTACTAAATGTTTCTTTAACTTTAGCAAAAGTTTCCCCTTTAAAATTCTCACAGGATTGAATACATATGTGAAGAAATGTTAGAACAGATCTAGAATTTTCCCAAGTTTTGCTATTCTGTGTTTTTATGTGTGCATGGTTTATTTTAATAAAAAATTGATGTGTAAACTATTTAGTCTCATGAGCTTTTCACCGCCTGATGAATTTTCCTATTTCCTGACTTCTTGAAATCCAGCTTCACTGAGAAAAATAAAATGTTTTCTGGAGGGGGGTTCAATTTTTGAGCTTGAGTGCTTGAGGTGAGACCAAAATTTGATGGTGTAGACTGCCATAGGTTAAGATAAGTGCTCCAGATGCCTTCCAGGCAGGAGAGATGTGGTCAGATGGTGGAAAAGAAGATAGACATGGAGTTAGGAGATTAATGAACAAAGATGAACTCTTCCAATTGGCAAATTTGGAAAGAGCTTTAGAGGAGGGCCCACAGTGAAGTAAATTCTAATATACCCATAGTTCTTTCTTTTAACAGAACAAAACTAAGAAAAGTAGTCAAAGTTAGAAGGAAGACAGACTTTTGACTGACTGAAGGATTAATAGAATAAAAATCACTTACTCGTGTGTGACTTCTCTGTACTTGATAGGAGGCAGGGTAGTGAAGATAAACTCAAGTGTCTTACCTCTTAGCCAAAGGTAAAATAGTCTAACAACGAAAGGAGTCCTTTGAGATGTTGTCATTCGTCATGACAACCATATATTTCAAAGATTCCATTCTGGAATGGATGTACTTGCCTAGAAAGTAGTGATATGCTCAAGTGGCTGGTAATGCTCACTGTCACTCCTGGGGAGGGAAGCTTCTGGTTCCTGTGTTATCATCACTGAAAGGTAGCTCTGCAAACCAACAAGCTTGCTAGAAGTTGGGTGAAGGATATGAATAGAAAATTCACAGAAGAGGAAAACTGAATGGTCAGTAAATATTACAAGATGCTTAATCGTCTTCAAAGTCATGGAAATGCAAACCAATAAAATACCATTTCACAACAAATAAGTAAAAGAATAACGACAAATAAGTAAAAATTTTAAAATTGATTATCTAGATATTGGCAAAGGTAAAAGAAACTGGAACTTTCTCACACCACTGGAGGGAGTACAAATGATATAGCTACTTTGTAGAGCAATTTGTCACATTTTAGTAAAATTGAAAACTTGCAACCCAGAATTTCCACCTGTAGGTCCATAGATATAGAAACATTTATAGAATTTGTGTACTGGGAGGCACGGGGAAGTGTGTTCATTGCAGCATTTTTTTTTTTTGTAACAAATTTAAGATATAACTTGTATTCCATATAATTCACCTTTTTAAAGTGTACAACTCTGTAGTTTTAAATATAATTACAGACTTGTACAACCGTCAACCCTATCTCTGCACCTATATTTATAAGAGATATTGGTCTGTAGTTTTCTTGAGGTGTCTTTGTCTGGTTTTGGTATCGGGGGTAATGCTGGCCTCATAGAATAAGTTGGACAATGTTCAATCCTCTTCTGTTTTTTAGAAGAGTTTATAAAGATTGTTGTCAATTTTTCGTTAAATACTTGGTAGAATTTGCCACTAAAGTCATTTGGTTCTGACATTTTCTTTGTAGGAAGGTTTTTGACTACTAATTCAATCTCTTATTATAGTTCTATTCAACTTTTTTCCACTTCGTGAGCAAGTTTTGATAGTTTGTGTCTCTCTAGAAATCTCTCCACTTCATATGTTAGGTAATTTGTTGGCATACAATTATTCAGAGCATTCCCTTATAATCTTTTCAGTTTCTGTAAGGTTTTTCTTAATTGTTGAAGCATTGTTTTGCCAGATATAGAAATCTTGGTTGACAATGTTTTTTTCCTCCCAGCCCTTTGCATATGTCACCCTGCTACATTCTGCCATCCATGTTTCTGATGACAAACCAGCTGTTAATCTTATGCCAATATCTTACACATGATGAGCTGCTTTTCACTTGTTGCTTTTAAGATTTTCTCTTTGTTTTTGGCTTTAGACATGCTACTGGACATTCTTTGAGCTTTGTGTGTGCAGGTTAATGGGATTTTGGGGTTAAATTGGGGAAGTTTTTGGCCATTATTTCTGCTCCTTTCTCTCCTCTCCATCTATTACTCATATTAGGCATATTTTGGTATACTTGATGATGTACCGCAAATCACTGAGTCTTTGTTTATTTTTCCTCTTTCTTTTAAATTTCTGCTCTTTAGACTGGATAACATCGATTGACCTATTGGCAAGTTTGGTGATTTTGCCATCTGCTATTCAAATCTGCTGTTGAGCCCCTCTAAGTAGATGTTTCATTTCAGTTATACTTTTCACTCCAGAATTTCTATTTGGCTGTGTTGTATAATTTCTAGTTCCTTTTTGATATTCTCTATTTGGTAAGAGACATTGTTTTTATACTTTCTTTAAAAACATGGTTTACTTTAGTTCTTTCACTGCATTTATAAGTTTGTTAAAAAGTCTTTGTCTAGTAGGTACAACATCTGGTTTCCTTAGTGACAGTTTCTATTGTTTTTATTCCTGTGTATGGGCCATAATTTCCTTTTTCTTTGCATGTGTCATAATTTTTATTAAAATCTGGATATTTAAAAAAATTTAATATAGCAGCTCTAGAAATCATGTTGCTCTCCCCTCAGAGTTTGTTATTATGCTCATTATTGTCATTGATGGTGGTTTTATTTTGTGAATGTAGTGACTTTCCTGGACTAATACGGTAAAGTCTGTATTTTTTCTTTTTTGTCGTATATGGCCACTGAATTCTCTGTTCAGTTAGCTAATGATTGGATAGAGGTTTTTTTAAAAGTGTTTTGAACCAGTAAGTCTCCCAACCTTTGCCAAGGAGCTCCATGTGTTTGTACGTGTGTGTGTGTGTTGTTGTTGTTGTTGTTATTGAATGCTTTCCATACTTCCAGCAGTTTACAGCACTGCCTTAGTCTTTGCTTCCTGATTGCAGAGCCTTAATGTTGCCCAGAGGGAAGAGATTAGAACCTTCTCATGTCTTTCCCTGGTGTGTGCAGAGCTCTGAACATGATTTACAGAAATTATTTTTAAATTATATTTACAGAAATTATTAGGAATTATTTAACTGTCATTATTTTTATATTACATTTCTGCTTTTTTTCTTGTAAAATCTTTCTTTTTTTTTTTTTTTTTACATCTTCTATTGATTCCATTTTGACGATTACTCAGTATTGGATGAGATGAGCTACTCTCAGATCAAATGGTTGCTGGACTTTCAGATAGAGAAATTCTCCTCTTGACCCAGAACTGTGTGTGTAAATTTGCTTTCAGATTTATTCTACCCTTGCCATTTGATCCTGGCAGCTTCAGAATTTACCTCCTCTCTCATGAATTACCTGCAACAGTAGATTCTTGGTTAAAAACCAGAACGAAAGAAAGGTGTTCAGTTTGCATATCCCACTTCTGTTTTTCTGTCTAAGCTGCTCACCTTGCTTTTCCTCGTGCCTCCATCCCCACCAAAAAGCATCATACATCTTCCCAGGGAGTACCTCTGGATCCAAATATCTGAACAAAAGCTTCATTCCAGAGATGTCATATTTACTCACAATCTAGCTATTTCACCACTGGAGTGTTTTCATTGTTATTTTCAAAGATTCCATATTTACTAAATGTTTCTTTAACTTTAGCAAAAGTTTCCCCTTTAAAATTCTCACAGGATTGAATACATATGTGAAGAAATGTTAGAACAGATCTAGAATTTTCCCAAGTTTTGCTATTCTGTGTTTTTATGTGTGCATGGTTTATTTTAATAAAAAATTGATGTGTAAACTATTTAGTCTCATGAGCTTTTCACCGCCTGATGAATTTTCCTATTTCCTGACTTCTTGAAATCCAGCTTCACTGAGAAAAATAAAATGTTTTCTGGAGGGGGGTTCAATTTTTGAGCTTGAGTGCTTGAGGTGAGACCAAAATTTGATGGTGTAGACTGCCATAGGTTAAGATAAGTGCTCCAGATGCCTTCCAGGCAGGAGAGATGTGGTCAGATGGTGGAAAAGAAGATAGACATGGAGTTAGGAGATTAATGAACAAAGATGAACTCTTCCAATTGGCAAATTTGGAAAGAGCTTTAGAGGAGGGCCCACAGTGAAGTAAATTCTAATATACCCATAGTTCTTTCTTTTAACAGAACAAAACTAAGAAAAGTAGTCAAAGTTAGAAGGAAGACAGACTTTTGACTGACTGAAGGATTAATAGAATAAAAATCACTTACTCGTGTGTGACTTCTCTGTACTTGATAGGAGGCAGGGTAGTGAAGATAAACTCAAGTGTCTTACCTCTTAGCCAAAGGTAAAATAGTCTAACAACGAAAGGAGTCCTTTGAGATGTTGTCATTCGTCATGACAACCATATATTTCAAAGATTCCATTCTGGAATGGATGTACTTGCCTAGAAAGTAGTGATATGCTCAAGTGGCTGGTAATGCTCACTGTCACTCCTGGGGAGGGAAGCTTCTGGTTCCTGTGTTATCATCACTGAAAGGTAGCTCTGCAAACCAACAAGCTTGCTAGAAGTTGGGTGAAGGATATGAATAGAAAATTCACAGAAGAGGAAAACTGAATGGTCAGTAAATATTACAAGATGCTTAATCGTCTTCAAAGTCATGGAAATGCAAACCAATAAAATACCATTTCACAACAAATAAGTAAAAGAATAACGACAAATAAGTAAAAATTTTAAAATTGGTTATCTAGATATTGGCAAAGGTAAAAGAAACTGGAACTTTCTCACACCACTGGAGGAAGTACAAATGATATAGCTACTTTGTAGAGCAATTTGTCACATTTTAGTAAAATTGAAAACTTGCAACCCAGAATTTCCACCTGTAGGTCCATAGATATAGAAACATTTATAGAATTTGTGTACTGGGAGGCACGGGGAAGTGTGTTCATTGCAGCATTTTTTTTTTTTTGTAACAAATTTAAGATATAACTTGTATTCCATATAATTCACCTTTTTAAAGTGTACAACTCTGTAGTTTTAAATATAATTACAGACTTGTACAACCGTCAACCCTATCTCTGCACCTATATTTATAAGAGATATTGGTCTGTAGTTTTCTTGAGGTGTCTTTGTCTGGTTTTGGTATCGGGGGTAATGCTGGCCTCATAGAATAAGTTGGACAATGTTCAATCCTCTTCTGTTTTTTAGAAGAGTTTATAAAGATTGTTGTCAATTTTTCGTTAAATACTTGGTAGAATTTGCCACTAAAGTCATTTGGTTCTGACATTTTCTTTGTAGGAAGGTTTTTGACTACTAATTCAATCTCTTATTATAGTTCTATTCAACTTTTTTCCACTTCGTGAGCAAGTTTTGATAGTTTGTGTCTCTCTAGAAATCTCTCCACTTCATATGTTAGGTAATTTGTTGGCATACAATTATTCAGAGCATTCCCTTATAATCTTTTCAGTTTCTGTAAGGTTTTTCTTAATTGTTGAAGCATTGTTTTGCCAGATATAGAAATCTTGGTTGACAATGTTTTTTTCCTCCCAGCCCTTTGCATATGTCACCCTGCTACATTCTGCCATCCATGTTTCTGATGACAAACCAGCTGTTAATCTTATGCCAATATCTTACACATGATGAGCTGCTTTTCACTTGTTGCTTTTAAGATTTTCTCTTTGTTTTTGGCTTTAGACATGCTACTGGACACTCTTTGAGCTTTGTGTGTGCAGGTTAATGGGATTTTGGGGTTAAATTGGGGAAGTTTTTGGCCATTATTTCTGCTCCTTTCTCTCCTCTCCATCTATTACTCATATTAGGCATATTTTGGTATACTTGATGATGTACCGCAAATCACTGAGTCTTTGTTTATTTTTCCTCTTTCTTTTAAATTTCTGCTCTTTAGACTGGATAACATCGATTGACCTATTGGCAAGTTTGGTGATTTTGCCATCTGCTATTCAAATCTGCTGTTGAGCCCCTCTAAGTAGATGTTTCATTTCAGTTATACTTTTCACTCCAGAATTTCTATTTGGCTGTGTTGTATAATTTCTAGTTCCTTTTTGATATTCTCTATTTGGTAAGAGACATTGTTTTTATACTTTCTTTAAAAACATGGTTTACTTTAGTTCTTTCACTGCATTTATAAGTTTGTTAAAAAGTCTTTGTCTAGTAGGTACAACATCTGGTTTCCTTAGTGACAGTTTCTATTGTTTTTATTCCTGTGTATGGGCCATAATTTCCTTTTTCTTTGCATGTGTCATAATTTTTATTAAAATCTGGATATTTAAAAAAATTTAATATAGCAGCTCTAGAAATCATGTTGCTCTCCCCTCAGAGTTTGTTATTATGCTCATTATTGTCATTGATGGTGGTTTTATTTTGTGAATGTAGTGACTTTCCTGGACTAATACGGTAAAGTCTGTATTTTTTCTTTTTTGTCGTATATGGCCACTGAATTCTCTGTTCAGTTAGCTAATGATTGGATAGAGGTTTTTTTAAAAGTGTTTTGAACCAGTAAGTCTCCCAACCTTTGCCAAGGAGCTCCATGTGTTTGTACGTGTGTGTGTGTGTTGTTGTTGTTGTTGTTATTGAATGCTTTCCATACTTCCAGCAGTTTACAGCACTGCCTTAGTCTTTGCTTCCTGATTGCAGAGCCTTAATGTTGCCCAGAGGGAAGAGATTAGAACCTTCTCATGTCTTTCCTTGGTGTGTGCAGAGCTCTGAACATGATTTACAGAAATTATTTTTAAATTATATTTACAGAAATTATTAGGAATTATTTAACTGTCATTATTTTTATATTACATTTCTGCTTTTTTTCTTGTAAAATCTTTCTTTTTTTTTTTTTTTTACATCTTCTATTGATTCCATTTTGACGATTACTCAGTATTGGATGAGATGAGCTACTCTCAGATCAAATGGTTGCTGGACTTTCAGATAGAGAAATTCTCCTCTTGACCCAGAACTGTGTGTGTAAATTTGCTTTCAGATTTATTCTACCCTTGCCATTTGATCCTGGCAGCTTCAGAATTTACCTCCTCTCTCATGAATTACCTGCAACAGTAGATTCTTGGTTAAAAACCAGAACGAAAGAAAGGTGTTCAGTTTGCATATCCCACTTCTGTTTTTCTGTCTAAGCTGCTCACCTTGCTTTTCCTCGTGCCTCCATCCCCACCAAAAAGCATCATACATCTTCCCAGGGAGTACCTCTGGATCCAAATATCTGAACAAAAGCTTCATTCCAGAGATGTCATATTTACTCACAATCTAGCTATTTCACCACTGGAGTGTTTTCATTGTTATTTTCAAAGATTCCATATTTACTAAATGTTTCTTTAACTTTAGCAAAAGTTTCCCCTTTAAAATTCTCACAGGATTGAATACATATGTGAAGAAATGTTAGAACAGATCTAGAATTTTCCCAAGTTTTGCTATTCTGTGTTTTTATGTGTGCATGGTTTATTTTAATAAAAAATTGATGTGTAAACTATTTAGTCTCATGAGCTTTTCACCGCCTGATGAATTTTCCTATTTCCTGACTTCTTGAAATCCAGCTTCACTGAGAAAAATAAAATGTTTTCTGGAGGGGGGTTCAATTTTTGAGCTTGAGTGCTTGAGGTGAGACCAAAATTTGATGGTGTAGACTGCCATAGGTTAAGATAAGTGCTCCAGATGCCTTCCAGGCAGGAGAGATGTGGTCAGATGGTGGAAAAGAAGATAGACATGGAGTTAGGAGATTAATGAACAAAGATGAACTCTTCCAATTGGCAAATTTGGAAAGAGCTTTAGAGGAGGGCCCACAGTGAAGTAAATTCTAATATACCCATAGTTCTTTCTTTTAACAGAACAAAACTAAGAAAAGTAGTCAAAGTTAGAAGGAAGACAGACTTTTGACTGACTGAAGGATTAATAGAATAAAAATCACTTACTCGTGTGTGACTTCTCTGTACTTGATAGGAGGCAGGGTAGTGAAGATAAACTCAAGTGTCTTACCTCTTAGCCAAAGGTAAAATAGTCTAACAACGAAAGGAGTCCTTTGAGATGTTGTCATTCGTCATGACAACCATATATTTCAAAGATTCCATTCTGGAATGGATGTACTTGCCTAGAAAGTAGTGATATGCTCAAGTGGCTGGTAATGCTCACTGTCACTCCTGGGGAGGGAAGCTTCTGGTTCCTGTGTTATCATCACTGAAAGGTAGCTCTGCAAACCAACAAGCTTGCTAGAAGTTGGGTGAAGGATATGAATAGAAAATTCACAGAAGAGGAAAACTGAATGGTCAGTAAATATTACAAGATGCTTAATCGTCTTCAAAGTCATGGAAATGCAAACCAATAAAATACCATTTCACAACAAATAAGTAAAAGAATAACGACAAATAAGTAAAAATTTTAAAATTGATTATCTAGATATTGGCAAAGGTAAAAGAAACTGGAACTTTCTCACACCACTGGAGGGAGTACAAATGATATAGCTACTTTGTAGAGCAATTTGTCACATTTTAGTAAAATTGAAAACTTGCAACCCAGAATTTCCACCTGTAGGTCCATAGATATAGAAACATTTATAGAATTTGTGTACTGGGAGGCACGGGGAAGTGTGTTCATTGCAGCATTTTTTTTTTTGTAACAAATTTAAGATATAACTTGTATTCCATATAATTCACCTTTTTAAAGTGTACAACTCTGTAGTTTTAAATATAATTACAGACTTGTACAACCGTCAACCCTATCTCTGCACCTATATTTATAAGAGATATTGGTCTGTAGTTTTCTTGAGGTGTCTTTGTCTGGTTTTGGTATCGGGGGTAATGCTGGCCTCATAGAATAGGTTGGACAATGTTCAATCCTCTTCTGTTTTTTAGAAGAGTTTATAAAGATTGTTGTCAATTTTTCGTTAAATACTTGGTAGAATTTGCCACTAAAGTCATTTGGTTCTGACATTTTCTTTGTAGGAAGGTTTTTGACTACTAATTCAATCTCTTATTATAGTTCTATTCAACTTTTTTCCACTTCGTGAGCAAGTTTTGATAGTTTGTGTCTCTCTAGAAATCTCTCCACTTCATATGTTAGGTAATTTGTTGGCATACAATTATTCAGAGCATTCCCTTATAATCTTTTCAGTTTCTGTAAGGTTTTTCTTAATTGTTGAAGCATTGTTTTGCCAGATATAGAAATCTTGGTTGACAATGTTTTTTTCCTCCCAGCCCTTTGCATATGTCACCCTGCTACATTCTGCCATCCATGTTTCTGATGACAAACCAGCTGTTAATCTTATGCCAATATCTTACACATGATGAGCTGCTTTTCACTTGTTGCTTTTAAGATTTTCTCTTTGTTTTTGGCTTTAGACATGCTACTGGACATTCTTTGAGCTTTGTGTGTGCAGGTTAATGGGATTTTGGGGTTAAATTGGGGAAGTTTTTGGCCATTATTTCTGCTCCTTTCTCTCCTCTCCATCTATTACTCATATTAGGCATATTTTGGTATACTTGATGATGTACCGCAAATCACTGAGTCTTTGTTTATTTTTCCTCTTTCTTTTAAATTTCTGCTCTTTAGACTGGATAACATCGATTGACCTATTGGCAAGTTTGGTGATTTTGCCATCTGCTATTCAAATCTGCTGTTGAGCCCCTCTAAGTAGATGTTTCATTTCAGTTATACTTTTCACTCCAGAATTTCTATTTGGCTGTGTTGTATAATTTCTAGTTCCTTTTTGATATTCTCTATTTGGTAAGAGACATTGTTTTTATACTTTCTTTAAAAACATGGTTTACTTTAGTTCTTTCACTGCATTTATAAGTTTGTTAAAAAGTCTTTGTCTAGTAGGTACAACATCTGGTTTCCTTAGTGACAGTTTCTATTGTTTTTATTCCTGTGTATGGGCCATAATTTCCTTTTTCTTTGCATGTGTCATAATTTTTATTAAAATCTGGATATTTAAAAAAATTTAATATAGCAGCTCTAGAAATCATGTTGCTCTCCCCTCAGAGTTTGTTATTATGCTCATTATTGTCATTGATGGTGGTTTTATTTTGTGAATGTAGTGACTTTCCTGGACTAATACGGTAAAGTCTGTATTTTTTCTTTTTTGTCGTATATGGCCACTGAATTCTCTGTTCAGTTAGCTAATGATCGGATAGAGGTTTTTTTAAAAGTGTTTTGAACCAGTAAGTCTCCCAACCTTTGCCAAGGAGCTCCATGTGTTTGTACGTGTGTGTGTGTGTTGTTGTTGTTGTTGTTATTGAATGCTTTCCATACTTCCAGCAGTTTACAGCACTGCCTTAGTCTTTGCTTCCTGATTGCAGAGCCTTAATGTTGCCCAGAGGGAAGAGATTAGAACCTTCTCATGTCTTTCCTTGGTGTGTGCAGAGCTCTGAACTTGATTTACAGAAATAGATTGGAGCTTTCAAAGTGTCCTATGGGCACCTCATTTCCCTATGTTTCCTCTATTGTTCAGCCTCTTATTTGCTCCAACTGTTGTTGCCATCTCTGGGAGCTACAGTGTTAATCAACTGCCACTGATTGGTTTTGGCAAATGCTCCTAGAATAGGACTGTTTGCACTGAAGGACCTCTGAGTCAGGTGAAATAATGACAGGCCCTATGAATTGTACTTTTTCAAGGAGGTAACAGAAAGGTCAAATAATGGTGGTTCCGTGGAGGATTTGTGGGATCTATGAACATATTCTGCCCTCTGTAGCAGTGGCTAGGCTGCTGATTTTCACAGCTACTGTGGTTTTGGGGTTTTTGGTTTTCACCCATTTTTAAAAATAAATACTTCTTAGATGATTGCAAACATTCAGTTAATTCCCCAATTTCTAAAAATGTTGATTTTGCCAGTGTTCCCATTGCTTTTATGGAGGAATAGATTTTCAGAGTTTCTTAGTCCACCATTATAAAAGTACTTGCACAACCTTATTTTTAGTAGGAAAAAAATTCGAAAAAATATGTTATAGTAAGGGAATGGACAAGTAAATTGTGATCTCTTTATACAGTGGAACTCAGCAGTTAAAATAATGGACTAAGATTATATATCTATACATGGATAGCTATAAAAAACAAATTGTAGAATGATACCTACAGAACAATAATATTTACATAATTACAACATATAAAACACACCAAGTAATATTTTTGATATGTGCATATATTGAAAGCAAATTATTTTTACAAAACATGAGCTGAGAGGATAAACACCTTATGCATGATAGTGATGGGGATTTGGAATGAAATAATAAAATAAGAGTAACTTTTCCCATAATATTTTTATTTATTTTATTAAAGAAAATATTGACACATGAGTGTATACTATATTATTTTTGTGTTTTTATCTATTTAAAACTTAGGAAGAAAGAAGAAAGTCATAATGGGTTGGATTCTTCTGTTCCCTGGGGACTCACTTGACTCTGCTCAATTTTTTATAATCTATGGGTGGATAGAAAACAAAAGACAAGAGTAAGATAAATAACTGCTGAATCACAATTGGGTCTGTTATAAAATGAGTTTGAAATGGCTTTCAAATATGGAATGTCATATTCTGCTTTTTATTTTCCTTTTTAAAAATTACAAGTTCAAACCAGACAGAAAAATGTGAGTTATTGGCTTCTTCTTCCCTAAAAATCTCCATACTACTATGTCTCTGCTCCAGTCACGGAAATGAAACAATTGACGTTATCTGTCTTCTTTCCTCCACACTCTTGATTAGTAGCACCTGCATAGATTTCAGCAGAGAGAAGGAGAGTAGCTTTACAATTTATAACAACTTGAAAGAACATAGCACCTCTCTTCCAGAAATTTCTGACATCCCATTGATGATATGGGAGCACAAATATCAATTCTATTTTACAGGCAGGAATGGGAGAATCTGATCTACTATGATACAAAGTAATTTTTCTCACAGACTATTTGAGAAGGGTAAAAATGAGAAACAAACCCAAGCCTAGCCCCTCTCGGCCTGTTACGCAGCCAGAGAAAGCATCAAAGCAAGTGTTCTCATTACCACATGGAACCACTAGGTGTCACTAAATATAAAGCTTGTATTCATTAGAGATTACAACTAGGAAAGCAGAAAAGGCAAGTGAAATTCATCCTGTTAATGGAGAAAACTGAAAATTCCACCTTCAGTTGACACAATGGAAAGTGGCTTCTCTCTAGCCCAATACCCCCAGGAAATGGTTTCAGACCCTGTCATATCTGTGTGTGGAACCATTTGGACTGGCAAAAGCATTTAGCAGAAAAGTAACTAAATGATCTCATAAAACTCAAGAAATATGTTATAGAATGACTCTGTTAATAAAATGGGGTTAAAATTCCAAGCCTCAAGTGCTGGAGTCCTCCTGGGACTTGAGTCTAAAGTTTCAACAGCTGCCCCCAGGTGGCAGTGAATCAGATAAATTGAATTCTCTTTAGACAGGGAAAATTGAGATATGATTTTTTTTCAAATTAATTTATACTTTTCCCAATGATTTCCCCCCTTTTATGTCTTTATTCTGAAAAACATAACTGGCAAATAGTATGAATTCAATACATATTTGTTGGATCAATGGTATGAAACAAGGGAAGGAAACTAACATTTATTTAGTTGCTTTTTATACCTTGTTCTCTACTGCTTTCTTGCATTCCTTTTTTTTTTTAACATACTCTTCACCAAAAATCCTGTGAGGTAATTACTGTCGTCATGGCTGTTTACAAGCAATACTCATGAGATATAATGACAAATAATCTTTACTTTTATTTCTCATTTTTTCTTTAAACTTTATTCAGTAGGAAAGCTCTTTCCCTGCTCCTGGATAAAATCTTCAAGCACACATATAACATTTCTGATCTGTTGCTACTCAGATGTCCTATGATCACTTTAAGTAATAGAACTATCACAATTTAGTAATAAAAACTGTCCAGTTTTATGTAATAACGCTACTTATTTCACTCAAAATCACAACTTCTCCTCCCCAAGCTAGAGCTGGTGGTGGTCTGGCAGTTTCCAGAAGGGGCTAAAGTATGTTTCTTTTTCATACTCAACTCCTCCTCAACTCCCTAACATACTTTGGAGAGTGTGGGAAAGAAGAAGAGATGCAGAGGGAAGTAAATTATCTTTCTTTGAATGGTGCTTTTGAGATATTCAGATGTCCCCACTAGAAACATTTGATTGCACTTCCAAAGATGCAAGCTAAGCATTTTCTTCTGGCTGGCCATTCTCTCTCAGTTTTTCATATACTTTTATTTTCTTTATTGTATGTTAAAATTTTTCTTTCATATACTTTTCTGTACTAAATACTGAGACATTCCCTCCTTCTATAATAATAGAATTCCCAAGTTTAAGCTGAGTACATGGCGACTTGGAATAGGACTGCTTTTCCCAGCCTCCCTTATCATGATCCATATACGAATTCTAGAAGCATCCTTAAATGGAGACGCTTGCTTTGTTTTTCCTTTCTTCTTTCCTATCGGCTGCAGAAAGGACATGGTCACTGCAGACTGGACGATGAGGTGGAAGCCCTGTGCTAAGGGCCTTGACAATCATGAAGCTGACTTGGCAGCTTTGTATATTGATATATAGGCTTTTTTCATAAAGATAAACTTCTAGTCTCCTGCTTTCAGTTTTTATCACTTGCAGACAAACAAAATCCCAACTGATAGAAATACACAAGCAAATAAGATCTAATTTTAGGAAAGCTTTGTTAATGAATAAAGTCAAGATTAGAAAAATAGCCTTTACTCATGCATCCTGACTTTTATCACCTTACGTACATGACACTGTGTGAGGTTTTGGAAGAGCAGTGTACAAAGGTGAAATAAGGGAGGTTCTGCCCACAAGAGGTCACGCTCATCCCCTTCTTGTCCTTCCTGTACCAGACATTGGATCAACACCCTGAGGCAGATTTCTTCTCCAGCGTTTCATAGCTGCTGCTTCTCTGTTCTCTGAGGCAGCAAGCCTTTGTTTTATTCTTATTAAATTCCAAGAATATCTTTGACATCTGGGGAAATAAATAAATAAATAGATAAATAATGTTACCATAGTTTTTTCATGCTTAACTTCCTATAATTCTATTTCTCTTAGATAAATTGTATATTGTAATGTGTTATAAAAAGTTATAATAGGAAATTAGGTTTTTTTTCCTAAACTGGTGTATTTTCTGTCAGAGTCTGAGAATATTTCCCTCTGTGACTTCCAGCGTAAGGACATGCTCCATGAAAAAAAGCCTCTATAGTCACTGCCTCCTTTTGCAAATTCATATTGCACTTTTGCATATTAAATAGCAGAGTACCCCTGAGATACTCTCAGAAATGTATTTAACTTTCTTTAACCTAGCGTTTTCCAATCTCATTTGATTATGGGACGCTTTTTCTCTCACTCTTGTGGCCTCCCTGGTTGCAGAGCACAGGCTCCGGACGCACAGGCTCAGCGGCCATGGCTCACGGGCCCAGCCGCTCCGCGGCATGTGGGATCTTCCCGGACCGGGTCATGAACCCGTGTCCCCTGCATCGGCAGGCGGACTCTCAACCACTGTGCCATCAGGGAAGCCCTGGGATGCTTTTATCCTATAGCATCTATTAACACGTATTAGCATAGCACCCTCTGCATCCTAGGCTGTTACAGTGAGCTCCTTGTGCTTTCTGCGGCAATGATCCATGGGTCTGATCATGGATTGAATCAAAGCAGTCTTTCCTAATTTGCAGATAAAAGTTAGGCTCATGGAGAGCATTTCCTTAGTTTGAAATAATTTTCTCATAAATTTTTGCTTAAATCTGCGGTATCAATTATTGTTTTTCTGCTTGACAAAATAAGTGAACCAGTAACAAGCATTATTACCAGAAAAAATTTTAAAGCTCTAATTATACTTAAATTTAGGCATAGTTTTCCAAAGTAACAGTTTCCATGGTTGTGATTTTATGTTACACATATACGGTATCATAGATTTGTCAGAAAATTATTTGTAGATCTTATGATAAAATACATTTTGACACTATCTCGTAGTGAATCTCAAATGTACAGCTGAGGAACTAGAGAAGCTTCACTTTTTGGATTGAACGATGGAAGCTTGAAAGAACAGGAAGGCAGTTGGGGGGAGGGATTTGAGAGAAGGGGAGAAGAGGGAGAGGAGACATTGTTTTCTTATTAATGAAAACATTAAGAAGTCCACCTTCCCATGTTTATAAACTGTCCTAAAGAAAAATCCCTGTTTTCTCCTCCATGTTCCTCCCTTTTTTCTCTTTTCATTGTGTTTCAAAATGGAAAGGACATGGTTAAGATGAGCAGGAACCATTCAGATTCTTTTATTACCTAGCATTTAATTATAGGAATGGTTAATGTATGAAGCTAAAAATAACACCTAATGGAAAACCATACCTACTGGAAAAATCAACTGGAAAGCAGGATGCTGACCCCATCCCCAGCATGTGCATTATAGTTTAGTTCCATTGTTTTTGATTTTTTATTTAGTTATTTTAAACTTGTAATTAATAAGAACATTTCTTTAAAACTACAGCTAAATAATTATGCCATGTTTTCATAAAAAAAAGAACCCAAAACTTTCTACCTTCACATTAAAGAAAATTGTCCAAACAATAGGCCTTAATTTTTTAAGTTCTCTTTCTGGAAAAGTGGAAATTTGATGGGGTGGCAGTTGGGGGGAAGGGACTAGTTATATCACATTTTCATTTAGATATGGTAATTCTTAGGACATATTGAATTTAGAATGAAGTTCTTATAATGGGAAAAGGAGGAAATTCCATAAACAAATATAGCACACAATCAGTTGCATACTATTTTATAGTAAAATTTGAGAATTGTTGCAAAGAGACTCAAGATTCTCCCACAGAAGTTTTTAAATATGAAAAGTCTGTAATACTCTTGGTACTCCACCCTCAAATTTTTATTTTTAAAAGACTTACGTAATATGTAGGGCACAGCACATTGTATAATAATTTTTCTGGCCTTCCATACGACCAAATTTCAAAAGTAGATAGAAAATACAGAAATTCATCTACATTCAGTAAGAGCAAATAAACAAAAAAGAGTCTCAAAAAGTATGATCTAGTCAAGCACCTAGAGTTCTTTTTTTTTTCAAAGCATTAAGATGAAAACATTAAACAATATGATGATGGGATTATGAAGTATAAAAATTTAGAGACTGAAGATAACATTACTACCCTCATGGTCGCCTTCTAGTATGGGAAGATAGACAATAAATGAATAAAATTAAAATGTAGGATGTCATTTGGTTATAAATGATGCAAAAAAAAAAAGGTAGAAGAGGGGGGCAGAGATTTGAGGCATAAGAGGAGTGGGTGTAATCTGCAGTTTTAAATAATGTGGATAGCAAATGCTTCAGGGAGAAAGTGATATTTAGGCAAAGACCTAAAAGGAGAGTGGGAGCCATGCATCTACGTGGGGGACAGGCATTCCAGTAGGGGAAACAGCAAGTGTATAGGCTCTGGGGCCAGAGCATGATTGGACTTCTCAAAGAGACCACTGTCCACTGAAAAAAAAAACAGCACAATGTGAGAGTTGTGAGTTAAGTTTTATTTGGGGTAAAATGAGGACTATAGCCCAGGACATAGCATTTCAGACAGCTCTGAGAAACTGCTCCGAAGAGGTAGGGGGAAGGTCAGTATATATGTGATTTTGGTGAAGGGGGAGTACACGCAATCAACTGTATATATATATATATATATATTTTTTTTTTTTTTTGTGTGTGTGGTACGTGGGCCTCTCACTGTTGTGGCCTCTCCCGTTGCGGAGCACAGGCTCCGGACGCGCAGGCTCTGCGGCCATGGCTCATGGACGCAGCCTCTCTGCGGCATGTGGGATCTTCCCGGACCGGGGCATGAATCCGCGTCCCGTGCATCGTCAGGCAGACTCTCAACCACTGCACCACCAGGGAAGCCCCCCCAACCACATATTTTTTGCAGAATGTTGCTGCTAGTCTCGTGTAAGTTATTGTTAGTCACAAGGAGCAGACGTCACCATGAAGGATTTTAGTGTTTTTCTAGATACAAGGAGATGCAAGAATTGGGCTCATAAAATCTTCTCTTGAAAATATCTAGCTATCTGAAGACCTATTCTGCCAGTTTTTCCGAGAGCACAGAGTGCCTCATTCCTGATCTCCACCCTGAACTTCTTTTGGGGGGTGTTGAAGGTCAGCAGCTTCAGAGGCTCATAATTTGATCCTTTTAGAGGTAGATGGCAAATGCCAGTTTGTAGTTGGCACCACTGTAGTTGGACATAAGTGAGGAAGGGATCAAGCATTAGGACAGGAGGTGAGAGGGGGACCTATAGACTAGTATAGGCACCTCACTGTTACTATGTGTGAGAAGGGAAGCCATTAGAAGATTTGGGTAGAAGAAGGACATGATCTGACCTATCATCCTGATGGTCTTTTGAGAATAATCTGAAGTTGGCCTAATGCAAAGAAGTACATAGAACTGTTAAGCGGTGGTTGTAATAATTCAAGCAAGAGATGATGTTGCTGAACCAGAGTGAACACAGTACAGGTAGGAACAGTGGTCAGATTCTGACTTTATTTTCAAAGTAGGGCATCTGTATTAGGTGATGGATTGGATGTGGAGGTGTGAGAGAAAGAGAGAAATCATGAACAAATAAAAGGATGGACATCCCATTCTGTAAGAATGGAAGCCTGGGGAGGGGGCACAGAGCAAGGACGGTATAGAAGATAAGGAGTTTAGTTTTTATACATTAATTATGCAGATGTTCTAGTAGGGATGTAGACAATTGGATATGAGAGATTAGCTTATGATACAGGATGCAACACAAGACCCCAGAGAAGGTATGAATTAGTCAATACAGAGTGCAGGCAAAACTAGTTATTCAGGGGAAAATTAGTTTGGAGTTTAAACTCACACAGCACAGCAAAAGAAATTTAAGTTGGATTAGAGAGGTCAATATTTAAAAAAATAACAGCAGAAAAAATGAGCAAATTTCTGACCTCTGAATGGAAGAAGATCTGAGTATAAAAATGATAGAAAAGATCAAAAGGGGAAATATTGGTAGCTTTATGCACCTACACATTTGAAATACCACCAAAAACATAAAATGTGAATAACAATCTAAGGGAAAATATACCGTAGATATGACAAAGGTGGGTCAATAGTCTTATATAAGGAGGCTTTACAAAACAGTGTTAAAAAGGCTAAAATTCAATATAAAAAAGCGAAAGGTCATGAAGATACAATTTATGGAAAAGGAAAGGGCAATAAACATACTTTAAGTGTTCAAACTGACAAATAATCAAAATGATGAAAATTAAAACAAAGCATTCCTCCCCACTTTTTTTTTTTTTTTTTTTTTTTTTTTGCTTATCAAAATGTATGTTCCCAGCAGCCCTGCAGGAGAGCACTGTATGGGGCTATACTCAGACCCTGTCATCCAGTGCTGCTGGGAACACACATTTGGACCTTTCTGCCGCATAATTTGGAAACATAAATCCTTGGAGAGTTCATACCCTGTGAGACAACAATCACAATTCAAGAGATTGAAAAGAGAGATTCGATCCAAATTTTGTTTACAAAGATATTCATCACAGTATTATTTATACTGTGAAACATAAGAATAATGCAACTATCAACAGAAGAAAAATGACTGACTCAACTAAGAGGCATACCTAAAATTAAAGCATATTATGCACCTATTACAATTACGTTTTATAGAATTTTTAAAGATGGGAAAACTCTAACAGTATAATCTTTACTAAATAAAATAAGAATATAAAACATCATTAATCTAATGACATAAACATTAAAGAAAAATAATATGAGATAAAAAATAGCTGCCCATATACAAAAAATTAATAGATGTTATTACATATAACTTGGAACATATAGGAATGGAAGACAAAGGAAACAGAAATTATCCACAGCCCAGAGATGTTAAGTGAGGCCATCCTAGACCCTCAAGCCCCAGGTGAGCCGGCCAAGGCCTGGAGGACCTCCTAGGCAAACCATAGGATACTGAGAAATTTTAAGCTACTAAATTTTGTGTAATGTGTTACATCACAAAGCTAGTTGATACACGTAGTCACTCAAGCCCAGGGAGCAACTGTTCTTCTCTCTATTATTATAGTATCTGGGTAAAGAAGGATCCTACTTTTAGTAAGAGGAACGGTACAAGTGAAGCAGCAGGAAAAGGGCAGGTCTTGTCCCCTTACCTCTCCCCTTACCTCATTGCCCACACTTTTACCTCTACAAAAGCAGGCTTTGTCATGGGTGGAAGCTTCTCCCTGTTAACTTTGAGTGGTATTGTAATCCCATAGGGCCCTGTGAGAAGCCTGTGAGCAAAGGCTCATCAGACCTTCAGTACTTCATGAGTGCTGCCTGCCCCCCACCGCTTCATCAGCTATTCTTTTAAGACTCTAGGTGTCCCTTTAGTTTTTGTAACTGCAGTCCAGGAAGAAAGCCTGGACCATAGTTAACTGAATTAATAAAGTCATACTTCAGGGTGCAGAAAAAGCTTCTGAGTATCCTATTTTTTGTCAAGTGCCTGAAAATGAAAGGCAGGGGATTCAAATGACATTTGAGTGTTGGAAAAACAAGTTGTCATTTTTGGCAGTATAGTCCAGTTCTTCCTTAAGGAGCTGGAAATTTTTCCCTCCCTTCATTTTTCAGCTCATATGTATTTCCAGGGAAATCCAATCCTTATATTTCTGATTCATTTACACATAATTCATCACAATGTTTTTCAAGAACTATTTCCAGTGGGCCTTTAGAATATGATTCCATTTACCAGGAGAATGAGTTCCTATTCCTGCCTATCCCAGATAGCACACACACAAAGAGGCAGTGACACTCCCTAGGAAAATTACTAGAATGCACCTTCATGAGGGAAACAGGACTCTACTGGATAATTTGCTTTAATGCTTCCTATGCTCAATAGAACTAAATGAAGGAAACCAGAATGTCCTGGTGGCCCTAAGCAACTAGGAATTAGTTTGGTGGGGAGAACGGCTAGAACCATCCTGGAAGTGGTGATGGACTCTAGGCCCAGGAGGATGTATAGATCACATCATCTTACTGAGGGGGCTGTCAGTAGCAACTACAGTAACTCGCTTGGGAGCAACCCTGTAGCAGTTGTCTGAAGTATGATGTCCTGGACAGCATTAAGTGATCTATTTAATGATGATGAATAAACTCAATCTGCTGAATATTTCTAGAGAAAAGCTCAATAATCTCAGAGGAGTGTTGTCCTACCTTTTTTCTTAAATGAACTCAGTTACCTGTATCCTATTCCAATGTCCTCTTTAGAGAAGTTAATTCATTAACTATCCTCTCTTTTGTATTCTTTCTCCATTGTTGCCTTCCAGTCATCATACAAACACGCACAGTCCTCCATTTAAAGCCCCTTCCTTAGCCCTCTGTCTCTCTACCACTCACCTTGTCTCCTTCAATGGAGATTCTAGAAAAATTAACTCACATTCACACTATCCATACTTTGATTCTCAATTGTCTGCTGAAGGGGAGTAAAATACATGACACCCAAATATACCACTTTTGGCATATGGATTATTTTGAGCTGAAGGCAATCAAGACCCAGCAGACTCATACAAACAAACAAAACAAAAAAAAAACATTTTACCTCTCCCTTAACTACCTAAAAAAATCTAGATAGGGAGCCTGGCTCAGGGAGAGAGAGAGCTACTACAAGAGATAACTTTTATCTGAATGACATATCTGTATGGCAGAGCAAACATCTGATTATCAACTATCTGCTCTTCTTATAGTCCTGTGAATTACCCTCCTCCCCTTAGAAGTCCCAGGCCCCTATCCCTTCCTTAGTTCAGGATGGCATATAAACCTCAACTACCTGATTTGCCCTTGGGTCTAATATTCTTAAGGGGATCCCATACATATGTAATTAAATTTGTTTTTCTGTTAATCTGTCTTATATCAATTTAATTAATAGACCAGCCAAAAGAATCTAGATGGGTAGAGGAAAATTTTTCCTCCCCTATACTGCTCAACCCCTAAAAATCTACCTTTAACCTTTACCACTCATTTCATTTTTTTTTGTTTTGACTGGGCAAAGATCTTCATAATTAATATCTAATGGAGTGGACACCTTGTACTGCACATCACTCTTGATGTCTCTGTTGCTTTGAACACTATAGAAGTGTCTCCCTACATTGATGTGTATCACAACAAAGAAACTCAGCTGAGCTTTTGTGTCGAGAGTTTTATTGGGGTCTCATTATATAGGTATGATTGATTGAATCACTGGGCATGTGATTCAACTGGATCTCCAGCCCCGCTTCCTTTCCTGCAGCCTTCTGGTAACATAGTTTTCCTGTCATGGCCAGAAACTATCTAGGGGCTAGCATGAGTCACTTTGTTAGCATAAATTCAGTGTAGTCCCAGGGGGCCACCATGGGTAACAAAGACACTCCTACCACTCAGGAAATTCTAAGGATTTAGAGGTTCCCTCCCAGGAACCAGGGACAAAGATCAGCTTTTTTTTATTTTTTTAAATTGAAGTATAGTTGATTTACTAGTTGTGCTAGTTTCTGGTATACAGCAAAGTGATTCAGTTATACATATTTTCTTTTTCAGATTATTTTCCATTATAGTTTATTGCAAGATATTGAATACAGTTCCCTGTGCTATACAGTAGGACCTTGTTGTTTATCTATTTTATATACAGCAGTTTGTACTTACTAATTTAACTCCTAATTTATCCCTCCCTGCCTTTCCCCTTTGGTAACTATAAGTTTGTTTTCTATGTCTGTGAGTCTGTTTCTGTTTTGTAAATAAGTTCATTTGTATCAGTTTTTAGATTCCACATATAAGTGATATCATATGATATTTGGCTTTGTCTGACTTATTTCACTTAGTATGATAATCTCTAGGTCCATCCATGTTGCTGCAAATGGCATTATTTCATTCATTTATATGGCTGAGTAGTATTCCATTATATATATATATATATATATATATATATATATATGCACACACACACATATATACCACACCTTCTTTATCCAGTCCTCTGTCAATGAACATTTAGGTTGCTTCCATGTCTTGGCTATTGTAAATAGTGCTGCTGTAAACATAGAGGTGCATGTATGTTTTTGAATTAGAGGTTTCTCTGGATCTATGCCCAGGAGTGGGATGGCTGGATCATATAATAACTCTATTTTTAGTTTTTTAAGGAACTTCCATACTGTTTTCCACAGTGACTGCACCAATTTACATTCCCAGCAACAGAGTAGGAGAATTCCCTTTTCTCTACATCCTCTCCAGGATTTATCATTTGTAGACTTTTTAATGATGGCTATTTGATGCCAATGAGGTGATACCTCATTTTAGTTTTGATTTGCATTTTTCTAATAATTAGAGATGTTGAGCATCTTATCATGTGCCTGTTGGTCATCTGTATGTCTTCTTTAGATAAATGTCTGTTTAGGTCTTCTGTCATTTTTTGATTGGGTCGTATTTTTTTTTTTTGAGTTGTGTGAGCTGTCTGTATATTTTGGAAATTAAGCCCTTTTTGGTCGCATTATTTGCAATATTTTCTCCCATTCCATAGGCTGTCTTTTCATTTTATGATTTCCTTTGCTGTGAAAAATCTTATGAGTTCGATTAGGTCCCATTTGTTTATTTTTGCTTTTATTTCTTTGCCTTGGGAGACTGACCTGAGAAAATATTACTAAGATTTATGTCTGTGAATATTTTGCCTGTGTTCTCTTCTAGGAATTTTATGGTGTCATGTCTTATATTTAAGTCTTTAAGCCATTTTGAGTTTATTTTTGTGCATCATGTGAGGGAATGTTCTAACTTCATTGATTTACATAAGGCTGTACAGCTTTCCCAACACCTTTTGCTAAAGAGACTGTCTTTTCTCCACTGTATATTCTTGCCTCCTTTGCTGTAGACTGACCATAAGTGTATGGGTTTATTTCTGGGCTCTCTCTTCTGTTCCCTTGATTCATATGTCTGTTTTTGTGCCAATACCATGGTATTTTGATCACTGTAGCTTTGTAGTATTGTCTGAAGTCTGGGAGGGTTATGCCTCCAGCTTTGTTCTTTTTCCTCAGGATTGCTTTGGCAATTCTGGGTCTTTTATGATTCCATATTAATGTTAGGATTATTTGTTCTAGTTCTGTGAAAAATGTCATGGGTAAATTAATAGGGATCGTATTAAATCTGTAGATCACTTTGAGTAGTATGGCAATTTTAACAATATTCATTCTTCCAATCCCAGAGCATGGGATATCTTTCCATTTCTTTGAATCACCTTCAGTTTCCTTTATCATTGTTTGATAGTTCTCAGCATATAAGTCTTTCACCTCCTTGGTTATGTTTATTCCTAAGTACTTTTTTTTTTGGATGCAATTTTAAAAGTGATTTTTTTTTTAACTTTCCCTTTTTGATACTAAATTTTTTTCTTATGTAACACTCAGCAAAACTCTTGAGGTTTTATAGGGAAGGAGTAATTCACAGAAGGGTGCTCTAAGGTTTCAATGTACATTGAATGTACCTGCTTAAAAAAAATCTGGGGCTTCCCTGGTGGCACAGTGGTTGAGAGTCCGCCTGCCGATGCAGGGGAAACGGGTTCGTGCCCCGGTCTGGGAAGATCCCACATGCCGCGGAGCAGCTGGGCCCATGAGCCATGGCCGCTGGGCCTGTGCTTCCAGAGCCTGTGCTCCGCAACGGGAGAGGCCACAACCGTGAGAGGCCCACATACCGCAAAAAAACAAAACAAACAAACAAACAAACAAACAAAATCTGATAAGTGGAAGTCAGAATTATGAACACAACAGTAATGGAGAGTTATGGAATAATCATGTGACAGATGGTGTAATACATAGGCATTAAAATTGTGCTCAAAAAATTTTTAAGACATAAGAAAAACACTTAGATAATATTAACTTTTCCATATGGAGAAAGAGCAGGCAAGAAGAACAAAAACACAAGAAAAGTACCTTAGCAATGACCATAGTTGGGGAAAAGTGGAAAATAGTGAAGTAGTGAAGCTGTAGAGAATACCCTCTCCAGTCAACTTCAAGTTTTGTTCACCTGGCTGGACCTGGGGGGCAGGAGGTTCTGAAGTGCACATTAGCTGTGAGATTAAAATGGAAAAACTTTGTGTCTTCTATATATCAATGTGAGATAGAAAATAAAGCTGTTCCCTAGCTTAGTTGAAGGCAATGATGAGGAAAAAAATTGCAAAACTCTTTCATGCTTCTATTCCTACTGAGTTCATAATATTTAATTAGTTAGTTTAACGAGAGGGAGAGAATTTTAACAGTGGTCACCACTTTTTTATTATTCCTATTTTCTTATGTCAACTTTTATTTGTATATTTCCTTTTTTTTTTTTACAGTGAATGTGTAGTTTTCTCTTAAAAAGACCCAAAATGTACAAAATAGTAATGTGGCATTAGGAGAAATTTTCTATTGTCTTTCCCCCCTTTGTTTCTTTCCTTTTTTCTACTAGAAAAAAAAAATGTAAAACACATTCTACATACAAGGAAAAGACTTTACTTTTGTACCTAGAAAAGACAACCCGTAAAAGTTTTAAAAAATAGGAAGTGATTACCTGCTTGAGAAAAGTTCACCTGAGAAATCTTTTCAAAACCAAGTTTTCTTGATAAATATTTAATGTGTCAATGTGCAAAAATGTACTTTCCAGTTGATCCACACACTTATTTTATCAAACTAGGTACATTTGCACTAAAATCAGCTTTATCTCTTACATTAATTTGTGGGTAAATTTTCCCCAAATGCTGAGGCTAGTTGCTATCTAATACTGATAAGTCGAAGCCACAGATTTACATTTCTTTGAAACATTAAAGTGCAATTGTAGAAAATGGAATTCTCATTCTTGTATACTCTACAAGAACTTTCCTAAATTTGCCCAGTGAAGTATTGTCTAATCAAGGTTATTCCCATGGTAGTAAGGAAGTAATAACAGGGAGAATCCAAATGTATTTTTCACATTTCAAATGCAAAATGCTTTTATCATTTAATTTAGTTTCTTATTTTATATTAGATTTTTATTCATTCGATTCCTTCATTAACTGCAGTGATAAGGTTTATAGCCTTCCCCTAAGATACTCTCCTTTAAGTATCTTCCATTCAAGGTTACTTTGAACATAAACCAAATAGGAATAAGCTCTCCTTTTCAGAGCCTAAGCTTTTTCTTCCTTGCCACTCTCCTGTAATCTTTATTTCAAATCATACTCTATCATAATTAATATAATATAGGGCAGGAGTTTTCAAAGCATCATCAGCAATCGGCAGAGTCTTGGAGGCCCCTGAGATCCTATCAGGAGTCCATGAGGTCAAAAGTATTTTCATAATGATGCACTTATGGTACAAAAGCATTGATGGGAAAAACTGCCAGTCCTTTAGCATGAATCAATGCAGTGGCACCAAACTGTATTAGTAGTCACAGTAAATAAAACAAACAAAACAGGCAAAGCTAGTGCAAGTCTTTTAAATATTCTGTGTAATGAAATGGGAAGGACGCATAAAACACTTCCGTACAGAATAAAATGCAATGACTTCTTATTTTTGAGGAAAAGCACTTGTGTGATTATTTGAGTTGTGAGTTGAACTCAATGTTTTATTCATGAAACACATTTTTTTTTTTAAACTTGAAAGAAGGAATGACACGCTATGGTTATTCAGACTTGGGTATTTGGCAGACATTTTCTCAAAAACGAGTGAAGTGAGTATGTCACTTTGGGGAAAACAAGTATCTGGTGCCAATGATAAAATTAAAGTTTTAAAGAGAAAATTCGAATCTTGGAAAATTTTATCCACCACCATGAGTTTGACAGCTTCCCAATATTTAAAGACTTTTCTGATGAAGTTGGTGCTTGGTGGTGACATTAATAAATATGACCTTGTGTCAGCATTTGGAAGATCTGCATAACTAAGTAAATCAGTATGTTCCAAATTACCAATCTGTGATGTTACAAAATTGGACATGAGTGAAAAATCTCCTCAAAGTGAAAGACAGACCAATGGATTTTAATGTAATAGAGTGTGAAAAGTTTGATAGGATTTCAAGTTCCACTGTAACTAACCTTTAATAAATCACTGCTTATCAAATTTTAGTATAGTAGCAAAGAATAACCACAAATATGTGAAAAGGCATAAGGAAAGACATGATGTTAAGGGGACTACAAGTAGTTCAATAATTACTAGAACAGTGGTCCTTTTTTTTTTTTTTTTTTTTTTTGTGGTACGTGGGCCCCTCACTGCTGTGGCCTCTCCCGTTGCAGAGCATAGGCTCCGGACGCGCAGGCTCAGCAGCCATGGCTCACGGGCCCAGCCGCTCCACGGCATGTGGGATTTTCCCGGACTGGGGCACGAACCCGTTTCCCCTGCATCGGCAGGCGGACTCTCAACCACTGCGCTACCAGCGAAGCCCGAACAGTGGTCCTTTTGTAGGCATATTTGCTATTGAAAAATTTGTCTTTAAGATACTAAACTACTTTGTTGAAATTACTGCTTAGTTTACAAAATGCTTCCCTCTCTGCAAATGGTAGCTAAGAGTAGTAACTGCTTCATGGTTTTCTTCCCCATCAACAATTTACACGATGAGGGGACATAAAAAACATTGACTGACTTTTGTAAAGGCCCATTTTGATTAACACTGCATTTAAAAGGCAAACTTTTGAATAACAACTTCAATTTTTAATTTCCTTGTGAACATTTCTTCAATTCAGCCACTGAAATTTCTCAAGAATAAATGACCTATTAGGACATAAGTTTAATATGTCTTTGAAATACACTTTAGCTCTCAAGTCCCTCATGATGAAAGCTTTGTTCTTGGCAGTGCAAGAAATATACACCCTTCTTGAAAACTGTTTTTGGGAAAGAATATGCTTACTTTGGATGTTCCCTGTGAACTGTTAGGACACTCTCAAATAAAATAAATGTTTCCTTTATTTCAAGGCAAATAAATGATATTTTCAGATGTCTCTGAATAGACCTCAAAAATGATCCACACCACTGTCATTTTTGAGTTTTTGGAGGGGTCTCATCAGCCATGAAGAAAACCGGAGACCTGAAGTAGGGCCTTTGGGCACTACTGCCTAAGGTTTGACCTATAAAATCCTTTGGAAACTTGATCCTGTAAAACAAAGAATTGAATGGCAGGGAATGACTTGGTTTCCTAAAAACCCAGAAATGATGGTCTGGTTGTCTGTTCTAGATCTATTCAGCCCTACCACACTTATTCCTTTCTCTGTTTCCCAATGTTTAGGGAAATCCCCAAATAAGGTACTTTACAGCTCTAGTCATAATTGATTTCATGGACGAATGGACCTTCCCACACATGCCATGCTGGGATATAGGAAACATATAACTTGTCTTACTGGAATCTTGAGATCTGGATTCTAGGGACTGTTTAGTTGCCAGTTGTGTGATTTTTAACAAATTACTTGACCTCTCCGGGCCCCAGTTATCACCTCAGTAAAAGAAAAGGATAAAGTAGATTCCAGTAACAAAATTCTGTAATTTTATGGAAACTGTCCTGTCATTGGTTCTTGGGCTTCACAGAAGAGAGTTGGTAAATGCCTCCACATGTATCCACTTTCCCCACCCTTGCAGACTGAAGTCTGAGTTATCTTTTGCTGTGCCCACATTTGGTCTCAAAATCATACTCATTTCAAGACTTCAGGAAGCTACTACCAAATGATTAGTGTTGGAACGTTTTCTGGTTGAGCTTCAAAATTAATTCCTTGTTATTAGGATGACTTCTCATTAAATAGCTAACATGTATTAGCATATATAGGTATGTGTCACTGTTTTAATTGCTTTATGTGTATTAATTCACTGACTCTCAGCAACTTTGTTAGACAAGTACCATTATTACCCCATTGAACAGATGAAGAAACTGAGGCACAAGAAAATTTAATACTTGCTCTGGTCACTCAGCTAATAAGTAGGAGAGCTGGAATTCAACCTCAGGCAGTCGATTAGAGAGGTGCATTCTTAACCACAACCTTAGACTGTTTCTGTTATTCTTTTCTGCCTGTTTTCTCCCTATTTTTACACTGTTTATTATGGAAATATTAAAACATACATGAAAGTAGTGAGAACATTGTAATAAATCTACATATACGTATTACCCAGTCTCAATAATTATCAAACACGACCAAATATGGTTTATCTATATATGGTTTACATTTTTCAACTAGATTTTGAAACAAATCCCATGGATCATATCCTTTATTTGTAAATACTTCAGTATGTATCTCTAAAAGGTTTCTACCAATACCATTGTCATGCCTAAAAGAACTAACAATAATTCTTTAATATGATCAAATTCTTAGTATTCAAACTTTCCTAATTGTCTCACAATTTAAAAAATTTGTTTTACATTTTTTTTCAAATCAGAACACCAAAGTGTTTGTACATTGCATTTTGTTGATATGTCTTTTAAATCTCTTACAAATCACAGGTTTCCCTTCCCTCTTTCTTTCTCCTTTGCCATATATTTGTGGAGGGAAATGAGCTGTTTATTTGGTAGAATTTCCTATGGTCTGGATTTGCTTATTGCATTCTGTGGTGTCACTAGCATGTTCCTCTGTCCCCTGTAGTTCCTACAAACTGGAAATTTGATCTAGAAGCTTGATGAGATGCAGATTTGATTTTTTGTTTGTTTGTTTGTTTTTTGCGGTACGCGGGCCTCTCACTGTTGTGGCCTCTCCCGTTGCGGAGCACAGGCTCTGGATGCGCAGGCTCAGCAGCCATGGTTCACAGGCCCAGGCGCTCCGCGGCATGTGGGATCTTCCCGGACCGGGGCACGAACCCATGTCCCCTGCATCGGCAGGCGGACTCTCAACCACTGCGCCACCAGGGAAGCCCAGATTTGATTTTTGGCAAGAATACAGGCATACCTGCGTAGCAACTAAGCCAGTGTGCCACAACTACTGAGCCTGCACTCTAGAGCCTGCGAGCCACAGCTACTGAAGCCCGCACGCCTAGAGCCCATGCTCTGCAACCAGAGAAGCCACCGCAATGAGAAGTCCACGCACCGCAACAAAGAGTAGCCTCCACTCGCTGCAACAAGAGAAAGCCCCATGCAGCAACGAAGACCCAACACAGCCAAAAATAAATAAATAAATTTAAAAAGAAAGGTTTAAGATTTTCTCTCTTAACTGTCTTATAGATTTATTTTCCCTTCAGTATATTTTTATAGTTATTATTAAAGTAATATGTATGCTTTATTGCTATGGTATATATATTTTTTTCTAAATTACATTTTCTGGTTTTTCTAGTATTCAAAATTATACAATTAATTATGCTTTAAAACTTTTATCCTGAAATATTTATAGACTCTAGAACTTGTAAAAATAGTGCAGAAAGGTCCCATGTACCCATCATTTAGTGTCCCTCAGTGGTAACATCTTAGATTACTATAGTACATACATGATCAAAAACAGGAAATTGACATTGATGAAATACAGTTAATTATCCTACAGACTTTATTCCAATTTTACCAGCTTTTGCACAAATTCCTTTTTTGGTATGTCTTTGTGTATAGCTTTATGTATTTTTATCATGTTTAGATTCATATAACCACCATCCTAATAAAGATATAGAACTGTTAATGTCACCACAAAGGAAGTCCCTGGAGATACCATTTTAAAGTCACACCTCCCTCCTTCCCTAACCAGTGATCTGTTCTCCATTTCTTTAACTTTGTCTTTTCAAGAATGATGCATAAATTGAAATATACATTATGTAACTTTTTGAGATTGTTTTTTTTCTCACTCAACATAATGCCCTGAGATCCATCCAAGTTGTTACATGTATCAGTAGTTTGTTCTTTTTAAATTTTATTTTATTTTTTAGCTGAGCAATATTCCATTGTAGGGACATACTACAGTTTATTTAACCATTTACTTGTTGAAGGACATCTGGGCTGTTTCCAGATTTGGGCTATTACAGTTAAAGCTGCTATGAGCAATGAAAAAAAAAAGAACTCTGGAAAACAAAGCAAATCAGAGGAAAACAAAACAACACATGCGAGAGAGAACTAAGAAATGCACCCTGCTTTTAACTACTATGTTTTATTCCATTCAGGATGGAATCAACTGACCTATGAGTCAAGCTGACTCCACTGATCAAGAAGTAAACACATATACTATCACAGTTGGTAAATAACATCACTGAAATAATGTACTCATTATAATGTATGATTTTTAATACTAGGAGTTTTATTTAAAATTTTGATAACTGAATTTTAAATTGATATAAAATTTATGATTGTGTGAACTGAATGTTCAACAAAGAGCCTGCAGAAACGTTGCTTTAGATTGTACCACTGTGATGAAAAATAAAATCCATGAAGACCAGCCTAAGGATAAGGATACTGAGTGAAGGAAAGGGAGAAGAGGAAAGAGGTAGAAGGGGAAGAGTGCAAGTTTCTCCTTGAGGTCTAGAGTAGCACTACTTAACCTGGTTTTCCTTGAGGCTCACAGGGTAGAAGACCTCTGAAGCAGGAAGTAAATTCCATGAAGGTAGGAACTACACAGTTTTAATCACCAATGGCTTTCCCAGTGCTTTAAGCACAAGTAAAAATTACTGAAGTAACAATGAGTGTTGTAAGTGTTTGACTGCTCAGGAATGAGACCCTGTGGCCTTATGAGAAATGAGGAAAGAAAAGTCATGAGCTACCCTACAGAGACTGAGATGTAGAGGTTAAAAATGTGTGCTATCCAATAAAGCCAAGTATATTTGCATGGGAAAATAGTGTATTAATTCACCTTCTAGAGCCAAGGCAACATTTTACAGAGAACTCCAATGCCTTTCAGGTCTTTGGGCACTGTAACTACATCAATCAGTACACATGTACCTTTGAGAATAACTTGTCCAATATGGTAGCCCCTAGCCACAGATGGCTACTTAAATTTAAATTGATAAAACTAAGTAAAATTTAAAATCTAGTTTCTTAGTCATTCTAGCCACAGTTCAGGTGCTGAGTAGCCAAATGTGGCTAGTGGCTACCAAATTGGACAGCTCAGCTCTAGAATATTTTTATCATTACAGAAAGTTCTATTGGACAATGCTTTTATGAGGAATGAACAGAAAATAACTGTTATATTGAAAGAGTAGATCTTGATAAAGTGCAAAATTAACAAAGAAGTCAACTTTCACCATCAATACTAACACCAATATTAACAACAGTCTTTATCCTTTACCCACACTACTAGGTAAAATTGTCTTTCTGGGGTTTGCTGTTCCCCACTTCTTGGATGAAACCTAGAGCAGGTCCCATGACTTCTCTGGTTACTCTCAAATGTGATATTTACTCATAAAACTTATTTCAGTAATTATTTTGTCTAATTTCATTTAATAATCAAAACTCCAATTTTTATTATCAAGAGTTCCCTTAATGTAGTCAGCATTTCCTCTGGCTAGCCAAGGACATCTCTGGTTTATAGCCCCTGTCAGATTGGCTTCTTTGAAGATGATTCTAGGCTGATCCCTGGGAAAAAATTATTGCTGTGTTTCCAGGACACATAACAATGCCTGGCATGGGTACTAAATGCATACTTGTGGTTAAATAAAGAGGGCCACAAACTTTGTAAGTAAATAAAATTTAATTTTATACTCAAGTACTCATCAAGAGTGAAAAAATATGGGGTAGGCATATATGGAGAGATGAGATCAAAGAGCAAAATTATAGTATGAATTTTTTCATTATAAATTTTGCTTAAAGTATAATTTATATCAATGAAATGGACAGATTTAAGGATTGATGAGTTTGTCCAAATATATACACCCATGTAACCGTTATCCTCTCCAAGATGTAGAACATTTTAATCACACCAGAGATGTCTTTCCTTGACCCTTCACAGTCAATTCCTGCTAACCACCCATTGCCCCACCCCAGGGAACTGTAGATTTGTTTTCGCTATTACAGAACAGTTGAATGAAAATCACACTATTAAATGAAATCAAACTGTACTCATTTGTGTCTGGCTTCTTTAACTCAGCATGATTATTTTCTTTGAGGTCCAGCCGTGTTGTAGGTAGTATTCCACTGCATGGATATACCACAGTTTGTTCATTCACCAGTTAATGGATATTTGCATTATTTTCAGCTTTTTAATTATTATGAACAAAGTTGCTTTGAACATTCACTTTTTTTAATATATAAATTTATTTATTTATTTATTTATTTATATTTTTGGCTGTGTTGGGTCTTTGTTGCTGCATGCGGGCTTTCTCTAGTTGCTGTGAGCAGGGGCTACTCTTTGTTGTGGTGCACGGGCTTCTCATTGCGGTAGCTTCTCTTGTTGTGGAGCACGGGCTCTAGACGCGCAGGCTTTAGTAGTTGTGGCACGTGCACTCTGCAGCACAGGCTCAGTAGTTGTGGTACACAGGCTTAGTTACTCTGCAACCTGTGGGATCTTCCTGGACGAGGGCTCAAACCTGTGTCCCCTGCATTGGCAGGTGGATTCTTAACCACTGTGCCACCAGGGAAGCCTCTGAACATTCCCTTTTTAAAACTTATCCTTTCATTTATATTGGGTAAGTAGCTAAAAGTGACATAGTTGGATCATAGATAGGTATATGTTTAACTTTATGAAAGACTGCCAGACTGTTTCCAAAGTGGTTTTACCATATAATATTCCCACTAGCATTGTATAAAAGGTTAAATTATTTCATGTGCTCATCAACAATTGGTGTTATCAGTCTTTAAGTGTTAACCATTCTAGTGAGTATCAATTAGTATTTAATTGAGGTTTTAGTTTGCTTTTCTCTGATGATTGATGGTGTAGAGTACTTTGTACTTTTTCATATACAAATTGGCCACTTGCATATTGTCCTTGTAAACTGCCTGTTCAACTCTTTTGTTTTTTTAAAGATACATATATATATATATATATATATATATATATATATATATACACACTATTTTCTCCCAATTTGTGGCTTGTCTTTAGATTATCTTAACAGAGTCTTCCAAAAGTTTTAATTTTGATAAAGTTGATTTCACATTTTTTCTTTTATGGTTAGTGAAAATTATTGCCTGCACAAACATCATGGAAGTGTTTTCCTTTGTTTTCTTCTTGAAACTATATATACCTTGATTTTTATATTTGGGTCTGTGGCCCATTTCAAAATAATCATTTGTGTATCATGTAAGGTGTAGATTGAGTGAGGCTCACTTAGTTTCATATAGGTAGCTAATTGACCCAGCACCATTTGTTGAAAACTTTCTTTCCCTCATTGAATTACTTTGGATTCTTAGTTAAAAAATCAGGTGACTGTAAAAGTATGGGTTTATTTCTGGATTGATATCATAACACTATCGAGTCTTTCATTCTATGAACATAGCACATCTCTCCATTTATTTAACTCTAATTTCAACAGTATTTATAGTTTTGCATGCATAAGTCTCACATATATACCACTATATTTGTCTTTAAGTATATTATATTCTTCAAAGCTATTGTAAATATTGTTTTCTTAATTTTATTTTCCACATTTTGTTGTTAGTATTTAGACTTAAAGTTAAATTTTTGCACATTGGCCTTATATTCTGTGACCTTGCTGAATTTACATATTAGTTATAATACATTGAGGAGTTATGATTTTTCTATGCACATGATTATATCATCTGGGAATAAAGACTGTTTTATAGCTTCCTTTCCAACACGCATATCTTTATTTTTCTTGCCTTGTTTAATTGGCTGAGATCTCCAGTAAAATGTTAAATAGAAGTGTCAAAGTGGATATCTTTTTTATCAGCTCCAGAAATCTATCTTGAAACTTTAGTTAGCCAAATCATAAGCTGTTCGTGCTTAGGGCCAGATTCTACGATGCTGGGCAAAGTACAGTCATTCTTCTGGGGGAAGAACGACTATCAAGAAGCTGTGAGCTAAAAAACCATCTCAGCTCACACAGGAGTGGAAAATGTTCAAGGTTTGACAGAAAGAATAGAAAGACCTTATAGAACAGCTTGAGAATCCAATAAAGGCTGAACCTAATTATTGAGATAGTTGGTGAACGGGCTCTCTCAACTACAAAGAAGAGTTGGAACTGTCCCAGTTTAGTCATCCACCAAGCTATCTTTTGATGTTTTATTTTCCTTTCAAGGTAACATGCAATGATTACCTTAAACAGATGTCACATCTTGGGGGTTAAGAGGTCCTCACTGAGATTCTGTAACATCCCACTCCCTTATACGTACCTATCTCCACTCTCAGTACATTAACTGAGGAAATGCTTAAATGCCTTTCTTAATATGAAGGCTGTAACCCCATGTTATGATTACTGAATAATATAGATGTAGCTCAGAGAAATATGAGTAGAAAATTTGGAAACCAGAATCAGAAATAAATATCTAATACATAATAAGAATCATTAGATTTGGGAAACATGTCCCAGAGAAAGTAGTGAAAACATTACCATAATTTAAGGTTAATTTAGTTCATAGATGTCCTAGAATACACACCATAGGAAGTAATTCTTTGGCCAGAGCAATAGAGAGGATGACTTAATGCTTTTTCTCAGTTTTGCATTACCACATTTTAAAAAATAATAAAGTAAAGAAAAAAACACCAAAGGCAAAATTTGAGTTTTTGCCTTGCCAAGAATAGCAGGAAGATACTTATACTGTCACTCAAAGCATAAAAATACAGCAAACTGTAGTTCAAATCCATCATCTGCCCTTGATGCCAACTTTTTACCAGCCATATAGAGTCTGTCTGCCTTCTTTATCTCTTTGAACTATTTGGAAAGTAATTTATTTTTAGAACTTTGGACTGATGCTGGGCCTCAGTTATGTGCCTGCCTCTCCCAATGCGTTTGGGAATTGCATTGGCACACATAAAAAGAGTTCTAGGTTGGGTTAGCCTTTTTGGCTCTATCCAGTTAGGGGAAGCTATGGGTATAAAGAATCAAGGATAAAGAATCAAGGACAAAGAAGCACAGAGGTGAACAAGTTGAGGCATCATTGTCTTTTTAGTTCACAATATACATGGTCTTTCTTTGCCATTTTATGTCTCACTGCACAGTAGTGCATTATAAACTTGTGGGGAGGTCAACGTATAGTCTTATAGTCTGATGACTTTTTTTAGAACTAGTCTTTAACTAAGTGTCTCTTATTTTGACTTGCAAAGTCATCAAACTTGAATGGATCATAAGAAGTCAACAGACTAAAATTAATAGGACACAGAAACTGGTCCAAATAAGTTGTCAAAATAAAGAGAGATCTAAAGCAGGTAATAGGATCAGGGCCACAAAGCCAAAAGATCAAAAGTTCAGAAGATGAGAAATGGAAAAAGCTAGTCAAGTGAGTAAAGGGGAATTGGGAAGGTGGCTAGAACAAACACTGGCAATAGAGAGCTATTATCTGGGGCTGGATTTTTACTTTCTCATACTAATATGAAAGTGGACCAAGATTAGAGCAAGCAGTTGTATTCAATTAAATTTAAGTGAGCTGATCTGACCTGGACTGAATTGGTATAAACTAATAGAACTAGATTAAAATAAGTTATATTGGATTGTACATTTCCCCTTTATAGAAACAGATAATTTTATACATAGACACATACATACAACTGTAAAATTCAGATAACACAGTGCTTTGTTTAAGTTGTTTTTACTCAGGCCTTGGAATGGACATGAAAAAATTTTAAGTCTATCCTCTTTACCTGTAGGACCACATGTAAACTATATTAATAATGTAACAATTTATCTTCATTAAACACACATACACACAATCTATGTATTATGTATAGTTTTGGCCTTTTCAAAATATTTTTGTTCATTTTTAGGTATTATGAGAGGGAAAACCTGTACCCCTGCTTCTCCTTTCCATCTTAACCTGGTATAATGCTATATAGTGCTTCATGGTTAAAAAAAGTGATAATGTCATGAAGCACATCCTCTGATAACTTTTTCAGTGAGAGACTGTGTATGGTAAACTGTGTTTCCCCCTTTGGCTCTTAAATAATAATTAAGCTGACTGAAAAATTCTAGGTTTACTGACTTTCCTTTAACACTTTAAGTATATTATGCCATTGTCTTCTGATATCTATTGTCCTGATTAAAACTCTGCTTTTAACTTCATTCTCATTTCTTTATATATAATCCTCAATTTCACTGCATGTCTCAGTTTGAATGATAGTCATTATATGTTAGCCCTGGGTTTTTAATAGGCAGTGGCTTCATCAATCCATGGACGCTTAATACCAGGAATGACCTTAGAAGTCATTTTTGGAGGAGACAGATTATTCTTCTCTTCTGCTTCTTTTCCATCCCCTACTTCTGCCTTGGTCCATTCAGAAGAGGAAGTTCACCCACACTTTGACCTAATGTTTCCTTGCACTTGGATGGCTGAGACAAGTTGACTGTTATTACCCATGAGGTTAGTTATTTACGTAAATTTGGAATATGCTACCCAGATCCAGTCATGCTAGATGGGAGTAGGGAGAGGAAGGCCCAATATAGTCTCAAAGCCCAAGATGCTCTAGAATGACTTAATCAAGGAGCTCCACTCCTGAAATGCTGGCATATTATTTCCCATTTGGTTATTTAGCCTTGCTGAAATATCTCCTTCAACAGAGAACCCTGAGGTAGGAGTAGGGTGAGATTTGGATACCAAAACTTCCCACTGAAATCCTTAACAGCATTAAATTCATCTCCTTAATTTGATACAATACATGATAAAACTAAAGCCCAGAGAGGTGAAGTGACTTTGCCCAAGTAGAAAGTTAATTAGTGAAGCAGCAGAAAATAGAACTTTAATTTCCAGCTCAGGAATATTTCCAGGATCCAATGGTAAGTTTTTAACTTCTCTGTTTTTCTCAATCTCCTTCCTTAACAGAACAAAATTTACTTTTCTTTAAAAAAACACAACATGATTCTATTTTAGTACACAACCAAAATACAAAACACCATAGTAAATTAATGGCAATAAAATATGGTATTTCATTTGCATTGCATGGCAAATGGTTAACATCCTTAGTCATAAATGAGTTCTTAGTAACCAGTAACAAAGACATTGGTATACCAAGGGAAATGAAAAAAACAGAAGAAAATGAAATAGCACAAATGACTAATAAAGATTAAGCATATATGGAGATGACTGAGCTTAACAGTAACAGAAGAAAAGCAATTTCTTTGTAATATCATATTACCAAAGATTAAATATTTAACATTTGTACAGTTTTAGGAAACATACCCACATAAACACTGGGGGACAAGATTGATGAGGTCCTGTCTATATAGTAGGGGAAAATCTAGTGTGGACTCAAAACTATAAATTTTTGATATCCTTAGTCCTAGCAGTTCCAATTCATTGGAATTATTTCAACAAATTAGTTGGATAAATTTACAATTTATATATATACCATGTTTACTGCATAGAAAATGTGTAGCTAATATATAGAGCCCCCAAAATGACTTGCATATTAATTTGGCGATAATGATTATGATGACTGAATAGGAAAACTGATGCCATTGCTTCTGCCACCATCTTCAGTAAAACCAAAAGACAGTCTTCGTAATGTTTGGAGATTCCTCATTGATGTGTTGCAAGGGACACTCCCTGTAGATCAGTAAAACAGGCTGAGAAGCCTCAAGTTTAAAGTGATCTAAAGGGTGATATTGGAGAGAATCGTAACCAGGAATGTTGACTGTTTTCATTGTTGCCATTGGACTAAATCTCAGGAGCTTGAACGATGGAGGCATGATTACATAGGGAAGCTCAGGATGGTGCAGTTTCAGTGCTTCATTTCAATGCTCCCATAAGTATTAAGTGCATATATTTAAAATTTCCACTTATCACAGGAAAATTTAAAATTGATTCATAAAAATTAATCTTTTTCAAGACTTCAAAGGACATGGAAATTTGTGGAGTATAAGATTTTATTTCTTAAATGCCTTTTTTCCTTCTCTAATTCTGCCACCTCCATCTATGTTATCCACTATTAATGAAATTTTGAGAACAAAATTTTCTGTACCACCTTCTCTACTAATGACCCTTTACACAAACTGCATTAATATGGAAAGAGCAGAGGTTTTGGAGTCAGGAAGAACTGGTCTGAATTCTGCTTCTATCGTTTACTAGCTCTGGAACCTCATGTTAATCTCTTTGAGTCTCAATTTTCTCGTTTATAAAAGAGGGATAAGAATATTCATCTCAAAGGGGTTCTTATAAAGTTACTATGAAACTTCTGGCATTGTGCCTGGCACACAGTAGAAACTAAATAAATATTAATTTTGTTATTATTATTATTAATTCTTTCATTTTAACACACTGACTTTTGCCCTATCCTGATATTCTTTTTTTTAATTTATTTCTTTTTAATTAAGTATAGTTGATTTACAATGTCATGTTAGTTTCAGGTGTACAGCACAGTGATTCAGATATAGATAGATAGATTCTTTTTCAGATTCTTTTCCTTTATATGTTATAACAAAATATTGAGTAAGTTCCTTGTGCTATACAGTAGGTCCTTACTGGTTATCTGTTTTATACATGTAGTGTTTATATGTTAATTCCATTCTCCTAATTTATCCTTCCCCCACCTTCCCCTTTGGTAACCATAAGTTTGTTTTCTATGCCTGTGGATCTGTTTCTGTTTTGTAAATAAGTTCATTTGTATCTTTTTTTTCATATTCTACATATAAGCAATATCATATGATATTTGTCTTTGGCTTACTTCACTTAGTATGATAATCTCTATGTCTGTCCATGTTGTGGCAGATGGCATTATTTCACTCTTTTTTATGGCTGAGTGATATTCCATTGTATATATATATATATATACCACACCTCTTTATCCATTCGTCTGCTGATGGACATTTAGGTTGCTTCCATGTCTTGGCTATTGTAAATAGTGCTGCAGTGAACACTGGGGTGCATCTCTGGGTATATGCCCAGGAGTGGGGTTGCTGGTAACTCCATCATATGGTAGTTCTATTTTTAGTTTTTTAAGGACCCGCCATACTGTTTTCCATAGTGGCTGTACCAATTTGCATTCCCACCAACAATGTAGGAGGGTTCCCTTTTCTCCACACCCTCTCCAGCATTTTTTATTTGTAGACTTTTTGATGATAGCCATTCTGACTGGAGTGAGGTGATAACTCATTGTAGTTTTGATTTATATTTCTCTAGTAATTAGTGATGTTGAGCATTTTTTCATGTGTCTGTTGCCCATCTGTATGTCTTCTTTGGAGAAATGTCTATTTAGGTCTTCTGCCCATTTTTTGATTGGGTTGTTTGATATTGAGTTTTATGAATTGTTTGTATATTTTGGAAATTAAGCCCTTGTCAGTTGCATCATTTGCAAATATTTTCTCCCAATCTGTGGGTTGTCTTTTTGTTTTGTTTGTGGTTTCCTTTGCTGTGCAAAAGCTTTTAAGTTTAATTAGATTTCATTTGTTTATTTTTGTTTTTATTTCCATTACTCTAGGAGATGAATCCAAAAAGATGTTGCTGAAATTTATGTCAAAGTGTGTTTTGCCTATGCTTTCCTCTAGAAGTTTTATAGTATCTGGTTTGATATTTAGGTCTTTAATTCATTTCAAGTTTATTTTTGTATATGGTGTTAGAGAGTATTCTAATTTCATACTTTTACATGTGACTGTCCAGTTTTCCCAGCACCACTTATTGAAGAGACTGTCTTTTCTCCATTGTATACTCTTGCCTCCTTTATCATAGATTAAACAACAATAAGTGCATGGGTCTATTTCTGGGCTTTCTATCCTGTTCCATTGATCTATGTGTCCCTTTTTGTGCCAGTACCATAGTGTTTTGATTACTGTAGCTTTATAGTATAGTCTGAAGTCAGGGAGCCTGATTCCTCCAGCTCTATTTTTCTTTCTCAAGATTGCTTTGGCTATTCAGAGCCTTTTGTGTTTCCATACAAATTGTAAAATTTTTTGTTCCAATTCTGTGAAAAATGCCATTGGTAATTTGGTAGAGACTGCATTGAATCTGTAGATTGCCTAGGGTAGTATAGTCATTTTAACAATATTGATTCTTCCAACCTAATAAAATGGCATATCTTTCCTTCTCTTTGTGTCATCTTCAGTTTCTTTTATCAGGGAATAAACCTGCCTAAGGAGGCAAAAGACCTGTACTCTGACATTCTTATTTTCCTTGAGGGAGCTCTTATCTTCATCCCATATTTATGTATGTGTGTGTTTAATGAACTTAAATGGAACGTTTCTGAATAAAGATACATCTCACTTGCTGCTAGGGTAACACCTAGTACACTGTGCATGAAGACTGAGAAGTGGTGATTGATATTATTAAGTGATAAATGAACAGTTGACAAATAGATCATAGCAAATCTAATGTAGAGGTAGTGCTAGTAGTTTGTTCATAACTTGTTAGTCTGCTACAGACCCAGCATGAGTCATAGCTCCTGAATGTCAGGCTCAAGAACATGGAGGCCAGCTTCCTCCTTGACCACACAGTATCAGAAGCCACTCATTAGCGTGACTATGTGAAGATGCTCAGCCACTGCATAATTAGGGTGTCTCTGTTCTCTTTCCCAAGTTTCCATCACGTCCCTCCACATTTCCCATTGTTGCATCATCCTGTGCTGCCTCTCACTGGACAGTCCCACAGGAATTCTGATGGCTTTCTGAAAAGTTGGGGATGGGATTAAACTATGAAGGTTTAAGGGATTTTGTTACACTTCCATTTAAATCATCAGAGGAAGAGAGTGTGGGATAGATGGGTGTTTTTTTAAATTCAAGCCTGACAAGTTCATCCAATCTGACAGGATAACATTTCAATTCCAAACAGAAAAAAATATATTACTTACCCTCATGATTCTTGGGAAACAAGGAAAATATCTGCTTCTTGGATGGAGCCCATAAGATCCAAAAGCTACAGATGCTCAGGAAGCCAAAGTTGAAGGATGTTGTTGTTATTAGGAGGTCCAGTCAATGTACAACTCCAGAAACTTCAAGGGAGAAATGGGAATGGAAATTGTTGTTTCCCAAATGATAACATGGCTTCAGATTTTTAAAATATGTGACCATGAAATCCCTAAGCTTTGGTGTGTTAGAAGGAGGCCTTCCTGGGCAATTTGAGCTTTGCATGAGAGAAAATAGAGAGCTCATATGAATATCGACTTTCAACTAAGATGGACCTGAATTCTTAATCTCAGATTAACATTTACTAGCTGATCAATTTCACCAAGTTACTGTCCATACATAAGCTTCAGCTCTGCATCTAAACATTGGAAATAGTTTATATCTATTTCACAGGGTGTTTATTTGTTTGTTTTGAGGATCATAGGAGCTCATGTGTATAAAACATTCATCACAGTGAATGGAACTTATTAAAGGCTCAGTAAATGGTAGCTTTTTTAGGTGTTGGCCAAGACACATATGCTTGCTGAGCTAACTTAACCAAATATTTAATAAACACCAACTCTGACCGAGACCCTTTGCATCAGATACCTTCTAGGCACAGAGATGATCTTGTTGTTCTATCTTTAAGATGCTCATGCTCAATATGTCTTGTCTTTGACCCTTTTGTTTTCATCTCCAAGACATCATAAGAGCAGAGATTTTATATGTCTTATATTAACATTGTTATGGTCTAGAAGAGGGAATAAATTTAACAAATATTCACTGAGGATCTATTTGTCCCAGGTACTATTTGTTGTAGGTATTTGGGATATATCAGTGGACAAATCAGTCAAAGTTCTCTGATGGACAAATGAAGCTACTTAATAATAATATCCAAAAACATGTCATGAACCATTTTTTTGACCTGTGGATTGAAAATTTCCATGAAGAACAGAGCAATTTAGAAATAACTCTTCCCTAGGTAGTGTGATGCCACTTATAAGCCACCACCACAGATGCTGCATTTTGCAAGGTCACCAAGCTTTCTTACAGCTTGTATGAGAATGACATATGAGTGTGTGGTCTAAGAGAATGTCTGGCTCCTTTCGGGAGATGGGCTTCATACTGATGCAACTTAGGAGTCCTGGTCTCCCACCTATCAAATCACTTCATTGGTCCCCACCCTAGAAGACAACATGGAGTCAAGCATGGAACCCTGGAGGTTAAGCGAACTCTCTCTGACCAGTAGGTGTGTATCTGCTGCTTTTCTAGACCTGCTCCCCTTGGGGACTGTGTGCCTCCTTCATCAAGAAATCTGCCAGCATTCACAATTGGAAAATAAACAGGCCAGCAGGTTCTGATTAACCCAAATTGGAACTATTCAAACAGTCACAAAAAGGGATCTTTTCCCCTGAAGGAATTTACATGTGAAGAGAGACTAAGATGGGAAATAAACATTTCTATAATGATTAAAGTTAATTGGCTTGAAAGGATGCCTCTGAAAGAAATGCTTTCTGGTTTTAGTTCCAATCTATTTCGGGACAAGCCTGTTTTTCATAAGATTGGTAACTGCAAACAGATACTGCCCTTTCATTGGAAACAGATGGTACAGGACATAATTAAAGAAGTATGCACTGGCATCTCAAATAACTGCTTTCAATTACAGCATTTCAAGAGTATTAAGGGGAAATATTTTAAACAAGACCACTGCAAAAATAGATTTTGTCATTAACTTTGAAATAATATTTGACTTAAGGCTGAAATTTCCATGTGCCAGGTCTGGATCTCACGGCTGATGCTGATTGGTGCAAAAGAAATTGAATCATTATGGTCCTATCATTCAGGGGAAAAATAAAAAAGACTTCTCATTTTTTTAATGCAGAGAAAAACTATTTTTTTCCCCTTCTGAAGACTTGTATTTTATTTTGCACTTGAATCTCAGTTCTATATTACAACTTTGAGGAGCTTTCATAGTGAAACCATCTCAATGTTAACTCCAAGCTTGTCTGTCCTTAATGTGGTTGTCTGTCTGTGTGTAGGCAGTGGGTACAGGCCTGCCCCCCACCATGAAGCATGTGTATATGCCCTGTAGCCCATGTTGTCATGTATACACTGAATACATTCATGCTGAGATCTATACATAAAACCCCCAAATTAGATAATATGCAAACTCGTCAGATTGCCTGGGCTGGTACATTCATAATCTGGGGTTTGCTTATTGTAATTTTTCTCATTAGGTAATTTTAGTGGAGACTATAAAAATTATAATAAGTTATATAACTTTGGCAAGTTACAAAATGCTTCACTTGTCCTTTTTTTAATATATTGGAACGATGTTTATTTCTCTCAATAAATACTTTCTTATTTATTGAGCATCTAACACATGACAGGTACTGTACCAGGAGATAAAACGATGAACAGATACAATTGTTTACTTGCCCTCCTAGAGCTTATGATCAAATGGTGGATAGAAAGACAAGGGAACAATTGCAATATAGGATGGTAAATACTATGATGAAGGGTAGTCAGGGTGGCATAGAAACACTGAATAGGGGTACTTCACCCAAGAAGAGGCTTCTACCCTATTACCTTAAACTAGGGTTTAGAAACAGAAGAGTAAAACAACTGTACAATACATCACCTTAGTGACTCAAACACATATACTTTTGGATGTACTAGTAGTTCCTAATGATGAGAGCAGCAATCTGGCAGTTATGATGCAATTTATTAATCATCGATTGGTATTAATTAATCAACAAGCATGGCATAAATTTATTTTTTATTATATGTACACACACGTGTGCACACATGGGGAGAGAGACACACAGAACACTCATGAACCATACCACTGACCACCCCCACCTGAAAGTTGCATGGGCTCTAAGCCCTGTCTAATTGTGGTGATGGACTAGGTGTGAGCTATCCCTACTCTCACTCATTTGCCTTTACACTCATGGTCTGTGTTCTTGAGAAGGCTGGACAAAGGCTTGTGGTGAATAACAAGTACAAGAGCAAAATACTAATCAGCCCACACATCTATTTCCTCATCACATGAATAGTGAGTAGAATGTTGCAGTTGGATTTTTGGACTATTAAAATAATTTTTTGAGTAATTAAGCCCTTAAGAATCTTGGTAATTTCCTTCAAAACTATACTCAGTATTCAAATTCTCCATGAAGTCATTTAGATTAACCCCACCCAATAATTAACTTTTCCTCATTTTGACTACTCTCTGTAGTTTGTGGGTGTGTGCATGCACGTGTGTGCACACACCCTATATCCTTTATTATTTATGGGGAGTAAACAGGCAATACCACAAATATTAATACTATTTGTTCAGTAAAATGCTATATAGATTGGTTCCCAAAGGATTATGAAGAAAATACAGCACAAAAAGTGATCATACTTTGATAAACCATAAGGAGAGAAAGTTTCCAATTTGAGGCAGGAAATGAAGAGAAGAGAGAATTCTGGACTCTGGCCAAGGGAGAAGTGGAAGGGATTTAGAACCTTGAATATAATGTAAAGAGTGAAGGAAGAAAAATCATTTTAATAAAGAAAGTTCAAATTCGTCATGCAAAGCACCTTTTTTTAGGGTTGGGGTGATTTGGGTTTGTAGACTAATTGACCCCAATCCTTCCATTTTCCCTGCATCTATATACACTTACCACAAGCTTATTGTGGATGGAGCATATTTCCCTGCTTCTTAGACTTTGGGCTTGCCACATGACTTGCTTTGACCATATGGGTAGGAGTGATAGGGGCCAATTCCACACCTAGGTTTTCAGAGGCCTCACATGCTTCTTTTTGCTTCCTTTTGCTTCTGCTCCTTCTATGAGAGAAGTATGGCTTGGCTAGCTCTCTACCCCAGGACGATGAGAGACACATGGAGCAGAGCCACCCCAGCTTGCCCACAGACCTGCAGTAAGAAGCAGGCACACCCAGCTGAGCCCAGCTCAGCCAACCCACAGACCCATGAAAAAAAAAAAAGATTGTTCCTTTAAGCCACTGAGCCTTGGAATCATTTCTTATTCAGAAATATTGTGTCAAAGGTAATTACTGCATTGTAAAAGAAATGGTGGTGTCTAGAGGGAGGAAGAGAGTGGAGCTGGAAATGGGCATCCTTTTCTGGCTGTCGTCCCCTGGTTCTCCATAATCTATGGAGAGACAGCTGTCAGGCAATGGCTGGTCTGCCCAGTGGTTGACTGCCTTCCTTGAATAGGTGAAGTTCATGTCTTGATTGCTTAGCCAAAAACTCTGCTCTTTAAAATTCAGAGCAAGTTCACCTAGTTTGAGGGGTGGGAGGCTATTATTTCTGGTCCATATATCTTCACTAGTTTGCTGAAAGGTATTAAGCCCAGGACATTGTTTTTCTACATGTCTTTTCCACAAGTAGAGAGTAGTCTTACCCTTACTTTGCTCCAACTTTCTCTTGATTGAACTCCCAAAACACTTAACAGCTTCTAAATGTAGCAGTGGGTGACTCCTGCTCTTTTCCTATTTAAATTCCTTCTTCCAGTTCAATTCAAGGGCCACCACACTGAAGCCTTCAAGCAGGATGGCTTTATGGAAGAAATGTAGAAAGATCTAATTTGTTACTGAGAACTTCATAAGGCAACATACATAAGAACTAGTGTGGCCTTACCCAAATGAGCTCCTTACCTCTATTGAGTTTTATCATAAATTTAAAAAAATAAATCTCACCCATTATTTTGATATTTTCCTCTTTCTGAAAATATTAAACTCTTCCCAAGAGATTACCTGGGGCTAAGGAGGGCAAATCTCTGTCTCAGTCACACCAAAGGCTTGTAGAAAGTTTACTCAGAAGTTTTCATGTGGCAAGCTATCTAGGTCCTACTGATGAGACAAGTCATACAAGTTGGAAAAAAAAAGAAAAGGAAAAAATCCTTTTTTTAAAGACTATGAGAAAAGCATTATTTTGTGCTATTTAGAGAAGCTTGGGAGATTTGTTTTTCCTTTGGTAAATGCCACAAAGGAGACGTTTCTCATGAAAACTTAACTGATAGACAGTAGCATGGTGAGGGATGGCCTCTGGGAATAGTTATGGGAGAGAGCTTGGAGCCAGGATCAGCAATTATGAGACACCAAGGAAAAAAGCAGAGGTTGTGTAGACATAAAATATTCCAAAAGCAATCATGGAAGTGGAATGAGAGGAAGAAAGAGAGTAAATGCTTTAAATAAAAGTAGTTCTCACCATACAAAACCCAACAGCATTCACATCTGGTATAGCAGAATTATACTTGACTAGGACATATCCTTGAAAATATATTAAAAACTTGGATATATGCATAAAACTATACTGGACAGAGAGAACTGGAATTTGAATCCTGGACTTACATTTACAATTTGAGTGATCTTGAGCAATTTTTCTACAGCTTTGAATTTATTATATGCAAAATGGAAGTCATGAAAAAACATGTGTGGAATTGCCTAGCATATATAGTAAATGTTTAAAATGTATTTGTTGAATCTAAATAATACAACCAATTCTACACTAGAAGCAAGAGTTCGTATTATGGCCAACTGAACTTGAAACATAATGCTCAGACCTCAGATTTCTCAAGATCAGTCATTTGACAGCATCAGGAGAAGATGATAGAGTTCTATTACAGAGCTGAAAACACATGATATGAATTCACTGAGTCCCTAAGTGAATTTAGCACTTTGGTAGGCACTCAGTGCAGTGGGGAATGAGAGTTAGGTGGTAGGAGAGGAGAATAAAAAAGAAGACCTATTGGATACTGCTTCTCTCAATCAAGTTTAGACTTCAGATATGTGTGGCTGAGAACACAAGCTTTGGGGTCAGACTTGCTCTCAAATCTTGACTTTGCTTGTATGACCTGGGTCTAGTTGTTCAAAGCCTCAGATTCCCCATCCATAGAATGGGAACAAAGATACTTACATTGCAATGCCATTTAAGGATTACAGATAGTTTATGAAAAATGCCTAGCAGTTAGTAGACATATGATACAGGGCACCTATTGTTACTTAAAAGGCTATAGCTCTTTCAGAGCAGAAACTGGACCTCATGAATCTTTGTATTCTTCATTGTGTTTAGCGCAATGCCTGTCATATATTAGGTATAATAACTCTTCATTGAATGGATGAATAACCAAATCATCTTGTTTAATGTTCTTGCCTTTTGCCCTAATTGCCATCAGATGGAGCTTTTGCCTGGTTTGAGGGGGATTTTTTGCCCTTACAAGACCAACATCACCACCTTTGACTTCAGAGCATATCTCCAAGACAGAAGAACTACAATAGACATAAACTGGCTGGCTGGGGTGCTTGCCTATTAATGGCACATTCAGATTCCACCTAAACATTGGTCATACCTCTGGTTTTGGACTCAGTCCTGCATTCATTTCCCAGCGCCATTATGTCTGACAAGTCACTTTGGGAAAGTTAGTTACCTCTTTGAACTTAATTTCCTCATTCATAAATAATGACCTTAACGGTTGATGTGAAGATTAAATGAGACAGCATATGTATAATGCCAGACATATAATAGGCAGCACAAGATTTGAAACTGAATATATGACAACAAAGCTCAAGTTCCTTATATTACATCTGATTTCCAAAGGATTTTAGGTTTCTTAAAGAAAGGAGTCATATCTTGTTCAGAATCACTTTGCATATACCTTGGTGCCTAGCATAATGCAGGGCAAAGAGTAGTATGTAATCAAGACTTGTGGAGCTGAATTGCTTCCAACTGTTAACCATACTCTAAGTGAATCAAGAACATTTCTTTAGGAAAATGTGCCTTTGGACACAAGGAACCATAATTGATTCACAAAAATAAGGAATACCAAAGAAACTTTCTTTCCCTTCTTAAAATTATTAAACTGGTTGTTTGGAGAAAAAAAACAGACATCACACCCTTTCATTTTAATAAGTCTTTAGGCAGTTAAACACTTAAGATGCTTTTACATGCAAGTAACTGAAAACCCAAATCAAACTGGCTTCAAAAGTAAGCACATTTATTGGCTTACATGCTTGGAAGTGTATGTCAGAATTGGTTGATCTAGCAGTTCAACAACGTGATCAAGGATCCAGGTTCCTTTTGTCTCTCTATTTTGATAACAGTGTCAGCTTCTTTATGAATGTAAGTTGTTCAGCAGTAAAAAATAGGCTACATGTTTCCTTATTCATTTCTGGAAAGAGAAAATGAAAGAGAGCGTGCCACTCATGAGGTTTGCACTTAATTTTTCCCTTCATAACGTTCCCACTTCTTAAACAGTAATTGTCATCAATGAAATGCTATGCACTGATAGGCTTAGCTTAGGAATCCTGGCAAGGGATATGGTATTAAGACTGGAGTTAAGGTCAACTCTTCATGCACCATCCAGGTGGTGGGAAGGTGCTAGAGTCAACTGTCTGAATCATGAAAATTCAAACCTTCTTTTCAGGGCCGTGGTCTCTACGAAGGGAGCACATTCCATTCTCCATGCCAGCTGTGATGACCAGTTCTTGCTGATTGTCATCTGCTATGGGCTTGGCATTCTCTGCCTGCTTATGGTCAGATGCCAAAAAAATAAGAAACATAACTGAAGGAAGCTCATGAGCCAATATAGTGCCAGAGGCGGGAGAGGAATTTCTTAACAGCTGGAATAATCCTTAGCTCAAACAATCTTTAAGAAAGAGAATAAACAAAAGCAGAACTCAATATGGCAGACATTCATTGTTTACCTAGCACTGGGGACTGGGCAGGCCCTCTGGTGGTTAGGAGAATAATAAATACATGGAGACAAGGTTCTAGCCTGCAATAAACTTTAGAGTTTAGAGTGGAATATTTGTAACACACACACACGTGCACACACACATACACACACAGTACTTGAGAAATGTTCAGAACAGCATCCAAGACAGTAAAGGGGGTGACTGGACAATATGACATCCAGAAATGTATTACACACAGTCTACCCTCCCACTCACCCTCCTAGCCTGTCCTAACCTCTCAATTCACTTCAACACTGATACTCTCTCTGCCCTATTAGAATTGACTTTCTTAAGTCAATTGACTCTCCTAAATAGTCCATGTAACCTCAGCTTGCTGTCTGTTGAAGTCATCTTTTTAACAAAATTTTATTGGTATAAAAATTATACATCACTCTTAATCCTACCACTCACATATAACCACCATTAGCATAGTGGTGTATATTCTCTCAGTTTTTTCTATATGTATTCTTCTCTTTTTATTTTTGCGGTACACGGGCCTCTCACTGCTGTGGCCTCTCCCATTGTGGAGCACAGGCTCCGGACGCGCAGGCTCAGCGGCCATGGCTCACGGACCCAGCCGCTCCACGGCATGTGGGATCTTCCCGGACTGGGGCACAAACCCGTGTCCCCTGCATCGGCAGGCGGACTCTCAACCACTGCGCCACCAGGGAAGCCCTATATGTATTCTTTTCTTTCACAAATTTACAGGGTTTTCACTTGCCATTCCTAAAACACTACTTATTTATATATGTAAAGATCTGGAAGGATATATGAAAAATTGGTAACTGTGGTCTTCTCTGGAAAAGGAAGGGTGTTGGCACTTTTTTTTAATTCTATGCACGTCTATGTTATTATTTTAAACAACAAAGACGTATTTAGGTAAATTAGTAAAATTTCTAAAAGGGAAAAGTAAAATCTCTACTTCCTATGCAGTTACCAATAAAAAGTACCTGTTCTTTCACTCTGATTTATCACAGTAGTCCTCATCCTTGGGGGCATGGCAAGAAATGAAAGCATTCAGTCTTGATCCTAAGCTTCTTTTATTTCTGGAGAGGAATAAGAAAAGAAAAATGAGAAAGAGGAGCCTTGATTTTCTGCTACAGCCCCAGAGTGCTTAATAATCAAAAGAGCAAGTATCAGGGGATAAAGAACACTCCAAGTTGGGAAAGGGATTTTCTCAACAGCTTCTCAGAGGAAGGAGTTTTTGTGTAGAGAAAGCAGAACTGGCTGGAACTGAGGATACATGAGTTTTAGTTCCAGTTCTGTGAACACACAGATCTGTGAAACTGCAGGAGTCATGGTGTCCCTCTTGGCTTCAGTTTCTTACCTTATAAAAGAACTCATTTTAGAATATTTTAAAATTGAAAATTATTGAGGATGCTAAATTTTTTAACCTTGCCAAGCAAGTACAATGAAAAGGAAAAAGGAAACCAACAAACTGCAAACCAAGAACTGTCATCAAACTCCATCATCATTTCACAAATGAAAGGACACATTAGCAGCAAAAATGTAAGGACACAATCTCACCTTTTAAAAATTAGCTTTATGTTAAAATCTCCCCAAATTTGCCCTTATTTGTCTCTTTCCTCCATGGGCAAGTACACATTCGCCATGGACTGCATTTGGGAACCTCAGCAGTAAGCTCTCTCACATTCCCTTCTGGTGCTATCATGCTGGCATGCTGTGATCCTGAGCCTGACCCCAGATAGCCTACTGGATGTTGGATGGCAAATTCAGGGACTAAGAGGGAAAGTAGAAGCCACACTGCAGAGCAGAGATATTCAGCGCTGGGAAACTAATTATTATTGAACAACTGCTATATGCCAGGAACTCCTCTGTGTGATAGAATCCCATAGAGAACAAAACAAACACAAGAGCTGCCTCCAGGGAACTTATGTTGTTAAGAGAACCAGATTATTAACAAAGACACAGCAAATACATAGTGTATCACATGGCCTTAGATACTATAGAGAAAAATAAACATGGTCAGTCTGATAGGTAGAGTCACTCAAGTGTGAAAAGCTATCAGAGAAGGTCTCCCAAAGCAGACACTAGAAGGAAAGGCAGGAAGTGTGCCATGTAGACGTCTAAGGGAAGAACTCCTTTCATAGAGATAATGGTAACTACAGATGCCCTTAGGCAAGAGTGTGCTTGATAGCGTTGAGGAAAAGCTATGCACAGGGTAAGAGGAAAGAAAAGGAAATCACAAGTAGTTGAGGACAAGAACATACAGGACCTTACAAGCTCCAGCAAGGACTGACTTTTCTCTAAGTGCATGGTGAGCTATCAAAGGGCGTTATGTAGAGGAGCGACATAGTTGACTCACGTTTTCATAAAATTGCTCTGCTATTGTATAACGAGACTCTGTGGACAAAAGTAGAAGCAGGGGATCCAGTTGATGCTATAATTTCAGTCTGGGCAGTGAAGAAGAATATTTTATAACAGAAAAGAGAGATACCCCCGTGGTGGTGTTGTGGCTGTTGTTTTTTTTTTGTTGTTGTTGCTGCTGCTATTTTAAGGGTGAGGGAAATAGGGAAACAATATGGTACTCAGTGGGAGGAAGGCTAAGATTTGGAAACACATATCTAAACCAGTATATGTCTATATATTCCCTCTCTATATAGATTTGTATATATATATATATATAGATTATGTGTATATATAGAGAGAGTTATCTATCTATCTATCTATTTATCTCTCTATCTATCTTCTGTCTACAGGTTACTAAATAAATTCTTGTCGTTTAGTTCCCTCCAAACTAATGCTTTCTAATTTTAGGTTCTTTAAGACTTTTTCTTTTTACTTTTATTAGCTAATTATTATATATATTCCATGGGAACCCTGTGTATTAGTCCAGAAGGACTAGGTTATGGGTCAGTGACAAACAAACCTCAAAATTTTAACAATTTAACATCATAAAAGTATATATCCAATGTGAATTAGCAGGCAACTGATCCTCTTGGTTATCCAGAGACCAGACTGAGAGAAGCTTCATCTCAACATTTGGATCTATAATTGCTGAGGTAGGAAAGGATTCATGAAAAATGCTGTACTGGATTTGAAAGCTTCTGCCCAGAAATAACACACACTGTTTTCCCTCATATGTCACTGGTGTAAGTCACATGGTCATGCCTCACTTCATTGAGGCAGGAAAATGCAGTTGTACCATGTTCCTGAAAGACTGAGAAGTGGAAAAAAAATTGAACCGTCCTAATGACTCCCATAATCTGGCTTGCTATTTCTGATTGGATCTCAGAGTTTCCTTGCTTTCACCATTCCATTTGCATAGGTCTTCCCTGTTTATCTTAATTGGAATATTTATGACCTATAAACTCCCAAATCACTTATGCCACTCATACAACATTGCACATTACCTTATATTGTCATCATTTTTGTACAGACACACAAGTGGCATGTGCTGTTCTCAGTGCCACCTACCTTTTCCTTTACCCCACTAGGTTGGTCTTCGCAGCCAGGCAATCAATCCAAATAGGTCCTAGGGTAATTATCTTGCCTGAAGATAAAAAAACAGAGATGCCTGTTTCCTTTAGACTCCTTCTGTTCTTTGATAATATGCCTCTTATTTCCCACCTGCCATGCCCACTAGGCTTTTCAATAAATGTGGCAATGGCAGCAGATTTTCTCTGCTGCTGAAGCCAAACCAAAAGTTAACTTCATGTGCTTGCTAGGAATGGAAAAGCAATAGCATTGAGTGTTTCATTGTTAGATTAATGCATTAGTGAGTGACAAGGTGCCATCTTGAGCAGTAGTGATAGGTTTCCAACTCTGAGGACGTTCTAAAGCTGTTTTTAGAAAGAAATTGTTTTGAGTTTCCAGGTCAGGGAATAAGATCCACATGTCATCTCACTATCAGAGTATCAAACTCTGATTTTTCTTTCTTTTTTTTTTTGCGGTACGCGGGCCTCTCACTGTTGTGGCCTCTCCCCGTTGTGGAGCACAGGCTCCGGATGCGCAGGCTCAGCGGCCATGGCTCACGGGCCCAGCCGCTCCACGGCACGTGGGATCTTCCCAGACCGGGGCACGAACCCGTGTCCCCTGAATCGGCAGGCAGACTCCCAACCACTGCGCCACCAGGGAAGCCCTGATTTTTCTTTCTTGACATCTCAGAGATTATGACTATGTAGAAATGACAAGGACAGGACAGTGTATAGCTGTTGAAGCCCCACAAATGGAACCACCTTTGTTAACTTTTTAAAGCAATTATCTGGCTTATTAAAAATAATGTCTCCTCTTAATTAAGTGAGAGATATTAGAGATTGCTATTTTTTTTCTTTCAGCAGTCCCATAAAAGGAGAGTGAAGGAACATGAAGGAACAATATAGCAAATGCCAAGATAGAGAATAATCAGATCAGGTTTTAAAATAGAAACCCATCTATTAGCTACGAGTGAAAACAACCTTTCATTTGCTTTACTAAACAGGAGGCTTCTTGAAAGTTGGGATTGGTTTTTATTTTTCTTTCTTTCTCATACTGCAATCCAACATGGTGCGTTGCCTAGAGGAGGCAAAAATAAACACTTGTCTAGTGAACAACAAAAAATTGTATCGGGCTTGCTTCTTCTATCCAACAGGTGGCATTGTTGATTTATAAATGGCCTTAGGACCAGCACAGCGGCTAAGCAACCACCAACGTCGGTTTTGTCATTGCTGTTTTTTTTTTTTTTTTTTTTTAATTACACCTGTTGTTAAAGAATAGGACAGATGTGAGGAGCACAAATATCCCTCTTTTCAGAACCACTTTGTTTTTGAGAAGCCATATATGGCTGATGAGTCATTTTAATTATAGAGCATTAGTAAATGATAAGAAATATCTAAAGTTCCCCCTTTTGATTCCGCTGGATGAACTGTGGAGGAATTCCTTTATCTTCTCTTCATTCTGTTAGTGCCAATTTAACCATGACTCATACCACTTGAATTTACACATTAATTCACTAAATCACTTATGTATTGAAACAGACTTTGAGTTTTGTGCTTATTATACAAAGCTAGAAAAGGACAGAGCTACAAAAGAAAAATGAGACTCTATCTTTATTGTCTAAGATATTTGAAATCTAATTAGGAAAATTAAAAAAATATATAAATCCAACTAGTAATACTTCAGACAAGATGCTCTTATGTTGGGTACTAATAGTCAAAAATAAAAACTAACATTTAGTGAGAATTTACTGTGTGCTAGATGCTGTTCTAAGCATTTATTTGATCCTCATAAGAACCCCTATAGAGTAGGTACTATTCGTATCCTCATTTTATCAGTGAGGAGACTGAGACCTGCGGGATTTAAGTGGCCAGGTCATGGCAGGTAGTGTGACCCCACTTATAATAGCAGCTGATACTGAGTACTCACCAGTCGTCAAGTAAGTGTTTACGCCCTTTGCGTGCATTATGTTAGTTAATTTTCATGCTAACAATTTCAACTAAGTATTAACCACTATCTTTATGTTACTTTTATTTCCTGTAGGAGTTTACTAGCCTTTCTTAACAAAATACAAATTCATTTACCTCTCTATTGCTTGAAGTAAACACAGAGATTTATGCAAATATGGATTTATTAATTTAACTTCAGACCTGACTAGGCTCCAGAATGCAAGTAATTTACTAAACATCATGAGAGTGTGCATTTTTTCTCATAAGGTACATCAGTTCCATTTCATCCAGCATTTTAGTAGAAATTAAAAATATATATTTGTAATCTTTGTTGCCTTCTCTTCGGATAAAAAAAAAATCTGTTTTCAGCTGTGGGAAGAGTGGCCAAATGACTGATGAGGACTACTGAAATTTCATGCATTTTGATTCACTAATATACCACAAAGCCTTTAAAATAGGGAAATTACATATATACATATGCTAATCTTTTTCTATCTTCAACAAACAAACAAAACCCCATAAATTCCAACAATCTATAGCCTTTCCTTCGATCCAAAAAAAAAAAGAAAAATAGGAATGAGGAGTGGGGGGTTGAGAGGAAACAGCAAAAAATAAGGGAGATACATTTCTAATCACGGTATAGGTTAGCAAGGACCTGTAAATATAATGATCTTATTTAGAAATTTACCAAATCATTTTTTTTTTCTTTTTAAAATAACAGTTTTGGGACTTCCCTCGTGGTCCATGGTTAAGACTCTGTGCTTCCATTGCAGGGGGCCCAGGTTCAATCCCTGGTCAGGGAACTAGGATCCCTCACGCTGTGCAGCATGGCCAAAAGAATAAAAAATAAAAATGAAATAAAAGAACAGCTTTATTGAGATATAATTCACATATCGTAAAATTCCTCCATTTTAAATTATGTAATTTTAATAGCTCATTTTCTGAACTTACAAGAGTTTTTCTCAATGTTGAGTAATGGGAAATTCTGGTTAATATTTCCCACAGATACTTATTAACTCAATACAGCTGAATTTCAGGATTCCTAATTAGGCACCTGGCCTCTTTACATGCAGGCCAAAAATATTTTATTTTTAAAGGGAGGTGAATAAGTGTTACATGTATACGTTTTACATTTCTACTAAAATACTGGTAGAAATATTACTGATATCCCTTGTTGCAAATTAGACCTATAATGAATTGACAGAATTCTGTAGTTTGTCTGAAATTAAATTAATACATAAATGTTTGTCCAAACTCAAATCAGCCTTCAAAGAATGAAACTTTTTTGTGTGTGATTCCCAGGCTTATTTTCAAGGGGTTGAGAGACAATGCTTTTATATTTGTTCTTTACAAAAAGGAAGGAGAAAAAACTTGCATATAATTTTAGACTCACATGAGGGAAAATCCGTGGCTCCCTAGATTGCATCATGTTATATAAAACCTATTCCCAACTAAGTACAGCACTTAAATAAATTGCAGAGTTAAAACGGTAGCGTTAACTAAAGAAATTTTTTAAATGTCAGAGCAATTTCCTCACCATGTTGGATAAAGATATTTTATGTACATTAAATGTATGGGAAGGGAAAAAAAGATTTATTTTTGCATGATTGTTAAGCATCCCATAAGTTTAATTGCTCTATTTTCCAATCAGAGGGTACTAGTTTTCAGGGTATAAAACATATAAAATATTGCCTTGTTGGTTTTCTCTGTTCTCTCGAAGAACCCTCAAACCAAATCGAGTTTTATTTCTTACTGCTAGGAATATCCTCCAGACGAGTTTCCAGATACATCCTATGACAAATTGTATATTCATGAGGCAATATGTAATGAGAAAGAGGAGATTTTGAGTGTGCATTTCAACAATGTCCTTCTGAAAAGTTAGAAAGAAGGCTCATGCCCCAAGTGGCAAATTATGGCAGATATAGGCATTCTTACACTCTGTTGGTTGGAGGGAGATATTCCACAAACTTCCTGGAAGTCACTTGTGTAATTTGTGTTAAAAGAAACTTTAACCAAGTGCAAACTCTTTGACCTTGCAAGTCTACCTCAGAGTTTATCTTAAAGAAACAAATGGACATTTGTACAGGGATATATGTACAAGGATATTCAACACAATGTTGTTTATAGTAACTAAAAATTCAAAATAACCCAGTGTCCATCAATAGAGGATTGATTAAATAAGTTATATCCATCCATACAACATAGCACTATAAAACAACTAAAGGGGAAGATATTTGTTAACATGGAGAATGTTCATGGCATGATTTTGAGTGATGAAAGAAGGTTACAAATGTTGATACCTTCGCAGAAAGAAATATGAATTTATACATGTGTACATATATGAATAGAAATAACCAAAATAGTTACATACTAAAGTGCTAACCATAGTTTTGTTTAGATAGAATTATAGATTATTTTCTTCTTAATTGTTTATTGTGCTTTCAGAATATACATTAGTATATTTATGTATATATGTGTGTTTATATATCTTCAGAAAAATAAAAGAAAGCTATTTTTATTTTACAAACACACAGCAAACAAAACAAAACACAACACAAAAAACTGAGTTCTTGGAAATAATAAGCAAGCCCTGGTAACCTAACTGTTCAGCCAATAGCTTTAACTCTTAATTTAACACACAGTTTTGAGTAAATATTATGTACAAGGCACTATATTCCTAATTCCTTCTTTAGCTCTTCAACATTCTGCCTCCCTTCCCATCCTATTCTTCTTCCCTTTCCTCTCATCTCCTTTCTATATCTACCTTTCCTACCCTTTTCTCCTCTGATTTCTTCCCCTTGGCTCGTTTCAAATCCCCTAATTCTACCTCTTTTCATATAAGAACATATGCAGTTTTCTTCTGTACACCACCAACAGCTGAAGGATCAGTCTACCCTCATGGTTTTCATTTCCTTCTACTCTCCCTTTTTAATTTAAAAATTAATTAAAAAAATTTTTTTAATAATTATTTTTTATTTTAATAACTTTATTTTATTTTACTGTATTTTATTTTATTTTATCTTCTCTCTTTCTTTCTATTTTTTCTCCCTTTATTCTGAGCCATTTGGATGACAGGCTCTTGGTGCTCCAGCCAGGCGTCAGGGCTGTGCCTCTGAGGTGGGAGAGCCAAGTTCAGGACACTGGTTCACAAGAGGCCTCCTGGCTCCATGTAATATCAAATGGCGAAAATCTCCCAGAGATCTCCATCTCAACGCCAAGAGCCAGCTCCACTCAACGACCAGCAAACTACAGGGCTGGACATTCTATGCAAACAACTAGTAAGACAGGAACACAACCCCATCCATTAGCAAAGAGGTTGCCTAAAATCATAATAAGGCCACAGACACCCCAAAACACACCAACAGACGTGGACCTGCCCACCAGAAAGAAAAGATCCAGCCTCATCCACCAGAACACAGGCACTAGTCCCCTCCACCAGGAAGCCTACAAAACCCACTGAACCAACCTTAGCCACTGGGGACAGACACCAAAAACAACAGGAACTATGAACCTGCAGCCTTCAAAAGGAGACCCCAAACACAGTAAGTTTAGCAAAATAAGAAGACAGAGAAGCACACAGCAGATGAAGGAGCAAGGCAAAAACCCACCAGACCTAACAAATGAAGAGGAAAGAGGCAGTCGATCTGAAAAACAATTCAGAGTGATGATAGTAAAGATGATCCAAAATCTTGGAAATAGAATGCAGAAAATACAAGAAACGTTTAACAAGGACCTAGAAGAACTAAAGAGCAAACAAACAGTGATGAACAACACAATAAATGAAATTTAAAATTCCCTAGAAGGGATGAATAGCAGAATAACTGAGGCAGAAGAATGGATATGTGACCTGGAAGATAAAAGAGTGGAAATAACTACTTCAGAGAAGAAAAAAAGAATGAAAAGAATTGAGGACAGTCTCAGAGACCTCTGGGACAACATGAAACACACTGAAATTTGAATTATAGGGGTTCCAGAAGAAGAAGAGAAAAAGAAAGGGACTGAGAAAATATTTGAAGAGATTATAGTTGAAAACTTCCCTAATATGGGAAAGGAAATAGTTAATCAAGTCCAGGAAGCACACAGAGTCCATACAGGATAAATCCAAGGAGAAATACGCCAAGACACATATTAATCAAACTATCAAAAATTAAATACAAAGAAAAAATATTAAAAGCAGCAAGGGAAAAACAACAAATAACACACGAGGGAATCCCCATAAGGTTAATAGCTGATCTTTCAGCAGTAACTCTGCAAGCCAGAAGGGAGTGGCAGGACATATTTAAAGTGATGAAGGAAACCTACAACCAAGATTACACACCAAGGATCTCATTCAGATTTGACGGAGAAATTAAAAACTTTAGAGACAAGCAAAGGCTAAGAGAATTCAGCACCACCAAACCAGCTTTACAGCAAATGCTAAAGGAACTTCTCTAGGCAGGAAACACAAGAGAAGGAAAAGACCTACAATAACAAACCCAAAACAATAAAGAAAATGGTAGTAGGAACATACATATCAATAATTACCTTAAGTGTAAATGGATTAAATGCTCCAACCAAAAGACATAGACTGGCTGAATGGATACAAAAACACGACCCATATATATGCTGTCTACAAGAGACCCACTTCAGACCTAGGGACACACACAGAATGAAAGTGAGGGGATGGAAAAAGATATTCCATGCAAATAGAAATCAAAAGAAAGCTGGAGCAGCAATTCTCATATCAGACAAAACAGACTTTAAAACAAAGACTATTACAAGAGACAAAGGACACTACATACTGATCAAGGGATTGATTCAAGAAGAAGATATAACAATCATAAATATTTATGCACCCAACATTGGAGCACCTCAATACATAAGGGAAATACTAACAGCCATAAAAGGGGAAATCGACAGGAACACAATCATAGTAGGGTTCTTTAACACCCACTTTCAGCAATGGACAGATCATCCAAAATGAAAAAAAATAAGGAAACACAAGCTTTAAATGATACATTAAACAAGATGGACCTAATTGATATTTATAGGACATTCCATCCAAAAACAACAGAATACACATTCTTCTCAAGTGCTCATGGAACATTCTCCAGGATCATATCTTGGGTCACAAATCAAGCCTTGGTAAATTTAAGAAAATTGAAATTGTATCAAGTATCTTTTCTGACCACAATGCTATGAGACTAGATATCAATAACAGGAAAAAATCTGTAAAAAATACAAACACATGGAGGCTAAACAACACACTACTTAATAACAAAGACATCACTGAAGAAATCAAAGAGGAAATCAAAAAATACCTAGAAACAAATGACAATGAAAACGACGACCCAAAACCTATGGGATGCAGCAAAAGTAGTTCTAAGAGAGAACTTTTTTTTTTTTTGCGGTATGTGGGCCTCTCACTGTTGTGGCCTCTCCCGTTGCGGAGCACAGGCCCCAGACGCGCAGGCTCAACGGCCATGGCTCACGGGCCCAGCCGCTCCACGGCACGTGGGATCCTCCAAGACCGGGGCACGAACCCATGTCCACTGCATCGGCAGGCGGACTCTCAACCACTGCGCCACCAGGGAAGCCCTAAGAGGGAACTTTGTAGCATACAATCCTACCTTAAGAAACAAGAAACATCTCAAACAACCTAACCTTACACCTAAAGCAAATAGAGAAAGAACAAAAAAAAACCCAAAGTTAGCAGAAGGAAAGAAATCATAAAGATCAGATCAGAAATAAATGAAAAAGAAATGAAGGAAACAGTAGCCAAGATCAATAAAACTAAAAGCTGGTTCTCTGAGAAGATAAACAAAATTGATAAACCATTAGCCAGACTCATCAAGAAAAAAAAAGGAAGAAGACTCAATTCAATAGAATTAGAAATGAAAAAGGAGAAGTAACAACTGACACTGAAGAAATACAAAGGATCACAAGAGATTACTACAAGCAGCTATATGCCAATAAAATGGACAACCTGGAAGAAATGGACAATTTCTTAGAAATGCACAACCTTCCAGGACTGAACCAGGAAGAAATAGAAAATATGAACAGACCAAACACAAGCACTGGAATTGAAACTGGGATTAAAAATCTTCCAACAAACAAAAGTCCAGGACCAGATGGCTTCACAGGTAAATTCTATCAAACATTTAGAGAAGAGCTAACACCTATCCTTCTCAAACTCTTCCAAAATATAGCAGAGGGAGGAGCACTCCCAAACTCATTCTATGAGGCCACCATCACCTTGATACCAAAACCAGACAAGGATGTCACAGAGAAAGAAAACTACAGGCCAATATCACTAATGAACATAGATGCAAAAATCCTCAACAGAATACTAGCAAACAATCCAACAGCACATTAAAAGGATCATACACCATGATCAAGTGGGGTTTATCCCAGGAATGCAAGAATTCTTCAATACACGCAAATCAATCAATGTGATACACTATATTAACAAATTGAATAAGAAAACCATATGATCATCTCAATAGATGCAGAGAAAGCGTTGGACAAAATTCAACATCCATTTATGATTAAAAACCCTCCAGAAAGTAGGCATAGAGGGAACTTTCCTCAACATAATAAAGGCCATATATGAAAAACCCACAGCCAACATCGTCCTAAATGGTGAAAAACTGAAAGCATTTCCACTAAGATCAGGAACAAGACAAGGTTGCCCACTCTCAGCACTATTATTCTACATAGGTTTAGAAGTTTTAGTCACAGCAATCAGAGAAGAAAAAGTAATAAAAGGAATCCAAATTGGAAAAGAAGAAGTAAAGCTGTCACTGTTTGCAGATGACATGATACTATACATAGAGAATCCTAAAGATGCTACGGAAAAACTACTAGAGCTAATCAATGAATTTGGTAAAGTAGCAGGATACAAAATTAATGCACAGAAATCTCTTGCATTCCTATACACTAATGATGAAAACTCTGAAAGAGAAATTAATAAAACACTCCCATTTACAATTGCAACAAAAAGAACAAAGCATCTAGGAATAAACCTACCTAAGACAAAAGACCTGTATGCAGAAAATTATAAGACACTGATGAAAGAAATTAAAGATGATACAAATAGATGGAGAGATGTACCATGTTCTTGGATTGGAAGAATATACAATTTATAAATGACTCTACTACCCAAAGCCATCTACACATTCAATGCAATCCCTATCAAACTACCACTGGCATTTTTCACAGAACTAGAACAAAAAATTTCACAATTTGTTTGGAAATACAAAAGACCCCAAATAGCCAAAGCAATATTGAGAAAGGAAAACAGCTGGAGGAATCAGGCTCCCTGACTTCAGACAAGACTATAAAGCTACAGTAGTCAAGACAGTATGGTACTGGCACAAAAACCAAAATATTGATCAGTGGAACAGGATAGAAAGCCCAGAGGTAAACCCATGCACCTATGGTCACCTTATCTTTAATAAAGGAGGCAAGAATATACAGTGGAGAAAAGACAGCCACTTCAATAAGTAGTGCTGGGAAAGCTGGACAGCTACATGTAAAAGAATGAAATTAGAACACTCCCTATCACCATACACAAAAATAAACTCAAAATGGATTAAAGGCCTAAATGTACGGCCAGACACTATCAAACTCTTAGAGGAAAACATAGGCAGAACACTCTATGACGTAAATCACAGCAACATCCTTTTTGACCCACCTCCTAGAATGGAAATAAAAACAAAAATGAACAAATGGGACCTAATGAAACTTAAAAGCTTTTGAACAGCAAAGGAAACCATAAACAAGGTGAAAAGACAACCCTCAGAATGGGAAAAATATTTGCAAATGAAGCAACTGACAAAGGATTAATCTCCAAAATTTACAAGCAGCTCATGCAGCTCAATATCAAAAAAGCAAGCAACCCAATCCAAAGATGGGCAGAAGACCTATATAGACACTTCTCCAAAGTTATACAGACTGCCAACAAACACATGAAAGAATGCTCAGCATCATTAATCATTAGAGAAATGCAAATCAAAACTACAATGAGATATCATCTCACACCAGTCAGAATGCCCATCGTCAAAAAATCTACAAAAAATAAATGCTGTAGAGGGTGTGGAGAAAAGGGAACACTCTTGCACTGTTGGTGGGAATGTAATTTGATACAGCCACTATGGAGAACAGTATGGAGGTTCCTTAAAAAACTAAAAATAGAACTACCGTACAACCCAGCAATCCCACTACTGGGCATATACCCTGAGAAAATCATAATTCAAAAAGAGTCATGTACCAAAATGTTCATTGCAGCTCTATTTACAATAGCCAGGACATGGAAGCAACCTAAGTGTCCATCAACAGATGAATGGATAAAGAAGATGTGGCACATATATACAATGGAGTATTACTCAGCCATAAAAAGAAACGAAATTGAGTTATTTGTAGTGATGTGGATGGACCTAGAGTCTGTCATACAGAGTGAAGTAAGTCAGAAAGAGAAAAACAAATACCGTATGCTAACACATGTATATGGAATCTAAAAAAAAAAAAAAAAAAAAGGTCATGAAGGACCTAAGAGCAAGACGGGAATAAAGATGCAGACCTACTAGAGAATGGACTTGAGGATATGGGGAGGGGAAAGGGTAAGCTGGGACAAAGTGAGAGAGTGGCATGGACATATATACACTACCAAATGTAAAATAGGTAGCTAGTGAGAAGCAGCTGCATAGCACAGGGAGATCAGCTTGGTGCTTTGTGACCACCTAGAGGGGTGGGATAGGGAGGGTGGGAGGGAGGGAGACGCAAGAGGGAAGAGATATGTGGACATATGTATATGTATAACAGATTCACTTTGTTATAATGCAGAAACTAACACACCATTGTAAATCAATTATACTCCAATAACGATGTTAAAAAAATGTATAAAGTCCCAGAATTGGAATGAGAGCGTTAAAGAGGCACGGACATTTCATATCTCTGGACCACTTTTCTTCAAATGACAGTTATTATCTGCATTGCCACCTGCAGTTGGTGCATGTGCAAGTTCTCCCAACACAACGAGTACTGGAGAGCATCATCTCTTTCAATGACTGATAACTTAATAGATGTAAAATTGCACCCCATTGTTATTTCAGTAAGAATCTTCTTTTTTATTGTGACCAATCTACTAAATGCTTATCTACTTATTAACTTTTGTCTTGCATAAATCAACTCTTCCTTAATGTTCAAAACTAAACTATTGATTTTACCCACAAAATTTCTCTGCCTCCCAACATCTCTATCGAATAGTGGCCTTTCAATGCACCCAGTTTCTCAGGGCAAAAGCTTGGAGGCATCCTTGATACGCCTACCCCATACTTTACACCAAATCCTTCAGCAAGTCTGTGCCTTTTTCTTCAATAGAATCGGGAATACGATTCGATCAAAGATAACCCATACTACAAAGGGTCTTAAGTGAATTTTGGGGTTGATATAACTCCTCTGTATCTTAATTATGGTCTGATCACTTGACTGTATATATTTGTCAAAGCTTATTGAACTGTTCACTTATAATGGATGAATTCTCTATAGGTAACTTATACTCCTGCAAAAGTGATTTAACATTTTACTCTTGTATGGAAATTTTGCATTCAATTTACACTGTTTTACCTTTTGTGCTTTATTTATTTATTTTTAAATTTTATTTATTTTTTATTTATTTTATTTTTGGCTCTGTTGGGTCTTCATTGCAAGCGGGCTTCTCATTGTGGTGGCTTCTCTTTTTGCGGAGCACAGGCTCTAGGTGCACAGGCTTCAGTAGTTATGGCTCGCAGGCTGTAGTGCACAGGCTCAGTAGTTGTAGCACACGGGCTTAGCTGCTCCATGACATGTGGGATCTTCCTGGACCAGAGCTCGAGCCTATGTCTCCTACATTGGCAGGTGGATTCCTACCACTGAGCCACTAGGGAAGCCCACCTTTTGTGCTTTAAAAGAAATTCATTTTCCAGTACATTTTAGTACCATATTGTTTTGATTACTGTAGCTTTGTAGTATAGTCTGAAGTCAGGGAATGTGATACCTCCAGTCCTGCTCTTCTTTCCCAAGATTGCTTTGGCTATTTAGGGTCTTTTGTATTGATTAGATTTGTTCCTTGGTGTTTCATTCTTTCTGATGCAATTGTAAATTTGATTGTTTTCATAATTTCTCTTTCTGGAAGCTTGTTATTAGTGCATATAAATGCAATAGATTTATGTATATTAATTTTGTATCCTACAAATTTACTGAATTCATTTATTATTTTTAATAGTTTTTTAGTGGCATCTATAAGATATTCTGTGTAGAGTATTATGGCATCTGCAAATAGTGGCGGTTTTACTTCTTCCTTTTCAGTTTGGATTCCTTTTATTTCTTTTCTCTGATCGCTGTGGCTAAGACTTTCAACACTATGTTGAATAAAAGTGGTGAGAGTGGGCATTCTTATTTTTTTCCTGATCTTAGAGGAAATGCTTGTAGCTTTTCACCATTGAGAATGATGTTAGCAATGGGCTTGTCATATATGGCCTTTATTATGTTGAGGTATGTTCTCTCTATACCCACTTTGCTGAGAGTTTTTATCATAAATGGATGTTGCATTTTGTCAGAACCTTTTTCTGCATCTATTGAGATGATCATATGATTTTTACTCTTCAATTTGTTAATGTAGTGAGCCACATTGATTGATTTACAGATATTGAACCATTCTTGTATCCCTGGGATAAATCCCACTTGATCATGGTATATGATCTTTTTAATGTATTCTTGAATTTAGCTTGATAATATTTTGTTGAGGATTTTTGCATTTATGTTCATCAGTGATATTGGCCTGTAAATTTCTTTTTTTGAGGTGTCTTAGGTTTTGGTATCAAAGTGATACTTACCTCATAGAATAAGTTTGTAGGTATTTCTTCCTTTGCAATAATTTGGTATAGTTTGAGAAAAATAGATGTTAACTGTTCTCTAAATGTTTGGTAGAATTCACATGTGAAACCATCTGGTGCTGGACTTTTGTTTGTTGGGAATTTTTTAAATTACTGATTTAAATTTATTACTGATAATTGTTCTAATTATATTTTCTATTTCTTCCTGGTTCAGTCTTGGGAAATTTTACATTTTTAGGAATTTTTTCCAGTTCTTCTAGTTTGTCCATTTTATTGGCATATAGTTTTTTGTAGTAATAGCTTATGATCCTTTGTATTTCTGTGGTGTTGGTTGTAATTTCTCCCTTTAATTTTTAATTTTATATATTTGGATCCTCTCTCTTTTTTTCTTGTTGAGTCTGGCTAAAGGTTTATCAATTTTGTTTATCTTTTCAAAGAACCAGCTCTTAGTTTCATTGATCTTTTTTTATTGTTTTTGTTTTTTAGTCTGTATTTCATTTATTTCTGCTCTGATCTTTATGATACCTTTCCTTCTACTAAATTTGGATTTTGTTTCTTCTTTTTCTAGTACTTCAGGTGTGAGCTTGGGTTGTTTGAGCTTTTTCTTGTTTCCTGAGGTAGGCATGTTTCTCTGTAAACTTCCCTCTTAAAACTGTTTTTGGTGCATCCCATAGATCTTAGATTGTGTTTTCTCATTTTCATTTGTCTCTGGGTATTTTTAAATTTCCTCTTTGATTTCAATGACCCATTGATTGTTTAGTAGCATATTGGTTAGTCTTCACATGTTTGTTTTTTTGGAGTTCTTTTTTCTTGGACTTGATTTTTAGTTTCATAATGTTGTGACTGGAAAAGATGCTTGATATGATTTCAATCTTCTTCACTTTACTGAGAAACCTTGCATTTATAGCCTAGCATGTGATCTATCCTGGAAAACGTTCCATGTGCACTTGAAAAGAATGTGTTTTCTGCTGCTTTTGGATGGAATGTTCTCTCTATATATCTGTTAAATCCCATATGGTCTAATGTGTCATTTAAAGCTAGTGTTTCCTTATTGATTTGCTGTCTGGATGATCTCTCCTTTGATGTAAATGGGGTGTTAAAGTCCCCTAATATTATTGAGTTACTGTCAATTTTTACCTTTATGTCTATTAATATTTGCTTTATGTATTTAGGTGCTCTTATGTGGATGCATATATATTTACAATTGTTATATCTTCTTGTTGAATTAATCCTTTTATCATTACATAATGTCCTTCTTTGTCTCTTGTTACAGTCTTTGTTTTAACATCTATTTTTTCTGATATAAGTATTGCTACCCCAGCTTTCTTTTGATTTCTATTTGTATGGAATACCATTTTTTACCCCCTCCCGTTTCAGTCTGTGTGTGTCGTTAGATCTGAAGTGAGTCTCTTTTAGGCAGTATATATGTTGGTCTTCTTTTTGTATCCATTCAGCCACTCTATGTGTTTTGATTGCAGCAGTTAGTCCATTTACATTTAAAGTCATTATTGATAGGTATGTACTTATTGCCATTTTGTTAATTGTTTTTGTAGTTCTTTTTTGTTCCTTTGTTCTTCTTTTGCTCTTTTCCCTTGTGATTTGATGAATATCTTTAGTGCTATGTTTAGATTCCTTTCTGTTTTTGTTTGTATACCTATTACAGATTTTTGGTTCGTAGTTACCATGATATATAGATAGATAGATAGATAGATAGATAGATAGATAGATAGGTAGATAGATATCATGAGATATGATGATGTTGCTGCTCTTTTAAGCTTGAATGCATTTCAACAAGCCTACATTTTTACTCTACGCCCCCAACTATGTTTACTGTTTTTGACATCATATATTACATCTTTTTGTTTTGTGTATACCCTAATGACTTATTGTGGATATAGTGACTTTACTACTGTTGTCTGTCTTTTAACCTTCCTACAAGCTTTATACATGGTTGATTTACTACCTTTACTGTATAAGATTTACTGCATACCTTTACTGATAATATTTTTTCCTTTAATACTTTTTATATTTCTAGTTGTGATATAATATTTCTTAAAAAGCTGGTTTGGTGATTCTGATCTCTTAGCTTTTGTTTGCCTGTAAAACTTTTGCTCTCTCCATCAAATCTCAATGAAAGCCTTGTCAGGTAGAATATTCTTGGTTGTAATTTCATCCCTTTCTTCATTTTAAATATATCATGTCACTCCCTTCTGCAGAGTTTCTGCTGAAAGGTCATCTAATAACCTCATGGGTGTTTCCTTGAATGTAACTTGCTGCTTTTAACATTTTCTGTTCATCTTTAAATTTTACCATTTTAATTACAATGTGTCTTGGCGTGGTCCTCTTTGGGTTTATCTTGTCTGGGACTCTGTGCTTCCTGGACCTGGATGTCTGTTTTCTTTCACAGGTAGAGAAGTTTTCAACTATTATGTCTTCAGATATGTTCTCTGCCCCCTCCCCCTTCTTCTGGGATCCCTATGATGTGAATATAGTACACATGGTATTGTCTCTTTTTTTAATATTATTTTTATTAGTTTCTGCTTTATAACAAAGTGAATCAGTCATACATATACATCTGTTCCCACATCCCTTCCCTCATGCATCTCCCTCCCTCCCACCCTCCCCATCCCACCCCTCCAGGCGGTCACAAAGCACCGAGCTGATCTCCCTGTGCTCTGCGGCTGCTTCCCACTATCTATCTACCTTACGTTTGGTAGTGTATATATGTCCATGCCTCTCTTTCGCTTTGTCACAGCTTACCCTTCCCCCTCCCCATATCCACAAGTCCATTCTCAAGTAGGTCTGTGTCTTTATTCCCGTTTTACCCCTAGGTTCTTCATGACATTTTTTTTTTAATTCCGTATATATGTGTTAGCATACGGTATTTGTCTTTCTCTTTCTGACTTACTTCACTCTGTATGACAGACTCTAGGTCTATCCACCTCATTACAAATAGCTCAGTTTCGTTTCTTTTTATGGCTGAGTAATATTCCATTGTATATATGTGCCACATCTTCTTTATCCATTCATCCAATGATGGACACTTAGTTTGTTTCCAGCTCCGGGCTATTGTGAATAGAGCTGCAATGAACATTTTGGTACATGTCTCTTTTGGAATTATGGTTTTCTCAGGGTATATACCTAGTAGTGGGATTGCTGGGTCATATGGTAGTTCTATTTTTAGATTTTTAAGGAACCTCCATACTGTTCTCCATAGTGGCTGTACCAATTCACATTCCCACCAGCAGTGCAAGAGTGTTCCCTTTTCTCCACACCCTCTCCAGCATTTATTGTTTCTAGATTTCTTGATGATGGCCATTCTGACTGGTGTGAGATGATATCTCATTGTAGTTTTGATTTGCATTTCTCTAATGATTAATGATGTTGAGCATTCTTTCATGTGTTTGTTGGCAGTCTGTATATCTTCTTTGGAGAAATGCCTATTTAAGTCTTCTGCCCATTTTTGGATTGGGTTGTTTGTTTTTTTGCTATTGAGCTGCATGAGCTGTTTATAAATTTTGGAGATTAATCCTTTGTCAGTTGCTTCATTTGCAAATATTTTCTCCCATTCTGAGGGTTGTCTTTTGGTCTTGTTTATGGTTTCCTTTGCTGTGCAAAAGCTTTGAAGTTTCATTAGGTCCCATTTGTTTATCTTTGTTTTTATTTCCATTTCTCTAGGAGGTGGGTCCAAAAGGATCTTGCTGTGATTTATGTCATAGAGTGTTCTACCTATGTTTTCCTCTAAGAGTTTGATAGTGTCTGGCCTTACATTTAAGTCTTTAATCCATTTTGAGCTTATTTTTGTGTATGGTGTTAGGGAATGATCTAATCTCAAACTTTTACATGTCCCTGTCCAGTTTTCCCAGCACCACTTATTGAAGAGGCTGTCCTTTCTCCACTGTACATTCCTGCCTCCTTTATCAAAGATAAGTTGGCCATATGTGCGTGGGTTTATCTCTGGGCTTTCTATCCTGATCCACTGATCTATCTTTCTGTTTTTATGCCAGTACCACACTGTCTTGATTATTGTAGCTTTGTAGTATAGTCTGAAGTCAGGGAGCCTGATTCCTCCAGCTCCGTTTTTCGTTCTCAAGATTGCTTTGGCTATTCGGGGTCTTTTGTTTTTCCAAACAAATTTTGAAATTTTTTGTTCTAGTTCTGTGAAAAATGCCAGTGGTAGTTTGATAGGGATTGCATTAAATCTGTAGATTGCTTTGGGTAGTAGAGTCATTTTCACAATATTGATTCTTCCAATCCAGGAGCATGGTATATCTCTCCATCTATTTGTATCATCTTTAATTTCTTTCATCAGTGTCTTATAATTTTCTGCATACAGGTCTTTTGTCTCCTTAGGTAGGTTTATTCCTAGATATTTTATTCTTTTTGTTGCAATGGTAAATGGGAGTGTTTTCTTGATTTCATTTTCAGATTTTTCATCATTAGTGTACAGGAATGCCAGAGATTTCTGTACATTAATTTTGTATCCTGCTACTTTACCAAATTCATTGATTAGCTCTAGTAGTTTTTCGGTAGCATCTTTAGGATTCTCTATGTATAGTATCATGTCATCTGCAAACAGTGACAGCTTTACTTCTTCTTTTCCAATTTGGATTCCTTTTATTTCCTTTTCTTCTCTGATTGCTGTGGCTAAAACTTCCAAAACTATGTTGAATAAGAGTGGTGAGAGTGGGCAGCCTTGTCTTGTTCCTGATCTTAGTGGAAATGCTTTCAGTTTTTCACCATTGAGGATGATGCTGGCTGTGGGTTTGTCATATATGGCCTTTATTATGTTGAGGAAAGTTCCCTCTATGCCTACTTTCTGCAGGGTTTTTATCATAAATGGGTGTTGAATTTTGTCGAAAGCTTTCTCTGCATCTATTGAGATGATCATATGGTTTTTCTCCTTCAATTTGTTAATATGGTATATCACATTGATTGACTTGCGTATATTGAAGAATCCTTGCATTCCTGGAATAAACTCCACTTGATCATGGTGTATGATCCTTTTAATGTGCTGTTGGATTCTGTTTGCTAGTATTTTGTTGAGGATTTTTGCATCTATGTTCATCAGTGATATTGGCCTGTAGTTTTCTTTCTTTGTGACATCCTTGCCTGGTTTTGGTATCAAGGTGATGGTGGCCTCGTAGAATGAGTTTGGGAGTGTTCCTTCCTCTGATATTGTTTGGAAGAGTTTGAGAAGGATGGGTGTTAGCTCTTCTCTAAATGTTTGATAGAATTCGCCTGTGAAGCCATCTGGTCCTGGGCTTTTGTTTGATGGAAGATTTTTAATCACAGTTTCAATTTCAGTGTTTGTGATAGGTCTATTCATATTTTCTATTTCTTCCTGATTCAGTCTTGGCAGGTTGTGCATTTCTAAGAATTTGTCCATCTCTTCCAGGTTGTCCATTTTATGGGCATAGAGTTGCTTGTAGTAATCTCTCATGATCTTTTATATTTCTGCAGTGTCAGTTGTTACTTCTCCTTTTTCATTTCTAATTCTATTGATTTGAGTCTTCTCCCTTCTTTTCTTGATGAGTCTGGCTAATGGTTTATCAGTTTTGTTTATCTTCTCAAAGAACCAGCTTTTAGTTTTATTGATCTTTGCTATCGTTTCCTTCATTTCTTTTTCATTTATTTCTGATCTGATCTTTATGATTTCTTTCCTTCTGCTAACTTTGGGATGTTTTTGTTCTTCTTTCTCTAATTGCTTTAGGTGCATGGTTAGGTTGTTTATTCGAGATGTTTCCTGTTTCTTAAGGTGGGATTGTATTGCTATAAACTTCCCTCTTAGAACTGCTTTTGCTGCATCCCATAGGTTTTGGGTCGTCGTGTCTCCATTGTCATTTGTTTTTAGGTATTTTTTAATTTCCTCTTCGATTTCTTCAGTTATCACTTCGTTATTAAGTAGTGTGTTGTTTAGCCTCCATGTGTTTGTATTTTTTACAGCTCTTTTCCTGTAATTGATATCTAGTCTCATAACATTGTGGTCAGAAAAGATACTTGATACAATTTCAATTTTCTTAAATTTACCAAGGCTTGATTTGTGACCCAAGATATGATCTATCCTGGAGAATGTTCCATGAGCACTTGAGAAAAATGTGTATTCTGTTGTTTTTGGATGGAATGTCCTATAAATATCAAGTAAGTCCATCTTGTTTAATGTATCATTTAAAGCTTGTGTTTCCTTATTGATTTTCATTTTGGATGATCTGTCCATTGGTGAAAGTGGGGTGTTAAAGTCCCCTACTATGATTGTGTTACTGTCGATTTCTCCTTTTATGGCTGTTAGTATTTGCCTTCTGTATTGAGGTGCTCCTATGTTGGGTGCATAAATATTTACAATTGTTATATCTTCTTCTTGGATGGATCCCTTGATCATTATGTAGTGTCCTTCTTTGTCTCTTCTAGTAGTCTTTATTTTAAAGTCTATTTTGTCTGATATGAGAATTGCTACTCCAGCTTTCTTTTGGTTTCCATTTGCATGGAATATCTTTTTCCATCCCCTTACTTTCAGTCTGTGTGTGTCTCTAGGTCTGAAGTGGGTCTCTTGTAGACAGCATATATATGGGTCTTGTTTTTGTATCCATTCAGCCAATCAGTGTCTTTTGGTGGGAGCATTTAGTCCATTTACATTTAAGGTAATTATTGATATGTATGTTCCTATTCCCATTTTCTTAATTGTTTTGGGTTCGTTATTATAGGTCTTTTCCTTCGTTGTGTTTCTTGCCTAGAGAAGTTCCTTTAGCATTTGTTGTAAAGCTGGTTTGGTGGTGCTGAACTCTCTCAGCTTTTGCTTGTCTGTAAACGTTTTAATTTCTCCATCAAATCTGAATGAGATCCTTGCTGGGTAGAATAATCTTGGTTGCAGGTTGTTCTCTTTCATCACTTTAAATATGTCCTGCCACTCCCTTCTGGCTTGTAGAGTTTCTGCTGAGAGATCAGCTGTTATCCTGATGGGGATTCCCTTGTGTGTTATTTGTTGTTTTTGCCTTGCTGCTTTTAATATGATTTCTTTGTGTTTAATTTTTGAGAGTTTGATTAATATGTGTCTTGGCGTATTTCTCCTTGGATTTATTCTGTATGGGACTCTCTGTGCCTCCTGGACTTGATTAACTATTTCCTTTCCCATATTAGGGAAGTTTTCAACTATAATCTCTTCAAATATTTTCTAGTCCCTTTCTTTTTCTCTTCTTCTTCTGGAACCCCTATAATTCGAATGTTGGTGCGTTTAATGTTGTCCCAGAGGTCTCTGAGACTGTCCTCTGTTCTTTTCATTCTTTTTTCTTTATTTTGCTCTGCAGCAGTTATTTCCACTATTTTATCTTCCACCTCACTTATCTGTTCTTCTGCCTCAGTTATTCTGCTATTGATCCCATCTAGAGTATTTTTTATTTCATTTTTTGTGTTTTTAATCGATGCTTGATTCATCTTTAGTTCTTCTAGGTCCTTGTTAACTGTTTCTTGCATTTTGTCTATTCTATTTCCAAGATTTTGGATCTGAGAAATAGAATCTTGGATCTTCTTTACCATCATTATTCTGAATTCTTTTTCAGGTAGACTGCCTATTACCTCTTCATTTGTTAGGTCTGGTGGGTTTTTATCTTGCTCCTTCTCCTGCTGTGTGTTTTTCTGTCTTCTCATTTTGCTTATGTTACTGTGTTTGGGGTCTCCTTTTTGCAGGCTGCAGGTTCGTAGTTCCCGTTGTTTTTGGTGTCTGTCCCCAGTGGCTAAGGTTGGTTTAGTGGGTTGTGTAGGCTTCCTGGTGGAGGGGACTAGTGCCTGTGTTCTGGTGGATGAGGCTGGATCTTGTCTTTCTGGTGGGCAGGTCCACGTCTGGTGGTGTGTTTTGGGGTGTCTGTGGACTTTTTATTATTTTAGGCCGCCTCTCTGCTAATGGGTGGCGTTGTGTTCCTGTCTTGCTAGTTGTTTGGCATAGGGTGTCCAGCATTGTAGCTTGCTGGTCGTTGAGTGAAGCTGGGTGCTGGTGTTGAGATGGAGATCTCTGGAAGATTTTCGCCGTTTGATATTATGTGGAGCTGGGAGGTCTCTTGTGGACCAGTGTCCTGAAGTTGGCTCTCCCACCTCAGAGGCACAGCACTGACTCCTGGCTCCTCAATTTGGGATGATTTGTTGTCTATTCATGTATTCCACAGATGCAGGGTACATCAAGTTGATTGTGGATCTTTAATCCGCTGCTTCTGAGGCTGCTGGGAGAGGTTTCCCTTTCTCTTCTTTGTTCTCACAGCTCCTGGGTCTCAGCTTTGGATTTTGCCCCGCCTCTGCGTGTAGGTCGCCGGAGGGCGTCTGTTCTTCGTTCAGACAGGACAGGGTTAAAGGAGCAGCCTCTTCGGGGACTCTGGCTCACTCAGGCCAGGCGGGAGGGAGGGGCACGGAGTGCGGGGCGAGCCTTTTGGGAGGATTGGGGTCTTCTGCCAGCATTCAGTAGGTGTTCTGTAGGATTTGTTCCACGTGTAGCTGTATTTCTGGTGTATCCATGGGGAGGAAGGTGATCTCCGCGTCTTAGTCTTCCGCCATCTTACCCGGAAGTCCCCGGTATTGTCTCTTAAACTGTCCTCAATTCTTTTTATTCTTTTATCTATTTTCTGTTCAGCTTAGGTGATTTTCACTGCTCTGTCTACCAGCTTGCTGATCCATTCCTCTATCATCTTATCTACTGTTGATACCTTCTAGTGTATTTTTCATTTCAGTTATTGTGTTCTTCACCTCTATTTGGTTCTTCTTTATATTTTCTAACTCTTTGTTTAAAAAATTCTATTTTCTCACTCTGTTCAACCATTCTTCTCCCAAGTTCTTTGAGCATTTTTATTATCATTATCTTGAACTCTTTATCAGGTAGATTGCTTATCCCCACTTCACTTAGCTCTTGGGTTTCATCTTGTTTCTTTTTTTCGAACATATTCTTCTATCACCTCATTTTGCCTAATTCACTGTTTTTAATTCTGTGTGTTTTGTGGGTTGGCTATGTTTTCTGATCAAAGGAGAAGTGGCCTTTTGAAGGAGATGTCCTATGCATCCCAGCAGTGCACGCCCCTCTGGTCACCAGAACTCTATGCTCTAGGGGTGCCCCTATGTGGCTGCATGAACCTTCCTTTTGTAGTGGGTGACTTCAGTGGAAGCTCTAGTATGTGTGGCTGGACCCTGGTCCTGTTGGTTGCCAAGCCCTGCCTTTTGCAGAAGCTGCTGACCTGCTGGTGGAGGGGGCCAGGGCCCAGTGGGTCACAGAGCTAGGGCCAGCTGAGCAAAGCCAGGTCCTTGGGTCTCTGGCTAAAGAACCCTGGGTGTCCCACAGCCTGTATTGGCCTGCTGGTGGGAGGGGCTGGTTCCTGACATGGCTGGCTACAGGTTCTGGGGTATCCTGAAGCTAGTGTAGGCCCACTGATTGGTGGGGCTGGATCCCAGGGTGGCTGACTGAATGGCCCAAGGTACCCAAGAGCTGGTGTTGGCCTGCTGTTGGGCAGGATTGGGGTCTAGGGTAGGTGCCAGCCAGCTGGTTGGTGGGCTGTATCCTGGAAGTAGTGCCGGCCCACTGGTGGGCAGACCTGGGTCCCAGGATCTCTGGCTGCAGGACCCTGGGGGTCCCGTAGTTGGTGTTGACCCACTGGTAGGCAGGGCCAAGGAGGTCCTGGGACTGGTGCTTGCCCACTGATGAGTGAGGCTGGTCCTGGGGCCAGTGCTGTCCCACTGGCATGAAGAGCTGGGTGCTGGCACCTCTGGCTGTGGGACCCTGGGTGTCCCAGAATTGGTGTCTGTCTGCTGGTAGTCAGGTCTCTGTGTGGTCCCTCTGGAGGATGGAGCTATGTCCCGGGGTGGCTGGGAGCCCAGGGGGTCCTAAGGCAGCCAGGCTGCTGGTGGGTGGGGCTGTGTCCTTGCCTGACTAGCTACTTGTCCTGAGGTGTCCCAGTACTGGTGCACACAGGCTAGTGGGCAGGGCCAGGTCCCAGTACTAATAAGCTAGAGGAAAGATACCAAAATGGCTCTTGCAGCACCAGTGTCTTTGTGGTAGAACAAGCGGCCAAAAGTGGCTGCCCACCAGCATCTCTGTCCCCAGGGTGAGCTCCAGTTGCCTCCTACCTCTCTAGGAGGTTCTCCAAGACCAGCAGTTGGGTCTGACCCAGGCTCCTTTAAAATTACTGCTTCTGCCCTGGGCCCTGGAGCATGTGAGATATTGTACGCATCCTTTAAGAAGAGTGGAGTCTCTATTTCTTTCTTTTTTTTTTGGCCGCACTGTGCAGCATGTGGGATCTTAGTTCCCCAGCCAGGGATTAAACCTGCATCCCCTGCATTGGAAGTACAGAGTCTTAACCACTTGACTGCCAGGGGAGTCCAAGGAGTCTCTATTTCTTACAGCCCTCTGGCTCTACCCAAAGTTAGCCCTACTGGCCTTCAAATCTAAACGTTCTGGGGGCTCGTGTTCTCCTACGACTACCTTCTGAGATATTATTCAGTCTGTTTCACAGATGAGGAAACTAAACTCAAAGAACTGGGAATCTAATAACCAACAGCCCCTGTGCCAAAGAGTTCACAACTGAGTACAGAAGAAAGACATCAGAAAAGTAACTTCACCTCCCTACAGTTTTATCAGGTGGTTCCCAGTGTGCCTTTGCTCACTACAGTTAAAATCTGATTGCTACATTGTAATCATGATGGTCTCATGTGGGGCTGGACAGGAAAAGGTGGAGGTTTTTCTTGCTATCTGTAATGTTTCGTCCTATTCATTTTGGCATATTTCACAGGTCCCATATGTACTCTTTACACTAACTGCCCTTGTATCCTAGAGCTATCTACATCAGAGACTTTTATTCTTGGTTTTATTATCCAGTGTTTACTATATACACACTGCAACTTATCACAATTTAGCAACCCTAGAAAATATATTTGTTGTGAGAGCCAGGAATTAATGCAGATAGAGTGATGAATGACACAATAGTCCTTTCAAAAGAGAACTGCGGTGGGGAGTAATTTGTATTCCTGGTGGGGGGGAAGTATCAGGCTTAATATCTAGTTGCTTGAGGTGGATTTCTTTCTCCCACATTGGGATTCAATTTTCAGGAATCCTATTCAGCCCTTCTCTTTCCTTGATGCTGAAATGGATACAATTGTGTTTCCCCAGGACCTGGTCAGCAGAGATTTGGATTGGCTAATTGTGTTCATTCCAGCAGACCGCCAGCACGGGCACAATTTGAATATGCGTGTAATTCTATTCTGTAGTATTGTTGTCACAAATGATACATATAAGGAATTGAAAAATCTGTCCCATGACTTTCTAGTAATTCAAAACAAGCCTGTTTTTCCAGCACCACTATTCCTGCCCTGGCACCCATCTCCCCTCCTTTATTTGTGGTTAGCCAGCAGTGAAAGGGGCAGGGGAACAGGCTTAATGGTGGCAACTTTGGTCACTGTGTTAATGATCTACTCACTTACTAGCTGCCTGAGCTTGGACACATTGCCTGATTTTGAAAAATCTCCATATCTCTCAGGTAAAATACATATAATAATAGTGCCCAAATTGTAGGTTTTTGTGACTGATTAAATACAGTGCTAAAAACGTAAGGTAGATAGCTAGTGGGAAGCAGCCGCATAGCACAGGGAGATCAGCTCGGTGCTTTGTGACTGCCTGGAGGGGTGGGATAGGGAGGGTGGGAGGGAGGGAGACGCAAGAGGGAAGAGATGTGGGAACAGATGTATATGTATGACTGATTCACTTTGTTATAAAGCAGAAACTAATAAAAAAAAATACAGTGCTAAGCACAGCACATGTCCTATAGTCAGTGCTTAATAAATACTAGCAAATATTATTATTATTCTATCATGATATCACCATCCAATAGACAGCTGAGACTGAAGGCAAGACATGGAGCAGGAAAAAGCCTAGGAGTAGGTTTGAAGCAGAGCAAGCCAAGGACAACACCATGACAACAGACTGTTGTTCCTCCACACTTCTTGCCAATCCTGATGCTGAAATGCATACAAATCTTGGTTTATGAATAAAACTTCACTTATCCATAATTCGCAATCAAGGTGTAGGCATGAAAAAAATAGAGGATCTTTTCATCTGCCTTTCTACGTATGGACAAACAGCAGGGTACAGAGAGACGGGTAGAAGGGTTGAGTGGATCCTTCGCTTGTGCCCCAAGAACGTACAGGCATTGCTACCAGCAGTTCAAAGGACTAGCAGCTCTCCTTTCCTTCAACCTGGGACACTGACCTATCGCTGCCTACCATGTGATCAGGAAAGATTAGAAGTAAGTTTGATTTTCAAAAGGGAGCAGTATAAACTTGGAGGAAAATATAGTTTTCATATAACAGGTAATTGTGTTAGAAGAAAGTATATCAGATAAATTGTACAGCCTATTTGCAGAGAAGTATGTCATTACCTGGTGGCAATAAATATAGGTGCCATGTGGTACAAGTATCATTTGGCACACTCAACCTAAGGCTCATGGACCTGATGTCCATGGTAGGCTTGGTCGTAGGTGAGCTTCTTCTCTCTCAGGGAGACAACATGTTTGGGTCCCTACATATTCCTTTCCATTTCTTACCAGGAGTCCAATTTTGAGTTAATACAGCCCTTGGATCTATATCAGGATAATAAAGAATTACTGTCTGTAATGGCACCTTTGTATCACAGCAGCAGCCACGTCACAGTATGTTTGTACTTCTCCCTCCCCAGAACTGCTCTCTCCTCTTTTAAAGGAAGAGAAACAATATGAGGCAGGGTCACAACAACACATCAGTGAAGCTTAACCAGAATAAATGGAAAGAGAACTTGGCAGCAGGTATTATAGAACACTCAGGCTCCTTGATTAACTGTGTGTTTGAAAGTAAGTAGGAGGGTAAAGATGGGAAGAGGAAGAAAACTCACTGCCTATTTACCACTCATCACTGTTTCCCCAAAGAGCCCTAAACCTACACTTTACCTAGCCTTCTAGGATTGAGCATCGATCCATTCATTAGCGCATTCAACAACTATTGATTAATTATGCTCTACATGCAAAACACTGGGAATTCAGCAAGAACAAAACAGAAAAATATCTCTGCCTGAGAAAAGTAGTAGATAGGATTAGAGATTTAATGTGAGTGTGGGATGTGGAGTGAGGCAGGCAGGAAGGCTGGACATATAGGCCACGATAAGGACTTTGGATTTTACTTTGAATGGTATGGGAAAGCATGGAAGGTTCTAAGCAGAGGAATGACATCATCTGACTTACATTTTAATAGGATCACTCTGGCTACCATGGTGATTTTAGCCTAAGGAGTCACAAGGGCAGAAGCAGGAGAAGGGTTATGAAGTTACTGAAGTCATCCACATAGGACATGATGATAGTTTCTGCCAGGGATGGAAGTTAGGGGGTCATAATTTGGGTGTCATCATTATATAAATGGCATCTGAAGCCTTTAGAAATAATGAGATCACTTGGGGAGTGACTTCAGCCAACAACTGAAGACTGGGGCACTCCAATGTCTAGAGGACAGAGAGGTGAGGAAGAAACAGCAAAAGAAACTGAGGAGGAATAGCTATAAGGATCAAAGCTATTCTAAAAGCCCAATTTAAAAATTTATTTCAAATATTTCTGCTTAATCAAATAGGATGAGAACTGAGATATAATCTTTGGTTTTATCATCTTGTAGGTCATTTGAGACCTTGATAAGGCAGTTTTAGTGGAGTGGTGGGAGGAGAGTGTTAAGATCATTGTTTGGGAGACCAGGAGGGGGAATGGAAAAGGGAAATAAAATATGGTTGTTGGGCAGCCTTAAGGACCCACTTGAGCTGATGGCAATGACTTTAACAAAGACAGGTCAGTGTGGCTTTCTCCAGCCACACTTAGCTGCATGGGTGCTCGTGAAGAGGGGCCAGAGTGTTAGGTAGAGCCAAGGTTGTGGTTTGCCAAGCAAGTATGATGACGTAAGAGAGGGGCAGGGGATTTGAGAGTGTGTGAAAGGGACTCATTATAGTGATAGATCATGGAATTTAAGCTACACAAAGGAAAGTGGAGGGGAGTGAGAATAGTGAGAAGTTCATAGCATCAATAAGCTAAAGGAAGAATGACACTGAAGGATGCTTGACTTGGGTACCAAAGGAAAAGAGTAGGAATTTAGGTTAAAGCATGGTATGTTTGAGATTGAGATTACAGAGGATTGCATTTGCTGATAATGAAGAGTTCTGGAGTATGGAATGATTGGCTGGCATGGATAAAATAGGTCAGCATTTGTGCTAAAAAATAAAACTTTATTAAAACTTTCATTAACCCACAAAATTGTCATTGGCCCTCTTAATACTTAAAATTGTCTTGTTACCGTATGTTCCTATTCCCGTTGACTGATATAGCCTAGCCTAATAGCACAATTATCAGACCTTTTTGAAATCCATCTTCAAACTATTGATAGAGCACATAGGAAAGGTTTTGGGTACTTTGCCTGGCAACTACTTTAATATGGCTTTATTCAAACCATGTGGTACACAAAATAATCACTCAATGAATAGTAGTTATGGTTATTGTTGCTGTTCTTATTCCTTTTATTCATCGACGTACACAGCCTTCCCTGGACTAACATGAAACCATCGTAATCAGAATTTCAGTTCTTCTCTCCTTGTGATTTTTCATAATTTTACATTCCAGAAACCAGTTAGATAAAAATCCCAGTGGTCCTTTACTTAAGCAATCAATTCAGGCTTAAAAAGTATGTGGAATATCAGAATGTATGTGAAAAGATAGTACCGTTTAAGTAATTGACTCCTGGGTCAATCTGCTCAAAGTAAACGAAGTCAGACAATTTGGGCAATTTCTGCCTTTAACTGTAATTGAGACAAAAATGGGTAACTACAAGTTAGTGAGCCCAGGATTCTTAGGCAGCAGAGGAATATGCCCAGGCAGAGAGAGTAGGCCTGTCCTCCACGGCAGCTCCTGGACTCATCTGCAGAAATCAAACCCAGAAGAGAACTTGCCTAGTCGTGTTCCCTGTCCACCTCCCTATGTACCCTGGCCACTGCCCTGAGAAGGTCTGACAAAAGTATCAGGAAGGGATTACTGACTTTTGCAGCTGCAAGGAAATTGGTCCATGCAAGAGAAGGGTGCTTACCAATATAGCGAGTCAAATTGGTAGAGCCATTAATAATTTCATATGTTGGGATTTGGTCCAAAGGAGAACAGTGTAGCTGGTATCAGGTAAAATATAGATGAGGGCCTGAGAATAGTAAGGAGGCACATCTGGAAACCTGAGGTGGGTGGGGCTCAGCCTTTCTTTTCTGTTGCTCACTGTGTTTGGGGTTAGAACACTCTGCCAGGAAAAGTCAGGTCTGGGAGGACGACAGACTGTTGATGTTGGGGGGAAGGACAGGGAAACAGGAAACTCTCTAAACATCCATCATCTCATGCAATCATCACAACCATCTCATGAAGCTGATATTGATATTATCTCTATTTTACAGCTGAAGAAACTGAAAAGTAGCTTGCTCAAGATTACTCAGCTAGTTCAGTGGCAGAACAGAGCTCATGTATGCCTCACTCCAAAGTCTGTAACTTTCACAACACTACTTTGAGTCCCCTCCATGACAAACTCCTAAGAGCTTACAATGGGTGGGGGCAGTGTGTTAGGCCATGTGTCTATTTAATACAATCTCCTCAATTCACTGAGAAGGAAGAAGAGGCTTAAAAAGTGACACGCCTAAGCTCACACAACTGGTACACACTGAGGTCAGCACCAGAACGCCCTATTTTTCTTGAGCCCTAACCTTCCTGGAGTGATAGTCAAACAGGAAGAAAGGAGAACAGTTAGCCCCCTTGCCCTGGGCCTACATGATGACAATCAACATTTGCACAACTCTTTATAATTACAGCATTTCCACATACAATTATTTCATTTAAGCCTCTTACAACTCATGCAGGCATTCAGTCATATTATTTCCATTTTTCACATGAAAAAGATCCTCAGAAAGGCTACCTGACTCTCCCTATAATACTTAACTAGTTAACCATGAAGGAGAGCCACATTTTTGATCTTTTAACTGTAGATCAAATTCAACATTTGTTGAGCAGTTCCTATATGTCGAGCACTGTGATAAGGACTGGGAATGTAGAGGTTAATGAGGCCCAGATTTGGTTCTGAAGGAGCTCATAGCCTAATAAGGGATGCAGCCAAATATACCAGAAAATTACAGTGGGAGGCACCAAGCCCTTATTCCTCGTAATCAACACAACCACAGCATTCTGATGGGGAATTTGGAAATGAAGTCTCCCTTAACAGAACGATTAAGGTATAGGTCGTAGGACTCCTTTATTATATCCCAGGCTTTGTCAACAGCAATGTTTTTTTTTTTGTATGTGTGAAAAGTAAAGTATAACCAAGTTCCCACTGAAGCAAAGAGGGAGTTGATTGCTGGATAGAAGGACAATTTTTTTCAGGGTTTTAGTATCTTCCTATTGTTACCTCAAATATCTTGACACTTTTATGGTCAAGGCATCATGCTTCTCTACTGCCCAAGTTTCTCTCAGAAACTATTAGGCCTAGAGAAGGAAGTTTGTATCCTTGATAAAAAAAAGAAAGTAAAAAAAGAAAGACTTTAGAACTGTGAAAGAATGGTAAAGAGGGGAAGGACACAGCTTTGCATGGGTTACAATTTTTTCAAAGTCTCTGATGAGAAAAAAAACAAAGTAACATTTTCATAAAAATCTTTTTTTGGAAGGCAGCCAGACAGGCAGGGTCAACTCTAGACTTGGAGGCCAGCCTCCTTGACTATTTTGGGATTTCCAAGAGGGAAAGCTGCAGGGATGAAGCACAGCTGAATAAGAGGAAGCCAAGAGTTTCATCAGCAAAGACTTCATCTTGACTTGTTTTGCAGGGGAAGCAAAGGTGGGGAGGCCCTTTGCTCTCCCCCAGGGATGTGCTGAATATTCAAAAATATTAATTTTGGAAAACAGTGTCTACAATTTTGAAAACAAGCTAACTAAGCCAGAACTATTGTTGATTAGATTGGCAGAAAATCCCTCTGAACCCCCTGAGGATGCCCATTCCAAGTCCCCACAGCCCTTCAACAGAAAATCAAAATGACATAACATACAGACTAGGAAATACTCAGCCAAATGGATTGCAACCTCTAGGCACCCCCAAATATCTAACACAAACCATAATTTAGCATTTGGAGGTAGCCCAGACTTTTTAATAACTACAAAGGAAGTAAAAGCTTTATTTGACTATCCACAAACCCTTTGCTACAAGTTTAGGTATCATGTTTTCATTCTTGCAGATGGTCCTTCCAGAATACAGAGCCAACTCCACACTACAATGTCCTCAGCACTTACATGAACTTTGATGCCTTGTTTCCCCACCCCCAAAATGCCAGGTTTAATCCTACTGCCCAGCACCCCACTCTGACTCACCAGTGCTAGGCCAAGCTTTCTTTGTATCCCCCCAATTTAGAGCTTGCCTGCCCAACTCCCTTGACCCCTTCTGCTTAGTAGCTGCTCATTTGAATGTATAAATGTGTAGATAGCAAGAGTGGCTTAATGTGTTTTTTTTCTCCTAGAAGTATTCATATTTTTAACTCTAGAATTAATGCATTAACTCAAAGGAATGACTACTTATTAGTGTAACTTTGAGTAAACAGGGAAGATTACAGAGGGTGTCTGAATGCAGAAGGTATCTTCGTCATTCCCTTATATTAGAACACAGAGATAGTTACTTGATCTCTTTCTGGATAAATTCAATTCTACTTCTATACGTACATTGAAGGAAATATTTTGGGGTCTTCCCTGGTGGCGCAGTGGTTAAGAGTCTGCTTGCTAATGCGGGGGACACGGGTTTGAGCCCTGGTCCGGGGGGATCCCGCGTGCTGTGGAGCAACTAGGCCCGTGCGCCACAATTGCTGAGCCTGAGCTCTGGAGCCCGCGAGCCACAACTACTGAGCCCATGTGCCACGGCTACTGAGGCCTGCACGCCTGGAGCCCGTGCTCAGCAATGAGAGAGGCCACCGCAATGAGAGGCCTGCATGCTATGGTGGGGAGTAGCCGCGGCTCACCCCAGCTGGAGGGGGCCTGCGTGCAGTGGCAAGGACACAGTGCAGACAAAAATAAAATAAATAGGGCTTCCCTGGTGGCGCAGTGGTTGAGAATCTGCCTGCTAATGCAGGGGACACAGGTTCGAGCCCTGGTCTGGGAGGATCCCACATGCCGTGGAGCAACTGGGCCCGAGAGCCACAACTACTGAGCCTGCGCATTTGGAGCCTGTGCTCCGCAACAAGAGAGGCCGCGATAATGAGAGGCTCACGCACCGCGATGAAGAGTGGCCCCCGCTTGCCGCAACTAGAGAAAGCTCTCGCACAGAAACGAAGACCCAACACAGCCAAAAATAAATAAATAAAATAAATAAAAATTTAAAAATTTCCTTCTTTTTATTTTATTTTATTTTTTATTTTTTTATTATTAGTTTCTGCTTTATAACAATGTGAATCAGTCATACATATACATCTGTTCCCACATCCCTTCCCTCTTGCATCTCCCTCCCTCCCACCCTCCCTATCCCACCCCTCCAGGCGGTCACAAAGCACTGAGCTGATCTCCCTGTGCTATGCGGCTGCTTCCCACTAGCTATCTAACTTATGTTTGGTACTGCATATATGTCCATGCCTCTCTCTTGCTTTGTCACAGCTTACCCTTCCCCCTCCCCATATCCTCAGGTCCATTCTCAAGTAGGTCTGTGTCTTTATTCCTGTTTTACCCCCGGGTTCTTCATGACTTTTTTTTTCTTAAATTCCATATATATGTGTTAGCATACGGTATTTGTCTTTCTCTTTCTGACTTCACTCTGTATGACAGACTCTAGGTCTATCCCCCTCATTACAAATAGCTCAGTTTCATTTCTTTTTATGGCTGAGTAATATTCCATTGTATATATGCGCCACATCTTCTTTATCCATTCATCCGATGATGGACACTTAGGTTGTTACCAGCTCCGGGCTATTGTGAATAGAGCTGCAATGAACATTTTGGTACATGTCTCTTTTTGAATTATGGTTTTCTTAGAGTATATGCCTAGTAGTGGGATTGCTGGGTCCTATGGTAGTTCTATATGTAGTTTTTTAAGGAACCTCCATACTGTTCTCCACAGTGGCTGTATCAATTTACATTCTCACCAACAGTGTAGTAGGGTTTCCATTTCTCCACATCCTCTTCAGTAGTTATTACTTGTAGACTTTTTGATGATGGCCATTCTGACTGGTGTGAGGTGATACCTCACTGTAGTTTTGATTCGTATTTCTCTAATAATTAGCGATGTTGAACATCTTTTCATGTGCCTGTTGGCCATCTATATGTCTTCTTTGGAGAAATGTCTATTTAGATATTCTACCCATTTTTGGATTGGGTTGTTTGTTTTTTGATATCGAGCTGTATGAGCTGCTTGTGTATTTTGGAGATTAATCCCTTGTTGGTAACATCATTTGCAAATATTTTCTCCCATTCCATGTGTTGTTTTTTCATTTTGTTTATGGTTTCCTTTGCTGTGCAAAAGCTTTTAAGTTTAATTAGGTCCCATTAGTTTATTTTTGTTTTTATTTTCATTATTGTATGAGGTGGATCCAAAAAGATATTGCTGCAATTAGTGTCAAAGTGTGTTCTGCCTGTGTTTTCCTCTAAGAGTTTTATAGTACCCAGTCTTACCTTTAGATCTTTAATCCATTTTCAGTTTATTTTTGTATATGGGTTAGAGAATGTTCTAGTTTCATTCTTTTACATGTGGCTGTCCAATTTTCCCAGCACCACTTATTGAAGCGATTGTCTTTTCTCCATTGTATATTCTTGCCTCCTTTGTTGTAGATTAATTAGCCATAGTTGCGTGGGTTTACTTCTGGGCTTTCTATACTGTTCCATTGATCTAAACGTCTGTCTTTGTGCCAGTACTATACTGTTTTGATGACTGTAGCTTTGTAGTGTAGTCTGAAGTCAGGGAACCTGATTCCTCCAGCTTTGTTTTTCTTTCTCAAGATTGCTTTGGCTATTCAGGGTCTTTTGTGTTTTCATATAAATTAAAAAATTTTTTGTTCTAGTTTTGTGAAAAATTCCATTGGTAATTTCATAGGGATTGCATTGAATCTGTAGATTGCTTTGGGTAGTATAGTCATTTTCACAGTATTAAGTCTTCTAATCCAAGACCATGGTATATCTTTCCATCTGTTTGTGTCATCTTTGATTTCTTTCATCAGTGTCTTATAGTTTTTGGAGTACAGGTCTTTTGCCTCCGTAAGTAGGTTCCTAGGTGTTTTATTCTTTTTGATGTGATGGTAAATGGGATTGTTTTCTTAATTTCTCTTTCTGATCTTTTGTTGTTAATGTATAGAAATGCAACAGATTTTCATGTATGAATTTTGTATCCTGCAAATTTACCAAATTCATTGATGAGCTCTAGTACTTTCCTGGTAGAATCTTTAGGATTTTCTATATATAGTATCATGTTATATGCAAAGAGTGACAGTTTTGTTTCTTCTTTTCCAATTTGGTTTCCTTTTATTTCTTTTTCTTCTCTGCCATGGCTGATACTTCCAAAAGTAAGTTGAATAAACGTGACGATAGTGGACATCCTTGTCTTGTTCCTGATCTTAGGGGACATGTTCTCAACGTTTCACCATTGAGTATGAGGTTAGCTGTGCATTTGTCATATATGGCCTTTATTATGTTGAGGTAGGTTCCCTCTATGCCCACTTTCTGGAGAGTTTCTATCATAAATGGGTGTTGAATTTTGTCAAAAACTTTTTCTGTATCTACTGAGATGATCATATGGTTTTTATTCTTCTATTAATGTGGTGTATCACACTGATTGATTTGCAGATATTGAAAAATCTTGCATACCTGGGATAAATCTCACTTGATCATGTATATGATTCTTTTAATGTATGGTTGGATTTGGTTTGCTAGTATTTTGTTGAGGACTTTTGCATTTAAGTTTATCAGTGATATTGGCCTGTAATTTTCTTTTTGTGTGTGTGTGGTATCTTTGTCTGGTTTTGGTATCAGGGTAATAATGGCATCATAGAATGAGTTTGGGAGTATTCCTTCCTCTGCAACTTTTTGGAATAGTTTCAGAAGGATAGGTGTTAGCTCTTCTCTAAGTGTTTGATAGAATTCACCTGTGAAGCCATCTGGTCCTCGACTTTTATTTGTTGGAAGATTTTTAATCACAGTTTCAATTTCAGTACTTGTGATTGGTCTATTCATATTTTCTATTTCTTCCTGGTTCAGTCTTGGGAGATTGTACCTTTCTAAGGAGTTGTCCATTTCTTCTAGGTTGTCCATTTTATTGGCATATGGTGGCTTTTAGTAGTCTCATGATCCTTTGTATTTCTGTGGTGTCTGTTTTAATTTCTCCTTTTTCATTTCTAATTTTATTGATTTGAGCCCTCTCACTTTTTTTTTCTTGATGTGCCTGGCTAAAATTGTTTATGTTTTCAAAGAAACAGCTTTTAGTTTAACTGATCTTTTCTATTGTTTTCTTCATCTCTATTTCATTTATTTCTGCTCTGATCTTTATGAGTTCTTTCCTTCTGCTAACTTTAGGTTTTGTTTGTTCTTCTTTCTCTAGTTGCTTTGGGTGTAAGGCTTGGTTGTTTACTTGAAATTTTTCTTGTTTCCTGAGGCATGATTATATTGCTAAAAACTTCCCTCTTAGAATGGCTTTTGATGTGTCCCATAGGTTTTTGTTTTCATTTGTCTCTAGGTATTTTCTGGTTTCCTCTTTGATTTCTTCAGTGATCCATTAGTTGTTTAATAGCATATTGTTTAGCCTCCACGTGTTTGTGTTTTTTACAGTTTTTTTCTTACAGTTGATTTCTAATCTCATAGTGTCATGGTTGGAAAAGATGCTTGATATGATTTCAATGTTGGTAAATTTACCAAGGCTCATTTTATGGCCCAGCATGTGATCTATCCTGGAGGATGTTTTATGAACACTTGAAAAGAATGTTTATTCTGCTGTTTGCAGATGGAATGCTCTATAAATATCAGTTAAGTCCATCTATCTAATGTGTTATTTAAGACCTGTGTTTCCTTATTGACTTTCTCTCTGGATGATCTGTCCATTGATGAAAGTGGGGTGTTAAAGTCCCCCACTGTTATTGTGTGACTGTAGATTTCTCACTTTATGTCTGATAATATTTGCCTTATATATTGAGATGCTCCTATATTGGCTGCATATATATTTACAATTGTTACATCTTCTTGAATTGACCCCTTGATCATTATGTCATGTCCTTCTTTTTCTCTTTTTTTTTTTTAAGGGGGAAAGGTCTTTTTTTTTTTAAATAAATTTATTTATTTTTGGCTGCTACTCTTCATTGCAGTGCGTGGGCTTCTCATTATGGTGGCTTCTTTTGCAGAGCATGGGCTCTAGGTGTGCAGGCTTCAGTAGTTGCAGCACGTGGGCTCAGTAGTTGTGGTTCACAGGCTCTAGAGCATAGGTTCAGTAGTTGTGGTGCACGGGCTTAGTTGCTCCGCAGCATGTGGGATCTTCCCAGACCAGGGCTCGAACCAGTGTCTCCTGCATTGGAAGGCAGATTCTTAACCACTGTTCCACCAGGGAGTCCCCTTCTTTTTCTCTTGTAACAGTCTTTATTTTAAAGTCTATTTTCTCTGATATGAGTATTGATACTATAGCTTTCTTTTGATTTCCATTTCCATGGAATTCCTCTTTCTATCCCTTCCCTTTCATCTGTATGTGTCCATAGATCTGAAGTGGGTCTCTTGTAGACAGCATATATATGGGTCCTGTTTTTATCCATTCAGCCAGTCTATGTCTTTTGGTTGGAGCATTTAGTCATTTACGTTTAAAGTATTTACCAATATGTATGTTCTTATCGCCATTTCATTAATTGTTTTGGATTTGTTTTTGTAGGTCTTTTTTCTTACCTTCCTCTTTTATTTTCTTCTCCTGTGACTTGATGACTGTCTTTAATGTTGTGTTTGGATTCCTTTTTCTTTTTTGTGTGTATATCTATTGTAGATTTTTGGTTTGCATTTACCATGAGGTTTTTAATATAGCAGTCTATGTATATACAAGATAGTTTTAAGTTGCTGGTCTCTTAATTTCAAATTCATTTCCAATATCCTGCATTTGTGCTCTCCTCACAATTGCTGGTACTGATATTATATTTGTGTGTGGATGATTTCCTACATTTACTGTATGTTTGCCTTTACTGGTGAGCTTTCCCATTTGCCATTTTCTTGTTTCTAGTTGTGGCCTTTTCTTTTCTGCCTAGAGAAGTTCCTTTAGCATTTTTTGTAAAGCTGGTTTGGTGGTGATGAATTCCCTTAGCTTTTGCTTGTCTGTAAAACTTTTTATTTCTCCATTGAATCTGAACAAGAGCCTTGCTGGGTAGAATATTCTTGGTTGTAGGTTTTTCCCTTTCATCACTTTAAATATATCAAGCCACTCCCTTCTGACCTGCAGAGTTTCTGCTGAAAAATCAGCTGATAACATTTTGGAGATTCCCCCATATGTTATTTGTTGCTTTTCCCTTGTTGTATCTTTAATTTTTGTCAGTTTGGTTAATATGTGTCTCAGCATGTTCCTCCTTGGATTTATCATGTATGGACCTCTGTGTTTCTTGGACTTGAGTAACTGTTTCCTTTCCCATGTTAGGAACATTTTCAGCTATTATCTCTTCAAATATTTTCTCAGGCCCTTTCTCTCTTCTCCTTCTGGGACCCCTATAATGCAAATGTTCATGCATTTAATGTTGTCTCAGAGGTTTCTTAAACTGTCATTTATTTTTATTCCTTTTTCTTTATTCTTTTCTGCAGCTGTGATTTCCACCATTCTGTCTTCCAGCTCACTTATCCATTCTTCTGCCTCATTTATTCTGCTGTTCCTTCTAGTGTATTTTCCATTTCAGTTATTGTATTATTCAACTCTCTTTGTTGGTTCTTTATATAGTCTAACTCTTTGTGAAACATTTCTTGTACCTTCTTGGTCTGTGCTTCCATTCTTTTTCTGAGATCTTGGGTCATCTTTACTATCATTACTCTTCATTCTTTTTTGGGTAGATTGCCTATCTCCATTTCACTTAATTGTTCTTCTGGGGGTTTATCTTGTTCCTTCATCTGGAACATATTCTTCTGCCATCTCATTTTTCTAACTTTCTGCGTTTGCTGTCTTCATTCCTCAGGCTGCAGGATTGTAGTTCCTTCTACTTCTGGTGTCTGCACTCTGGTGGGAGAGGCTGGTCTAAGAGGCTTGTGCAAGCTTCCTGGTGGGAGAGACTGGTGCCTGCCCACTGGTAGGTGGAGCTGGATCTTGACCTTCTGGTGCACAGGGCCATGTCAGTGGGTGTGTTTAGAGGTGACTGTGGGCTCAGGAAGAATTTAGGTGCCTGTCAGCTGATGGGTGGAGCTGTGTTCCCATCTTGTTGGTTGTTTGGCCTGAGATGTCCCAGCACTGGGGCCTACATGCTGTTGGGTGGGGCCAGGTCTTGATGTCAAGAAGGCAGCTTCCAGAAGAGCTCACTCCAATGAGTACTCCCTGGTACATCCACCACCAGTGTCCTTGTCCCCACAGTGAGCCACAGCCACACCCCCACATCCCCAGGAGACACTCCAAGACCAGCAGGTAGGTCTGGCCCAGGCTTCTATGAAGTCACTGCTTTTTGCCTGGGTCCTGGTGTGCACAAGACCTTGTGTGTGCCCTCCAAGAGTGGAGTTTCTGTTTTCCCCAATCCTGTGGAGTTTCTGTGATCAAGCCCTGCTGGTCTTCAAAGCCAAATGCTCTGGGGGCTCCTCTTCCTGATGCCAGACCCCCAGACTGGGGAGCCTGACGTCTGGCTCAGAACTCTCACTCCTGTGGGAGAACCTCTGCAATATAATTTTTTCCAGTTTGTGGTTCAGAGACCCGGCAGGTATAGGATTTGATTGTATCACAAATTCGCCCCTCTTACCATCTCGTTGTGGCTTTTTCTTTGTCTTTGGTTGTAGACTGTACCTTTTTTGGTAGGTTCTGTCTTTTTTGTCAATGGTTTTTCAGCAGTTACTTGTGATTTTGGTGTTTTCCTGAGAGGAGGTGAGCTCGAGTCCTTCTACTCTGTGGATTTGGCATTGACAGAGGCTGTGATTGATGAGATGTGGGAAAATAAAGACAGATGATGGTACTATCGACATTTGGGGCCAGATAATTCTTTGTTTTGGGGGGCTGTCCTATGCACCATAAGATATTTAACAGCATCTCTTACCCACTAGATACCATTAGCACCACAGTCACAGTCATAACAATCAAAACTGACTCCAGACATGACCATTTGTCCCTTTGGGGGCAAAATAACTCCAGGTTGAGAACCACTGATATTAGAAGAATTTCAACACATATAAATAAGGCATTCACATGGTATTCCCCTGGCCTTAAGGCTTGTTTCAGGAATGAGCATAACACATAAAATTCACATTAAGAAATAACAAAAAATGTTTCCTGGGAGTTTCTAGGAAATCATTCTGTGCCCCAAAAGAGAGACACAAGAAGAGATGGCTTTTGCTCTTCTGAATATCATTGTGTGTTGATGTGAAGTCCAGATCTACTGCAGCCATTTTGCACCCAGCTAATTCATGTGGGAGTATAGACCTGGAGCCACTGACCATTGTTCTACTCCTGGTTTCCCAATTACATGAGTCTCAAACCTCCCTTGTGATTTAACCCAGTTTGCGTTGGATTTTCTGTTACCTGCAGCCAGAGACTTCTAACCTACACAGTGACTTTGGCAGGATCCATTCCAGAGGAGTTTTTAGGGGCAGAAGTCAGACTGGGGTGGTGTGAGGATTGAATGAGAGGTGAAGCAGAGAAGACAGTGAGAGAGCCTCTTTCAAAAAGCTTAGCAGAGAAAGAATGACATAGATAAGGCAGTAGATAGGGGGTAGAGTTTGACAGTAGTATAATTGTTTAATCAAATATGTGGAGGACTTGAGCTTGTTTAAACGCTAATGGGAAGGGGCCAGTAAAAAGAAGAGGCTGCAAATAGAGCCAGGAGAGAAACTTTTTCATAGAGAGAAGTATCTCAGGAAAGAGAAGGGGGAAAATGATGAGATTCTGGAATAGGTGGAGGAGGAAGAAGAGTTCTCCCATCCTGACATCAGGGATGGAAAAGGAGATGCAGATAAATTTGTAGTGAGGAGGCAAGATGTCAGGAAGGTTCATTTTTGATCATCTCAATTTTCCTGTGAAGTATCAGGGAGAGAGGAGAAGATGTGGACAAAATTCTAAGGAGCTATCCAGCTATAAGGCGCTATTTCGTACTTACGTAAGTTGGGGCTATAATCAGCTCATTGGGATCGCATCTCTTTGGCAAAATGAGTACTTTTCACTCTCCACCTTGTAAAAGATGCCCTAGCGACAGACTTAAGAAAGAGAGATATCTGAGAGTGGCAGCAAGCCTGTGATTCATGTAATGAAAATTGCAAAGGTCAAAAAAGGCTCCCCAAATTCTGGGCTTCTTCTCCTTGGTGACCTATGTTGTCCACTCTAGACCCTTTTTCTGAGATGGAGTTCAGAGTTTGGGGAGTCATTATGGCTATTGGTCGCTGAACAAATGTGATAAACAGCTGGGTAGAGTCCATCTTAACATGACTTTTCTCTCAAACCTCTTGTCTGAACTTTAATAATCGAATGTTTGGAAATCATTAGGTAGCTGCCTTGACTTGTTTAACTCGATGGCCTGAGACATTTCATCAAGCTGACACAGTATTTATGTCTTAATAACACAGTAACATTTAGTGAGCACCGTGGTTTCGGAAGGATTTATGCCTGGTCTGCAATTGGAGGATGATTTATGTGCAAGTGAGGGGTAGAGTTATGAGAGACACCCTGTATCCTGATGCTGGATTGCTTTCCATGGGGGTGGAGAGAAGATGGCAGTGTTCACTCCCTGACGTTTTTCCTTGATAGTTTTTTCATTATAATAAAATGAGAAGTCTGAAATAGTTCCCTTTTCTCTGCAAAATATTTCCAATCACTCTGGTTCCCATTAAATTCTGGATCAGTCTTGGTCAAGACAAGGGTGAAAGCAGTCATAGGAACTCAACACCAGACAAGATTCTTCAGTTTTCCCATCACTGATTTGACCTTGCTGAAGGGAATGTGCAATAGGCATGCTGTGTGCATCTAGGTGCAGAAAGCCTCAGTGTGAAGGTCACTAGATACTTTTCTCATCTGTGCTGATACACACAACAAATCAGCTAGTGGGTCCCCAGGATGCCAGGGAGGTCACAGTCAACACTGGGAGGTGGCTCCCTAGAGACATCAATGTGGAGGAGTCCCCAGTGGTTCAGAGCATGGGCTTTGCAGTCAGCATGCCTGAAACTGTGTCCTGGCTGCACTGTTATCTAGCTGTGCAACGTTGGGCCCATTATTTAATCTTCGTGCCTCAACTGCCTCACTTAAAAATTGGGGCAATAATACCTAACTCAGGGAGTTGTTCTGAGAAAATTTCACTCTAAGAATTTCCAAAATTCCAGTAGTAGAATAATCAAAAGGGGAAAAAAGAAGTAGAAGCAGAGGTGAACAAGCTTATTTTTAGCCTCAGAAAACGTTGGAAGAGCAAAAAGAGAATTGGACTTAGAGTTTGAAGTCCTGGTTTAACTTCTAGCTCTTCTTTGCTCACTATGGAAATGATAAACATGCATTCCATGTGGCTGTTGTGAGAAATACATAAGAAATCATTTATGAAAGCACCTAATACTTGGCAGATGCTAAATATATGTGCATTTTCTTCCTTCTTTCCAAGCAAGCAGAAGAAAATTAGAGTTTAAATCTTGATTATCACAGTGTCACGTCACAAGGGTGGTGTCAGTTTTGCAGAGTAAGTCTATTCTTGCATAAATTTGTGAAGCAGGCATAGATTTCCTTTGGCTTCCTCCCACGTTGCCTCTTAGCCTCCTTTCTCCATCCAGTCACATCTACTTCCAGCCTCCGCACAGACTTGCCTTTTTGAATTGTTGCCACAGGTAAAAAGCAACACTTGGTTAAGTTATTAACTCATAATGGCTGAAAAGCTTATGAAAACCAAGGGTACGGGAATTTTAAAACCCCAAGGAGGAAAGGAAAGTCTTAAAGACTTATGGGCACTATAATGACAATGATACATTTTAGAAAGACTTTTTATATGCAGACCCTTTCTAGCCTTTCCATCTTTTCCACAATATCAACTAGCCAGATAGCCCGAGAGCTCTAAATTTTCCAGATCTTCCATTTTTGCTCAAGCCAGTTGTCACCAACCTGCTCGGCCCTCATGTGGCCCCACCAACCCTAGTCCCTTTACTTACAGATTCCGTCCTTCACTACATTTGTCACTAAGCTGTTCTGGGAGCTCGTGCACCAGGCTGGAAGGATGATAAGTCCATGTTGTCATAGCTCTTTTTTATCCTTTTCCTTCTGTCACACACTCATTACTATGAAATAAATGCCCAAAGTAGCCCAAATTTCTCATAATGCCAAGCTTCCATAGTGCTTTCTATTTCTAATTTAAGAACAATCTGCACATATTATCACATTTAAATTTCATTCAGGTATCTATCTCTTAAGCAATAAGGAAAGAAGGAAACACACGTGGTTTCCAAAAATGCCTCAGAGTTGCCCAGTCACTTTTTTTCTCAAAATATTTCATTTCCTTTGGATCTGAGGGAAAGTAAATACAATGATAATTCATTTACTTCAAGCAAACTTTTTGAAGGTAAGAGACGTGGATTAGTACATAGACCTAGAATGGCAATATTTCTTTTATTCAGTTCTGTAAGTATTTACCACACACCTGCAACATTGCTAGAGGTTGTCCAGGACACAGCTTAGACCTGGCTTCTGCCCTCTGAGAGAGCATACCCTCTGCATATGGAGTATATGAATATTACCAGGTTGATTCAAATTACTTGTTTAGGTTGTCCATCTCCCACCACTAGACAGTGATTTACTCCAAGGCAGGAAAGTGGCTTAGTTAACTTTCTGATTCAGATGTCTCCTGTCCTCGGTTGAAACTTTGAGTTCATTTTGATGCAAATTTTTAATACTACTTTATATTCCCCAGAGGAAAGGAATCCCCAGCACCAACAGTGTTATTGAACAATAGAGACTTTCCTGAAGTTTTTGCAGGAGAGGTTGATATGGGGGTTTAAATCTTAAAGCCCACAAGTGAACTTCTTAAAGTTATTCATGAGACAGGGGTTGTCTCCAAATGCCTTTCATCTCCCCAGTGAATGCAGTTCTCAGGTTTGAGCAGTTGTGCTAGTTCAGCAGTGGGGTCAGCAAAGCCTGAAATCCAGCCCTGAAATCCTCTCCAAGCTGAGGGCTGTAGCCACCAAAAGGAATGAGCTCCTTTCTATTTGCACATAGGCACTGTCCACTTTGCAAACCATGCCTGGCAGCTACATCTAACCTGAACAGGGAACTTTTCCTACTTCCCACAAAAGTTCTAATGATTTAGAGGCCCTGGTGCTTCTTTACCCTCTCAGTACATGTGTGCTGAACCTCACTTAGAATAAAAGTTTTACAAGTAAGAACAAGTATAAAACATTATCAGATGATACTAAAAGAATATTAGAGACAAGAGATGCAAAGTAATCTTATAGTAGGAAGTGGTATGTTTTTGAGTGCTCCTATATTATACCAGTAAGAAATTATGTGTGCTGGCAAAATTTGCTGCAGCATCAACAGAATTCTTACTAAACTCGGGTTTATCATGTGAACAACATTTTTTCAAAGCAGAGTCTGCAAGAATATTTTATACATCTCTTTTTAACTCAAAATTTAATTCAGAGCAATAGGAAAATGAGGAAAGTTTGTTCTCCATGAGTGAAAGTTAGAATTATAAAATGTCTTTAAAGAAATAATTTTTTTCTCCCAATTGCTCGATAACTTCTAATTAGGACAACAAAATGTTGCCAAGTGGAGGAACTTCAGCAAACTACTTTAGTAAAAACATAAAATTTGTAATCAAAATACAGATTTATGTATTGCGAATAAGTCTTTCCAAAATTTGGAAATTTCCTCTCTCATAAGTAAATTAAGCATATCTCTTTGCATTTTTATTGTGTTACATTTGTTTAGTAAACTACTCGTAAACTCTTTAAAAGTAAATTTTATCTTTATTTCTGTGAAAATAAAGATAATAAACCCAAATAATAATCATCAGGGTTCATTCTACTTTTTTTTCCCCAGTGCAACTATATATGTAGGATTATTAACCCTCCCGCTACACCCTCCTTCCCATGCCTCTCCACCCCCAGCATCCACAGACACATAGACGCTATTTTCTCTTCTAAGAAGTCCCCAGGGAAGGGAATATAGAAGTGCCACTATTGGATGTGGTCGGGGCTCATAAATAAAAGAGTTAAATTTCAGTTACCTGGAAATACCTACATCAGGCCAAGGCTGCAACCATTCTCTCACTTATAAATTCTGAGTTTAAATTAAACCAAATCCAAGTCTTTCTTGGTTCCAGCTCTTCTCTTTTGGCGAAGCTTGCATTCTTGGTTCAAAGAAAAGAAAGCCTTGCTTTTTTTTTTTTAAAGGGGCTAATGGCTTCTTGGACATTGAATGGCTTTTACAAAGTACCATTTTGTTGAGTGCAAAAGAATAAGAAACAGCTGGGTTACATTTCCTTTGAAATGTACATTTAGTTAAAAATTAAACACAAAAAACTAAAAAGCACTAGGAAAAAACACTTTTTGGTTTTGCCAAGACCCAAACTATTTAAGAAAAAGAGAGAATAAGAGTGGAGAGAAAAGAACAGTCTAAAATGTTTTGCCAAACCAGGTTTCCCTTCTGTGGTCCTAAAGTTTGTTAAGCCCAAAATAAAACAGTGCAAGACACAGAATTAGTTTGAACTGGTTCTGGAAACAGTTATGGGTCTGTTAAGCATGAAGGGATTCAATCAATACTTCTTCTCTCTGTTCTCCTCTATCCCAAGAATAGTTGCAGTCACTTTTTTCTTACTAGTTTCTGAATTTTGCCAAACTCTCCCTGATAGATAGAAGGTTTCTAAACAGAGGGATTGAATTTAAGTAGAAAACTACATTTTAGTTGCTTAAGTTCCTGGAAACATGTTTGTGCTACAAATAGTAAATAAATAATAAAAGTGATTCCACGGAATGAAAGGCTGCTAGCTCTCTGCCAACTGGCTTTCATCACACAACAGAAAAACAAAAAGTCAGTCTTGCCCTAGGATTATAGGTAAAATGGGTCCATATGTAGTCATGTTGTCTTCAATTCATTTTAACAAGCACTATTCAGCACCTACCAAGTTTTAATCATAGAACTAGGTGCTCTAAGGGGATTTTTAAAATGAGCATTCAGCTCAGAAGTGGATAGAAGAAAGAGAAAAAGTAAAAGACAAAGTATAGACTAGAACCCAGAAACAAACAGCTCCCATTTCCCAACATAGAACTTGTTCTATTCAATTCCAGAGTTCTCAAGATGCAAACCTTCATGAAATTATCTGTCTTCTAAAGTAGTTTACAATTTAGGATACGGAAATGTATATCAAAAAACTTTCATAGAAGATATTTTCTGACTCTTCCATTGTTTCAGAAATACTTTAAGTGTTTCAGAATGGCTGAATTGGGAGTGATTAATTGTGCTTATTTGAAAGTCTCCCTTTAGAATTTCCAGAACTAAGTTAACTGACAAGAAAAGTATTTTTATGGTTTAATACATCTATTAGGCAGAAATTTAACTCCCTCGTGCCAGTGTTGGCAAAATTGAGAAAAGTCAATCTTCTGTACTTGCAATTTTTCATCTCTTCAGATTTCTTTCCATCCCTCAACACAAACATAAACCCAAGTTTCTTATTACACTTCAGTGCTGCCTATAATTTTCCAATGAAAATAATTTATGTCGATTAACACTAACCCTATTTTATATTTTCCTGAAAGTCTTTGTATTTTTAAGAAGACATTTGAGAGAGGATTTTAATAGCCCATAAAGACTATTTTCCATCAGGATTTCTAAGTAAACAAGTAAGATAGGAGCTATAAGGAGAAGGGTCCAGGGCTGGCAGTAGACAGATAATGGTATGCCACTGTCAGGGACTAAAAGGGGTGGTTTATCATGACTAAAGTAGGGGAGGGAAAAATTATTTTGATCTTCAGTGAAGTTTCAGAGATATGGTTGGCACCAAGGACCCAACATGATAATGCAGCACCCTGTAGGACCCAACAGCTGGGAATCCTGGCAACATGTGACACTCAGATCCTGTAACCCAGACCAACTTGCAGACAATTGTCAGGGGCTGGGTACTTGGGTACCCAGGCACTAGCCCCTGGCCTGGGTTCAGGGGAAGAACTCCTTTGTCTGGAGAAGGAAAAGGCAGGATCTGAAGAAAGGACCTGGGAAACGAGTTCCTCAGTAGGAGGCTCAGAACAGAAGCTCCAGCGTGAACTGGGACAGCTGGTAGGTTTCTGAGAGGCTATAATGGCTGGGAGGGTGTGTTTAAAGTGCTAATACAGACTCAGACTCAAAAACAAGAACCTCAGTCTCCCAAAGCTCCATCATCAGTATGAAGTCACTGTTGGAAGGGGCTGGGAGTCCTGAATTAAGGTAGGAACTCTTTCGGTCAACACTGGAGCTGATTAAGTCAGCTCAGGAATGTAGCCGGCCCATGGGAGGAGGAAAAGGAGAAGACAAAAGCAGGGAAGAGGGGTCAGGAGATGGCAGACATGGATTTCTTTATGTGGAAGAAATATACCAAGTATGAAGAAGGCAGACTTTCTTTGGTGTTCAAAGGATGCGCCTATTTCTCCTTCTGCTTAGGCATTTATCTCAGGAATAGGCTGCTTTTTGTGGTGGTGGCGGGAGGGTTACTGCACGGCTTGTGGGATCCTAGTTCCCCGACTAGGGATTGAACCCTGGCCCCTTGCAGTGGAAGCAAGGAGTCTTAACCACTGGGCCACCAGGGAATTCCCTGGAATATGCTGCTTTTGAAGTCTGATACAGTACTGCCTTTTCTCTTTCCAGCAAATGTCTCTGCTCTCCAACTCTCAAAAGGGCAATAGAGAACCCAAGATTCAACTTTAAATGTTTGATAGTGTAGGATTTACATGTTTCCAAATGAGGGTATTGAAAATACTTAAAATGGAAAGAGACTTCCAAAAATGCCAGTAAGATAATTTCATTTTTTTTTCAAAAGCTAATGAAACTTGATGATATAGTCATAGGAAATAAGACATTTCTGGGTCAACTTAGGATGGTAAAAACTTTGAGATCAGGAACCATGTCTCTCGTTCTATTAGTATCCTCTTAAAACCCCAGAAGCTCTGGAGCTGGATTCTTGAAGAGTGGGCCAGTCCAGGTGATCCCACCTATGAAGAAATGGCTAACTAGTGAGCAGCAGGTGACGGTTCACATGACCTTACTGTGTCTTGCCCAGCTCTGGCTTGTCTTAATAAAGACTCCACTCGACTCTGCCCGCCTCTCCCAGGTTCCTGATCTGCCCATCCAGCTCTCACTTCTGTTTGTCCTTCCTAACTTGCCCTCCTAGTAGTGACCTGCCTCCCAGTCTCTGCCACAGCCAGTAGCCTTCCAGCCACCCCACTAATTGCATCCCAGAGTTTTCTAAATCCAATCTCTCTCTCTCTGTTCTTGATTAAACCTAAATAACTTCAACAGTACCTAATAGAACTGGGCACTTAAAAAGTTGGCTGAAAACACTTAATGCATTTACTTCAACTCTTCTCTTCACTAATAGTGAATAAAAATGGGATTTACCAAGGTATCCTATATGTGATATACTGAAAAGACTCCTGAACTACACCTGGGATCAGAAGACCCAGAGCCATGGAAGGCAAACACGAGGTATTCTGCCTGTGTCATGGGGGCAAGGCAGGCTACAGGTGGGATAATAAAGCCTCCCATCCCTTATTTTATGGGTTGTTGTAAGGACCAGAATAAAATAGGGAGGACGAGAAAAAAAACAAAAACAAAAACACTTTTACAAACTTTATTAAATCATGGCACAGACTTAAATATTATCTGAAAAAATGCATTTCTGTGGAATGGCCTTATCCAGTTCCCTGTGGGGCTGGATAAGTGAGATATCTCTATATTTGATTCTGTTTAAAAAGAACACAAGCAGTTTGGGACTTTTAAGAAAACACTCTGTGCTTCTCTAGCAATGTTGAGACTGACCACAAGCCACTCCTGCTGCAGACCGGAATAATGAAAACCCTCTGATGGCAAAAGTTCTGTTTTAGAACAGAAACCTAAGTCAGTCCCCTGCAGGATGGTTTATCGTTGTTGTTGCTGCTGCTGGCTAACATAAAAGTTTCCCCAAAGGAACTTCCTGGGAACTCCTCTGCCTCTCTTCCCCTCTGGCTCTTCAGCCTCTCCTTCCCGCCGTGTGTACCCCATCAACAGGGATGTGTCACTCTAAGTGTCCAATAAAGATAGCAGCATGTGCTCTGAAAGAACAGGTTTGCCAACATGAAGCAGTAAAATGCAGACGAGGAAAGCCTCCTCTTCAGGTGTAAACTAAATGTTTGCCTATGTTTCAAAGAACCAGAAGGAGCCATGGTTCTTCCAGGACTGATTTCTTCCAAACACTGTGCTTTGATAGGCTGGTTCTTGTCTCCTGTGGACACTGTTTCTAGTCATGGGACCCTGTGCCACCCCCAACATACCCACAAGTAACAGGTTGTCAAAATGAAATGATTCCAGTCTTAGTTTCACCCATGGCTCCAAGAAAATAGGCTCCAACTCCTCCCATACCCCAGTGTAAGATTATACAAACAGCGTTTGCAAGAAGATGCCTAATTACAGGCTTCAATACCTTCGCCTGGCACCCACTTGTTTGCATAAACATTTGAAGTTAAAGTGCCTGAGGAGTGTAAAATCAGAAAGGATTTTTGAAAGTGCTATCAGTGTACTGTGTGTTCCGTCCTCACCACGTCTCCAACAGTAATTCTAGGGAAACGGGCATTTTGGAGAGTTTGATATGTGTTTATGTGTTCTCTGGTGCTCAGCACATAGAGTGGCATGTGGCTCACACCTGAGAAATTTGAAAGACGAGACTGCAGCTGACTAGGTGGTCTGCCAGCAGAGCAGAGATGGGGCATTGGGGACAACCTGTATTTCCAGGGTGTAACAGTGGGATGCATAGTTTCGTTTTCATGGGGGAGTGGGGGAGAGAGAGGGATGCCATTGCATAGCAGTACTAGTCAAGTAAAAGTTTTTCCCCCTTTTAGAGTACCTGAAGGAGGGAGGAATGAATGTGGATTATCAATCCTGCTGCAGGTGCTGAAAGAAGATGAAATCAGGGTGGGAATCAGGCTGAACACACAACCTGATGTAATGATTCCCCCCCCGACACCAATATGCACCACCACACACACACACACACACACACACACACGCACTCACACACCATATGATCTAATCCAGCCTCTGGGAACTCCCTACTTCTCGTCCAACATCTAGGCATCTTTGTCTGGTGAACACCCCTTAGGAAAATTTTCTAAATCTTGCTTAGCTTAAAGATTGGATGGAGGTTAAAAAAAATTTTTTAATGCCTCTGGGAGAAGTAACATTTAAACTCCTGTCTTTCATTTGCACTTCCGTGTTAATAAATTTCAAATCTTTGCTTTAGAGATGATTTCATTGAAGAGAGTGTGAGAATTAAAGAGCATTGAGACAAGAAACTTTGCTAAGAGAGGAAAAGGGAGTTTGGAGGGTGGAGTGTAAAATTATTAATTTTTCCTGTTCCTCGTTTTTGTTTTGGATCCACACTAAGCTGAATATCTAAAACTTAGCACAGAAAAAAGCTTTCCTGACAGGAAACACTTGAGTTATTGCTGAGAGTGTTTTTGGATGGTGTGGCAGGCTGCCATGCCTTTGGCATAGACTACCACTAGCTAAAACTTGTGTGTTTATAGTGTTGATGTGTGCCTGATGAGTAAAAGATTAAACCACTATGCCCTACCCCCTGAGGGTTGCCCTACTTAAGATGTAGAATGGATATAGCTCACTCCCAAGGTTGCAGTTCTCAGCAGATCAGCAACAGACTTTGATATGCAAGCCAGTCAAACCAGACAGCCTGACTTTTTCTTACCCAACAGAAACTTGAATTTCTAGAATGTATTCACATCTCATCATTTAGGGATTTATGCCTGCAAGTCCACTATCATTAAAGAGTTATATGTGAACATTCATTCCCCTTTCCATGGTAGGGCTTACAAACCCCTAATGATAGTAAATTATTCTCTCCTGCACTGTATACTGCGATTACACCGTGGAATTTTCTAGGCTGTTTTGTAAGACACTACAGCACTGATGAAGTGTTATTTATACTGCATACTGACTTTCTGTTTTGCTTTTCTTGAAGTTTCTCCTTGTTCCATCTTTTTTGATTTATCCTACATTTAGCAGACCTAAGTCTGAAAGCCATTTTTCTGTCATTCTTCAAACTTTAAATGAACAAGAGTTTTTATGAAGTGTAATTTTCAATAACAAGGAAATATTAGAAGCCCCTCTTGGAGTTCTTGTACCATTCCTGCCTGTGTTTTTTCTGATTTTCTTTTTTTTTTTCTTGGTTCCCTACCAGTGCTGTCTATGGTTGTCATAGCTTCTGATATATGGTAATAAGGATCCAGTGGAGGGTCATAAAAATCTCCTCTTCCTTACTTACCCAATACCAAGAAATACAACCTAGACAGTGGCACAGCAGGCCACGAATATAAGTAATGAACTAGTGACTTAGCTTAATTTGGGGTTTTGAGAGATTTGAAGGTGCCAAGAGGCATTAGACTAGTTTTCCAGGAAAAGATGGCAGTTTTCCTTTGATATTAGTCTCCTTTATACTTGAATCTAAAGTGGATAACTTCTAATCAATCTCCCCTAAGAGCAAAAGAACATGTACGTTCTAATCAATCAGTTTGGATTAAAATGATCATTCCTCCATTTGGGGCAGTGCGATTTGAAGGTCTTTATAGAGCGTCTAGAAAATGGGTACAATAAAAGTACCATAGAAAGAATGTATGGTGAAGTATGCGAAAGGGGCTAACATAATTTATACAATAAATTCTCAGTAAGTGTTACTTCCCTTTCCTTCCCCCTCCTTGCCTTGGCTTTCCTTTCCTCCTCTCTCCTCCATTTCCATCACTCGTATTAGAACTAAATTAGTTTCTAGAACAAGAATTGTTTTGTAGTATCTGTGGCAGAGAAATTTTCTTGCCTTCCCAACTGCCGTCACCACCACCCATTTCCCTAAGCACCCCCTTCTTTTGCTTGCTAAGGGAAACTGACCCCTGTAACAGTCTCAGACAGTGAATCATGATTGATCTAAGCCAATAATAGTAATTCCATGGTCTTGGAAGGCGACTGGATTTAGGCGTAGACATGTGACTTAATACTAGTCAATAGTATATGTGGAGAAACTTACTGGAGACATTGGGGGGGGGATTTTCTCACTAATAAAAAAGAGATTTATGGAGGACATCCCCCTTCCTCTTTTTTTTTTTTTTTTTTTTTGCGGTACGCGGGCCTCTCACTGTTGTGGCCTCTCCCGTTGCGGAGCACAGGCTCCGATGCGCAGACTCAGCGACCATGGCTCATGGGCCCAGCCACTCCGTGGCATGTGGGATCTTCCCGGACCGGGGCACGAACCCGTGTCCCCTGCATCGGCGGTGGATTCCCAACCACTGCGCCACCAGGGAAGCCCCCCCACCTCCTCTTTTTAAACAAATGTGGTCATGTCTTCATGGGATGCCTAAACTGCTACATACTGTTCGTGCTCTGAGACATGAGATAGCACCAACACATACGGCAGAGTAGAAAGATAGAAACCTCAGTCCTTGATGACATCACTGTACTGCTGAACAGTCCGCCCTCCAGATCCCCTGCTATGTTGAACAACATATGCCTTAGGATTTAAGGGGTCAGTATTTTTTTTGGGGGGGGGTCAGTATTTTTTATCTGCAGCAGAAATCAGCTAAACTGCCGAAGTGTTCCACAGACCTAAGTTAAAGTCCCAGCTTTCTTTGTGTGTGAACTTGGGCACATTATCTAAACCCACTGGTTTCCACGTCCTCTTCTGTATAATGGAGACTAATTTTATTCACCCCATAGACTGATATGTAGATTTAATGAATGCACATAGAATAATGCTTGATGTGAAGTCCTCAGTAAATGATAGTTAAAATGATTTTAACAATTCCCTCAATTCACATAGAGAAAAATCCCGATTATATCTCTTGTTGCAGACACAGCTTATGGTGGAGGATCTGGATTAAAAATAGCACTGATCTGGGATTGACATGTACACACTGCTATATTTAAAATAAAAGGCATTTTCATGAAACAAACAAACAAACAAAAAAACCCCAGCACTGAACTCTAATGTTAAATTATGCTACTTTGAGAAGTTAGATAGTTATTCTCTTCCCTGTCCATTGTCTGTGTGTCTGTCTCTGAAGCTATGGGCTCAGAGACAGTTTGGACGCCCCACCTTACACACTCACACATCAAAGAAAATATGAAAGGATTTAGTGTTCACGTGACCCAGTTAGGCATCTGTGATCTTGCTGGAAAATGTGAGGAGGCCCAAACAGCCTTTTAGTTTTGTGGAGGAGGGGGGAGGGGAACTGGAACTCTTAATTTCCTTTTAGAATAACGCTTTCTGTACCCCAAAAGTCTCTTCTTTTGGCCCCCTCTAAGCTCCTCCTGTAATTAGCCTGGTTGTTTCTATTTTGATCTCTAAATCAGGATCTCCCATATTATTAGATATTGATTCTCTGTTTTTTTCTTATTCACAAACATTATATAAAACTAGTCTTGTTTTCTTAATCCTCATTAGGATCTTTTCCTAGACTTAATATTTGTGTTTATGTTTCCTTGTTTTCCTCGTTTTGCCTTATGCTTGAACTTTTCCTTGATTCTTTCATGGCAACTAGAATCCCAGCCCCCTTCTCCTCCTTGTGCTTGTTCTGTATCATCTCAGTTCCCAGAAGTCTACAAAGAAATACCCAACACTTGAAACCTGAATCTTTCCTTTCTGCACTTATGCTGGTAGGTTGGCTTGGAATCCAGGTAGGGCCAAGCAGAACAGATAAAGCCAGCATCACCATTTCCTAGATTTAAAGTGTATTTATTGTTTTGGATAAAACCACAGCATTGTCAAGAAGAAGCAGGGACTGTTTAGATTCTGCTTTGGTGTCCCAGACTGAGGGCCATGGTAGCATACTAAACAGGCTGTGTTTCTGGACACTCAACTTCCCTTCTCAGACCTTGCCCTCCAGCCATCCCATTAATCTGAGAGCTACCAGGTAACCTTCCAATCATTTCCTTTTGGCTTAAATAAGTCAATCTCCATTTCTGTTGTTTGTAACCCAAAACCCCAGAGTGACACATTTTCCTTCTCTTATTTCATTGTGTTATGGAAATGGCGGGGTCTTTATGATGAGAGGCACATGGGATTAATTCTCCCATTTACTTGCTGTCAACCTTAAGTTAACATCTCTGAGCCTCAACCTTCACATTTGAAACAAGAGAAAAATAATATTGGGACTTCCCTGGTGGCACAGTGATTAAGAATCCAGGGGACACGGGTTCGAGCCCTGGTCCAGGAAGATCCCACACGCTGCAGAGCAACTAAGCCCATGCGCCACGACAACGTGAGCCTGCACTCTAGAGCCCGCGAGCCACAACTACTGAGCCCGTGTGCCACAACTACTGAAGCCCACACACCTAGAGCCCATGCTCCGCAACAAGAGAAGCCACTGCAGTGAGAAGCCCGTGCACTGCAATGAAGAGTAGCCCCCACTCCCCACAACTAGAGAAAACCCACGCAGCAGTGAAGACCTAACACAGCCAAAAATAAATAATATAAATAAAAACATAAATTAAAAAAAATTTAACTCAAAAAAAAGAGAAAAATAATATCAAACTCAGGGAATTATTGAAGGAATTAAATAAAATTTTATGTGGAATACTCTTAGCCTTTTTTGATAAAAACTTGGTTTCGCCTTCCAGGAACTTAAAATTTAGCTTGGAAACTATGGCATGCACATGTATTAGTAATAGGTAACATTTATTTTGGGTGCTTAACAATAGTGATGCACTGTTCTAAAGAAATGAACTGTTGCACATATGAGCTCGCTTAACCTTTGCAATAATAACCCTGTAAAGTAAGTATTATTACTCATATTTTATAGATGTTGAAACTGAAGTCTCTAAAGAGGATAATAAGTAGTGAAATATCACATAGTCAGAATTCAAACCCAGAGCAAACCTAGGGACTCTTATCCCAGAGCCTGTGATACTAAGTGGATCACCCATATGAAAAGTTATTCTGCTTTCTGGTAGTGTAGAAGTGCCAAAAATAGATGCAGGCAACACATTCTGCTGCATTCACAGGACAGAAGATCCTGTGTTTCAGAGAAGCAAGGGAAGGCTTTGCAGGAGAATGAAGTCATGTTTCTGAGATGTCAGGTTACAATGGTACCAGAATCCCAGGACTATTGGACCTAATGTTGTCACGTTTTTCTTCTGTCAATCCATTCCCATCATTCTTGGCCTATTTAACTCTTATTTATTCTGAAAACTCAGACAAGAGTCATTCCCTCCAGGAAACCATCTCTGACTTCCAGTGACTTGGTCAGGCACCTCTTCTATGTGTATCCATAACTTACATTTCCTTACACATTGCTCCTGCAAATACTGGCTCATTTGTCTGCTTACAGTCACTAGACTGTAGACCCCATGAACACAGTGTCTATGTCTGTTTTATACATCACTTTACTGAGAACATCTAGCATTGTACCTGGCACATGGTAAGTTGTCAATCAGTGTGTATTGAATGAATGTGGAATGGGCATCTCCAGCAGAGAAAACCACACAGAGACAAGTCTGGCTGAAGATAGAATGTTTGGAGTAAAAATATTTTACAACTTCACCAATGTCAAAATATTCTGGCCCCTTTCAGCACTTGATTGCAAAAATATAGCTGATCAAAATAATTAAATTACAAGAGAGGCCAAAGCAAACGTGCTGGAGGTTGTGTAAAAGAGATATGAAAATGAAATTTTATGAGTGTGTTCAATCTAAAAAAAAATTTAAAAACTATCACCCCACCTCACTATGACCACAACCAGTCATTTTGAATGGATAGTGATAATTGTATTCTTAATGTAGATGACTGTGTGTGTGCACATGTATGCATGTTGGTTATGGTATGTATATTCTTCAATGAAATTTTGTAATTAATCATTTTGTAGACAATCAGAATTAGGTATTTTCTCCTAAGCTATCCTCCCAAAGGTCTCACCCTCATAGAATTAATATTGGCTCTTTTTTCGACATAACGTTTTGATTACTGTGGCTCCAGCAAGTCTGAGGTTTATCCTCTATCTCCATGCTTTTTGAAGAAAAAGACTTTTGGTTATGACAGATCAGTATATGCACCTGAGACATTTTTTGAATAATATAAGTGTTAGAATATGTGCCAAGAAGAAGGATACAGAAAGAGTTATAGGAGTCAAGACATGACAGGGCAGAGTGGGCCAGAATTATTAAGGAAGTCCATGTGGGCAGAGGAACAGGGATGATGAGTGCCTTTAGGGAGCCGTTTCAGTGAGGCAGAGAACCGTATGCTGAATATTATGGAGTAGGTAGAAGAAGTGGATGTGGATCACTTTTTTCTGAGTGTATGTGCATTTTTATTTAGCTAGATATTGCCATATTTCAATACAGCAGTGTATAAGAGGACATGTTTTCCCATACTCTCCCCAACCGAGTATTATCAAAGTTTTTATTATTTTCTTTTTTTTTAGGCAATGATTTTTTTATTGAAGTATATAGTTGATTTACAATGCTGTGCCAATCTCTGCTGTACAGCAAAGTGACTTAGTTATACACATATAGACATGATTTTTTTAATATTCTTTTCCATTATGGTTTATCACAGGATATAGAATATAGGTCTCTTTGCGACACAGTAGGACCTTGTTGTTTATTCATTCTAAATGTATTAGTTTGCATCTACCAACCCCAAACTCCCAGTCCATCCCTCTCCCTCCTCCCCTCCCCCTCAGCAACCACAAGTCTGTTCTCTATGTCTATGAGTCAGTTTCTCTTTGTGGATAGGTACACTTGTGCCATATTTTAGATTGGTGTAGATCACTTTTGAAAAGGATGGTAATGTGGCAACAGAATGCAAGAACAAGGACAGCATTTGGTGACCCAGAGAGCCTGGGAAGGTGCTGCCCCTAGTGATTCTTTTTATTATTAACATATGGTAAAATTGACTTTTTAGATACAGTTCTATGAACTTTAACACATGTAGAGATTCATGTAACCACCACCACAGTCAGGATACAGAACTGTTCCCTCACCCTAAATAACTGCTGATGATGCCCCTCTGTAGCTACTCCACTCCCCATCCCTAGCTCCCAGCATCCACTGATCTGTTTGTCACTGTAAGTTTGTCTTTTCAAGAATATCATATTCATAGAATCATACAGTATATAACATTTTAAGACTGGCTTCTTTCAGTCAGCATAATATCTTTGAGACATCCAATTAATATATCAATAGTTCACTGCTTTTCATTGCTGAGTAGTATGCCATTGTGTGGATGGATCTCAGTTTGTTTATCCATTCAGCTGTTAAAGAACAGTTGGACTATTTCCAGGTTGGAGTGATTATGAATAGAGCTGCTATAAACAATCATGTTCAGTTTTTTGTGTGAATATATGTTTTCATTTCACTAAAGTAAATACCTAAGAGTGGAATTGTTGGGTCATATGTTAAGTGTATATTTAACTTTATAACAACTGCTAAACTGTTTTCCAGAGTGGCTATACCATTTTGCATTACTAACAGCAATGAATGAGAGTTTCAGTTGTTCTGTATCTTTGCCAGCGATCTAGTGTTATCTCATCATAGTTTGAATTTGCATTAACCCAATGGCTAAAGATGTGAGTCTTTTTTTCATGTGTTTATTTGATATCAATGTGTCCTCTTTGATGAAGTATCTGCTCAAATCATTTGCCATTTCTGAACAAGGTTGTTTGTGTTTTGACTCTTGAGTTTTGAGACTTCTTCATATATTCTGGATACAAGTACTTTGTCAAATATATGATTTGCAAATATTTTCTTCCAGACTTTAGTTTGTCTTTTCATTCTCTTAACATTCTTTCACAGACAAATGTTTTGAATTTTGATGAAGTCCATTAATCTTTTTTTATCATAGGAATGATCAGTGGTTTTATTTTTATTTATTTATTTAATTCATTTTATTTTTGGCTCCGTTGTGTCTTCATTGCTGCGTGGGGTTTCTCTAGTTGTGGCGAACTGGGGCTACTCTTTGTTGCGGTGCATGGGCTTCTCACTGCGGTGGTTTCTCTTGTTGTGGAGCACAGGCTCTAGGCATGTGGGCTTCAGTAGTTGTGGCACTCGGGCTGAGTAGTTGTGGCATGCAGGCTCAGTAGTTGTGGCTCAGGGACTTAGTTGCTCCATGGCATGTGGGATCTTCCCAGACCAGGGATCAAACCCGTGTCCCCTGCATTGGCAGACGATTCTTTTTCTTTTCTTTTTTTTTTTTTTTGTATTCCACATAAAACTACTGATAATTTTTTATATATATACAGCAGGTTCTTATCAGTCATCAATTTTATACACATCAGTGTATACATGTCAATCCCAATCGCCCAATTCATCACACCACCACCAGCACCCCCTTGTGGCTTTCCCCCTTTGGTGTCCATACGTTTGTTCTCTACATCTGTGTCTCTATTTCTGCCCTGCAAACCAGTTGATTTGTACCATTCTTCTAGGTTCCACATATATGCGTTAATATACGATATTTGTTTTTCTCTTTCTGACTTACTTCACTCTGTATAACAGTCTCTAGATCCATCCACATCTCAACAAATGACCCAATTTCATTCCTTTTTATGGCTGAGTAATATTCCATTGTATATATGTACAACATCTTCTTTATCCATTCATCTGTCGATGGGCATTTAGGTTGCTTCCATGACCTGGTGACTGTAAATAGTGCTGCAGTGAATATTGAGGTGCATGTGTATTTTTGAACTGTGGTTTTCTCTGGGTATATGCCCAGTAGTGGGATTGTTGGATCATATGGTAATTCTATTTTTAGTTTTTTAAGGAACCTCCATATTGTTCTCCATAGTGGCTGTATCCATTTACATTACCCTCAACACTGCAAGAGGGTTCCCTTTTCTCCACACCCTCACCAACATTTGCTGTTTGTAGATTTTCTGATGCCCATTCTAACTGGTGTGAGGTGATACCTCATTGTAGTTTTGATTTGCATTTCTCTAATAATTAGTGATGTTGAGCAGCTTTTCATGTGCTTCTAGGCCATCTGTATGTCTTTGGGAAAATGTCTATTAAGGTCTTCTGCCCATTTTTTGATTGGGTTGCTTGTTTTTTATAATATTGAGCTACATGAGCTGTTTATATATTTCGGAGATAAATCCTGTGTCCATTGATTCGTTTGCAAATATTCTCTCCCATTCTGAGGGTTGTCTTTTCGTCTTGTTTATGGTTTCCTTTGCTGTGAAAAAGCTTTGAAATTTCATTAGGTCCCATTTGTTTATTTTTGTTTTTATTTCCATTACTCTAGGAGGTGGATCAAAAAAATCTTGCTGTGATTTATGTCAAGGAGTGTTCTTCCTATGTTTTCTTCTAAGAGTTTTATAGTATTGGGCCTCACATTTAGGTCTCTAATCCATTTTGAGTTTATTTTTGTGTATGGTGTTAGGGAGTGTTCTAATTTCTTTCTTTTACATGTGGCTATCCAGTTTTCCCAGCACCACTTATTGAAGAGACTGCCTTTTCTCCATTGTATATCTTTGCCTCCTTTGTCATAGATTAGTTGACCATAGGTGCCTGGGTTTATCTCTGGGCTTTCTATCTTGTTCCATTGATCTGTGTTTCTGTTTTTGTGCCAGTACCATATTGTCTTGATTACTGTAGCTTTATAGTATAGTCTGAAGTCAGGGAGTCTGATTCCTCCATCTCTGTTTTTTTCCCTCAAGATGGCTTTGGCTATTCTGGGTCTTTTTTGTCTCCATACAAATTTTAAGATTTTTTGTTCTAGTTATGTAAAATATGCCATTGGTAATTTGATAGGGATTGCATAAAAATGTAGATTGCTTTGGGTGGTATAGTCACTTTCACAATATTCATTCTTCCAATCCAAGAACATGGTATATCTCTCCATCTGTTCATATCATCTTTAATGTCTTTCATCAGTGTTTTATAGTTTTCTGCTTCGAGGTCTTTTGTCTCCCTAGGTAGGTTTATTCCTAGGTATTTTATTCTTTTTGTTGCAATGGTAAATGGGAGTGTTTCCTTCGTTTCTCTTTCAGATTTTTCATCATTAGTGTATAGGAATGCAAGAGATTTCTGTGCACTAATTTTGTATCCTGCAACTTTACTAAATTAAATTCATTGATTAGCTCTAGTAGTTTTCTGGTGGCATCTTTAGGATTCTCTATGTATAATATCATGTCATCTGCAAACAGTGACAGTTTTACTTCTTCTTTTCCAATTTGGATTCCTTTTATCTTTTTCTTCTCTGATTGTCATGGCTAGAACTTCCAAAACTATGTTGAATAATAGTGGTGAGAGTGGACATCCTTGTCTTGTTCCTGATCTTAGAGGAAATGCTTTTAGTTTTTCACCATTGAGAATGATATTTGCTGTGGGTTTGTCATATATGGCCTTTATTATGCTGAGGTAGGTTCCCTCTATGCCCACTTTCTGGAGAGTTTTTATCATAAATCGGTGTTGAATTTTGTCAAAAGCTTTTTCTGCATCTATTGAGATGATCATATGGATTTTATCCTTCAATTTGTTAATATGGTGTATCACATTGATTGATTTGCATATATTGAAGAATCCTTGCATCCCTGGGATAAATCCCACTTGATCATAGTGTATGATCCTTTTAATGTGTTGTTAGATTCTGTTTGCTAGTATTTGATGGAGGATTTTGGCATCGTATTCATCAGTGATATTGGTCTGTAATTTTCTTTTTTTGTAGCGTCTTTTTCTGGTTATGGTATCAGGGTGATGGTGGCCTCATAGAATGAGTTTGGGAGTGTTCCTTCTTCTGCAATTTTTTGGAAGAGTTTGAGAAGGATGGGTGTTAGCTCTTCTCTAACTGTTTTATAGAATTCACCTGTGAAGCCATCTGGTCCTAGACTTTTGTTTGTTGGGAGATTTTTAATCACAGTTTCAATTTTACTACTTGTGATTTCTCTGTTCATATTTTCTATCTCTTCCTGGTCCAGTCTTGGAAGGTTATACCTTCCTAAGAATTTGTCCATTTCTTCCAGGTTGTCCATTTTATTGGCACAGAGTTGCTTTTAGTAGTCTCTTAGGATGCTTTGTATTTCTGCGGTGTCTGTTGTAACTTCTCCTTTTTCGTTTCTAATTTTATTGATTTGAGTCGTCTCCCTCTTTCCTTGATGAGTCTGGCTAATGGTTTATTAATATTATCTTCTCAAAGAACCAGCTTTTAGTTTTATTGATCTTTGCTCTTGTTTTCTTTGTTTCTGTTTCATTTATTTCTGCTCTGATCTTTATGATTTCTTTCCTTCTGCTAATTTTGTGTTTTGTTTGTTCTTCTTTCTCTAGTTCCTTTAGGTGTAAGGTTAGATTGTTTATTTGAGATTCTTCTTGTTTCTTGAGGTAGTCTTCTATAGCTATAAACTTCCCTCTTACAACTGCATTTGCTGCATCCCATAGGTTTTGAATCATCATGTTTTCTTGTCATTTTTCTCTAGGTTTTTTTTTTGATTTCCTCTTTGATTTCTTCAGTGATCTCTTGGTTATTTAGTAATGTATTGTTTAGCCCTCATGTGTTTGTGTTTTCTACATTTTTTTCCCTGTAATTCATTTCTAATCTCATAGCCTAGTGGTCAGAAAAGACGCTTGATATGATTTCAATTTTCTTAAATATACCGAGGCTTGATTTGTGACCCAAGCTGTGATCTATCCTGGAGAATGTTCTATGCGCACTTGAGAAGAAAGTGTGTTTTGCTGCTTTTGGATGGAATGTCCTATAAATATCAGTTAAGTCTATCTGGCCTATTGTGTCATTTAAAGCTTTTGTTTCCTTACTTGTTTTCATTTTGGATGATCTGCCCTTTGGTGTAAGTGAGGTGTTAAAGTCCCCCACTATTTTTGTGTTACTGTCCATTTTCTCCTTTAGAGCTGTTAGCAGTGGCCTTATGTATTGAGGTGCTCCTATGTTGGGTGCCTATATATTTATAAATGTTATATCTTCTTGGATTGATCCCTTGATCATTATGTAGTGTCCTTCCTTGTGTCTTGTAACATTATTTATTTTAAAGTCTATTTTACCTGATATGAGTATTGCTACTCCAGCTTTCTTTTGATTTCCCTTTGCATGGAATATCTTTTTCCATCCCCTCACTTTCAGTCTGTATGTGTCCCTAGGTCTGAAGTGGGTCTCTTGTAGACAGCATATATATGGGTCCTGTTTTGGTATCCATTCTGCAAGCCTGTGTCTTTTTGTTGGAGCAGTTAATCCATTCACGTTTAAGGTAACTATTGATATGTATGTTCCCATGACCATTTTCTTACTTGTTTTGGGTTTGTTTTTGTAGGTCCTTTTCTTCTCTTGTGTTTCCCACTTAGAGAAATTCCTTTAGAATTTGTTGTAGAGCTGGTTTGGCGGTGCTGAATTCTCTTAGCTTTTGCTTGTCTGTAAAGCTTTTGATTTCTCCATCGAATCTGAATCAGATCCTTGCTCGGTAGAGTAATCTTGATTGTAGTGTCTTCCATTTCATCATTTTAAGTATATCATGCCACTCCCTTCTGGCCTGTAGAGTTTCTGCTGAGAAATCAGCTGTTAATCTTATGGGAGTTCCCTTGTATGTTATTTGTTGTTTTTCCCTGACTGCTTTCAATAATATTTCTTTGTCTTTAATTTTTGCCATTTTGATTACTATGCGTCTTGGCATGTTTCTCCTTGGGTTTATCCCATATGGGACTCTCTGCCTTTCCTGGACATGGGTGGCTATATCCTTTTCCATGTTAGGGAAGTTTATGACTATAATCTCTTCAAATATTTTCTTGGGTCCTTTCTCTCTCTCTTCTCCTTCTGGCACCCCTATAATGCAAATGTTGTTGCATGTAATGTTGTACTAGTGGTCTCTTAGGCTGTCTTCATTTCTTTCCATTCTTTTTTCTTTATTCTGTTCCTCAGCAGTGAATTCCACCATTCTGTCTTCTAGGCCTCTTCTGTGTTCTTCTGCCTCAGTTATTCTGCTATTGATTCCTTCTAGTGTATTTTTCATTTCAGTTATTGTATTGTTCATCTCTGTTTGTTTGTTCTTTAATTCTTCTAGGTCTTTGTTAAACATTTCTTGCATCTTCTCAATCTTTGCCTCCATTCTTTTTCCGAGGTCCTTGATCATCTTCACTATCATTATTCTGGTATCTTTTTCTGGAAGGTTGCCTATCTCCACTTCATTTAGTTATTTTTCTGGGATTTTCTCTTGTTCCTTCATCTGGTACAGAGCCCTCTGCCTTTTCATCTTGTCTATCTTTCTGTAAATGTGGTTTTTGTTCCACAGATTGTAGTTCTTGCTTCTGCTGTCTGCCCTCTGGTGGATGACCATTAATCATTTTTTAAATGGATCATACATTTGGTATAATGTCTAAGAATTATTTACCTATTCCCAGGTCATGAAGATTTTCTTCTACATTTTCTTTTGAAAGTTTTAAAGCTTTACCTTTTACATTTAGATCTGTGAACCAATTTGAGTTCATTTTTGTAAGAGGTATGAGGCTGAAGTCGAAGTTTATTATTTTTTGCCTATGGATGTCCAATTGTACCATTTATTGAAAAAACTGTTCTTTCCTCCATTCAATTGCCATTGCACTTATGTCAACAATCCTAAGAATCAGGAATGCCAATGTGTGATTGCAGAAGAAGATGGATATCTCAGCTCAAGCAGAGAGATGGCAAATTCACACATCCTCCACTTGTTTGCTTTATTTGGGTCCTCATAAGATTGTATGATGCCCACCTACATTGGGGCAGGCCATTGGCTCTATTCTGTTTACCAATTCAAATGCTAATCTCCTCTGGAAACACTCTCACAGATCCACCCAGAAATACTTTCACCAGTGATCTGGCATCCCTTAGCCCAGCCACGCTGACACATAAATTGCATTTTCTTCTGGTGCCGCCAGTGCTTCCTATGCTTTTGACAAACTTTTCTAAAAGTTCCAAGTTTCCAGACTTTTGAGATGGTCTGTTGCAAAGTAAGAGAGATGTTTTTCCTATGTTTCCCTCTGTCAGAGGAATCCCAAAGCAGTTTTTCTTGTTCTACATAGTTCTATAAATAACTTAGTAAACAATTTTTTCCGTTTTTATGCTCTACTTAGCTTTTGGTCTAAAGTTCAATGGAGAGTATGTTGGGAGACAATTTTTACTGATGGACACCAATCTCTATATAGAATTCTTCCTCCTTTACAGTATTAAGATTTTATTATTTGATAAAGTTTATTACTCCTGGATCCTTCTTCCCTAAGGATGAATTTTCTTCCTGAAGGCTCCTCATTTTCCTGTAAAAGGACGTATGTTGAGGTCATCCCACCATTTCCCCAGACATGCCAGAAAATTCCAAAGTACCCATGAGAGTAAGTTTCTGGAAGGTAAATCCCTCCACCAGTTTGCCAATTATTTTGAATTTCCATTTAAACTCAAGCTTAGATATTCCCAATATAATTTCCTCAATATAATTTCATGTAACATAATACCTGAAACATCTCTGGGGAAAAATATTAATAATATTAACTCTACAGGCAAGAAGCCTAAGGCTCAAGCTCATTAAGTAACTTGCCCAAGAGATTCCTAGATTTAGGATTTAAATGCAAGTCTTGTGACTCCAAATACTATTACTCTTTCCATCAAACCATAAACAAAGGCTTAGCAATCATCCCCAGTGATTAGCTGCCAAACTGCCTACCAATGCCAGTGTACTCCATCAATTATTGAAGCTCCCCTTGCATCGTGATATATAGTAAAGGCACAGCAGATTCTGAATACAATCTGGCTTGACCACAATATCAATGAATTTTTACATAGCAAAGAAATTAAGGCCAGAGACATTGTAGCCAAAAAGAACCCTATTTGAATTCTACTTCATCCACTTAGTTACATTTCTTTCTCTGTATAAAATAGGGGTAATAAGAACTACTTCATAGAATCGTTAAGACTAAGTCAGCATGTAAAGTTTTTAATCCTGTCTCTAGAATGTAACACTTCCTCAAAACATGCCAATTGTTATTGATTTATTAATTAATTATAATATTTTGAATATATTATGTAATATAGTAAATATATATTTGAGCATATTAGATAAATTGTAGTCAATATATCTTATTCTTTATGAGTAACAACAAATTATCATGGGTAATGTTTCCACAGTTCAAGCAATGTCCAACACTTGCAATTAGATCAGTTTGAAAACAACACTTGGTATAGCATCAAACTGGAATGCAGAGTAGGGTTCAGGAAATGAGACATAAGGAAGAAAGTTTCCTCAAAGAAATGAATTAAAACCTGGTTAGGATTTATGCTATTCAGAGGGTATTGAAAATAGTAAAGGATTAAATTTCAGCCATCTTTACTCCAAAGAAATATATAAAGCAAAAGTTAATTTGAGCTACCTTTTCATTTCAAGGTATTATTTTAAAAATTTCATTATTAACATCCTCACTCTGTTGCTGGGAAGTAAAATAAAACCATCAGCCTTGTTCCTTGTATCAGTTGCTGATTCTATTTTGGTAAATGCTATAAGTGAAGGTTTATCCCAAGCACATTTTCTTTTTCTTTTCTATGTTTTGGAAAGAAAACAGATTAGGGAAAAAATACTCCTTGTCCCAATAGTCATATTTAGAGACACTAATCATTAGAAGAAGATAATGTTGAAACATCAACCTAAAAAGAATTTATTAAGTGCACTTATGTTGAATGGTAATGTGAATTTAGATAAATATATAAATAACACAGAGCATTGATTGTCTAGTTAGGACAACTGAGAGATAGCCTCAACCACCAGAGGGCAGGCAGCAGAAGCAAGAAGAACTATAATCCTGCAGCCTGTGGAATGAAAACCACATTCACAGAAAGATAAAATGAAAAGGCAAAGGAGACCTTCAATATGGCGGAGGAGTAAGATGTGGAGATCACCTTCCTCCCGACAAATACATCAGAAATACATCTACATGTGGAACAACTCCTACAGAACACCTACTGAACGCTGGCAGAAGACCTCAGACCTCCCAAAAGGCAAGAAACTCCCCACATACCTGGGTAGGGCAAAAGAAAAAAGGAAAAACAGAGACAAAAGAATAGGGACAGGCCTGCACCTCAGGGAGGGAGTTGTGAAGGAGGAAAAGTTTCCACACACTAGAAAGCCCTTTCACTGGCGGATAGTAGGGGGTAGTGGAGGGGAAGCTTCAGAGCCACGGAGGATAGTACAGCAACAGGGGTGCGGAGGGCAAAGCGGAGAGATTCCTACACAGAGGATCAGTGCCAACCAGCACTCACCAGCCTGAGAGGCTTGTCTGCTCACGCACCAGGGCAGGTGGGGGTTGAGAGCTGAGGCTTCAGCTTTGGCATTCAGATCCCAGGGAGAGGACTGGGGTTGGCTGCGTGAACACAGCCTGAAGGGGGCTAGTGTGCCACAGCTAGCTGGGAAGGAGTCAGGGGAAAAGTCTGGAACTGCCTAAGATCAAGAGACCATTGTTTCGGGGTGCGTGAGGAGAGGGGATTCAGAACACCTAAACAGATTAGGGAAAAAATAAATTAGGAAAAGCCTAAACAAGCTCCAGAGATGGGCACAAGCCACGGCTATCAACAGGGACACCAGAGACGGTCATGAAACGTTAAGGCTGCTGCTGCAGCCACCAAGAAACTTGTGTGAAAGCACAGGTTACTATTCACACCTCCCCTCTAGGGAGTCTGTGCAGCCCTCCACTGCCAAGATCCCGTGATCCAGGGACAACTTCCCCAGAAGAACACACAGCACGCTTCAGGCTGTTGTAACATCACACTGGCCTCTGCCACCGCAGGTTCACCCCACATTCTATAACCCTCCTTCCCCCTGACCTGAGTGATCCAGAGACCCCAATCAGCTGCTCCTTTAACCCTATCCTCTCTGGGCAGGGAACAGATGTCCTCAGGGAACCTACGTGCAGAGACAGGGCCAATTCCAAAGTTGAACCCCAGGAGCTGTGCAAAAAGAAAAAACAGGGAAATTTCTCCCAGCAGCCTCAGGAACAGCAAATTAAATCACCACAATCAAATTAATGTACGCTGCATCTGTGGAATACCTGAATAGACAACGAGTCATCCCAAAATTGAGGCAGTGGACTTTCGGAGCAAATATAGACTTGGGGTTTACTTTCTGCATTTAATTTGTTTCTGGTTTTATGTTTATCTTAGTTTAGTATTTAGAGTTTATTTTCATTGGTAGATTTGTTTATTGATTTGGTTGCTCTGTTTTTAGATAGATAGATAGATAGATATTTTTTTCTTTTGCTCTTTTTGTGAGTGTGTATGTGTATGCTTCTTTGTGTGATATTGTCTGTATAGCTTTGCTTTCACCATTGGACCTAGGGTTGTGTCAGTCTTTTATTTGTTATTTTTTGGTAGTGTTTTAAGCACTTGTTATCATTGGTGGATTAGTTCTTTGGTTTGGTTGCTCTATTCCTTCTTTCCTTCATTCGTTCTTTTATTACTTTTTAATAATTTTATTTTTTATTTTAATAACTTTTATTTTTTGTTATGTTATTTTATTTTTCCTTTCATTCTTTCTTTTTTCTCCCTTTTCTTCTGAACGTGTGGCTAAGGGGTCTTGGTGCTCCGGCCGGGTGTCAGGCCTGTGCCTCTGAGGCAGGAGAGCCGAGTACAGGATATTGGGTCCATTAGAGACCTCCCAGCTCCATGTAATATAAAACAGCAAAAGGTCTCCCAGAAATCTCCATCTCAATGCTAAGACACAGCTCCACTCAAGGACCAGCAAGCTACAGTGCTTGACAACATATGCCAAACAACAAGCAAGACAGAAATACAATCCCACCCATTAGCACAGAGGCTGCCTAAAATCATAGTAAGGTCACAGACACCCCAAAACACTCCACCAGATGTGGTCCTACCCATCAGAAAGACAAGATCCAGCCTAATCCACCAGAACACAGGCACCATTCCCCTCCACCAGGAAGCCTACACAACACACTGAACCAAACATAGCCACTGGCAGCAGACACCAAAAATAACGGTAACTATGAACCCACAGCCTGCAAAAAGGAGACCCAAAACACAGTAAGTTAAGCAAAATGAGAAGACAGAGAAACACACAGCAGATGAAGGAACAAGGTAAAAACCCACCAGACAAAACAAATGAAGAAAAATAGGTGATCTACCTGAAAAAGAATTCAGAGTAATGATAGTAAAGATGACCCAAAATCTTGGAGATACAATGGAGAAAATACAAGAAACTTTTAACAAGGGCCTAGAAGAACTAAAGAGCAAACAAACAATGATGAACAACACAATAAATGAAATTAAAAATTCTCTAGAAGAAATTAATAGCTGAATAACTGAGGCAGAAGAACAGATAAGTGACTGGGAAGATAAAATAGTGGAAGTAAATACCACAGAGCAGAATAAAGAAAAAAGAATGAAAAGAATTCAGGACAGTCTCAGAGACATCTAGGACAATATTAAAGGCACGAACATTCGAATTATAGGGGTCCCAGAAGAAGAGAAAAAAAAAAGGGACTGAGAAAATATTTGAAGAGATTATAGTTGAAAACTTCCAATATGGGAAAGGAAATAATCAAGCCCAGGAAGCGCAGAGAGTCCCATGTGGGATAAATCCAAGGAGAAACACTGATAAAAGAAATCGAAGATGATATAAACAGATGGAGAAATATACCATGTTCTTGGATTGGAAGAATCAATATTGGGAAAATAACTATATTACCCAGAGCAATATACAGATTCAATGCAATCCCTATCAAACAACCAATGGCATTCTTCACAGAATTAGAACAAAAAGTTCACAATTCTTATGGAAACACAAAAGACCCTGAATAGCCAAAACAATCTTGAGAAAGAAAAATGGAGTTGGAGGAATCAGGCTCCCTGACTTCAGACTATACCACAAAGCTAGAGTAATCAAGACAATATGCTACTGGCCCCAAAAAAGAAATATAGATAAATGGAACAGGATAGAAAACCCAGAGATAAACCAATGCACCATGGTCAACTAATCTAAGAAAAAGGAGGTAAAGATATACAGTGGAGAAAAGACAGCCCCTTCAATAAGTGGTTCTGGGAAAACTGGACAGCTATATGGAAAAAAATGAAATTAGAACACTCCCTAACACCATACACAAAAATAATCTCAAAATGTATTAAAGACCTAAATGTAAGACCAAACACTAAAACTCTTAGAGGAAATCATAGGAAAAACACTCTTTGACATAAACCACAGCAAGATCTTTATTGATCCACCTCCTAGAGTAACGGAAATAAAAATAAATGGGACTTAATTAAACTTAAAAGCTTTTGCACAGCAAAGGAAACCATAAATAAGACAAAAAGACAACCCTCAGAATGGGAGAAAATATTCGCTGATGAAGCAAAAGACAAAGGATTAATCTCCAAAATATACAGACAACTCATGGAGCTCAATATAAAAATAACAAACAATCCAATACAAAAATGGGCAGAAGACCTAAATAGACATTTCACCAAGGAAGACATACAGATGGCCAAGAGGCACATGAAAGATGCTCAACATCACTAATTATTAGAGAAATGCAAATCAATACTACAATGAGGTATCACTTCACACTGGTCAGAATACCTATTACCAAAATATCTAGATGGGACTTCCCTGGTGGCACAGTGGTTAAGAATCTGCCTGCCAATGCAGGGGACATGGGTTTGAGCCCTGGCCCGGGAAGATCCTACATGCTGCAGAACAACTAAGCCTGTGCACCACAACTACTGACGCTGCACTCTAGAGCCATGAGCCACAACTACTGAAGCCCATGCTCCACAACTAGAGGAGCCACCACAATAAGAAGCCCGCGCACCACAATGAAGAGTAGCCCCCGCTCGCTGCAACTAGAGAAAGCCTGTGCATAGCAATGAAGGTCCAATGCAGCCCACCCCACAAAAAAAAAATCCAGAAACAATAAATGCTGGAATGGGTGTGGTGAAAAGGGAACCCTCCTGCACTGTTGGTGGGAATGTAAATTGATACAACCACTATGGAAAACAGTATGGAGGTTCCTTAAGAAACAAAAATAGAACTAACATATGACCAAGCAATCCCATTGCTGGGCATATACCCTGAAAAAACCATAATTCAAAAAGAGACATGTACCACAATGTTCATTGCAGCGCTATTTATAATAGCCAGGACATGGAACAAACCTAAATGTCCATTGACACATGAATGGATAAAGGAGATGTGGTACATATATACAGTGGAATATTATTTAGCCATAAAAAGAAATGAAATTGAGTTATTTGTAGTGAGGTGGATGGACCTAGAGTCTGTCATACAGAGTGAAGTAAGTCAGAAAGAGAGAAACAAATACCATATTCTAAAGCATATATAAGGAATCAAAAAAATAAATAAATAAATAGGTACTGATGAACCTAGTTGCAGGGCAGGAATGAAGATGTAGGCATAGAGAATGGACTTGAGGACACGGGATGGGAGGGAGAAGCTGGGACGAAATGAGAGTAGCATCGACATATATACACTACTGAATGTAAAACAGTTAGCTAGTGGGAAGAAGCCACATAGCACAGGGAGATAAGCTGGGTGCTTTGCAATGACCTAGAAGGGTGGGATAGGGAGGATGGGAAGGAGCCTCAAGAGGGAGGGGATATGGGGACATGTGCATGCATATGGCTGATTCACTTTGGTGTACAACAGAAAGTAACACAGTATTGTGAAGCAATTATAATCCAATAAAAATCTATTTTAAAAAAAAGATGACACAAATGGAGAGATATATGATGTTCTTGGATTGGAAGAATCAATATTGTGAAAATGATTCTACTATTCAAGATGATCTACAGATTCCATGCAATCCCTATCAAATTACCAACAGCATTTTTTTACAGAAATGGAACAAAAAGTCTTAAAATGTATATGGAGACACAAAAGACTCAGAATAGCCAAAGCAATCTTCAGGGAAATAAACGGAGCTGGAGGAATCAGACTCCCTGATTTCAGAGCCACAGTAATCAAGACAATATGGTACTGGCACAAAAACAGAAATACAGATCAATAGAACAGGATAGAGAGCCCAGAGATAAACCCATGCACCTATGGTTAACTAAGAGAAAGGAGGCAAGGATATACAATGGATAAAAGACAGTCTCTTCAATAAGTGGTGCTGGGAAAACTCGATAGCTACATGTAAAAGAATGAAATTAGAACACTTCCTAACACCATACACAAAAATAAACTCAAAATGGATTCAAGACCTAAATGTAAGGCCAGACACTATAAAACTCTTAGAGGAAAACTTAGGAAGAACACCTTTTGACATAAATCACAGCAAGATCTTTTTTGACCCACCTCCTAGAGTAATGGAAGTGAAAACAAAAATTTAAAAATGGGACCTAATGAAACTTAAATGCTTTTGCATAGGAAAGGAAACTATAAACAAGACGAAAAGACAATCCACAGAATGGGAGAAAATATTTCAAATGAATCAACAGACAAAGGGTTAATCTCCAAAATATATAAACTGCTCATGCAGCTCAATATTAAAAAACAAGCAACCCATTAAAAAATGGACAGAAGACCTAAATAGACATTTCTCCAAAGAATACATACAGGTGGCCAAGAGGCACATTAAAAGCTGCTCAACATCACTAATTATTAGAGAAATGCAAATCAAAACTACAATGAGGTATCACCTCACACTAGTTAGAATGGGCATCATCAGAAAATCCACAAACAACAAATGCTGGAGAGGGTGTGGAGAAAAGGGAACCCTCTTGCAGTGTTGGGGGTAATGTAAATGGATACAGCCACTATGGAGAACAGTATGGAGGTTCCTTAAAAAACTAAAAATAGAGTTAACATATGACCCAGCAATCCCACTCCTGGGCATATACCCAGAAGAAACCATTTCAAAAAGATACATGTACCCCGAATTTCATTGTAGCACTATTTACAGTAAGCAGGTCATGGAAGCAACCTAAGTGCCTATTAACAGATGAATGGATAAAGAAAATGTGATACATATATGCAATGGAATATTACTCAGCCATAAAAAGGAACAAAATTGGGTCATTTGTAGAGACGTGGATGGACCTAGATGCTGTCATACAGAGTGAAGTAAGTCAGAAAGAGAAGAACAAATATCGTATATTAACGCATATATGTGGATTGTAGAAACTTGGTACAGATGAACCAGTTGCAAGGCAGAAATAGAGACACAGATGTAGAGAACAAACATATGGACACCAAGGGGGGAAAGCAGGGGGTGGTGGTGGTGTGATGATTTAGGAGATTGGGATTGACATATATACAGTAATATGTATAAAATAGATAACTAATAAGAACCTGCTGTATAAAAAAACTGAAACACATAAAGCAATAATAAGAAATCAGTTTTGTAATTAAACACTGAAGGTGATACATAGAAATAACACAGAATGATGGCATCAGATCTCCATGAAGCTGACTTGAAGAGGCAGAAATATTCCCTGACAAAGTATAACAAAATGCATGTGCAATGTTATGTTTCTAAAGGGAGAAGTTATAAATCCAAAGGAATAGTCTGTTGGATCATAGCAGTCTGAGAGGGAACAATTAGTTGCATTGCTGTGGATCAGGCAACAAAGCCAAATGGATAACAGATACATTTCCAATTATGGCATTTTATCATATTCATTTCTGTGTCCCCAGTGCAAAGTACCATGTTTGGCTCTGTATAGACGTTTCTTCCAGATACTTTAGAAGGGTCTAAGGATATAGTGCTGAACATGAGAGAATAAATCCCAAACTCTAACGAAGCTTATATGAGTAAAGAATGTACAAGATAGTGATGAAAGCTATGAAAGGCCATGTTTTAAAGGAAAACTGAGGAGAGGACGATGATCAGGGTGCTTTCCCTGAGCAGGTGACAAGACATTTTGGCTGAGACCTGAATGACAGAAGAAGCCAGGCAGCCAACTAAGGATCTGGACAAGTACAACAGGCAGAGGAAGTGGCTAATACAAAAGCCCTATTGGGGAACAAGTTTGGTGTGGTGGTGGAACAGAAAGAAAGTGTGGATTTAATGTAGAAAACAGGGAGTAATATAAAATGGAGTTGGAAAGGGAGCAGGGACTGTATCATCAAGGCCCTTATGAGTTGAAGTAAATTATTATGTGTAATAGGCATTGGACAATGCCCTGATGTTAATATTTTTAAAAGATTACTTTGGCTGATGTGTGGAGAATGAATTATAGATGGACAGAAGAGAAGGTAATTGCAGTGGTCAAAGGGAAAGATGGTGGTAACTTGGACAAGGATACAGTTTGTTCGATAAATGACTAATTAATATGTATTGGTATCCAGACACAAAAAGGAGAGAAAGAGTCAAATATAATGACAGACACTGGGTGACAGACACTTGAAAGATTCTGTGAGGGCTAGAGTCATGAAAGTTGGAAGAATGAGTACCATCAGGGAAGAAGGCATATCCTGTTTGGGATATATTAAGACAGAGGTGGTGATGAAATATATATTTCCAGGAATCTGTGGATAATGTGAGACTGAAACTAGTAAAAGCTAAGAAAAAATGGAGAAATGCAATCAAAACTACAATGAGGTATCACCTCACACCAGTCAGAATGGCCATCACTAAAAGTCTACAAACAATAAGTGTTGGAGAGAGTGTGGAGAAAAGGAAACCCTGCTACACTGTTGGTGGGAATGTAAATTGGTACATCCACTATGGAGAACAGTATGGCGGTTCCTTAAGAAACTGAAAATAGAGCTACCATATGACCCAGCAATCCCACTCCTGGGCATATATCTGGAGAAAAACATGGTTCAAAAGGATATGTGCACTCCAATATTCATTGCAGCACTGTTTACAGTAGCCAAGACATGGAAGCAACCTAAATGTCCATTAACAGATGAATGGATAAAGAAGATGTGGTACATATATACAATCATTTGAATATTACTCAGCTATTAAAAAGAATGATATAATGCCATTTACAGCAACATGATGGACTTGGAGATTATCATACTAAGTGAAGTAATTCAGACAGAGAAAGACAAATATATGATATCACGTATATGTGGAATCTAAAAAAAATGATACAAATGAACTTATTTACAAAACAGAAACAGACTCACAGACTTAGAGAATGAACTTATGGTTACTGGAGCAGGGTGGGATTGATTGGAAGTTTGGGATTCACATGTACATACTGCTATATTTAAAATAGATAACCAACAGGGACCAACTGTATAGCAGAGGGAACACTGCTTAATACTCTGTAATAACCTAAATGGGAAAAGAACTTGAAAAAGAATACATACATATATATGTATAACTGAATCACTTAGCTGTACACCTGAAACTAACACAACATTGTTAATCAACTATACTCCAATATAAAATAAAATTTTTTTAAAAAGCTAAAGTAAAATGGAAATGGTTGTTTATAAGTCATTGTAATAAATATGATGGTAAAATCAGAAGAGTGAAAAAGTATAAAGGGACAAGAGGAAAAAGTGAGATCTTAAGAATAATTTTACACCATTTAATAAAGAATCTTATTTTTCACTTAAAACTACTGTTTCATTTCTCTAGTAGATGAGGGCTGCAGCTGTGTAAGTCAGGGGTGCCAAGCTGATCATGAAAAGTAACCTGTCATTTGTTGCCTTGTCACTCCCTTGTTCTAGTCTAAGAGGCAATAGGATCACATCATTCCCCAGTTTACATCAAAGATGTCATGTATCCAATCCCCTTCCAAGAGACATTTAGTTCTTTAATGTCTAGCTTTGTATTCTACTCATCTTTACATGCTCTGAATTTTCTTTTCCACAGCCTTGCATATATTAGCAAACAAGAAACATTTGTTGACTTAAATGGACACAATTTATTTAAAACGTGTTCACTTCTCTTTATGAGTATATCTCTTTCTCCATACCACAGTACAAGAAGACTACATATCTCCTATTTCCCTACTTTCCCAATTTCCCTACTTCCCCAAAGCACTTCCCACTCTTTGTATAGATAGTTCTCACTCTGGGTATTATTGCAAACCTAGGCTATTTTTGACCCGATTTTCATGGCTGGCTAAAGGGAACCTTATGAGGAAACATATGAGATTGTTATGGGGATTCTGACTAGTTGGGCTCGGACAATACAGAAAAAGAATTAAAGGTTTGTCCTCCTAAAGAAGATCCCAAGAGAAGGTGAGAAAAATATCATGCTAAACCAGGCAATACTGGCAACCTAAGATTCTTACACAAAAGGAATCAAGAAAAAGTCAAAGAAGCTACAAATATAACAGTGAATGCAAAATCTGAGTGACTCTAAAGACTTGGGTTTACACTTGTGGCTTGGGTTTGTAACTACCACTAAGGACAAATAAATCCAAGAAATATTCATAAACCTGTCCACTGCTACTTAGGAGTGCCATCTGATAAGCATATCTAAAAATAAGGCACTAACAAGAGACATCCAATATCCCCATGAAATTTAGAGATGCAGGGGCCAAATGGAAGTGGCCAGCAAAATGTCACCCCAAAGCACAAGAATTCAAAAGCCTTAGGCTCCAAGAAAGCTATTTTTATCTTATGGATTCCTTCTACATTCACACACATTTATTCCTAGCTTATGCCTCCCTTGGGAACCTCCCCATGATGAAGCAGAGATGAACCTACTTCTTCCTTTTTACAGACGTGACCTAAGTTAGAGAGAAAGTTGTAGAGTTACCTTACTTCCTCTTAAACCCAATAACACCCAGGAATTCAAGTGAATATCAGCCCAACAGTAAATTTGGGCTTCATAGTCACATGTCCGCCATTAGATCACGTGTTAGACACTACACTCCTATCCTTATAAAATGTGTTTCATTTAGCTGGTGTTTGTCTTAACCTTCCCCATTTCCTCACTCTAGGAGCAGTTTATCTCTCAAATAAAACAAATAATACTGTCAGAAAGTTTACCCTAATAATTAGCTTGAATTTATGACTCTAAAAGCACTAAATCTTTCCCTTCATAGTCACTGGGAACTTTGAAACATTCGTGCATCATGACCCACATCCCTTCTGAATTATGGTTTAACCAGGCAGAGTTGAATCTCTCATTTCCTCAACCTTAGTCCCAATCCTTCAAAGTACTCTTGTTTTTTATACATTCTCCATCAGTCACCAGCATCTCTGTTGCATTGAGGGCCTCAGTGTTTAAAGCTCTCAGATGTAGTGCTTTATTGGAAGGCCCTTATTTCTTTCCTAAAACTCAGCAGTGCCCTTATTGATATATTATATGTTAATTTTCTGTCTAATGTCATCCTTGTCTGGGTCCCATAACTCAAATTTTTCATTGGATAAAGGGAAATCTGCTATACTGTAATGCCTGGGAGAATTAACTTCTTCTGATATGCTTATTTACCTCTTTTTCAACTCTGCTTTGTTCATTTATTCAGTGAGTTCACATCTATTTGCATCTGTAGCTTTGAAATGTTCCTAACACATTTCCCTGAGAAATGTAGTTAATGTGCTTTGTTCACTTCTTTAATCCAACTTCAGGCTGTGTCAATTGTCTTCAAGACTAAGCCATGCTACAAAAATGCTGAAGGGAGCCATGAGATAACAGGCTGAGCTCTAACAGCATCTGATATAGAGCTCTAAAGCTTCATGATTAAAACTGGGAAAACATATCCAAAATCGATAGAGTGGGCAGGATTGGAGAGTGAGACATGAGATGCTCTGTGGCTTTGTCTGGGCTGCTCTGGAGGTCTGTGGGAGGCAAGCCAATCTGAACACTCCCCTGAGGTGCTACAACATGGACCTGAGAGAGAGAGACCCTTTGCCCTCAGCAGTGGAATTGTGATTAAGCCCTGTGGCTGACAGGGTCTTGGTGTTCTGGCCGGGTGTCAGGCCTGAGCCTCTGAGGTGGGAGAGCCAAGTTCAGGATATTGGTCCACAAGAGACCTCCTGGCCCCACATAACAGCAAATGACAAAAGCTCTCTCAGATATCTCCATCTCAACACAAAGACCCAGCTCCACTCAAAGACCAGCAAGCAACAGTGCTAGAAACCCTATGCCAAACAACTAGCAAGACAGGAACACACCCTATCTATTAGCAGAGAGGCTGCCTAAAATCATAATAAGGTCACAGACACCCCAAAACACACCACTGGATGCAGTCCTGCGCACCAGAAAGACAAGATCCAGCCCCACCCACCAGAACACAGGCACCAGTCTCCTCCACCAGGAAGCCTACACAACCCACTGAATGAACCATACCCACTGGGAGCAGACACCAAAAACAACGGGAACTACAAACCTGCAGGCTGTGAAATGGAGACCCCAAACAAAGTAAGTTAAGCAAAATGAGATGACAGAAATAAACACCAGATGAAGGAGCAAGGTAAAAACCCACTAGACAATACAAATGAAGAGGAAATAGGCAGTTTCCCTGAAAAAGAATTCAGAGTAATGATAATAAAGATGATCCAAAATCTTGGAAATAGAATGGAGAAAATACAAGAAACATTTAACAAGGACCTAGAAGAACTAAAGAGCAAACAAGCAATGATGAACAACACAATAAATGAAATTAAAAATTCTCTAGATGGAATCAATAGCAGAATAACTGAGGCAGTAGAACACATAAGTGACCTGGAAGATAAAACAGTGGAAATAACTACCACAGAGCAAAATAAAGAAAAGAGAATGAAAAGAATTCAGGACAGTCTCAGAGACCTCTGGGACAACATTAAATTCACCGACATTCGAATTATAGAGGTCCCAGAAGAAGAAGAGAAAGGGAGTGAGAAAATATTTGAAGGGATTATAGTTGAAAACTTCCCTCATATGGGAAAGGAAATCGTCAATCAAGTCCAGGAAGAGCAGAGAGTCCCATACAGGATAAATCCAAGGAGAAACATGCCAAGACACATATTAATCAAACTATCAAAAATTAAATACAAGGAAAAAATATTAAAAGCAGCAAGGGAAAAGCAACAATTAATATACAAGGGAATCCCCATAAGGTTAAAGCTGATCTTTCAGCAGAAACTTTGCAAGCCAGAAGGGAGTGGCAGGACATACTTAAAGTGATGAGAGGGAAACACCTATGACCAAGATTACTCTACCCAGCAAAGATATCATTCACATTCTATGGAGAAATTAAAACCTTTACAGATAAGCAAAAGATAAGAGAACTCAGCACCACAAAACCAGCCCTACAACAAATGCTAAAGGACTTCTCTAGGCAGGAAACACAAGAGAAGTAAAAGACTTACAATAACAAACACAAAACAGTTAAGAAAGTGGTAATAGGAATATACATATCGATAACTACCCTAAATGTAAATGGATTAAATGATCAAACCAAAAGGCATAGACTGGCTGAATACATTCAAAACCACAACCCATACATTTGCTGTCTAAAAAAGACCCACTTCAGACCTAGGGACACATAGAGACTGAAAGTAACGGGATGGAAAAAGGTATTCCATGCAAATGGAAATCAAAAGAAAGCTGGAGCAGCAATTCTCATATCACACAAAATAGAATTTAACATAAAGTCTATTACAAGAGACAAAGAAGGACACTACATAATGATCAAAGGATCTATCCAAGAAGAAGGTATAGCAGTTGTAAATAATTATGCACCCAAAATAGGAACACCTCACTACATAAGGCAAATGCTAATAGCTATAAAGGGGAAATTGACAGTAACACAATAATAGTAGGGGACTTTAACACCTCACTTTCACCAATGGACAGATCATCCAAAATGAAAATAAATAGGGAAATGCAAGCTTTAAATGATACATTAAAAAGATGGCTTAATTGATATTTATAGGAAATTCAATCCAAAACCAGCAGATTACACTTTCTTCTCAAGTGCTCATAAAACGTTCTCCAGGATAGATCATATCTTGGGTCACAAATCAAGCCTTACTAAACTTAAGAAAATTAAAATTGTATCAAGTATCTTTTCCGACCACAATGCTATGAGACTAGATGTCAATTACATGAAAAAAAACCCATAAAAAATACAAACACATTGAGGTTAAACAATACACTGCTAAATAACAAAGATATAACTGTAAAAATTGAAGAGGAATTTTTAAAAAATGTAGAAACAAATGACAATGAAAACACGACAACTCAAAAACTATGGGATGCAGCAAAAGCAGTTCTGAGAGGGAAGTCTATAGCAATAAAATCCTACCTACAGAAACAAGAAACATCTCATATAAACAACCTAACCTTACACCTAAAGCAATCAGAGAAAGAAGGGCATAAAATCCCCAAAGTTAGCAGAAGGAAAGAAATCAAAAAGATCAGATCAGAAATAAATGAAAAAGAAATGAAGGAAACAATAACAAAGATCAATAAAACTACAAGCTGGTTCTATGAGAAGATAAACAAAATTGATATACCATTAACCAGACTCATCAACAAAAAAAGGGAAAAGACTCAAATCAGTAGAATTAGAAATGAATAAGTAGAAGTAAAAACTGACACTGCAGAAATACAAAGGATTATGAGAGATACTACAAGCAGCTATATGACAACAAAATGGACAACGTGGAAGAAATGGACAAATTCTTAGAAAAGCACAACCTTCTGAGACTGAACCAGGAAGAAATAGAAAATATAAACAGACCAATCACAAGCACTGAAATTGAAACTCTGATTAAAAATCTTCCAACAAACAAAAGCCCAGGACCAGATGGCTTCACTGGTGAATTCTATCAAACATTTAGAGAAGAGCTAACATGTATTCTTCTCAAACTCTGCCAAAATATAGCAGAGGGAGGAACAATCCCAAACTCATTCTACAAGGACACTATCACCCTTATACCAAAACCAGACAAGGATGTCACAAAGAAAGAAAATTACAGGCCAATATCACTGATGAACATAGATGCAGAAATCCTCAACAAAATACTAGCAAACAGAATCCAACAGCAGATTAAAAGGATCATACACCATGATCAAATGGGGTTTATCCCAGGAATGCAAGGATTCTTCAATATACACAAATCAATCAATATAATACACCATATTAAAAAAATTGAAGAATAAAAACCATAGGATCATCTAAAAAAGATGTAGAAAAAGCTTTCAACAAAATTCAACACCCATTTATGATAAAAATCCTCCAGAAAGTAGGCATAGAGTGAACTTACCTCACCATAATAAAGGCCATATATGACAAACCCACAGCCAGCATCATTCTCAATGGTAAAATACTACAACCATTTTCACTAAGATCAGGAACAAAACAAGGTTGCCCACTCTCACCACTATTATTCCACATAGTTTTGGAAGTTTTAGCCACAGCAATCAGAGAAAAAAAAGAAATAAAAGGAATCCAAGTCAGTAAAGGAGTACAAATGTCACTGTTTGCAGATGACATGATACTATAGGTAGAGAATCCTAAAGATGCTACCAGAAAACTACTAGAGCTGATCAATTAATTTGGTAAAGTAGCAGGATACAAAATTAATGCACAGAAATCTCTTGCATTCCTATACATTAATGATGAAAAATCTGAATGAGAAATTAAGAAAAGACTCTCATTTACCATTTCAACAAACAGAATAAAATACCTAGGAATAAAACTAAGGAGACAAAAGACCTGTATGCAGAAAACTATAAGACACTAATGAAAGAAATGAAAGATGATACAAACAGATGGAGAGGTATACCATGTCCTTGGATTGGCAGAATCAACATTGTGAAAATTACTGTACTACCCAAAGCATTCTACAGATTGAAAGCAATCCCTATCAAACTACCAATGGCATTTTTCACAGAACTAGAACAAAAAATTTCACAATTTGTATGGAAACAGAAAAGACCCTGAATAGCTAAAGCAATCTTGAGAAAGAAAAACAGAGCTGGAGGAATCAGGCTCCCTGGCTTCAGGCTACACTACAAAGCTACAGTAATCAAGACAGTGTGGTACTGGCACAAAAGCAGAAAAATAGATCAATGGAACAGAATAGAAAGCCCAGAGATAAACCCACGTGCATGTGGTTACCTTATCTTTGATAAAGGAGGCAAGAATATACAATGGAGAAAAGACTGCCTCTTCAATAAGTGGTGCTGGGAAAACTGCACAGCTACATGTAAAAGAATGAAATTAGAACACTCTGTAACACCATACACAAATATAAACTGAAAATGGATTAAAGACCTAAATGTGAGGCCCAACACTATAAAACTCTTAGAGGAAAACATAGGCAGAACACTCTATGACATAAATCACAGCAACATCTTTTTTGACCCACCTCCTAGAGAAAGCGAAATAAAAACAAAAATAAACAAATGGGTCCTAATGAAACTTGAAAGCTTTGCACAGCAAAGGAAACCATAAAGAAGATGAAAAGACAACCCTCAGAATGAGAGAAAATATTTGCAAACAAAGCAACTGGCAAAGGATTAATCTCCAAAATTTACAAGCAGCTCATGCAGCTCAATATCAAAAAAACAAACAATCCAATCCAAAAAAGCACAGAAGACCAAAATAGACATTTCTCCAAAGAAGATATACAGATTGCCAAAAAACACATGAAACAATGCTCAACATCACTAATCATTAGAGAAATGCAAATCAAAACCACGAGGTATCACCTCACACCACTCAGAATGGCCATCATCAAAAAATCTGCAAACAATAAGTGCTGGAGAGGGTTTGGAGAAAGGGCATCCTCTTGAACTGTTGGTGGGTATGTAAATTGTTACAGCCACTATGCAGAACAGTATGGAAGTCTGAAAAAACTAAAAATAGAACTACCATACGACCCAGCAATCCCACTACTGGGCATATACCCTGTGAAAACCATGATTCCAAAAGAGTCATGTACCACAATGTTCATTGCAGCTCTATTTACAATAGCCAGGACATGGAAGCAACCTAAGTGTCCATCGACAGATGAATGGATAATGAAGATGTGGCACATATATACAATGGAATATTACTCAGCCATAAGAATAAAATGAAACTGAGTTATTTATAGCAAGGTGGATGGACCTAGAGTCTGTCATACAGAGTGAAGTAAGTCAGAAAGAGAAAAACAAATACCATATGCTAACACATATATATGGAATCTAAAAAAAAAAAAGGTTCTGAATAATCTAGGGACAGGACAGGAATAGAGACGCAGACATAGAAAATGGACTTGAAGACACAGGGAGGGGTAAGGGTAAGCTGGGATGAAGTGAGAGAGTGGCATGGACATATATACACCCCCAAATGTAAAATAGATAGCTAGTAGGAAGCAGCTGCATAGCACAGGGAGATCAGCTCCGTGCTTTCTGTCCACCTATAGTGGTGGGATAGGGAGAGTGCGAGGGAGACGCAAGAGGGAGGAGATATGGGGACGTATGTATATGTATAGCTGATTCACTTTGTTATACAGCAGAAACTAACACACCATTGTAAAGCAATTATACTCCAATAAAGATGTTTAAAAAAAAAAGACTAAGCCATACTGATAGGGACAGACACTTAACAGTTCATCAATACACCAATATTCTCTGGATTCTACCACTTGTGACTTTTCCCACTTTACATGTATCCCTTTTTGCTCAGAACTCATTCAATTGACTGGCAACACTCCCCACTGTGACATTATCCCTTAGTTTTGTTTTGCTTGGCTGAAGCTCTCACATTAGTTGACATTATGTAGTCACTAATTTAAAAATTACAGTCAGAGATGACACACAAGGATATGAATTCTGTAGCAGCAATTATAGTCGTTACCTTAGATCTTTGTTTCTCTTGGAATTCATCTAGTTCTAAATATTCTGACCAAAGACTGAAAAGCAAGGAAAAAATATTCTCTGTGGTCTTCTTTGCTTACCAATAGATAACTGTTCATTTAAAAAGTGCAAGTTGAATAATAGCTTCCAAGCCAACAGTGGAATACAATCTAAACAATCAAAGAAAATAAAAACCAAGTATGACCAGCTTGTTATTTGAGACTGTGAGAACCTAGATTGTGCCAAATGTAAGATTCTTACTAACCCTTACCACATAACCTGACATCAGACTTATTCACTCAGAAAGAGTGTAGCCAATATCATGACTTTCTCTAAACATTTCCTCTAAGCATCCTTTAGTAGAAGTTTAAATTTCACATCTTCAAGCTAAAATGAAATTCCTTAAATCTTTCCTTGCATGACTTGTTTTGAAACACAATAAGCTCTCTCCTGATTGACCAAAATAATTATGCCTGCGTGCTGTGTCCAAGACTTAAACTGGGAATAAATCTTGGCAGAATAAAATGTCTGGCACTGATCTTTGTTGGGTATAAAGAAGTGGGGGTGGGAATGTTCTCTTAGGAGATTTTACAGGGAATTTAATGTAATGTTCATCAGTTTGGTATTAATCAGACGCTGGCTATCTCACCACCTCCTAAATACCTCCACCATCACTAACTTAAAATCACTAAAATTTGTGCAGTGCCTGAGCCATCCTGGCCCCAGCTAGCAGGGAAATTTCATTGCCTTAGCCTTTTTCTATTCCCAGATATTTCCCATATTTTCTTCAAAGTTTTGTTTTCTCATGGTTCTTTCTTTTTTAAACAAAACAAAGCTTTTCAATGTATCTGGCTTTTGTTTTGCTGTCTGATGTAAGGTGAGAATCTAATTTGTTTTTTTTCTAAATAGCCAATTTCAACACCATTCTATCTCTAATTGAGTAGTATTTTTACTTTATAGGTACAGAGGTTAAAAAAATCAGTAGTTCCTAAGTGACCTACTTAACTTGTGTCAGTCAAAGCCTTTACTAATAAAATAATCTGAACAATTACCTATTGGCACAAGAATGGTTGAGGAAATAGTCATTTAAGCCCCTTATAAAGTGTTACATTACTGTGAAATAGTTTTAAAAATAGGAAAGCTCTATTCCTCCTCCTCCCTCCATTAAATAAATATAATTCTCATCCCCTGCTCTTATATCTACAATCCTAAACTTTCCAGCCTCTGCTTTCCATAGCCTAAAACTCTCCTCTGATCTCCATTTTCATGTCCCAAAGCTTTGTTTCCTGTTAAAATTCTCCAAGGAGGACATTTATTTCATGTTGTTCTAAGACTTTTGTGATGGAAAGAAAAGAGATGGTTTTAGAGTTGGACAAACCTGGATTCAGACCTTGGCTTGATTACTTAGTCATTCATTGGTGGCTTTGAATAAATTACATGGTCACTCTGGATCTCACTTTCCATATCTGTCCATTGGGGATATCTGAGACATAAGAAGCTTAGCACTAAGGTAAATGCACTGCTCTGTAACCAAAGGCCACAATTATTCTTTGTTGTGTGATTTTGCTTGACCCATAGCCTACAGACTTAGATTGATAACAAAGTTAGAGAACAAAAACACATATTACTCAGAGATCCTGGAATTGGAGGTGGATGCAGTTTGGGGTTATTCATCTTTGGAAAGAAGATGAATGTATTTTCATTGTGGAATATTTGCATTATGTTATGTTCAGTAATGACAAAGCATTATTGAAAGTTATGTATAGAAATAAAACTATTTGTATAACCAAAGCGTGGAGTACATGTAAATTTGTAGTTTTCTCCAGGTAGCAACTACCCTCCATCCTTTTCCCAACAACACTCTTCCACAATTTGATGGAACCATGGATAAAGATGCTCTGTACTCTAGCTGGATGATAAGCAAAGAATCTAAATTAGGCTATCTGGAACTAAACTTTCCAAAATTTGAATCATGAGGACAATGACAAAGGCTGAAAACTGAATATAATGCATCAAGGGTCCAGGATGCTAGAAGAAATATCCATTCTTTCCTGTTATGTGCATATTTGAAGCTACCCCAGTTTCTGTTCTTCTAAGCCTGGTTCTGCAGCTTTCCCTTTGATTCACGGGCTCTCCATATTCTCCCAATGAGTTCAAGTTAGCCAGAGTCAGGTTCTATGCCTTGTAACAAAGAACGTAAATAAATAGAATCCTTATTTGGTAGAAGTGGTAACTGAAGCTTCAGAAGCTAAGTAATTTGCTCAAAGTTTTCACAACTGGTATGTGGCAATGTCAAGATATGAACCCAGACAGTTTAATTTTAAGGCTAGCCTCCTTCTGCTGCTGGCTCTTACCACACATGCCATTTTTGATCCTGAAATCACTGGGATGTAAGAAGATCCCCTATCCTTCAAGAGTGTACTGGTGCCAGGTTTAGCAAAGCAACAAGAAGAAACAAGCAAGCAAATGACACTACTTAGAAAATTCTCTCTTTGTGTCTGGTTACAGTACATATTTTTCATAGCTAAATACTGTTTTCCATGCCCTTTGAGTTTGAGAAGTTTATGTTTGGTTTTTAGCCACAGTGGGTTCTTTCCTCCTGCTTTAAGGTCTGTTTCTGAAGCCTGAAGTAAAAAATCATAACCCAGGCAAACTTATTGGTAGCTGCATCTGTTAACTCCACTTTCACATCTGTCAATGAAAGAAGACTGCCTCCTTTGTGAGCCAATTTCTGTACCTTCCATCTAAGCTAATTCCTTCTCTTTTACTAGTTAATCCATTCATTCAATAATTACAGAACACCTGCTCTATGCTATCCCTCTTGCTTATTATCCAATTGCCATCTACTTTCTTAAGGCTACTCCTCTTTTTTATACCTCCCTCTTTACTGATTACTTTTCTGAAGTTCAAGTTTCTCCTATCTTTAAAACCAAAAAAAAAAAATCCCTCAACCTAATGTTCTTCTACAGCTAATGACTTTTTTTTCTTCCCCTTCACAAAAAATGTACAACATTTCGGTTCTTACTCTATTTGAGATTGATTCTTGTATATGGTTTGACGTATGGCTACAATTTCATTTTTCTCTTAAAACAACTTATATCTGTTCCAGCTCCATTTATTAAATTGTCTCTCCTTTCTCATGTAATTTGTCATGCCACTTCTATCATATGTTAAAATTCCATATTTGTATACCCTAATCTGTGAACTGTCTGATTTGTTCAGCCAATTAGTCCATCCCTACACCATATTTTTTTAAATTTTATTGAAATATAGTTGATTTACAGTATTTTGTAAGTTTCAGCTGTACAGCACATCAATTCAGTTATGTATATATTATTTTTCAGAGATTTTTCACTTATAGGTTATTACATAATATGGAGTATAGTTTCCTGTGCTAAACAGTAGGTCCTTTTGGATATCTGTTTTATATATAGTCTTACGTGTATGTTAATCCCAGCCTCTTAATTTATCTCTCCCTCCTCCCCCTGTCTACTTTGGTAACCGTAAGTTTGTTTCTGTGTCTGTGAATCTCTTTCTGTTTTGGAAATAAGATCATTTGTGTCTTTTTTTTAAGATTCCACATATAAATGACATTATATGATATTTGTCTATCACTGTCTGGCTTACTTCATTTAGTGTGATAATCTCCAGGTGCATCCATGTTGTTGCAAATGGCATGATTTCATTATTTTTTATGGCAGAGTAATATTCCATTGTACATATGTACCACATCTTCTTAATCCATTTCTCTGTTGATGGACATTTAGGTTGCTTCCATGTTTTGGCTATTGTATAAATAATGCTGCAACGAACATTGGGGTTCATGTATCTTTTTGAATTGCAGTTTTCTCTGGATATATACCCAGAGTGGGATTGCAGGATCATATGGTAGCAATCTACATAGGATTTAGTGCAGTCTCTATCAAATTACAGATGGCATTTTTCACAGAACTAGAACAAAAAATTTCACAGTTTGTATGGAAACACAAAAGATACTGAATAGCCAAAGCAATCTTGAGAAAGAAAAATGGAGCTGGAGGAATCAGGCTCCCTGACTTCAGACTATCCTACAAAGCTACAGTCATCAAAACAGAATGGTACTGGTACAAAAACAGCAATATAGATCAATGGAACAGGATAGAAAGCCCAGAAATAAACCCATGCACTTATGGTTAATTAATCTATGACAAAGGAGGCAAGAATATATAACAGAGAAAAGATAGTATCTTTGATGAGTGATGCTGGGAAAACTGGACAGCCACATGTAAAAGAATGACATTAGAACATTCTCTAGCACCATATACAAAAATAAACTCAAAATGGATTAAAGACCTAAATATAAGACCAGATACTATAAAACTCCTACAGGAAAACATATGCAGAAAACTCTTTGACATAAGTTGCAGCAATATTTTTTTGGACCTGTCTCCTAAGACAAAGGAAACAAAAGCAAAAATAAACAAATGGGACCTTATTAAACTTAAAAGCTTTTGCACAACAAAGGAAACCATAAACTAAGTGAAAAGACAACCTACAGGATGGGAGAAAATATTTGCAATTATGAGACAACAAGGGTTAATTTCCAAAATATATAAACAGCTCATATAGCTCACTATCAAGAAAAAAAAAACCTAATAAAAAAAACGGGAAGAAGACCTAAACAGACATTTCTCCAAAGAAGACATACAAATGGCCAACAGGCACATGAAAATATGCTCAACATCACTAATTATCAGAGAAATGCAAGGCAAAACTACAATGAAGTATCACAGAATGACCATCATCAAAAAGTCTACAAGTAAAACATGCTGGAGAGGGTGTGGAGAAAAAGGAAACCTCCTATACTATTGGTGGGAAAGTAAATTGGTGCAGCCACTATGGAGAACAGTATGAAGTTTCCTTAAAAAACTACACCATATCTTTTTAACTTTAAAATAGCTTTCTAATCTTTTTATTCAGAACTGCAAGAATTTTCTCCCCTTCTAGAAACAAATTGACTATTCTTTGCCCTTTGCTGCTCTACATAAATTTTAGAATCAATCTGCCAAAACAAAATCCTGTTGAGTTTAATTTTTTCTTTGAGAATACAGAGCTTATTTATCTAGATTTATAATTCTTATACACTTACATTATTTCAACAAGAACATTCTGATGAAATTTTTGTCACTATTCATCACTAATTCCTTAGGACAATTTCCTAGACAATAAATTGTTCAGTAGAATATGTTCTCTCCTTCACAATATCTTATGTTATAAAAAATTTTAATGTATAGAACAAGTTGAAAGAATGATAAAATACATTTCATGTATCAAAAATCTAGATGGAACAACTGTGAACATTTTGACATTTCAGAGTAAGATGCAGAGATTGTGACACTTAAACAATGATATCCCCATGTCTCTTAAAAATTAAGAAAATTTCCTTCATGATTATAATACTATTAATGCCCAGGATAAAACTAACCATAACTCCCTAATGTAACATAAAATCACTCATGCTTAAATATTTGCCAATTGTCCACAAAATACCTCAATTAACTATTTTTTAATGAACAAAAATCCAACTGAAATCTACCCATAATATTTGGTTGTATATCTTTTTAGTCTTTCTTAATTGAGAACAGTCCCAATACCTTTTTTCTTTTTAATAATATTGAATTTTGAAGAGACTGGGCCGGTTGTCTTGTAAAACTTCTACAATCTGAATTTGCTTCACTGATTACTTCCATCTGGATGTCAATTATCTTGCTTCTTTTATCTTCTATATTTCTATAAACTGGAAGTTTGGTTTAAAGGAATAATTAGCTTCAAGTTAAACACGTTCAATAAGAATGCTTTATAGGGAATGCTGTGTACTTCATATTATATTACATCAAGTGACACATAAGATCAAATTGCTTTACTATTGGTGATGCCAAGTTTGAGCACTTGATTAAGATGGTAGAAGTCAAATCTTTCCATGGTAAAGTTGTGTATTTTTATCCTTATGATTAGAAAGTTAAATGTAGGGAGATAGTTTGGCTCTATGTGAATATATCTTTTTTCAGCTTTATTGAGGTATAATTGTCAAATAAAATTGTATAATATTTAAAGTGTGTGATGTGATGATTTGATATAATCACATTGTGAAAGGATTCCCAGCATCAAGTCACTTATATCTACCACCTCACATATTTTCTTTCCTTCTTTCTTTCTTTCTTTCTTTTTTTTTTTTTTTTTGGTGAAAACACAAGACTACTCTCTTAGCAAATTTGAATTAAATCCACAGTATTATCAACTATAGTCACCATGTTATACATTAGATCCTCAGACCTTATTCATCTTATAACTGAAAAGTTGTATTCTTTCCCAGATTCTTCCTATTTCCCCCACCTCCTAGTTGCTAGCAACAACCATTCTACTCTCTTTTCTTTTCTTTTTTTTAATTAATTTTTATTGGAATATAGTTGCTTTACAATGTTGTGTTAGTTTCCACTGTACAGCAAAGTATGTACACATATATTCCCTCTTTCTTGGATTTCCTTCCCATTTAGGTCACCACAGAGCATTGAGTAGAGTTCTCTGTGCTATATGGTATGTTCTCATTAGTTATCTATTTTATACATAGTATCTACTGTGTGTATATGTCAATCACAGTCTCCCAATTCATCCCACCCACACCTTTCCCCCTTGGTATCCATACATTTGTTCTCTACGTCTGTGTCTCTATTTCTTCTTTGAAAATAAGATCATCTATACCATTTTTCTACATTCCACATATATGTGTTAATATATGATATTTGTTTTGCACTTTCTGACTTACTTCACTCTGTATGACAGTCTCTAGGTCCATCCACGTCTCTACAAATGAACCAATTTCATTCCCTTTTATAGCCAAGTAATATTCCATTGTATATATGTACCACATCTTCTTTATCCATTCCTCTGTTAATGTATATTTAAGTTGCTTCCATGTCTTGGCTATTGTAAATAGTGCTGCAGTGAACACTGGGGTGCATGTGTCTTTTTGAATTATTGCTTTCTCTGGGTATATGCCCAGGATTGGGATTGCCATGTCATATGATAGTTCTGTTTTTATTATTATTATTATTATTATTTGGCGATACACGGGTCTCTCACTGTTGTGGCCTCTCCTGTTGCGGGAGCACAGTCTCCGGATGCGCAGGCTCAGTGGCCATGGCTTACGGGCCCAGCCGCTCCGCGGCATGTGGGATCTTCCCAGACTGGGGCACGAACCCATGTCCCCTGCATCGGCAGGCAGACTCTCAACCACTGTGCCACCAGGGAAGCCCTGTTTTTAGTTTTTTAAGGAACTTCCATAATGTTCTCCATAGTGGCTGTACCAATTTACATTCCCACCAACAATGTAGGAGGGTTCCCTTTTCTCCACAGCCTCTCCAGCATTTATTGTTTGTAGACTTGATGATGGCCTTTCTGACTGGTGTTAGGTGATATCTCATTGTAATTTTGATTTGCACGTTTCTCTAATAATTAGCGATGTTGGACGTCTTTTCATGTGCCTTGTGGCCATCTGTATGTCTTCTTTGGAGAAATGTCTATTTAAGTCTTCTGCCCATTTTTTGATTGGGTTGTTTGTTTTGATGATATTAAGCCTCATGAGCTGTTTGTAAATTTTGGAGACTAATCCCTTGTCAGTCACATCATTTGTAAATATTTTCTCTCAATCTGTGGGTTGTCTTTTCGTTTTGTTTATGGTTTCCTTTGGTGTACAAAAGCTTTTGAGTTTAATTAGGTCCCATTTGTTTATTTTTGTTTTTATTCTGGGAGACAGATTGAAAAAGTTATTGCTGTGATTTATGTCAGAGAGTGTTCTGCCTATGTTTTCCTCTAGAAGTTTTATAGTGTCCAGTCTCACATTTAGGTCTTTAATCCATTTTGAGCTTATTTTTGTGTATGATGTTAAAGAATGACCTGATTTCATTTTTTTACATGTAGCTGTCCAGTTTTCCCAGCACCATTTGTTGGAGAGACTGTCTTTCCACCATTGTGTAGTCTTGCCTCCTTTGTTGTATATTAATTGGCCATAGGTGTGTGGGTTTATTTCTGGGTTCTCAATCCTATTCCATTGATCTATATTTCTATTTTTGTGCCTGTATCATACTGCTTTGATGACTATAGCTTTGTAGTATAGTCTGAAGTCAGGGAACTTGTTTCCTCCAGCTCATTTTTTCTTTCTCAAGATTGCTTTGGCTATTCGGCATCTTTTACGTGTCCACACAATTTTTAAGATTTTTTGTCTAGCTCTGTGAAAAATGCCATTGATAATTTGATAGGGATTGCATTGAATCTGTAGATTGCCTTGGGTAATATAGTCATTTTGACTATTGATCAAAATGACTATATAATATTGAATATTGATTCTTCTAATCCAAACCATGGTATATCTTTCCATCTGTTAGTGTCTTCTTCAATTTCTTTCATCGGCGTCTTATAGTTTTCAGAGTACAGGTCTTTTGTCTCCTTAGGTAGGTTTATTCCTAGGTATTTTATTCTTTTTGATGCAATGGTAAATGGGATTGTTTCTTGAATTTCTCTTTCTGATCTTTTGTTGTTAGTGTGTGGAAATGCAACAGATTTCTGTGCATTAATTTTGCGACCTGTGCCTTTACCAAATTCATTGGTGAGCTCTAGTAGTTTTCTGGTAGCGTCTTTAGGATCTTCTATGTGTAGTATCATGTCATCTGCAGACAGTAACTGTTTAACTTAGTCTTTTTCAATTTGGATTCCTTTTATTTCTTTTTCTTCTCTGATTGCTGTAGCTAGGACTTCCAAAACTATGTTGAATAAAAGTGGTGGGAGTGGACATCCTTGTTTTGTTCCTGATCTTAGAAGAAATGCTTTCAGCTTTTCACCATTGAATATGATGTTGGCTATAGGTTTGTCATATATGGCCTTTATTATGTTGAGGTGTGTTCCCACTTTCTGGAGCGTTTTTATCATAAGTGGGTGCTGAATTCTGTGAAAGATTTTTTTTGCCTCTATTTAGATGATCGTATGGTTTTTATTCTTCAATTTGTTGATGTGGTGTATCACACTGATTTATTTGTAGGCATTGAAAACTCCTTGCATCCCTGGGATAAATCCCACTTGATCATGGTGTATGATCCTTTTAATGTATGGTTGGATTCAGATTGCTAGTATTTTGTTGAGGATTTTTGCATCTATGTTCATCAGTGATATTGGCCTGTAATTTTCTTTTCTGCGTCATATCTTTGTCTGGTTTTGGTATCAGGGTGATGGTGGCCTCATAGAATGAGATTGGGAGTTTTCCTTCCTCAACAATTTTTTTGGAACAATTTCAGAAGGATAGGTGTTAGCTCTTCTCTAAATGTTTGATAGAATTCGCCTGTGAAGCCATCAGGTCTTGGACATTTGTTTGTTGGGAGTTTTTTAATCACAGTTTCAATTTTAATGCTTGTGACTGTTCTGTTCATATTTTCTATTTCTTCCTGGCTCAGTATTGGGAGACTTTACCTTTCTAAGAATTTGTCCGTTTCTTCCATGTTGTCCATTTTTTTGGCATACAGTTGCTTGTAGTAGTCTGTTATGATCCTTTGTATTTCTGTGGTATCAGTTGTAACATCTTTTTCATTTCTAATTTTATTGATTTGAGTCATCTCCCTTTTTTTCTTGATGACTTTGGCTAAAGGCTTATTGATTTTGTTTATCTTCTCAAAGAACCACTTTTAGTTTTATTGCTATTTACTATTGTTTTCTTTGTCTCTATTTCATTTATTTCTGCTCTGATCTTTATGATTTCTTTCCTTCTACTAACTTTAGATTTTGTTTGTTCTTCTTTCTCTAGTTGCTTTAGGTGTAAAGTTAGGTTGCTTTTTTGAGATTTTTCTTTCCTGAGGTAAGATTGTATTGCTATAAACTTTCCGCTTACTACAGCTTTAGCTGCATCCCATAGGTTTTGGATTGTTGTGCTTTCATTTTCATTCTTCTTTAGGTGTTTTTTGTTTTCCTCTTTAATTTCTTCAGTGATCCACTTGTTGTTTATTAGTACATTGTTTAACCTCCATGTTTTTGCGTTTTTTTAGTTTTCTTTTGTAGTTTATTTCTAATCTCATAATGTTGTGATCAGAAAAGATGCTTGATATGAATTCAATTTTCTTAAATTTCCTGAGGGTCACCTTGTGGCCCAGCATGTGGTAAGTCCTGGAGAATGTATGGTGTGCACTTGGGAAGAATGTGTATTCTGCTGCTTTCAGATGGAATGCTCTAAAAATATCAATTAAGTCCATCTGGTCTAACGTGTCATTTAAGTACTATTTTTCTTATTGATTTTCTGTCAGGATGATCTGTCCATTGATGAAAGTTGGGTGTTAAAGTCCCCCACTATTATTGTGTCACTCACAATTTCTCCCTTTATCGCTGTTTGTACTTGCCTTATATATTGAGATGCTCCTATGTTGGGTGCATAAATATTTATAATTGTTATAACTTCTTCTTGGATTGATCAGTTGACCACTATGTAGTGTCCTTTATTTCTTATAACAGTATTTTAAAGTCTATTTTTTCTGATATGAGTATTGCTACTCCAGCTTTCTTTTGATTTCCATTTGTGAGGAATACCTTCTTCCATCCCTTCACTTTCAGTCTGTATGTGTCCCTATGTCTGAGGTGGGTCTTTGTAGACAGCATATATACAGGTCTTGTTTTTGTATCCACTCAGCCAGTCTATGTCTTTTGGTTCATGCATTTAATCCATTTACATTTAAGGTAATTATTGATATGTATGTTACTATTACTATTTTCGTAATTGTTTTTGGTTTGCTCTTGTAGGTCTTTTTCTTCTCTTGTGTTTCCCGCCAGAGAAGTTCCTTTAGTATTTGTTGGAAAGCTGGTCTGGTGATGCTGAATTCTCTTAGCTTTTGCTTGTCTGTAAAGCTTTTGATTTCTCCACCAAATCTGAATGAGAGCCTTTCTGGGTATAGTATTCTTGGTTGTAGGTTCTTCCCTTTCATCACTTTAAATATATTGTGCCACACCCTTCTTGCTTGCAGAGTTTCTGCTGAGAAATCAGCCATTAACCTTATGGGAGTTCCCTTGTATGTTATTTGTCATTTTTCCCTTTTTGCTTTTAATATTTTTTCTTTGTCTTTAATTTTTGTCCATTGATTACTATGTGTCTCTGTGTGTTCCTCCTTGGTTTTATCTTGCCTGGGACTCTCTGCACTTCCTCTACTTGATTGACTGTTTTTTCCCCCATGTTAGGGAAGTTTTCAGCTGTTATCTCTTCAAATATTTCCTCAGGTCCTTTCTCTCTCTCTTCTCCTTCTGGGACCCCTATAATGCAAATGTTGGTGCATTTAATCTTGTCTCAGAGGTTTCTTGAACTGTCTTCATTTCTTTTCATTCTTTTTTTCTTTATCCTGTTCCGCAGTAGCAATTAACACCATTCTGTCTTCCAGGTCATTTATCCATTCTTCTGCCTCAGTTATTCTGCTATTGATTCCTTCTAGTGTATTTTTTATTTCAATTATTGTATTGCTCATCTCCGTTTGTTTGTTCTTTAGTTAAACATTTCTTGTGTCTTCTCAATCTTTGCCTCAGTTCTTTTTTCTGAGATCCTAGATCATCTTCACTATCATTATTCTGGATTATTTTTCTGGACGGTTGCCTGTCTCCTCTTCATTTAGCTGTTTTTCTTGGGTTTTATCTTGTTCCTTCATCTGGGGCATAATCCTTTGTCTTTTCTTTTTGTCTAACTTTCTGTGATTGTGGTTTTCATTCTGCAGGTTGCAGGATTATAGTTCTTCTTGCTTCTGCTGTCTGCCCTCTGGTGGATGAGGCTATCCAAGAGGATCATGCAAGCTTCCTGGTGGGAGGGACTGGTGGTCGGTAGAACTGGGTCTTGCTCTGGTTGGCAGGGCTGTGCTCAGGAAAACTTTAATCTGCTTGTCTGCTGATGTGTGGGGTTGTTTTCCCTCCCTGTTAGTTGTTTGGTCTGAGGCTACCCAGCATTGGAGCCTACAGGCTATATGGTAGGGCCAGTGGTGGCCTCTGGGAGGGCTCACACAAATGGGTACTTCCCAGAACTGCTGCTGCCAGTGCCCTTGTCATCATGGAGAGCCACAGCTGGCCTCCACCTCTGCAAGAGACCCTCCAACACTAGCAGGTAGGTCTGGTTCAGTCTCCTATCTGGTCACTGCTCCTTTACTCAGTCCTGGTGTGCACAAGACTTTATGTGTGTCCTCTAAGAGTGGAGTCTCTGTTTCCCCCAGTCCTGTGGAAGTCCTGCAATCAAATCCTGCTGGCCTTCAAAGTCAGATTCCCTGGGGATTCTTAGTCCCATTGCTGGACCCTCAGGCTGGGAAGCCTGACATGGGGCTCAGAACCTGCACTCCAGTGGGAGGAGTTCTGTGGTATAAATTTTTCTCCAGTTTGTGGGCTGCCCACCCGGCAGGTATGGCATTTGATTTTATCATGATTGCGCCCCTCCAACCATCTCATTGCAGCTTCTCCTTTGTCTTTGGATGTGGGGTATCTTTTTTGGTGGGTTCCAGCATCTTCCTGTTGATGGTTGTTCAGCTGTTAGTTGTGATTCTGGTGCTCTCACAAGAGGTGCTGAGCACAAGTCCTTTCTACTCCACCATCTTGAGCCAATCTCTGGATCAGTGTTTCTTATTGATTTTCTGTGTGGATGATATGTTCACTGATGTAAGTGAGGTGTTAAAGTCTACTACTATTATTGTCAATTTCTTCCTTTTTCAATATTTTCTCCCATGTGGGTGCATATATATTTACAATTGTTATGTCTTCTTGTCGTATTGATCTCTTTATCATTATATAATGCCCTTCTTTGTCTCTTGTTACTGTCTTCGTTTTAAAGTCTATTTTGTCTAATATAAGTATTGCTATCTCAGCTTGCTCTTCACTTCCATTTTCATAAAATACTTTCTTCATCCTCTCACTTTCATTGTGGGTGTGTGTCTTTAGATCTGAAGTGAGTCTTTTGAAGGCAGAATATATATGGGTCTTGTTTTTGTATCCATTCAGGTACTCTAAATCTTTTGATTGGAACACTTAGCCCACCTTCTAATCTGAATGATAACCTTTCCAGGTAGAGTATTCTTGGCTTAGAGATTTTTCTTTTATCACTTTGAATATACTGTTTCATTCTGTTCTGCCTGAAAAGTTTCTGCTGAAAAGTAAGCTTATAGTCTTATGGGAGTTCCTTGTGTGTAACTAGTTGCTTTTCTCTTGCTGCTTTTAAGATTTTCTCTCCCTTTTGAAATTTTGCCTTTTAATTATAATGTGTCTTGGTGTGGACCTCTTTGGGTTGATCTTGTAAAGGATTCTGTGATTCCTTGACCTAGATGCGTGTTTCCTTCCCCAGTTAAGAAAAGTTTTTAGCTATTTTTCTTTAAATAAGTTCTCTGTCACTTTCTCTCTCTCTCCTCTTTATGGAACCCCTATAATGCAAACATTAGTATACTTGATGTTGTCCCAGAGGTCTCTTAAACTATTCTAATTTTTTAAAATTCTTTTTTCTGTTCAGCTTGGATGATTTTCACTACTCTCTCTTCCACTTTGCTGATCCATTTATCTATATCATCTAAGCTACTGTTAATTCCTTCTAGTGTACTTTTTATTTCAATTATTGTATTTTTCATCTCCATTTGGTTTGTCTTTTTTTTTTTTTTTTTTTTTTTTGCAGTACGTGGGCTTCTCACTGCTGTGGCCTCTCCCGTTGCGGAGCACAGGCTCCGGACGCGCAGGCCCAGCGGCCACGGCACACGGGCCCAGCCACTCCGCGACACGTGGGATCCTCCCGGACCGGGGCACGAACCCGCGTCCCCCGCATCGGCAGGCAGACTCCCAACCACTGCGCCACCAGGGAAGCCCTGGTTTGTCTTTATACTTTCTAACTCTCTGTTGAAATTCTCACCATGTTCATTCATTCTTCTCCCAGTTCAGTGAGCATCTTTATGTTTATTACTTTGAATGCTTTATCAGGTAGACTGCTTATCTACAATTCATTTAGCTCTATTCCCACTAGGCTGACTAGAAAATCTCATGATTAAGGGACATTGCATAAGGTATTTGGAAGGGACCAGTCTCAGTACTGATGGATAATTAGCCTTAGATTGAGTACTTCTCTAGTCCAATCTAACAAATATGAAAAGCAATACCCCAAAAGATCAAAAAAAAGTTATGTAACTTAACTGCATTCCAGAATAAACTTCAAGACTAGTTATAGGAAAACAAGTTTTTCCAGCCCCCAAAAAGTTAAAAACCACAATATCTGGAATCTCATAATAATAATAAAACTCTCAGGCATGTAGAGAAGCAAGAAATAAGTTTAAAGAGAAATTTAAATCAACCAAAAGTGACATAGAACAGACACAGATATTGAAATTTCAAAAAAAGTCATTAAAACAGTTATTACAGATGCATTTCGTATATCCAAAATGTTAAGTAGATATATGGAATATATAATATAAAAAAAGTCAAACTTCTGAAATGAAAACTATACTACCTGAAGTGAAAAATACACTGAATGGGAATAATGGCAGATTAGACATCACAGAAGAAAAATTAGTCAGTTTGATTACAAAATAATAGAAAATCTCCAAAATGAAACACAGACAGGAAAAAAAAAAAGGATCATCAGCACACTGTGGGACAACTTTTATGTGGCCTTTTATATGTATAATTGGAGCCCTAAGAAGAGAAAGGGTCACAGAAAATGTACTTAAAGATATAATGGCCAAAGTGTTCCCAAATTTGATAAATACTATAAATCCACAGATCTTAGAAGCTCAAAAAAACTCTAGCACAATAGTCTTGATTAAAAGTACACCAATGCACATTTTAATCCATTTGCTCATAATTGGTGATCAAAAGGAAAACCTAAAAGCATCTGAAAAACAAAGACACATTACAAATATAGAAACAAAAATAAGGATGGCTACAGATTTATTGTCAGAAACAGTGCAAGTGGGAAGGTTTTGGAGCAACTTCTCTAAAGTACTAAGAGAAAAAATATTGTCAATATAGAATTGTATACCTAGTTAAATCATCCTTCAAAAATAAAGGGCATTTCTTTTAAAAAAGAAAGAGATGGAATACTACTCAGTCATAAAAAAGAATAAAATAATGCCATTTGCAGCAACATGGATGCAACTAGAGATTATCATACTAAGTGAAGTAAGTCAGAAAGAGAAAGACAAATACCATATGATATCACTTACATGTGGAATCTAAAATATGACAGAAATGAGCCTATGAAACAGAAACAGAATCAGGGACATAGAGAATAGACTGCTGGTCGCCAAGGGGAAGGGTGTGGGAGAGGGATGGATTGGGAGTTTGGGAATAGCAGATGCAAACTGGTATATATAGAATGGATAAACAACAAGGTCATACTATATAGCACAGGGAACTATATTCAATATCCTGATAAACTATAATGTAAAACAATATGAAAAAGAATATATATATGTATAACTGAATCACTTCGCTGTACAGCAGTAATTAACACAACATTGTAAATCAACTATATTTCAATAAAAAATTTTAAAAAGAAAGATATTCTCAGACATATAAAACCTGAGAGAATGCATCACCAGAAGACCCACACTACAAGAAATGTTAGAGGAGTTCCATCAGGCAGAAGGGAAATGGTTGACTGTGATAAGTTAAAGATGTATACTCTAAACCTTAACGCAACTACTAAAATAAGAAAACAAAGAGTTATAGCTAACAAGTCAACAAAAGAGATGAAACGGAATCTATAAAAAGTCCAAAAGAAGGGGAAAAAATAGAACAAAGAACAGAATAGACAAATAGAAAATAAATAGTAAGATAATTCAGTAAAACACTTAGCTTTAAACTCTTTGTGTTTTACCTCTACCACCCAACATTCAAAGGAATCTCCAGCTCCCCAAATGTCTCCCTCCCTTCCAAATCCTGTTTCTGCACATTTTCCAAGTTTGTTCCTTTTGACTCCCAATAATCCAATGCTTTGACTCATGGGATCTTCTGATCTGCCTTCAGTATTTCCAAAGTGGGTCCCTTTCCTTGGGTGGATATTAGTTGATGTTAACTGTGTTCCATCACTGCAAGGACCCTACTACATTGTATTCTCTTCTGTTCAGTCCCTAACTGACTCTTAGCTCTATTGTGAGTTCTGGAACCAACTTTACTAATCTTGAGTATTCATTTCTCCACTTACATGTTAATTGGACTTTGCATTTTCTCTGTTTCCTTATTATGTGGTTGGCATAGGCCATGGGTGATTTTATTTTCTATCTTTAACATTTCCATTGTTCTCAGTAGAATGTATGAATAGATTCTACTGTAAGCAGCCACCAATATCTACAGGAATTCTTTGTCTTCTTCCTCACTTTATATTCATTCTTCAGTGATATATAAGGTGGCTTTCAATTTCACTGTAGCTTTCTTTCCAAGATCAGCAGCGAGCGCCCTTGTGTAGATGTTAGTGGATATATCTCAATCTTTACCTTACTTGATATGTTTGTACATTTTTGGTTACTCTCCACTTCTTAAAATACTTTGTTTGTTACATTCTTTGATACAACACTCTCCTGGTTTTTATTCTGTCATCTTGTCTGCTTCTTGGTGTTGTAAATTCTTTTTCTTCTACCTGCCTCTGTTTGACGCAGGGTTCTTTCCTAAATCCTAATCTCGTCTCACTCTAAACATGTTCTCTTCCTTTCATAGCTTCACTTTTCATCTCTATGCTAATGATTTTCAAATAGTTTCCTAAGCCAAAATCTCTTACCCAAATCTCAAACTACATGTTTAACCACCTGTTGAACATTTCTATTTTATGTTTCGAGGACACCTCAAACTCATCCTGTCCCAAATTAAATGAATTACTATCTAAGCCTTCACCCTTCCCAATCCTACTCATCCTCTTAAGCACTGCTATCAATGATTTATCACCAACCATAAAATTCCCCAAGCTCAAAACTTTGTGATCACTCCTGCCTCTTCCCCTCTCTCTTCCTTAATGTCCTAATGATTCTATCTCTTTGTTATCTGTTGACTGTGTCCATTTATTACAACTACTATTACCATTACCTTAGTTCAAGTCTTTATCATCTCTCACCTGGATTATATCACAGCCTTCTATCTACCTGCCAACAATAATTTTCCCCTTCCAATCTATTACTTATACAATAGATTTTCTAAACTGTAACTTAATCATGTCCCACAACTGCTTAAAATTTTAATGGCTCAACCTGCCTCAGGATAAGGTCTAAACTTAACAAGACTTACAAAGTTAGTAGTTTAGCCCGTCTCTAATTCAGCCTCTTATCTCACTATTCTTCTGCCTTACACTCTACATTCTAGTCATACTAAACCTTGTGTAATTTTTATGAACAATTCTAGGACTTTGCTTATGCTTCTCCTCATCTTTCACATAGCTAACTCCCCACGACCTTTTAGGTCTCATCTTAGATATTATTTCCTATTTGAAGCCCTTCCTGACCCCCTACTGCCTCAAGAATGAATTAGGGACACTTCTCTTTGATTCCATTGTACCTGTTACTTATCCCTCTTGTAGATCTTTTCATACTCTAGTTGTCATTTTTTGAATGCAGGTCTGTATCTTCTGTTAGATGATGAGTTATTTGAGAGAAGTGACATTTTCATCAACTTATCAGTAGTATCTGACCCAGAACCTAGCATATAAAAAACACTTAATGATTAACTGTTAAATACACACATACATACATACATACATATACAAATGAATGACTCACACTTAAACGTTTATTCCAAGTTATTAAGCTAGCTATTGATACTTCCCTTTGTACATTAAAAAGTATGAACATTATTCTCAGGTGAGTATGACTTATAAATCTCACAGTGTCAATAAATTTAAAGTTATTTTTATTATTTTTCAATGAAAGATTTTCAAATCCCTTGAAGTAGCAGGTACATATTATTTCCAAATGAAAGTGAAACTTGGCTAAGTTTACTGTGGAGATAATAATATGTAATACTGTTGAGAACTCACTCTGTGTCAATCAGTGTTCTTAGCACTTTACATGTAATAAGTTATTGACTCCCCACAGTAACCCAATGAGATTGCAACTATCCCATTTCATAGATGATAATCTGATTTAGCAAGTTCCCCAAAGTTGCACAGCTGGTAATCAGAACTGGGATTTGAACCCAGACAGTCTAGCTAAAAATGCTTTTGGTTTGAGAGCTTTTGTATATGAATGTTCTTGCCACCCTTTGGTTTATCTTCTAATCTCTGCTATGTTTATATATGTAAATATGGAATCTATTCCACTTAGACTCTACAAAACCAACTTAGAATTAACTTTATCTTTTGAAACCAAGCACATAAATGCTAATGTCTCTTCTTATTTTGAGGTAGAGTAATTCCTCCACATGTGTTCATTCTTTTTCATAAATTTGAGCAAGCATGCATATAGCATTGAATTTCCTTCCTAAGTCTCAGGACTTACTATGTAATTTGCAGGGACCAGTGCAAAATGAGAATGCAGGGCCCCTGTTAAAAAATTATTAAGAATTTCAAGGTGTCGACAGCAGAGCATTAAACCAAGCATGAGCCCCTTCTAAGCACAGGGCCCTTTGCAACTGCACAGGAATAACACCCATGAAGTCAGCCTTGCTAATTCTCCTTCCTAAGAGGCAATAGACAACCAATCCCTTGTCTACAGTTGACAATCACTTGACAGCAAGGCTACTTCACTTTTCTGTATGTAAGACTAAAAATTCTATTCTTAACTTTAAAACAACACATTTAAGTTGTTTAAAATAGCAATCCTCGCTACCATTATCATAGCACAGAACCTGGGGATCTAGCACATATAAAGTATCTATGTGTTTTACTCAACAAAACACCTACTTCACAACTCTGTGTGATAGAAATGTGTTCCTATTTTACAGATGAATAAACAGACCAAGAGAGATTAAGTAACTTGTTTAAGGTCACCTAGGTAGTAAATTTGAGGAGCTACTAGTTAAGCCCAGAGCCACCTGCCTCCAAAACCCACAGGTTTTTCATTATACCATGTTACTTCTTTTGTGACAATGATATAAAATCACAACTAATCATGGACTAAGAAGCTGAATTGTGAGGTACTTAGCTTTTGCCCTAATCAAATAAAACCTTAGTCTTGTTTTGTCTGTGTGTCTCCACTGTTGATCCCAGATTCTTCAATCATGGGCATGTGTGCACAAGACAGTTATATGATTTTTTTAAAAGAACGAGGCTGTCTTCTGAGGCTTGGCGAGATCCCTACTGAGAGTGCTGTCATGGTCACTCTCAAACATCAGAGGTAGATGCAGTCTATTAGAAATTACAAGGTCAGCTGTTGTTTTATGTCATTAGACTTTTGAAACCAACTGGGAAAAATCTACTTCTGCCAAGAGGGAAGTCTCCACGCTCTGCAACAAATATCAATTCCAATTTGGTTGAAATTGTGCAGCGTTATTTTTTTCTGTGTTTCTCAAGGTTCCAGAAGTGATTCTCTGCACATTGGTTGGAGCTTAACCTGAAATATGTCATACTTTCCATCTAGATTGAAGAAGATGTGCATGTACTCATGCCTGCCCTCTTAAGTAGAGGTAGGGCACACAGTTCCATCTAGATCGAAGAAGATGTGCATTTATGCATGCCCTCTAAACCAGAACTGAGACATAAAGCTTGGGACTTTGAGCTGAGAACACTGCATAACTTGCAGACTCAGTCATCTTGCCTTAGATAATGGGGAAAAAAAAGAATTATAATTTGTTGTTCTCTCTTGTGAACAGTTATATTGTTCACTAAAGGTTACTAGCCACCCAGAAATTCATAAGTGGCTCTCCTTGGCAAAACTTGATTTTGAGCTTGACAGCAATCTGATGATTTCATAGCATTTTAGAATCATGAAGTGTTAACATTGGAAAGGACCTAGGAAGTCACATAATCTAAATACCTCATTTTCAGATGAGGACATTGATGTTCAGAGATGTTTTAAGGTGGCTGAAGTCATGAAGCTAGCATATGAGCTGGTATTGGAAATCAGATCTTCTGATCCCAGTTTAGTTCTCTTTCCATTACTCCACAGCTGCCTTGTCTTACTTAGTTGACATGTCAAACTCCATTTACTCTTACTCTGTCAGCAGTTTCCAGTTCAGCAGGGAAGCTCTTTGAAATTGGAACACTTAAATGAATCAAGTTTTATTGAGCATATATACTTATTTTTCCTTTTTTAAATATTCAACACAGCATTCAGCATGGTCCTTTGTAAGTAGGAGGCTTTCATTCTCACATTCATATATTCAGTCAACAAATATTTATGAGCATAAAAAAACATAATAGATGCTTATGAATACGGAATTCATTGCTCATTTCTACTGAGATAAATAAGGTATGATCCCTGCCCTAAAGGAGTTTACAGGACAGTGGGACAGATACATAAACAATTAATAATTGTTTGATCAATAATTACATGAATATACATATATTCAATAATAAAGATACAAAAAGGAAAGAAAGATTAACTTTGGTAAAAGGCTTTATTGAGTAGGTGGCATATGGAATCAAAGAGAATCAGATGTAAGGAATAGCATGAAGCGTGAAGAGTCATGTGGTATTCTGAAATCCTGGAGGAGATTAGACTGCAAAGCACATGAGCAGGCTACGGAGGCAGAAAGGCAAACTTACATCAGATCTTGGAGGCTATTGAATACCAGGCAAAGGAATGTAGATGTTATCATGTAAACAGTGAGAGTATTAAGGTGATATTAAAAAACTGAGATGATCCAGTCTGTATGTTTGGGGATAGTATAAAATGTTTACAAGAAAAGGATAAGAAGAGAGATAATTAGTAAATAATTATAAATTTATCCCTATCCAGTGTAAAAGAGATAATCCTACCAGTTGTGTTTGACTATGTTGCTTTCCTGCTTAGGATCCTAAAATAGCTCTCTATTGTTAATCCTTTAAAATCTAAAATCTTCAGTGCTTCACCAAACTTCTGCCCCATACCATGTAGTCATGAACAAAAACAAATGTAACAAAGTTTTCATGCTTGTACATTGGTGCATTATTTACAAAGCACTTCCTGATATATTGTCCCATTTGATCCTCACAATTGTCCTCTAAAGTAGGCAGGAAGAGGTTAAAATCTTCATTTTATAGATGATGAAACAAAGGCTCAGAAAGATTAAGATCAATTTATTGAGGGCCTCTTAAGCATGTTATTCTACTCCTCAACTTCTCTAAGCTCACACATCTAGTAAATGACAATGACCTCTCAGGTCCTTGACTTCTCTTTTCCAAAAATTTTATCCTCCATGACCTCAGCCACACCCTCCCATGATCATTCCCTGGACTTTGTCACTACCAATAACTGCAATGTCTCCAATTTTTTTTCATTCTTATTCTATTTTTCCCACTCGCTCCCTTTGTCAATCTAATCCCAAGAATCAATCCTTCAACCTCACCACAATTAGTAACTGTAGCACTTTCTCACTGGATCTCCTTCCTTTGATGTTCTTTTTCCCTTTCCTTACACAGTTAAATTTATAGCCAATCATTCAAATTACTCCCTTGTTTATACTCTCAATAACCTTGCCCTTTCTCACTTTGTCAGAACTACAGCCTATAAACCCAACTATCCCATCTATTCCATGCCTCTGTCTATTCCATGCCTGTTCTCATGTAGCTGAACATAGCTGCAAAAAATCTTAACTCTATAACGACAGACCTCACATTGGCCTTAATGGTATCAGGAAATCAAGGTATCCACACCTAGTTTATTTACTTTCCTACTGTCCTAGATGAATATTTAACACCTTTTCTTTTCTCCTCAAATATTCAACATCTCCTCCCTCATCCCAACTTTCAGCTGATGACCTTTCTCCCTGCTTTACTGAGAAAACTGAAGCAACAGAAGAGAATTTTTAGATTCCCATAATCACATCAACTTTCCTATAAGCATATGCAGACATATATTCTGCCTTACTGCTTATTATTAAATATTAATATTAAACCTGTCTTTGCCTCCTACATAAGGCCATGTTATCTACTTACACAGACAGCATCCCTTCTCATCTGTTAAGGACATTGCTCCAGTTCTCCCCCTTACCTCCTACAACATCAATTTTTCCCTTTGTACTGGAAAATTCCAATCAGCATGCAAATATCTTCTTATTTTGTCCATCTTAAGGCCAAAATCAAAAATATTGCTTCACCTATCAACACTAGCCCCATTCCTTTGCTTCCCTCTGCAGCAAGGAGTTGTCTATAATTGTTGTTTCTGATTCCTCTTGTTTCTTAAAGTCATTTCAGTCAAGCTGTTACCTCCACCCTGATCAAAACTACGCTTAACATGGTCACTAATAGCCTCCCCATTGCTAAACCCAAATGGTCAATTCTCAGACTTTATCTTACTTGAACCATTAGCAATATTTGAGACTACTGATAAATTCTCCTTGACATATCTTCTTGTGGCTTTCACAACATCAACTTTCTCATGTGTTCTCCTGCTTTGCTCTTTCTCAGCTGCCTTTTGTTGGTTTCTCCTGGTCTCCTTACCTCTCAGTGTTGTAGTGTTCCCTGTCCCAAACTAAACTCTTGATTTTCTTTGCTGCTCTCCCTAAACCTGTTTCTCCCATAGCCTTACATATCTCTGTTAATGGCAATTCCATCCTTCCATTTGTGCAGGCCAAAATTTTGAGTCATTCTCAAAAATGCCTCTTCTCTTTTTTGACTGTTCTCTTCTTCTCACATCATACATCCAACCCATCAGTAATTCTATTTGTCTTTATCTTCAAAATCTATCCAGAATCTAACCACTACTTATCACGTCTTCTGCTACCATCCTGCTCAGAGCTACCATGATCTCTAGGCTGCATTATTATAGTAGCCCCATGAAAGATCTTCCTATTTCTATTTTTACCCCTCATTAATCTATTCAAGTGGCTTGCACCTGAGGGCAATTTTGTGCCACCACAAGGGACATTTGGTAATATCTGAAGACCATTTCTGATGGTCACAACTGGGGAGGTGGTGTCACTGGCATCTAGTGGGCAGAAGTCAAAGATGCTCTAAATACTGTAAATGCACAGGACAGCACCCACAACAAATGATCATCTGACTTGAAATGTTAGTAGTGCTGAGGTTGAGAAATCCTTGTTTATCTTCATCACAACTGCTAGAGGAATCCTTTTTAAAAACAAAGTTAAATCTGGGCAATCCTCTGTTAAAAACACTGCAAAGTTTCTCCGTGTCACTTATACTAAAACCAAACCTTCTACAATGACCTATGGAACTTGTATGATCTGGCTCCGCATTAGCTCCCTGATATCATCTTCCAAAAGCCTATATAATGCTTATTCTGTTCCAGAGGCAAGCACCACATTAGCATTACAACCTGCTTCCTCCCCTGGCATTTCTGACACTCTTTACTCTGATTTCTCTTTCTATTTCCTATACAAATTATTACCTTTTAATATATTATGAAATTTATTTTATTATATACACTGTTAACTGTCTATCTCTGGAACATAAGCTCCATCAAGGAACCAAGCATCAGAAGCAAGAAGAACTACAATCCTGCAGCCTGTGGAACAAAAACCACATTCACAGAAAGATAGACAAGATGAAAAGGCAGAGGGCTCTGTACAAGATGAAGGAACAAGAGAAAACCACAGAAAAACAACTAAATGAAGTGGAGATAGGCAACCTTCCAGAAAAAGATACCAGAATAATGATAGTGAAGATGATCCAGGAACTCAGAAATAGGATGGAGGCAAAGATTGAGAAGATGCAAGAAATGTTTAACAAAGACCTAGAAGAATTAAAGAACAAACAAACAGAGATGAACAATACAATAACTGAAATGAAAAATACACTAGAAGGAATCAATAGCAAAATAACTGAGGCAGAAGAACAGAGAAGTGACCTAGAAGACAGAATGGTGGAATTCAATGCTGCAGAACAGAATAAAGAAAAAAGAATGAAAACAAATGAAGACAGCCTAAGAGACCTCTGGGACAACATTTAACACAACAACATTCCCATTATAGGGGTCCCAGAAGGAGAAGAGAGAGAGAAAGGACCAGAAAAAATATTTGAAGAGATTATAGTCAAAAACTTCCCTAACATGTGAAAGGAAATAGCCACCCAATTCCAGGAAGCACAGAGAGTCCCATACAGTCCCATAAACCCAAGGAGAAACATGTTGAGACACATAGTAATCAAATTGGCAAATATTAAAGACAAAGAAAAATTATTGAAAGTAACAAGGGAAAAACAACAAATAACATACAAGGGAATTCCCATAAGGTTAACAGCTGATTTCTCAGCAGAAACTCTACAAGCCAAAAGGGAGTGGCATGACATATTTAAAGTGATGAAAGGGAAGAACCTACAACCAAGATTACTCTATCCAGCAAGGATCTCATTCGGATTCGATGGAGAAATCAAAATCCTTTCAGACAAGCAAAATTTAGAGAATTCATCTCCACCAAACCAGCTCTACAGCAAATGCTAAAGGAACTTCTCTAAGTGGGAAACACAAGAGATGAAAAGGACCTACAAAAACAAACCCAAAACAAGTAAGAATATGGTAATAGGAACATACATATCTATAATTACCTTAAACGTGAATGGATAAAATGCTCCAACCAAAAGACACATGCTTGCTGAATGGATACAAAAACAAGACCCATATATATGCTGTCTACAAGAGACCCACTTCAGACCTAGGGACACATACAGACTGAAAGTGAGAGGATGGGAAGAGATATTCCATGCAAATGGAAATGAAAAGAAAGCTGGAGTAGCAATACTCATATCAGATAAAATAGACTTTAAAATAAAGAATGTACAAGAGACAAGGAAGGACACTACATAATGATCAAGGGATCAATCCAAGAAGAAGATATAACATTAAAAATATATATGCACCCAACATAAGAGCACATCATTACATTAGGCAACTGCTAGCAGCTATAAAAGAGGAAATCGACAGTAACACAATAATAGTGGGGGATGTTAACACCTCACTTACACCAATGGACAGATCATCCAAACAGAAACAATAAGGAAACACAAGCTTTAAATGAAACAATAGACCAGATAGATTTAATTGATATTTATAGGATACTCATCCAAAAACAGCAGATTACATTTTCTTCTCAAGTGCACATGGAACATTCCCCAGGATAGATCACAACTTGGGTCACAAATAAAGCCTTGGTAAAGTTAAGAAAACTGAAATCATACCAAGCATCTTTTCTGACCACAATACTATGAGATCAGAAATAATTACAGGGAAAAAAACATAAAAAAACACATAAAGGCTAAGTTTAATACATTACTAAATAACCAAGAGATCACTGAAGAAATCAAAGAGGAAATCAAAAAATACCTAGAGACAAATTACAATGAAAACCTACGGGATGCAGCAAAAGCAGTTCTAAGAGGGAAGTTTATAGCAATACAAGTCTACCTCAAGATACCAGAAAAATCTGAAATAAACAATCTAACCTTACCCCTATAGGGACTAGAGAAAGAACAACAAACAAAACCCAAAGTTAGCAGAAGGAAAGAAATCATGAAGATCAGAAGTAAATGAAATAGAAACAAAGAAAACATTAACAAAGATCAATAAAACTAAAAGCTGGTTCTTTGAGAAGATAAACAAGATTGATAAACCATTAGCCAGACTCATCAAGAAAAGAGGGAGAGGACTCAAATCAATAAAATTAGAAATGAAAAAGGAGAAGTTACAACAGACACTGCAGAAATACAAAGCATCCTAAGAGACTACTACAAGCAACTCTATGTCAATAAAATAGAAAACCTGGAAGAAATGGTCAAATTGTTAGAAAGGTATAACCTTCCAAGACTGAACCAGGAAGAAATAGAAAATTTGAACGGACCAATGACAAGTAATGAAATTGAAACTGTGATTAAAATCTACCAAAAAACAGAAGTCCAGGACCAGATGGCTTCACAGATGAATTCTACCAAACATTTAGAGAAAAGCTAACACCCATCCTTCTCAAACTCTTCCAAAAAATTGCAGAAGAAACACTCCCAAACTCATTCTATGAGGCCACCATCACCCTGAAAGCAAAACCAGACAAAGATACTACAAAAAAAAAATTACAGACCAATATCACTGATAAATATAGATGCAAGAATCCTCAACAAAATACTAGCAAACAGAAAACAACAACACATTAAAAGGATCAGACACCATGATCAAGTGGGATTTATCCCAGGGATGCAAGGATTCCTCAATATATGCAAATCACTCAATGTGATACACCGTATTAACAAATTGAAGAATAAAAACCATATGATCATCTCAGTAGATGCAGAAAAAGCTTTTGACAAAATTCAACACCAATTTTTGATAAAAACTCTCCAGAAAGTGGGCATAGAGGGAAACTACCTCAACAAAGTAAAGGCCATATATGACAAACCCACAGCAAACATCATTCTCAATGGTGAAAAATTGAAAGCATTTCCTCTAAGATCAGGAAAAAGACAAGGATGTCCACTCTCTGCACTATTATTGAACAAAGTTTTGGAAGTCCTAGCCACAGCAATCAGCGAAGAAAAAGAAATAAAAGGAATACAAATTGGAAAAGAAGTAGTAAAACTGTCACTGTTTGCAGATGACATAATACTATACCTGGAGAATCCTAAAGGTGCCACTAGAAAACTACTAGAGCTAATCCATGAATCTGGTCAAGTTACAGGATACAAAATTAATGCACAGAAATCTCTTGCATTCCTATATACTAATGATGAAGAATCTGAAAGAGAAATTCAGGAAACACTCTCATTACCATTGCAACAAAAGAATAAAATACCTAGGAATAAACCTACCTAGGGTGACAAGAGACCTGTATGCAAAAAACTATAAGACACTGATGAAAGAAATTAAAGATGATACAAACAAATGGAGAGATATACCATGTTCTTGGATTGGAAGAATCAATATTGTGAAAATGACTATACTACCCAAAGCAATCTACAGATTCAATGCAGTCCCTATTAATTACCAATGGCATTTTTTACAGAACTGGAACAAAAAATCTTAAAATTTGTATGGAGACACAAAAGACCCCGAACAGCCAAAGCAGTCTTGAGGGAAAAATACAGAGCTGGAGAAATCAGACACCCTGACTTCAGACTATACTACAAAGCTACCGTAATCAAGACAATATGATACTGGCATAAAAACAGAAATATAGATCAATGGAACAGGATAGAAAGCCCAGAGATAAACCCTCACACCTATGGTCCACTAATCTATGACAACGGAGCCAAGGATATACAATGGAGAAAAGACAGTCTCTTCAATAAGTGGTGCTGGGAAAACTGGACAGCTACATGTAAAAGAATGAAATTAGAACACTCCCTAACACCATATACAAAAATAAACTCAAAATGGATTAAAGGCCTAAATGTAAGACCGGACACTATAAAACTCTTAGAGGAAAACATAGGAACAACACTCTGACATAAATCACAGCAAGATCTCTTTTGATCTACCTCCTAGAGTAATGGAAATAAGAACAAAAGTAAACAATTTGGACCTAATGAAACTTAAAAAAGTTTTGCACAGCAAAGGAAACCATAAACAAGACAAAAAGACAACCCTCAGAATGGGAGAAAATATTTGCAAATGAATCAACGGACAAAGGATTAATCTCCAAAATATATAAACACCTCATGCATCTCAATATTAGGAAAAAAACAAACAATCCAATCCAAAAATGGGCAAAAGACCTAAACAGACATTTCTCCAAAGAAGACATACAGATGGCCAAGAAGCACATGAAAAACTGCTCAACATCACTAATTGTTAGAGAAATGCAAAACAAAACTACAATGATGTAACACCTCACACCAGTTAGAATGGGATTCATCAGAAAGTCTACAAACAACAAATGCTGGAGAGGGTGTGGAGAAAAGGAAACCCTCTTGCACTGTTGGTGGGAATGTAAATTCATACAGCCACTATGGAGAACAATATGGAGGTTCGTTAAAAAAGTAAAAATCGATTTACCATACATATGACCCAGCAATCCCACTCCTTGGCATATACCCAGAGAAAAACCATAATTCAAAAAGACACATACACCCCAATGTTCATTATAGCACTATTTACAATAGCCAGGTCATGGAAGCAACTTAAATGCCCATCAACAGACGAATGGATAAAGATGTGGTACATATATACAATGGAATATTACTCAGCCATAAAAATGAACGAAATTGGGTCATTTGTAGAGACGTGGATGAATCTAGAGACTGTCATACAGAGTGAAGTAAGTCAGAAAGTGAAAAACAAATATCATATATTAACGCATATATGTGGAACCTAGAAAAATGGTACAGATGAACCAGTTTGCAGGGCAGAAATTGAGACACAGAGGTAGAGAACAAACCTATGGACACCAAGGGGGGAAAGTGGAGGGTGGTTGGGTGGGTGGTGGTGTGATGAATTGGGAGATTGGGGTTGCCATATATACACTAATATGTATAAAATGGATAACTAATAAGAACCTGCTGTATAAAAAATAAATAAAATAAAATTCCAAAATAAAATGGTACCCAAGCATCTAGAAGCATGCTTGCATACAGGAAGCACTGAATAAATATCTTTTGACTGAAAGAAGAAGGTTGCTTTGAAGGCAAGGAGCTCAGTAAGAAAAAGCTGGTTATGCTGGCATAAGTATTCAGATCAAGTCATTCTCACAACAAATTTAAAGGAAAGACATTCTTCACCATATTCTCCAGGTGGGTAAGAAGTTTAAGTGACTTGCCCAAAGTCACACAATAAGTAGAAGAGCCAGGATTCAAACCCAGGTCTACCTGACTCCAAACACTCTGCTCTTTAAATAGTGTTAAACTGAACCTCAGTAATCAATATGAGACTAACATAACCTGGAGGAGGCGAATCTTATGTGACTTTATTTTTCAATAAGCTGAGCAAAACAAAGGTGACAAAAAAAAGAACAGATAAACAAGGTTGGCAAAATTCTTATGTAAAAGAATAGAAGTAATGAGAGTAGAAGAGAGAATAACAAGAAAAGTATAATAATTTCAGAGGATCACAGAGCTGGTGGGAACTTAGGGGCTGTATAGCCTTCATTTAATAGATGAGGATGATGAAGTCCACGGGGCAGGATGATTTAATCTAGTTCAAAAATAGTTCTGCTATGACAGAGTCAGGATGGAAATTTGGACATCCTATTCTAATCTAGTGCCCCATTTTTAAAAATTATATCTCTCTCATCTCTCTGTAGAAAATAGAGCTACTCTTCAAAAATAAAAATAGCCACTGTGATAAGACACAGTAAAAATTTGAACAATTTGATTTAACTCAAGAGTGAAGGAAGTGACTACTCAAAATAACAAAAAATTTTAACAGATTGTTTTCTAATTCAGATTATAACAAAAATTAAGTCGAAAAAGTGTTAAATACTGATGCTTCAGTTGTGTATTTTAAATAACACACTACTGTTAATGTGCATTGTTAATATACAAATACATAAACAACATATTTTTAATATATAACTATTCTTTCTAAAGTAACTAAAAACTCTTTTCTCTCTTAAATTCCAATACATTTCCACAGGCTATAATCCACCTCTCTAATCTAGCAGATAGACATTTATGTATGTATGTACATGTATTATGTATGTGTAAGTATCCCTTCTCTCTTAGCATGACAGGAATCTGTACTTATTTCCCAGATTATGGCACTGTCCTACCCACATGTATTTATAGCTATCAGAGCTGTGTAGAGGATGGGCAGGTTGCCCAAGCCTCAGCACGAAGCAGCTTTCCTGGAACACCAGATTCTCTAGCATTAGGGATTCCATTCTGGCTGAGTGACAGCCATGATAGCTACAAAACAGAAGTAAGGCGGTAAGAACTGGATTCCACAGGACTTTCCCCTGGAGTCAAGTCTGCTGGGTTAAACTATAACAAACTAGTAAGAAATATTAGTCTTTCTTCAATTAATTTTCTATATAGTAAATCAGAAATTCCTTTCTTCTGCTTAAATTAAAATGCTAATGTACCATAAAAAGTCAAACTTATTCTACAGCTATAAGGAATGTTTCATGATCCCAAAAGTAATTCTACCAGAATATTTGCTTCCCTGGAATTGGACTTCTGGCCACTTATATACCACATGAATATCTTCAGACTCATTTAGAATTACATAGTGATGTAGTTGTATCACAATTATATAGTGATGTAACTTTCCTGTATTTTGCACCTATTTGCTTACGGGAGACCTCTGGCTTCCATTCTCTCCCAAGTATGTCTAAGGATCTCCAATCAGTGACGGATAGGCTCACAAATCAGTCTCTCCACTACAGCCACTGTCACACAGCTGCTGGGTTTTTCCTGCCTAACTCCTTTCCTTCCCCCCAGCTCATCCCCTATCAATGGATGTCTTCTCACAAAGCCATGGATGGGACAGTTCTCCTTAGCTGCTCCCCCAGCTATCCATGGTGCTGTCACCTGATGCTCCTCAATCTGTGCATCTTCAGGGTTTCAGGGCTGGTGTGTTCTAAGCATGAGTAGAACACCTTTCTCCTCTATCTGAGTCTACCTAGCATATGAAAGTCTACTATCCTAAAAGCTGGTGCCAGATTTTCTCTTATGAAAGAATTTTCTTTGTTTAAGAAAATACTCTAGTAAGCAACCTGGAGTCCAAGGTAAGACTTTAGAGTCATGGGGGTTGACTGGACAGCAGCCTGGAGACAAAGTCGCTAAATTCTTCTGCATGAGACTGTTTTATTCTGGAGAAAAATAATATTGACATGATTGATATTTGGGGTCAGATAATTCTTTGTTGTGTGGGAATATTCTATACATTGTAAGATGCGTAGCAGAATCTCTGACCTCTACACTCTAGATGCCAGTAGGATTCCACCAATTGTGACAACAAACAAACAAAGTCTCCAGACTTTGCCAAATGTCTCCTGGTGGCAAAATAATTCCCAGTTAAGAACAACTGTCCTAGAGGAAGTTAAAAGAAAGATAAATTACTATTAAAATATACTTTGGGAAAGGCTAAGGAAGTACCAACAAACAATTGTCTTTATTGCCATTCTAGAACTTTCTTTGTAAGAAATGAGCCCATGTAATAACAGTATATGTTCTCTGAACAATATAGCTCTTGCCTAGTTTTCCAGAATCTTCACCTTCTACTGCACCATGTATATCCTACAGGGCTATTTGCCTGGAACCATCTTCCCACCATTGTTCTTATTCATCTTTAGGATTCTACTCAAAGATCTAGTCTCTGTATCAATATCATTCTTTCATCAACTCCAACAGTAATCCAATGCCTACTCCTTATCCACTCCAACCTAGTTACTTCATTCTAGGTTTTCCAAAAAACTTTTATACTGGCTCTTTTGGCACTCATTTGTCTATTTCTAAATTATCTTGCATAGGTCTTCCTTCACAAGTAGGCAGTAGGGTCTTCCAGAGCAGGATATTTTTCTAACTCATCTTGTGTCCCTGATAACAGAAATAAGAGCAATAATTCTTAATATGAGTACAACACTTCACAATTTTCAAAGAACTTTCATATACCCTGTCTCACTTTATTCTCACCACTTGGTGAAGCATATATATTTAGAAGTTGAGCTCCAAAAGCCTTTAAGGAGACTCACTTTATAGCATAAAACTAATAAACTGTGGTTTTGCATCTAAAACATAGAATTTTTACTCTTAAAAAGGGAATTTGTTAAGAAATTGTTATAATAATAAGATTTTAAAGTCCATAAATTTAATGATTACAAAGTCATTGGAGATGTTCAAGAATATATTTGCTTTCTGTAGCATAGTTGGTAATAAGCCAGTTTTGAAAGTTCGTAGTATGTTTTCACAGAGAAGCATTAGAAGGAGAAAGTTAACTTGACAATTTTAATAGTAAAGTGGAGAAAGATAAAAGATTAGGTTGATGGAGTTGCAGGTCAAGGGAATATTTTCAAGTCATAAATCTATTAACATATTCATATGTGTTATAAGAGGAGAGATTAAAGGGACAGGCTGAAAAAATTATATAAGCACAATGCAAGGTGTATCTTCCTGAAGAGGTGATGACAGAAGATCAAAAGAAAGAATAGGAAGCATATACAAAGAGAAAGTTTTAATACTTTTTTTAAATTGCATTTTTGAAAAAATACTGAAGACACGGGTTTCAAAATGGAAAATACAATAGCAGATGTTTTACAGATGCATCTTATATTCATTCAACAGATATCGATGAAGTATCTGCTATATACTGGGCAGTGTTCACCCATGAACTTATCTTCCTGGCAATGACTCTTTGAAGTAGTTATTTTGATCTTCACTTTTCAATTAGGAAACTAAGTCTAGTAAGGGTATGATATTCGGAAGGTCACACAGTTAACCCTGGAACAGGCTGGTGTCTCACAGAAACTCTCTCCACTATACTAGCCTGCCTTTCAGAGATGAAAGACACTGCCCTGTCCTCAAGGGATTTACCATCTCCTGGGTGAGAAAGACAAGTAAAGTGGGTGATTATCACACACTCAATGCTGTGAGGCTCCTACCCATCTGGGGACTATCAGAGAAGTTTTCATAAGATAGAATAATTTAAAGTACTTCTTTGAAATATTTAGGAAGCAATTTCTGATATTCAGCAAATTTCCTATTTTTAATTGCACCTGTTTTGTGAAATTCTCACAATGCCTTGGAGAAAGAGGCTGCTGGGGGGAAAACTGGTTTTAGACATTTTGTCTTCTCAGTGCAGTTCTTTCCGGAGCCACCATGTGGTATCGTTGTGCAATTAAAACAACTGCTGCTTTTAGCAGTCTGGCCTTTCCCTGGACTAGTTCTAATTGAAAGAGTATGTTTCCTGAATCTTATCTGTCAGTTCTATAGTAAGCACTTATATTCTCCCCCTGATGTAGGACTTTTAAAATATCTATGTTCTGAAATTCCTCTAGAAGCTGAGGGAAATGGGTGGCCAAATGCATTTGTTCAGAAAAACCTGCCAGGCACATTTGCCCATGTCATTGCTTCTAGGAGGAGGGTCAATTCTATATTTGTTGGCTGCCACCTTTTATCACAGCACCACACGGAATAGCAGTGCTTGGCCCCCATTGTGAGAGACCCCCATGGCCTGTGCACAGATAGCACCACTTGGACACACTGGATAGAACTAGTTCTTTGACGATCTGCAGCTCTTCCATCATGAGAGCCACATAAAAGCACCTGAAAAATTAGGTCTCACTTTATAACTCCCTAAGGGAGAACTATGGCTGGGGGAGGACAGTACAGTAGAAGGAGCACACTGAGCTTTGGAATTTGCATCAGAAGTCGTGGAATCTCTTTGGAAACCTCTGGAAAATTCCAGGTCTTGAATTTCCCATCTGTGCTTAAAAGATTATCCTTCCTACCCATCACAATCACTATCATTACTGTTTATTACGCTTCATTTGACTTTTTTTTTTTTTTTGCTGTCGTATCTAGACACCCTCAAGGACCAATACTCAGACACCATCTAAGCTTGTTTTTGAAGAGACAGAAACCTCAAATCAAATAGAAAGGTGCATTTAAGGCAACGAATAATAACCCTGAATACTTTTATATTGGGAATTTTCAAAGTGCTTTCTCATACATTATGTTATTCACCCTCACAGCAGCTCTCTAAGGCAGATATTACTAACTGCAAATCAGGAAACTGAACTTCTGAGAGGTTCAGTGATTTTCCTCAAATGCCCAAATGACAGAGGCAAGGTGAAAGTCGGGCTTCTGATTCTTAATATGTTGCGTTTCCACTGTACCTCGTCTACCCACGCTAAGAGGCAGAATATAACAAACAAATGCATGCTCAATTATTAGAGTTTGGGATAAAAGACAAGGACAAGGGCCTAACAAAGGGCAGGGAATTGGGGAAACAGAGGACTTCCATGACATGAGTGCAATTTTAAAAATCAAAACGTAGTACATGCTCTGAATCCTTTAGGCAGAATTTTTATAAAATAGCTTGGTAGGCGGCAGGAAAGCTGATTCTGTGGCTTAAAAAAAACTCTCTTCAGCTAATGTTTGTCATGATGTCTTTCATTTGAAAATGTGCTCTGCACATGCGGCTGCCTAATAAATGTTAGCTGCTAATGACAATGAGGACTGATGAACTGAAATCACTTTGGCACCGAACTTGTCAGCTTTCACGTGAGTAGCACATGATGAAGAATGCTGCATCCCATTAACAGCTTGCTGAGCATTTGTGTCTGTAATAGTAACTTTTTGAACCCACTGTGGTGGGAGTACAAGGGCTGATAACACAAGGCCCTATATACACAATGCCAATCATTCCAATGAAAATGGAAAAATTCAGTCAATCGTCTGGGGATTTATCCATATGACACCTAACATCTGGATGACTGAATGTTTCCAGTTTTCACCAGGATGGTGCCATGTAGATGCTCAAGTCTACTCTTAGAAACCGGTAATGCTCCAAGATAAACAAACTTTTACATAGCATGGCACATTTGGGGGCCACAAGAGTATATGTCATTCATTTATTCTCTCAGTAAATGTGTTTGTAAGAGAGAGTACTGTGTGTCACTAGTTCCTCTTTTGGTACAGAGACCAAGCATGCACAAAGCACTCACAGTCCAGTGGAGGAAGATAGTGATTACAATGCAAGATAATAAAGGCCATCATAGAGGCACAAATAAAATGTCAAAGGACCACAAAGCAGAAATGAACTATCTGTGCCTAACAGAGTTTGCAGATCTTCAAAGATGAGGTGGCATATGAACAAGTTCTTATGATACTCAACAGAGTGGGTGTGGGTATTCTAGGTGAAAAAGAAAGGCAGAGTGGTATGTATAAAGACAAAGAGATACTTAAAAACACTTTTTAGGGAAAAGGAGAAATTAGGAAGTGGGTAGCACATAGGGTATATTGGCTGTACCTTCCTGAGGTTCTGTGTATTGCAGGACCAGGCTTCAGCCCTCCTCAACTACAAACCTTCCATGAAACAAGAAGACCATGAGCAAGAAGATATGCCCACCCAGAGCCCATGCCCACCCCCTATAACCCTCCTTCCCACCCCTGCCCTTTGTAGACTCCACTCTGGTTTCCTGGAATCCAGAATTCCTTGCCCAAATGGCCCCAAACCTGCTTGAGGGCCTGCACAGACTTTTTCCCAAATTCATCTTCCCAAGGCAAATCATGCTGCTGATGTGAAGTGAAGACAAGAGGCAGGTATCTGGGGGGAGGTGTGGATGAGCCTAGGTGTATGAGCTAGAGTCCACATGGTATGTATGAGGCCCCTCACATTGTGGGCTGGAGTGGGATACAGTAACAGAAGGGGAGTAGGCTGCAAGCCTGAGGCTAGGAGCCAGCTATTCCCACCCCACCAAGCTCAAGAGTGAAACTCCCAGGAGTCCAGGAACTCTAAATTAGAACCTAGCCTTTCAGGTTGCCATAAAGATAGGATAATCAGTGCAGGATACTATGACAGGTATTATTTAACAGTTTACTACTTTGCCTTATAAATTTTAAGCATCTGAATACATGGTATGTGAGCCTCCATTAATACTTTTGACCTGAGTTTTTTTAAGTTTTAGGGACAGATCTGTATTTGGGGAAACAGGTTAGAGAAGAAGCTGGAAAGAAAGATTGGGACTAGACTGTAGAGGATTTTACATGACAGTTTAGCATAGACATTTCTTTTTTTTTTTTTTTTTTTTTTTTTTTTTTGTGGTATGCGGGCCTCTCACTGTCGTGGCCTCTCCCGTTGCAGAGCACAGGCTCCGGACGCGCAGGCCCAGCGGCCATGGCTCACGGGCCCAGCCGCTCCGCGGCATGTGGGATCTTCCTGGACCAGGGCTCGAACCCGTGTCCCCTGCATCGGCAGGCGGACCCTCAACCACTGCGCCACCAGGGAAGCCCCATAGCATAGACATTTCTAAAACTAGTTATTTGAGATGATAAGTGGCTCAAATCTTTCCCTTTCGCATCTTCTCCAACTGTTCCTACTTTGAGATGTCTTTCTTTTCTAAACTACTATTACAATTATCCACAATATTCAACTTAGCTCTTCATTATGGAGTAGCTAATTGATTAATGAATATCATCTTAACTCCCCAACCTGACTACAGGCTCTACTATAAGGTAACAAATGTCTTACTTCTTTTTAAAATCTTCCATGGATGTCTTGCCTAATTTTAGGGTGAATAACTACTTAATGATTGATTGCAAAAAGTTGTTAATGAAAAACATTATGAATGAAATTAATGAAATTTCAATGTCACATTTGAGCTATGTTCTGATGCCAATCCTTTTTTAATTCCTCTATCCCTTTGGGACTGACTATATAAATTGCAGCACGTGGTGCAAAATGAAAATGTGGGGCTTCTTGTTTAAAAATTATTCAGAGGAGACTTCTCTGGTGGCACAGTAGTTAAGAATCTGCCTGCTAATGCAGGGGGACACGGGTTCGAGCCCTGGTCTGGGAAGATCCCCCATGCCGCAGAACAGCTAAGCCTGTGCGCCACAACTACCGAGCCTGTGCTCTACAGCCCACGAACCACAACTACTGAGCCCACGTGCTGCAACTACTGAGCCTGTGCCTAGGACCCGTGCTGCACAACAAGAGAAGCCACCGCAGTGAGAAGCCCGCGCACTGCAACAAAGAGTAGCCCCCGCTAGACACAACTAGAGAAAGCCCATGTGCAGCAACGAAGACCCAAAACAGCCAAAAATAAATAAACAAATAAGTAAATAAATATTAAAAAAATAAAAATTATTAAGAATTTTAGGAGGGTGACAGCAGAGTATTAAACCAAACATGAGGCCCTTCTGAGCGTGGGGTCCTGTGTGACTTCACAGGCCTGTTTCCATTTACTCATTTAAGACAAAATGCCTTACCTTAGGCTTTGTTAGTAAAATTAGTGAAAATGGTCTGTAGAACTCTTTCTCAAATTGTGGTCCAGTGGTAGGCAATATGATTTGAAATGGTACCCAGATGGACATTTGTTTACCATAATAGTTATGTACCAATGTGTTATGATATATGTAATAGTTATGCAAATGTGTTTTAGGGAAGTAAAATTAGCACATCAATCAATAATTTCATGTTTATTATTGTTTGGGACAAGACTAAGTTAAAAATGGACCAAATTAAAGAAAAATATTAAAGAAATGAGTCCGGATGGTATGCAGATGTTGTAGAAAGTATAATATAGTACTTAAATGATTGAAGTTGGAAACAGTGGAAGAACTGGTTGATTAAGGTGTCCTAATGACCTTAAATATTTGGGTAGCATTCTTGGGTAACATTATTTTTCTTTATTTTTAAACGTTATTACAGAATACTGAGCAGAATTCCCTGTGCTCTGCAGTAGGTCCCTGTTGGTTATCTATTTTAAATATAGCGGTGTGTACCTGTCAGTCTCTTGGGTCACATTTGATCTTTGATATTTTTGTTCTGGCTGATTCCTTTTTTTGTGTGTGATTTTTTTTTACAACTTTATTGGAGTATAATTGCTTCACAATGGTGTATTAGTTTCTGCTTTATAACAAAGTGAATCAGTTATACATATACATCTGTTCCCATATCCCTTCCCTCTTGCGTCTCCCTCCCTCCCACCCTCCCTATCCCACCCTTCCAGGCAGTCACAAAACACCGAGCTGATCTCCCTGTGCTATGCGGCTGCTTCCCACTAGCTATCTACCTTATGTTTGGTAGTGTATATATGTCCATGCCTCTCTCTCACTTTGTCACAGCTTACCCTTCCCCCTCCCCATATCCTCAAGTCCATTCTCTACTAGGTCTGTGTCTTTATTCCTGTTTTACCCCTAGGTTTTTCATGACGTTTTTTTTCTTAAATCCATATATAGGTGTTAGCATACGGTATTTATCTTTCTCTTTCTGACTTACTTCACTCTGTATGACAGACTCTAGGTCTATCCACCTCATTACAAATAGCTCAGTTTCATTTCTTTTCATGGCTGAGTAATATTCCATTGTATATATGTGCCACATCTTCTTTATCCATTCATCCGATGATGGACACCTAGGTTGTTTCCATCTCCGGGCTATTGTAAATAGAGCTGCAATGAACATTTTGGTACATGACTCTTTTTGAATTCTGGTTTTCTCAGGGTATATGCCCAGTAGTGAGATTGCTGGGTCATATGGTAGTTCTATTTGTAGTTTTTTAAGGAACCTCCATACTGTTCTCCATAGTGGCTGTACCAATTCACATTCCCACCAGTGGTGCAAGAGTGTTCCCTTTTCTCCACACCCGCTTGTGTTTTTCCCATTAGACTTTTTCTAGTATTGAAAAAGATAGAACACTGAATCTGGAGCCTTGCTGGAGGCAGTCAGCAGAAATCTCCAGGATCTCAAAATCCATCAGCCGTTCACCACACCCATTCCTGATCCTATTTTGCAGATGGAGAAGATTATTAGGAGCAGAATACTTGAAACTGGCCACAAAGCCCTTTCTACCAATTTCCCAGTCAGTCTTCCAGCCCAGTTTTGGGTCTTCCCAATTTTATAGTGGGCACGCAAATTTTGGCAAGATTATTTGAGATAATTGCCTGAATTTATCTGAAGTGCGTAAAAGGGTACAAAGTGAAATTCTTAATCTTATTTGAGCTGATCAACAACCTAGTAAAGCATTAATATTTCCATATTGCCAGTGGCTTGCCCAAGGCTGTCTAGAGGACAAGTCTCTGAAAGAAAGTTTTTAATCTAGCTCTTCTGATTCCCAAGTTCAAAACATTTTCACCACTCTTTGCTAAGGCACCGAATACTGGAATTCGGTATTCTATTCACGAATGATGTTTCCTCCTAGGTTCACCAAGGACTAGTGCTTCAAATTTCCGACTAGTATTAATCTTAGGATTTGGGAACAAGAAATTAGAATTCCTGGGAATTCTTGAGAATTGACAAAGTCATAAGTTATTCTTAAAATAATTTCAATACTCTGTATGCTCTTTACTTCTTATTATGGATATCTAAAACACATTTGTTTATAAATACATTAATTATTAATTATGACTTTATTAATGTTCATTATTAATAAGTCATAGATATTACATTTAATAGTACTAAAATAAACTACAGTCTATAGCAAATATGCAAACACTGGAAAACACCAGAAAACATTATCGGGTGGGATTTAAATAATGTAACATTTACATCTTCTAACAAGGTTAATGGCAGTATATAAAATCACATGTCAACGTTATCAATTTAAGGACTTATTTTGTTTCTAAAACCTGTTATTTCCAGAAACACCACTTATAGCAGTTGTATAAAATATTCCATGTGATTAAACTTACTATATTTATTTTATTTACAAGAAAGACTCACTCTTAACAGCACACAGGGCCATGGTAACAGCTACAAGGAAGACTGATTAGACTGTGATCTCTCCTACGTGTTCCTCTCCTGGTACCAAAAATGCTGACCTTCAACTTCCACTCCACATGTCACAGTCTCCTGAGATTCCTTTGATTCAGCAACTTCTCTATGTTGTTTATTCAGTGTAATTCTCTCAGGAGATAATATATTTCTTCCCATTTCCCAGATTGTGCTTGGGATTCAGAATTTAGAAAAGAATATAAAGGTAAAAGAAAGGCTGGAAAGAAATATCCACGTGGAAACACTACCTAGGACGCAGGGATCGGGATCATGAGCATTAGGGTGGAAGAGTTAGGTCAAATTATTTGCGTTCCGAGAAAGAGAAGGGCAACAATGAAGTAAGATTTATAACAGAACTTCCTCCTTTTTGAAATAAAGAGCCTTTTAAACCTTAAATTAGGTACTGAGCGTTCTACATGTATTTAAAATCCACTATCTTCCCAGGAAGAACTATTATTTAGGAGTTAATTGCTCGTTGCTTGTTTAGTCTTTCTGTGGCTGTCAGATTATTGCTGAGTGGGGGCCTCGTAAACAAGAAGCTCCTAGCTTGTCCTCTCCAGACCAAATGGACATGTGTTTCCCATTTAAACATTTCATTGCCCCAACTAAAAACAAATCAGCTGTGCCTTTGGGATGTTAAGGGGAGAAAATTGGGATTTATTCCTGGACAAGCCTGAGAAAAACATTAACCTAATGGATGAAATATGTTTGTACTAAAGACTTCTTAAAAGTGTTGGATTGGACTTTCCCAACTTGATCTCCCCCTCCTTGAAAAGAAAGAAAAGTCCATCAGTATTATCCTAGCTTTGTCATTAAATGAGGAGTAATGGATAAACCTTGCTTTGGTTTAGGTAAACATCAAAAGGAATAGTCACTGCCTCTAGAGATTATTCACACACCTTTGACAATGTGGTCTAGAAGTCCTTCTATCTTGGCCTTATACAGTAATAGAAACCCACTTCCTGTTTTCTAAAGCCAAATTCCTTCTTCAATTCAATTTTTCCCAAGAAGGCGCTCACTGATTTCTCAATGCTCAGTGTGGTCAGCAAGAAAATTGGTTCTGGAAAAAATATTTGACTTTCTGCATTGAAAATAATGGTCTCCTTAAGACTGCAAGCCCACTGTGGAGAAATTTTGGCTTATTCTGTGTTTTGTACCCTGATGAAGCACGGGAAATAGGAAAATAGATTATTTTCCTTGGCAAACCCGGGGCATATTTGGTTTAGCAACTGAACAATTTTTAGAGTTCAAGCTAGACAGTGCAACATGAAGCAACTCTCAAAACTGTGTGTTAAGTTCTCAAGCATAACTAGGAAAATTCATCAACACTGATGATTTTATTCTGAATCTATGTGATAGGACTGCCCAGCAAGCAAAGTATGTGAGGGTTGTTTTTTCTCCTTTTTCAGTCTAACTTTGCCACAAAAGGTTTGTAAACTCCAACAAACTTGAGAGCTGGCATACTCCACAGTGTACCCAAAGAACAGCTAGCTAACCAGAAGCTGGCATCTTGCTGGCATCTTACTCATATTTGTGCCATGCCACTCAGGCGTTGAAAATACGTCATAATACTATTAAAAAGTGTATTTTAATATTATCATCATATAGATACCTAATTCAAAATTGGAATGAAATGTAGAAGTCACTTTTCCATTACCCAAATTGCTAAGCCCCCATGTGGAGAGAGTACAATATATAATTCTTGATTTAGGCTTTTGATCCTAGAACCAACCCGACTGTGTCTCAGCAGAGAAAATTTTAGCATTAAGGATCAGTCTGTGGTTTTACCTAAGTTACCGTCAGGGCTTTCATATTCATAGTTTGATGTTCATCTTTGAATTTTGATTTTTTAAAGTAACACCTTAAGTTTTCCTTATCGTCCTTCTGTGAGTTACAAAATGATTTACATTCACGTGAAATGGAAGCACACTATCTCATATTGGAAAATCATGTTCAGTTTGTGTTTGGTACCAACAGTATTATCTTCCAACAGTAGATTGTGTTTAAATTTCAGGAAAGTTTCATGTGAATGTATAGATATATTATTCACCAAGGGAAGTACAAATATAATCAAAAATAATAATTAAGGGGCTTCCCTGGTGGCGCAGTGGTTGAGAGTCCACCTGCCGATGCAGGGGACACGGGTTCGTGCCCCGGTCTGGGAAGATCCCACATGCCGTGGAGCGGCTGGGCCTGTGAGCCATGGCCGCTGAGCCTGCACGTCTGGAGCCTGTGCTCCGCAACGGAAGAGGCCACAACAGTGAGAGGCCCGCGTACCGTGAAAAAAAAAATAATAATAATAATTAAGATCATGGTAATAGTTGTCATTGCTTGTTTGCAGACCCTAGTTCTTTATGCCTTCAGAGCAATTCTGAATACATAATATTCTCTGAAGTCACAATGGGAATTATTTTTTTGGTATGGATGCCCAATTACTTGAATTAACTAACACATACCAAAAGTTTGTTCATTGCTCTGCAGCTCAAGCCATTGATTAACAACTGTTCTTAGATTCCCCCTTCCTGCAACTTAAACTTTTCATCACACAGTCATTCAAGGAGCTTCTACTGCTGCATGATTTATTGATATCTCCAACATTTTCTTAGAGTTCTACAATCATACTATTTTTAAATCTTTTTTGAAGCATAATTTACATACAAATACATAGTTTATGACTATGGTTTGATGAGTTTTAACAAATGTGTGCCGTCATGGAGCCATCACCCCAGTCAGGGTAGAGGACTGTTCCATCCCTCAGGGAGATCCCTTGTAACCTTTGCAATCAGTCTTCCCAAACCCAGCCCTAGTCAACCCACGGAATTTCTATTCCTATAGATTTGATTTGTCTTTTCTAGAGTGTCATTTAATGGAATCATACATATATACTTTGTCTCCATCTTCTTGTACTCAACGTAATGTTTTTGGTATTCATCCATGTTGTTGCATGAATCAATAGTTTGTTTCTTCTCATCACTGAGTAGTACTTAATTTTATAAGTATACCACACATACGTTTGTTTATCCATTTATTGTGAGTATTTAAGTTATTTCCATTTGGGGTTACTATGAACAAAACAGTTATAAACATTTGGGTATAGGTCTTTACATATATTTCTTTTCTCCTGGATAAATATCTAGGAGTGGAATTTTTTGGTCTTATGGTAATTATATTTTCATCTTGATAAGAAACTGACAAACTGTTCTCTAAAGTGATTATATCATTTTTCACTTCCACCAGCAATGTATAAGATTTCCAGTTGCTCCACATCCTCACCAACAGTTGATATTGACAATCTCTTTAATTTTAGCCATTCTGAAGGGTGTGTAGTGGAAATCAGACTAAAGAAAGATGTTGCTTTAGGTAGGGTTTTTTTTCTTGAAATTAGGAGCCTACTAATCCATTATCTAATATTGAAATGAATCCATCTTGAAATTAATCCTGTGACTCAAGTGTATTAGCTATTCTGTCAAGGCCTAGGTCATTTGAAATTTTGATCAGCATAACATTTTTCTTGCCTTTATACTAGTAATTGTTTAATATGTTGAGCAAAGTTGAACCCACAACAAATTTCTGAAGTGTGCTAATGAAAAAAACACAACCTTTGGATACAATTATTCAGCCAGTCAAAAATTATATCCAACAGTACTATATCATTATCTATCTCTTATTTCTTTATATTTTTCTGTTGAAAAATGAGAAAGTTACTCAAAAATTCTCTGGGACATTTTCAACTTTCTAGCTACCAGTCTGAGGATAAAGTCATCAGGTGAAAGGTACAGAAGCCCTGCCATAATAAGTTTCCTAATTTTTAAAAGGCTTCCAGAAATGAAGATGAACAAGCACTTTGGAATATCCCAAACTACCAGTCTACAAATCCTGCCTATTTAAAGAAGCATAAAGTACATGACTACATCCTATCCTCTTGTGGCCATACTCTCTCTTTTTTTCTTTTTCTCAGAAAGCATTCACTCAGTAGTTTTCTGGGAAGCAAAGTCAAACAGGACTTAATAAGTCTTATTAGGGGGCTTAAACTGACAAAATATCAAACATAGACATTGCTCTAGGAAATCAAGCTGGATTCATTTTTCTAAAGGATCCTTAAGGAAGTTAGCGATGTCAGGATACACAACACATTTTCCAGGACAGATGGAAGGGCAAATTTCTACACCCTAAAATCCTGCAGTTTTGGATTATAATGTCTAAGTGAATGAGGGTAATATCACTGTTCAGGAAACCCAGCATTCTCAGTCTTATACAGGCCAGAGGAAGTCTGAGTGTAGGCTAGTCAGAATATATGCCTGAGATCATCTAACTTATCGTTATATAATATATTATATAATATTATTACTGACAGCAGTTCAATATAGTACATTCAAGCATCTCCCTCAACCCCTGTAGGCCAACATGAGTTTAGTCCAGATATGTCCCTGAACTCAGTACAGTGGGATCAGTACAAGGATCAATTGCTCTGATGTCTCCAGGAGCCCAACTAACAGGACCTTTACTGGTTGTAGGGCTTATCCCCTATACCCATATAGGTATAATGCCTGTTATCTCCCTTCCTTAAAATGTTGAAATAATCTTCCTGAGCCTACTCTTCTGGAATACTGTCTGCTGTCCATGAATTTCAAAAATGGCCTATAATGTTTTCCCCATTATATTTCTTTTGCTAATGATATAGCATTTAATTAATTTACAGTAAAAAGGTAGTTTATATGAGTTCTTTGATATTTAAAATCTATCTTATATTATCAATATGCATAAAGATGAAGCTTGTAAATTGTCTTGTTCAACTCTTCTATAAGCATTCTAATTTTCAGTCTCTATCATTTACTGAGAGAAGTATCTTAAAATTTCCAATTGGTATTGTGAATTTCTAAATTACTTTTTGTAACTCTGTCAATGTATGGATTATAAATTTTAAGACTGTGTCATTAAATGTTGTTAAGTGTTATTTTACATTGTTAAAGTTCCATGTTGTTCTTTTACCATGATGTGATGATTCTCCCTATCCCTAATAGTGCTCTTGGCTTCAAAGTCTGTGTTACCTGTCATTAATATGTATGCACCAGGTTTCTTTGGCCGAGTATTCAACTGATTTATATTTTCTTCAAAATTCCATCCTTGTGTTTTGTGCATCTCTTGTCAACAGCGTATTTGCAGTATATATATATATATATATATATATATATTTTTTTTTTTTTTACCCCTATGTTCTTCATGACATTTTTTTTCTTAAATTCCATATATATGTGTCAGCATACAGTATTTTTCTTTCTCTTTCTGACTTACTTCACTCTGTATGACAGACTCTAGGTCCGTCCACCTCATTACAAATAGCTCAATTTCGTTTCTTTTTACGGCTGAGTAATATTCCATTGTATATATGTGCCACATCTTCTTTATCCATTCATCCGATGATGGACACCTAGGTTGCTTCCATCTCCGGGCCACTGTAAATAGGGCTGCTATGAACATTTTGGTACAAGATTCTTTTTGAATTCTGGTTTTCTCAGGGTCTATGCCCAGTAGTGGGATTGCTGGGTCATATGGTAGTTCTATTTGTAGTTTTTTAAGGAACCTCCATACTGTTCTCCATAGTGGCTGTACCAATTCACATTCCCACCAGCAGTGCAAGAGTGTTCCCTTTTTTCCACACCCTCTCCAGCATTTATGGTTTCTAGATTTTTTGATGATGGCCATTCTGACTGGTGTGAGATGATATCTCATTGTAGTTTTGATTTGCATTTCTCTAATGAGTAAAGATGTTGAGCATCTTTTCATGTGTTTGTTGGCAGTCTGTATATCTTCTGTGGAGAAATGTCTATTTAGGTCTTCTGCCCATTTTTGGATTGGGTTGTTTGTTTTTTTTGTTATTGAGCTGCCTGAGCTGCTTATACATTTTGGAGATTAATCCTTTGTCAGTTGCTTCATTGGCAAATATTTTCTCCCATTCTGAGTGTTGTCTTTTGGTCTTGTTTATGGTTTCCTTGGCTGTGTAAAAGCTTTTAAGTTTCATTAGGTCCCATGTGTTTATTTTTGTCTTTATTTCCATTTCTCTAGGAGGTGGGTCAAAAAGGATCTTGCTGTGATTTATGTCATAGAGTGTTCTGCCTATGTTTTCCTCTAGAGTTTGATAGTTTTTGGCCTTACATTTAGGTCTTTAATCCATTTTGAGCTTATTTTTGTGTATGGTGTTAGGGAGTGATCTAATCTCATACTTTTACATGTCCCTGTCCGGTTTTCCCAGCACCACTTATTGAAGAGACTGTCCTTTCTCCACTGTGCATTCCTGCCTCCTTTATCAAAGATAAGGTGACCATATGTGCGTGGGTTTCTCTCTGGGCTTTCTATCCTGTTCCATTGATCTATCTTTCTGTTTTTGTGCCAGTACCATACTGTCTTGCTTACTGTAGCTTTGTAGTGTAGTCTGAAGCCAGGGAGTCTGATTCCTCCAGCTCCATTTTTCGTTCTCAAGATTGCTTTGGCTATTCGGGGTCTTTTGTGTTTCCATACAAATTGTGAAATTTTTTGTTCTAGTTCTGTGAAAAATGCCAGTGGTAGTTTGATAGGGATTGCATTGAATCTGTAGATTGCTTTGGGTAGTAGAGTCATTTTCACAATGTTGATTCATCCAATCCAAGAACATGGTACATCTCTCCATCTATTTGTATCATCTTTAATTTCTTTCATCAGTGTCTTATAATTTTCTGCATACAGGTCTTTTGTCTCCTTAGGTAGGTTTATTCCTAGATATTTTATTCTTTTTGTTGCAATGGTAAATGGGAGTGTTTCCTTGATTTCACTTTCAGATTTTTCATCATTAGTGTACAGGAATGCCAGAGATTTCTGTGCATTAATTTTGTATCCTGCTACTTTACCAAATTCATTGATTAGCTCTAGTAGTTTTCTGGTAGCATCTTTAGGATTCTCTATGTATAGTATCATGTCATCTGCAAACAGTGTCAGCTTTACTTCTACTTGTCCAATTTGGATTCCTTTTATTTCCTTTTCTTCTCTGATTGCTGTGGCTAAAACTTCCAAAACTAAGTTGAATAAGAGTGGTGAGAGTGGGCAAGCTTGTCTTGTTCCTGATCTTAGTGGAAATGGTTTCAGTTTTTCACCATTGAGGACGATGCTGGCTGTGGGTTTGTCATATATGGCCTTTATTATGTTGAGGAAAGTTCCCTCTATGCCTACTTTCTGCAGGGTTTTTATCATAAATGGGTGTTGAATTTTGTCGAAAGCTTTCTCTGCATCTATTGAGATGATCATATGGTTTTTCTCCTTCAACTTGTTAATATGGTGTATCACATTGATTGATTTGCGTATATTGAAGAATCCTTGCATTCCTGGAATAAACCCCACTTGATCATGGTGTATGATCCTTTTAATGTGCTGTTGGATTCTGTTTGCTAGTATTTTGTTGAGGATTTTTGCATCTATGTTCATCAGTGATATTGGCCTGTCGTTTTCTTTCTTTGTGACATCCTTGTCTGGTTTTGGTATCAAGTCGATGGTGGCCTCATAGAATGAGTTTGGGAGTGTTCCACCCTCTGCTATATTTTGGAAGACTTTGAGAAGCATAGGTGTTAGCTCTTCTCTAAATGCTTGATAGAATTAGCCTGTGAAGCCATCTGGTCCTGGGCTTTTGTTTGTTGGAAGATTTTTTATCACAGTTTCAATTTCAGTGCTTGTGATTGGTCTGTTCATATTTTCTTTTTCTTCCTGATTCAGTCTTGGCATGTTGTGCATTTCTAAGAATTTGTCCATTTCTTCCAGGTTGTCCATTTTATTGGCATAGAGTTGCTTGTAGTAATCTCTCATGATCCTTTGTATTTCTGCAGTGTCAGTTGTTACTTCTTTTTCATTTCTAATTTTATTGATTTGAGTCTTCTCCCTTTTTTTCTTGATGAGTCTGGCTAATGGTTTATCAATTTTGTTTATCTTCTCAAAGAACTACCTTTTAGTTTTATTGATCTTTGCTCTCGTTTCCTTCATTTCTTCTTCATTTATTTCTGATCTGATTTTTATGATTTCTTTCCTTCTGCTAACTTTGGGATGATTTGTTCTTCTTTCTCTAATTGCTTTAGGTGCAAGGTTAGGTTGTTTATTCGAGATGTTTCCTGTTTCTTAAGGTAGGATTGTATTGCTATAAACTTCCCTCTTAGAACTGCTTTTGCTGCATCCCATAGGTTTTGGGTCATCATGTCTCCATTGTCATTTGTTTCTAGGTATTTTTTAATTTCCTCTTTGATTTCTTCAGTGATCACTTCGTTATTTTTTCTTTTTCCCATATGCGGGCCTCTCACTGTTCTGGCCTCTCCCGTTGCGGACCACAGGCTCCGGATGCACAGGCTCAGTGGCCATGGCTCACAGGCCCAGCCGCTCCGCGGCATGTGAGATCCTCCCAGACCGGGGCATGAACCGGTGTCCCCTGCATCGGCAGGCGGACTCTCAACCACTGCGCCACCAGGGAAGCCCCACTTCGTTATTAAGTAGTGTATTGTTTAGCCTCCATGTGTTTGTATTTTTTACAGCTCTTTTCCTGTAATTGATATCTAGTCTCATAGCGTTGTGGTCAGAAAAGATACTTGATACAATTTCAATTTTCTTAAATTTACCAAGGCTTGATTTGTGACCCAAGATATGATCTATCCTGGAGAATGTTCCATGAGCACTTGAGAAAAATGTGTATTCTGTTGTTTTTGGATGGAATGTCCTATAAATATCAATTAAGTCCATCTTGTTTAATGTATCATTTAAAGCTTGTGTTTCCTTATTTATTTTCATTTTGGATGATCTGTCCATTGCTGAAAGTGGGGTGTTAAAGTCCCCTACAATGATTGTGTTACTGTCGATTTCTCCTTTTATGGCTGTTAGTATTTGCCTTATGTATTGAGGTGCTCCTATGTTGGGTGCATAAATATTTACAATTGTTATATCTTCTTCTTGGATCGATCCCTTGATCATTATGTAGTGTCCTTCTTTGTCTCTTCTAGTAGTTTTTATTTTAAAGTCTATTTTGTCTGACATGAGAATTGCTACTCCATCTTTCTTTTGGTTTCCATTTGCATGGAATATCTTTTTCCATCCCCTTACTTTCAGTCTGTATGTGTCTCTAGGTCTGAAGTGGGTCTCTTGTAGACAGCATATATATGGGTCTTGTTTTAGTATCCATTCAGCCAATCTGTGTCTTTTGGTCGGAGCATTTCGTCCATTTACATTTAAGGTAATTATCGATATGTATGTTCCTATTCCCATTTTCTGAATTTTTTTGGGTTCGTTATTGTAGGTCTTTTCCTTCTGTTGTGTTTCTTGCCTAGAGAAGTTCCTTTAGCATTTGTTGTAAAGCTGGTTTGGTGGTGCTGAACTCTCTCAGCTTTTGCTTGTCTGTAAACATTTTAATTTCTCCATCAAATCTGAATGAGATCCTTGCTGGGTAGAGTAATCTTAGTTGCAGGTTTTTCTCCTTCATCACTTTAATTATGTCCTGCCACTCCCTTCTGGCTTGTAGAGTTTCTGCTGAGAGATCAGCTGTTATCCTGATGGGGATTCCCTTGCGTGTTATTTGTTGTTTTTGCCTTGCTGCTTTTAATATGATTTCTTTGTGTTTAATTTTTGACAGTTTGATTAATATGTGTCTTGGCGTATTTCTCCTTGGATTTATTCTGTATGGGACTCTCTGTGCCTCCTGGACTTGATTAACTATTTCCTTTCCCATATTAGGGGAGTTTTCAACTATAATTTCTTCAAATATTCTCTCAGTCCCTTTCTTTTTCTCTTCTTCTTCTGGAACCCCTATAATTCGAATGTTAGTGTGTTTAATGTTGTCCCAGAGGTCTCTGAGACTGTCCTCTGGTCTTTTCATTTTTTTCTCTATTTTGCTCTGCAGCAGTTACTTCCACTATTTTATCTTCCACCTCACTTATCCGTCCTTCTGCCTCAGTTATTCTGCTATTGATCCCATCTAGAGTATTTTTCATTTCATTTATTGTGTTTTTAATGGATGCTTGATTCATCTTTAGTTCTTCTAGGTCCTTGTTAACTGTTTCTTGCATTTTGTCTATTCTATTTCTAAGATTTTGGATCTTGGAAATAGAATCTTGGATCATCTTTACTATCATTATTCTGAATTCTTTTTCAGGTAGACTGCCTATTACCTCTTCATTTGTTAGGCCTGGTGGGTTTTTATCTTACTCCTTCTCCTGCTGTGTGTTTTTCTGTCTTCTCATTTTGCTTATGTTACTGTGTTTGGGGTCTCCTTTTAGCAGGCTGCAGGTTCGTAGTTCCCGTTGTTTTTGGTGTCTGTCCCCAGTGGCTAAGGTTGGTTTAGTGGGTTGTGTAGGCTTCCTGGTGGAGGGGACTAGTGCCTGTGTTCTGGTGGATGAGGCTGGATCTTGTCTTTCTGGTGGGCAGGTCCACGTCTGGTGGTGTGTTTTGGGGTGTCTGCGGACTTTTTATGATTTTAGGCCACCTCTCTGCTAATGGGTGGCGTTGTGTTCCTGTCTTGCTAGTTGTTTGGCATAGGGTGTCCAGCACTGTAGCTTGCTGGTCGTTGAGTGAAGCTGGGTGCTGGTGTTGAGATGGAGATCTCTGGAAGATTTTCGCCGTTTGATATTATGTGGAGCTGGGAGGTCTCTTGTGGACCAGTGTCCTGAAGTTGGCTCTCCCACCTCAGAGGCACAGCACTGACTCCTGGCTCCTCAATTTGGGATGATGTGTTGTCTATTCATGTATTCCACAGATGCAGGGTACATCAAGTTGATTGTGGAGCCTTAATCCGCTGCTTCTGCGGCTGCTGGGAGAGGTTTCCCTTTCTCTTCTTTGTTCTCACAGCTCCTGGGTCTCAGCTTTGGATTTGGCCCCGCCTCTGCGTGTAGGTCGCCGGAGGGCGTCTGTTCTTCGCTCAGACAGGACAGGGTTAAAGGAGCAGCCGCTTCGGGGACTCTGGCTCACTCAGGCTGGGGGGGAGGGAGGGGCACGGAGTGCAGGTCGAGCATGCAGCGGCAGAGGCCGGCATGACATTGCACCAGCCCGAGGCGCGCTGTGCTTTCTCCCAGGGAAGCCGTCCCTGGATCCCGGGACCCTGGCAGTGACGGGCTGCACACGCTCCCCGGAAAGGGGGCGTGGACAGTGACCTGCGCTCACACACAGGCCTTTTGGCGGCGGCAGCAACAGCCCCAGCATCCCACGCCCGTCTCTGGGCTCCGCGCTTTCAGCCACAGCTCGCGCCCATCTCTGGAGCTCCTTTAAGCAGCGCTCTTAATCCCCTCTCCTCGTGCACCAGGAAACCAAGAGGGAAGAAAAAGTCTCTTGCCTCTTCAGCAGCTCCAGAGTTTTCCCGGACTCCCTCCCAGCTAGCTGTGGCACATTAGCTCGCTTCAGGCTGAGTTCTCGCCGCCAGCCCCAGTCCTCCCCCTGCACTCTGACCTAGCCTCAGCTTCCAGTGCCGCCCGCCCCAGCGGGCGAGTAGACAAGCCTCTCGGGCTGGTGAGTGCTGGTCGGCTCCAATCCTCTGTGCGGGAATCTCTCCGCTTTGCCCTACCCACGTACGTGGGGAGTTTCTTGCCTTTTGGGTGGTCTGAGGTCTTCTGCCAGCGTTCAGTAGGTGTTCTGTAGGATTTGTTCCACGTGTAGCTGTATTTCTGGTGTATCTGTGGGGAGGAAGGTGATCTCCGTGTCTTACTCTTCCGCCATCTTCCCCGGAAGTCTCTGCAGTATATTTTGAATCCCACCTGACCATCAGCAATTTATATCATGTTGGGGTGATATGGGGAAGGAGTTTCATTCTCTCCCTGGGAGGGCAGGGTCTGAGTTAGGTACCTAGCGATAGAGACAGCAGGGGCACTTGGGAGAAAGCCCAGACTTCATTTTACTGAAGCTTGAAGAAGGACAATTTTTTAATCATTCTTAGGCATCCATGGTGACTGCTGTTTTCCTCAGTGACACAAAAATAGTTATCTTCAAGAAAACTCTTTGAAAACTCACCTGGAGACAAGAATGGAAAGTTTGGGGGTCAGGAGGAATAGGGAGTGCTGTCCAGGATGAGACAAGTTGTTCACAGCTAACCGGCATCCAACATTCCATTCCTGACAAAAAGGGGCATTGCATAGACAAGCAGCAGTAGGGAAAGGGGATGGAAGCAAAATATTTTGGGGACTTTGTCTTCAATCAAAAATTAGCTCTGTGCACTACTACTTTGGGACTGGGCTATTTTTTGTTACAAAAGAGAAAAAAGAAATTCATCAGAACTCTCCTCACTCACTGTTCTGTAGAATTTCCAAAGGGATAGGGAAAAGAGGCTTCTAAACTTTGAGTTTCATTTTTGTATCCAAAGGAGGTGGGGGAAGCCAACTTCAATTTTAAGAGTAGCTAGACAACAGGAGAAACGTCTTGCATATACTTCTGGGAAGAGTAGGGCAGTCACACACATTCTATACACTCCCTCCTTTCCTTTCCACATTTTTCCTTCTCCATTGGTTACCACACTTCTCTTATCTTTGAATTCCTTCTGCTATGTTACCACACAGAGAGTCTGGGCCTCCTAACCTACAAATCATGACTCTCTCCATTGAATCTGAGCTGTCCCTTGGAAGTATGGAACAAAAAGGAAATCTACAATGTGATTCAAGTAGTATGTTAATCCTTCATGTGTGTTGCCTTGTTTAATCCCTCCACCAACCAATAGTGTAGGTATCCTTTACAAACAGAGAAAAGGCTCATAGGGGATAAATAACTTACCAAGATTACACTGAAAATAAGTTAGTAGAGACTGGAAACAAGGTCCATGCTTTTCCCATTACATCATGTTATCCCCTAAAATTCCCCTCTGTAGAGTTCCCATCAATGTTTGCTATCCTGCAACAGGATTCCCATACCCCACACACATACTTCTCCACTGCCCCCATCACATACATCAAAACTATGCCCTATGCTTTCAACACCATGCAGGAGTTATAATGGCTAATAATAACTTCAAGGTATGGGTTACTTCATACAGCCCAGATAATGGGAGACTCCTGGAAACCCAAACAATAAAGGCAGAAATTTAAGTTTACAGTAAAAAACCAAGGAAAATAGTTTTGATATAAATCTTTAAGGGGCATTGCCTCTTCCATGCCTAGAAGCTTGATTGGGTGAGATAAGTTCTATGTAGGATTTTTTAAAAAGTCTTCTTTAAAATGTGTTATAGCATCTTTCCTCCCTTCTTGGCTAGAACAAAGTCTAGGATTACACAAACACACTCACCACAATCTTGCATGTCCCCCTGCTGAGGCTGTAAGATATACATGCCCATTATTTTTTCCCACATTTAACAAATTTTGAAATATAATAAGCACAGAAAAGTACAGAAAGTAGTATCTTGAACATACTGTGCTTGCCACCCAGCTTTTGTCAAACTTTAATATTTGTCATATTTGCATCTCATATTTTTTCAACATCTTTATTGGAGTATAATTGCCCTACAGTGGTGCATTAGCTTCTGCTGTATAACAAAGTGAATCAGCCACACCTATACACATATCCCCATATCCCTTCCCTCTTGTGTATCCCTCTCACCCTCCCTAACCCACCCCTCTAGGTGGTCACAAAGCACAGAGCTGGGAGAACAAACAGCGTGCCTCAGGCTATTGCAACATCACACTGGCCTCTGCTGCCATAGGCTCGCTCCACATTTGGTACTCCGCCTAGCCCCCCGGCCTGAGTGAGCCAGAGCCCCCACATCAGCTGCTCCTTTAACCCCATCATGTCTGGGCAAAGAACAGAAGCCCTCAGGCAACCTACACACAGAGGCAGGGCTAAATACAAAGCTGAACCCCAGGAGCTGTGTGAACAAGGAAGAGAAAGGAAAATTTCTCACAGCAGCCTAAGGAGCAGCAGATTGAATCTCCACAATAAACTTGATGTACCCTGCATCAGTGGAATACCTGAACAGACAACAAGTCATCCCAAAATTGAGGCAGTGGACTTTGAGAGCAATGACATACATATTTTTTTTTCTTTTTTCTTTTTTGTGAGTGTGTATGTGTATGCTTCTTTGTGTGATTTTGTCTGTATAGCTTTGTTTTAACCATTTGTCCTACGGTTCTGTCTGTCCATTTCGGTTGTTGATTTTTATTTGTTTGTTTGTTTTAGTATAGTTTTTAGCACTTGTTATCATTCATGGATTGGTTTTCTGGTTTGGTTGCTCTCTTCTTTTTTATTTTTTTAATTACTTTTTAATTTTTTTTCTTTTCAATAATTACATTTCATTATTTTATTTTAATAACTTTATTTTCCTTTCTTTCTTTCTTTCTTTCTTTCTTTCTTTCTTTCTTTCTTTCTTTCTTTCTTTCTTTCTTTCTTTTCTTCTCCTTTTCTTCTGAACCATGTGGCTGACAGGGTCTTGGTGCTCTGCTCAAGGTGTCAGGGCTGTGTCTCTGAGGTGGGAGAGCTGAGTTCAGGACACTGGTTTACCAGAGACCTCAGGGCTCCACATAGTGTCAAATGGTGAAAGCACTCCTAGAGATCTCCATCTACATGCCAAGACCCAGCTCCACTCAATGACCAGCAAGCAACAGTGATGGACACCCTATGCAAAACAACTAGCAAGACAGGAACACGACCACACCCATTAGCAGAGAGGCTGCCTGAAATCATATTAAGGTCACAGACACCCCAAAATACACCACCAGACACTGTCCTGCCCACCAGAAAGACAAGATCCAGCCTCATCCACCAGACCACAGGCACCAGTCCCCTCCACCAGGAAGTCTACACAACCCACAGAACCAACCTTAGCCACTGGGGGCAGATATAAAAAACAACAGGAACTAAGAACCTGCAGCCTGCTAAAAGGAGACCCTAAACACAGTAAGTTAAGCAAAATGAGAAGACAGAGAAACACACAGCAGATGAAGGAGCAAGGTAAAAACCCACCAGACCAAACAAATGAAGAGGAAATAGGCAGTCTACCTGGAAAAGAATTCAGAATAATGACAGTAAAGATGATCCAAAATCTTGGAAATAGAATGGAGAAAACATAAGAAACGTTTAACAAGGACCAAGAACTAAAGAGCAACCAAACAATGATGAACGACACAATAAATGAAATTAAAAATTCTCTAGAAGGAATCAATAGCACAATAACTGAGGCAGAAGAACGGATAAGTGACCTGGAAGATAAAATAGTGGAAATAACTACCACAGAGCAGAATAAAGAAAAAAGAATGAAAATAATTGAGGACAGTCTCAGAGACCTCTGGGACAACATTAAAGGCACCAATATTCGAATTATAGGGGTTCCCAGAAGAAGAGAAAAAGAAAGGGTCTGAGAAAATATTTGAAGAGATTATACTTGAAAACTTACCTATTATGGAAAAGGAAATAATCAAGTCCAGGAAGCACAGAGATTCCCATACAGAATAAATCCAAGGAGAAACACACCAAGACACATAGTAATCAAACTATCAAAAATTAAATACAAAGAAAAATATTAAAAGCACCAAGGAAAAAGCAAAACATAACATACAAGGGAATCCCCATAAGGTTAACAGCTAATCTTTCAGCAGAAGCTCTGCAAGCCAGAAGGGAGTGGCAGGACATATTTAAAGTGATGAAAGGGAAAAACCTAAAACCAAGATTGTTCTACCCAGCAAGAATCCCATTCAGATTAGATAGAGGAATTAATATCTTTACAGACAAGCAAAAGCTAAAAGGATTCAGCACCACAAAGCCAGCTTTAGAAAAAATGCTAAAGAAATGTCTTTAGGTGGGAAACACGAGAAGAAAAAGACTCACAAAACAAACCCAAAACAATTAAGAAAACGGTAATAGGAACATACATATTGATAATTACCTTAAATGTAAATGGATTAAATGCTCGAACCAAAAGACGTAGACTGGCTGAATAGATACAAAAACAAGTCCCTTATATATGTTGTCTACAAGACCCCACTACAGACCTAGGGACACATACAGACTGAAAGTGAGGGGGTAGAAAAAGATATTCCATGCAAATGGAAATCAAAAGAAAGCTGGAGTAGCAATTCTCATATCAGACAAAATAGACTTTAAAATAAAGAATATTACAAGAGACAAACCAGGACACTACATAATGATCAAGGGATCAATCCCAAAAGAAGATATAACAATTGTAAATATTTATGCACCCAACATAGGAGCACCTCAGTAAATAAAGTATATGCTAACAGCTATAAAAGGGGAAATCGACAGTAACAAAATCATAGTAGGGGACATGAAAACCCCACTTTCACCAATGGACAGATCATCCAAACAGAACATTAATAAGGAAACACAAGGTTAAATGACACATTAAACAAGATGACTTAATTGATATTTATAGGACATTCCATCCAAAAACAACAGAATACACATTTTTCTCAAGTGCTCATGGAACATTCTCCAGGATAGATCATATCATGGGTTAAAAAACAAGCCTTGGTAAATTTAAGAAAACTGAAATAGTATCAAAGATTTTTTCTGACCACAATGGTAGACTAGATATCAATTGCAGGAAAATAATCTGTAAAAATATAAACACATGGAGGCTAAATAACACACTATTTAGAGGAAATCAAAGAATACCTAGAAACAAATGACAATGAAAATGCGACAACCCAAAGCCTATGGGCCGCAGCAAAAGCAGTTCTAAGAGGGAAGTTTATAGCAATACAGTCCTACCTCAAGAAACAAGAAACACCTCAAATAAATAACATAATGTTACACCTAAAGCAATTACAAAAAGAAAAACAACAACAAAAATAAAAACCCAAAGTAAGCAGAAGGGAAAAAATCATAAAGATCAGAGCAGAAATAAATGAAAAAGAAATAAAGGAAACAAGAGAAAAGATCAATAAAACTAAAAGCTGGTTCTTTGAGAAGATAAACAAAACTGATAAAACATTAGCCAGACTCATGAAGAAAAAAAGGGAGAAGACTCAAATCAATAGAATTAGAAGTGAAAAAGGAGAAATAACAACTGACCCTGCAGAAATACAAAGGACCAGAGAGACTACTACAAGCAACCATATGCCAATAAAATGGAAAACCTGGAAGAAATGGACAAATTCTTAGAAAAGCACAACCTTCTGAGACTGAATCAGGAAGAAATAGAAAATAATAGACCAAAAACAGACACTGAAATTGAATCTGTGTTTAAAAATCTTCGAAAAAACAAAAGCCCAGGACCAGGTGGCTTCACAGGCGAATTGTAACAAACATTAAGAGAAGAGTTAACACCTACCCTTCTCAAACTCTTCCAAAATATAGCAGACGGAGGAACATTCCCAATCCCATTCTATGAGGACACCATCACCTGATACCAAAACCAGATAAAGATGTCACAAAGAGAAAACTAGAGGTCAATATCACTGATGAACATAGGAGCAAAAATCCTCAACAAAATACTAGCAAACAGACTCCAACAGCACATTAAAAGGATCATACACCATGATCAAATGGGGTTTATCCCAGGAATGCAAGGATTCTTCAATATATGTAAATCAATCAATGTGATACACCATATTAACAAATTGAAGAAGAAAAACCATATAATCATCTCAATAGATGCAGAAAAAGCTTTAGACAAAATTCAACACCCATTTATGATAAAAACTCTCCATAAAGTGGGCATAGAGGGAACCTACCTCAACATAATGAAGGCCATATACGACAAACCCACAGCAAACATCATTCTCAATGGTGAAAAACTGAAATCATTTCCACTAAGTTCAGGAACAAGACAAGGTTGCCTACTCTCACCACTCTTATTCAACATAGTTTTGGAAGTTTTAGGCACAGCAGTCATAGAAGAAAAAGAAAAGTAATCCAAATCAGAAAAGAAGAAGTAAAGCTGTCACTGTTTGCAGATGACTTGATACTATACATAGAGAATCCTAAAGATGCTACCAGAAAACTACTAGAGTTAATCAGCGAATTTAGTAAAGTAGCTGGATATAAAATTAATGTGCAGAAATATCTTGCATTCCTGTACACTAATGATGAAAAATCTGAAAGAGAAATTAAGCAAACACTCCCATTTACCAATGCAACAAAAAGAATAAAATACCTAGGAATAAAACTACCTAAGGAGACAAAAGACCTATATGCAGAAAACTGTAAGACACTGATGAAAGAAATTAAAGATGATACCAACAGATGGAGAGATATACCATGTTCTTGGATTGGAAGTATAAACATTGTGAAAATGACTATACTATCCAAAGAAATCTACAGATTCAATGCAATCCCTATCAAACAACCAATGGCATTTTCACAGAAGTAGAACAAAAAATTTCACAATTTGTATAGAAACACAAAAGACCCCGAATAGTCAAAGCAATCTTGAGAAAGAAAAACAGAGCTGGAGGAATCAGGATCCATGACTTCATACAATACTACAAAGCTATAGTAATCAAGACAGTATGGTACAGGCACAAAAACAGAAATATAGATCAATGGAACAGAATAGAAAACCCAGGGATAAACCCACACACATATGGTCACCTTATTTTTGACAAAGGAGGCAAAAATATACAATGGAGAAAAGACAGCCTCTTCAATAAGTGGTACTGGGAAAACTGGACAGCTAAATGTTAAAAAATGAAATTAGAACACTCCTTAACACCATACACAAAAATAAACTCAAAATGGATTAAAGACCTAAATGTAAGGCCAGACACTATAAAACTCTTAAAGGAAAACATAGGCAGAACACTCTATGACATAAATCACAGCAGCATCCTTTTTGACCCACCTCCTAGAGAAAGGGAAATAAAAACAAAGATAAACAAATGGGACCTAATGAAACTTAAAAGCTTTTGCACAGCAAAGGAAACCATAAACAAGACTAAAAGACAACCCTCAGAATGGGAGAAAATATTTGCTGATGAAGCAACTGACAAAGGATTAATCTCTGAAATATACAAGCAGCTCATGCAGCTCAATATCAAAAAAACAAAGAGCCCAATCCAAAAATGGGCAGAAGACCTAAATAGACATTTCTCCAAAGAAGATATACAGATAGCCAACAGACACATGAAAGGATGCTCACCATCACTAATCATTAGAGAAATGCAAATCAAAACTACAATGAGGTACCACCACACACCAGTCACAATGGCCATCATCAAAAAATCTACAAACAATACATTCTGGAGAGGGTGTGGAGAAAAGGGAGCCCTCTTGCATTATTGGTGGGAATGTAAATTGATACAGCCACTATGGAGAAGAGTATGGAGGTTACTTAAAAACTAAAAATAAAACTACCATACGACCCAGCAATCCCACTACTGGGCATATATCCTGCGAAAACCATAATTCAAAAAGAGACATGTACCACAATGCTCACTGCAGCACTATTTACAATAGCCAGGACACGGAAGCAACCTAAGTGTCCATTGACAGATGAATGGACAAAGAAGATGTGGCACATATATACAATTATATACAAATTACTCAGCCATAAAAAGAAAAGAATTTGAATTATTTGTAGTGAGTTGGATGGACATAGAGTCTGTCATACAGAGTGAAGTCAGAAAGAGAAAAACAAATACTATATGCTAACATATACATATGGAATCTAAAAAAAAATGCTTATGAAGAACCTAAGGTCAGAACAGGAATAAAGTTGGAGATGTAGAGAATGGGCTTGAGGACAGTGGGAGGGGCAAGGGTAAGCTTGGACGAAGTGAGAGAGTGGCCTGGACTTACATATGCTACCAAATGTAAAATATATAGTTAGTAGGAAGCAGCCACATAGCACAAGGAGATCAGCTCGGTGTTTTGTGACCACCTAGAGAGGCGGGATAGGGAGGGAGGGTGGGAGGGAGACACAAGAGGAAGGAGATATGGGGATATATCTTTATTCATAGCTGATTCACTTTGTTATAAAGCAAAAACTAACACACAACTGTAAAGTAATTATACTTCAATAAAGATGTTAAAAAAAAAAAGCAGCCAACTGATCTCCCTGTGCTCTGCAGCTGCTTCCCACCTGCGATCCATTCTATATTTGGTAGTGTATTTATGTGCATGCCACTCTCTCACCTCATCCCAGCCCAACCCTCTCCCTCCCTGTGTCCTCAAGTCCACTCTCCACCTGTGCGTCTTTATTCCTGTCTTGCCCCTGGGTTCTTCAGAACCTTTTTTTTTTTTTCGATACTGTATACATGGGTTAGCACACAATATTTGTTTCTGTTTTTCTCACTTCACTCTGTATGACACACTCTAGGTCACCTCACTACAAATAACTCAATTTCGTTTCTTTCTATGGCTGAGTAATATTCCATTGTATATACGTGCCACATCTTCTTTACCCATTCATCTGTTGATGGACACTTAGGTTGCTTCCATGTCCTGGCTATTGTAAATAGTGCTGCAATGAGCATTGTGGTACATGTCTCTTTTTGAATTATGGTTTTCTCAGGATATATGCCCAGTAGTGGAATTGCTGGTCATATGGTAGTTCTATTTTTAGTTTTTAAGTAACCTCCATACTGTTCTCCATAGTGGCTGTATCAATTTACATTCCCACCAACAGTGCAAGAGGGTTGCCTTTTCTCCACACCCTCTCCAGCATTTATTGTTTGTAGATTTTTTGATGATGGCCATTGTGACTGGTGTGAGATGATATCCCATTGTAGTTTTGATTTGCATTTCTGTAATGATTTGTGAAGTTGAGCATCCTTTCATGTGTTTGTTGACAATCTGTATATCTTCTTTGGAGAAATGTCTATTTAGGTCTTCTGCCCAATTTTTGATTAGGTTGTTTGTTTTTTTGATATTGAGAAGCATGAGCTCCTTGTATATTTTGGAGATTAATGATTTGTCCATTGATTCATTTGCAAATATTTTCTCCCATTCTGAGGGTTGTCTTTTAGTCTTGGTTATAGTTTCTGTGCTGTGCAAAAGCTTTTAAGCTTCATTAGGTCCCATTTGTTTATTTTTGTTTTTATTTCCCTTGCTCTAGTAAGTGGGTCAAAAAAGATGTTGCTGTGATTTATGTCATAGAATGTTCTGCCTATGTTTTCCTCTAAGGGATTTTTAAAACTATCTTTATTGGACTATAATCACTTTACAATGGTGTGTTAGTTTCTGCTTTATAACAAAGTGTATCAGCTATACATATACGTATATCCCCATATCTCCTCCCCCTTGCGTCTCCCTCCCACTCTCCCTATCCCACCCCTCTAGGTGGTCACAAAGCACCGAGCTGATCTCCCTGTGCTATGTGGCTGCTTCCCAATAGCAATCTATTTTACATTTGATAGTATATATAAGTCCATGCCACTCTCTCACTTCGTCCCAGCTTACCCTTACCCCTCCCCATATCCTCAAGTCCGTTCTCTACATAGACGTTTTTATTCCTATCCTGCCCCTGGGTTCTTCAGAACTTTTTTTTTCTTTTTCGATTCCATATATATGTGTTAGCATATGGGTTTTTTTTTTCTCTTTCTGACTTACTTCACTCTGTATGACAGATTCTAGGTCCATCCACCTGACTACAAATAACTCAATTTCGTTTCTTTTTATGACTGAGTGATATTCCATTGTATTTATGTGACCCATCTTCTTTATCCATTCACCTGTCGATGGACACTTAGGTTGCTTCCATGTCCTGGCTATTGTAAATAGAGCTGCAATGAACATTTTGGTACATAACTCTTTTTGAATTATGGTTTTCAAAGGGTCTATGCCCAGTAGTGGGATTGCTGGGTCGTATGGTAGTTCTATTTTTAATTTTTTAAGGAACCTCCACACTGTTCTCCATAGTGGCTGTATCAATTTACATTCCCACCAGCAGTGCAAGAGGGTTCCCTTTTCTCCACACCCTCTCCAGCGTTTATTGTTTATAGATTTTTTGATGATGGGCATTCTGACTGGTGTGAGGTGATACCTCATTTTGTTTTGATTTGCATTTCTCTAATGATTAGTTATGTGGAGCCTCCTTTCATGTGTTTGTTGGCAATCTGTATGTCTCCTTTGGAGAAATGTCTATTTAGGTCTTCTGCCCATTTTTGGATTGGATTGTTTTTTATTTTTATATTGAGCTCCATGTGTTTGTATATTTTGGAGATTAATCCTTTGTCTTTTGTTTCATTTGCAAATATTTTCTCCCATTCTGAGGTTTGTCTTTTAGCCTTCCTTATGGTTTCCTTTGCTGTGCAAAAGCTTTTAAGCTTCATTAGGTACCATTGGTTTATTTTTGTTTTTATTTCCCTTTCTCTAGGAGGTGGGTCAAACAGTATCTTGCTGTGATTTATGTCATAGAGTATTCTGCCAAGTTTTCCTTTAAGAATTTTATAGTGTCTGGCCTTACATTTAGGTCTTTAATCCATTTTGAGTTTATTTTTGTGTATGGTGTTAAGGAGTGTTCTAATTTCATTCTTTTACATGTAGCTGTGCAGTTTTCCCAGCACCACTTACTGATGAGGCTGTCTTTTCTCCATTGTATATTCTTGCCTCCTTTGTTAAAAAATAAGGTGACCATATGTGCGTGGGTTTATCCCTGTGCTTTCCTCCTTGTTCCATTGATCTATATTTCTGTTTTTGTGCCAGTACCATACTGTCTTGATTACTGTAGCTTTGTAGTATAGTCTGAAGTCAGGGAGCCTGATTCCTCCAGCTGTTTTTCTTTCTCAAGATTGCTTTGGACATTCGGGGTCTGTTGTGTTTCTATATAAATTGTTAAATTTTTGCTTCTAGTTCTGTGAAAAATGCCATTGGTAGTTTGATAGGGATTGCATTGAATCTGTAGATTGCTTTGGGTAGTAGAGTCATTTTCACAATGTTCATTCTTCCAATCCAAGAACATGGTATATCTCTCCATCTGCTTGCATCATCTTTAATTTCTTTCATCAGTGTCTTATAGTTTACTGCATGCAGGTGTTTTGTCTCCTTAGACAGGTTTATTCCTTGGTATTTTATTCTTTTTGTTGCAACGGTACATATGAGTGTGTTCTGAACTTCTCTTTCAGATTTTTCATCATTAGTATATAGGTATGCAAGAGATTTCTGTGCATTAATTTTGTATCCTGCTACTTTACCAAATTCATTGATTAGCTCTAGTAGTTTTCTGGTGGCATCTTTAGGATTCTCTATGTATAGTAACAAGTCATCTGCAAACAGTGACAGCTTAACTTCTTCTTTTCTGGTTTGGATTCCTTTTATTTCTTTTTCTTCTCTGATTTCTGTGGCTAAAACTTCCAAAACTATGTTGAATAATAGTGGTGAGAGTGGGCAACCTTGTCTTGTTCCTGATCTTAGTGGGAATGCTTTCAGTTTTTCACCATTGAGAATGATGTTGGCTGTGGGTTTGTCATATATGGTCTTTATCATGTTGAGGTAAGTTCCCTCTATGCCTACTTTCTCTAGGGTTTTTATCATAAATGGGTGTTGAATTTTGTCAAAACCATTTTCTGCATCTACTGAGATAATCATATGGTTTTTATCCTTCAATTTGTTAATTTGGTGTATCACATTGTTTGATTTGCATATATTCAAGAATCCATGTATTCCTGGGATAAACCCCACTTGATCAGGGTGTATGCTCCTTTTAACGTGCTGTTGGATTCTGTTTGCTAGTATTTTGTTGAGGATTTTTGCATCATTGTTCATTGGTGATATTGACCTCGAGTTTTCTTTTTTTGTGTGACACCTTTTTCTGGTTTTAGTATCGGTGCTGGTGTCCTCGTAGAATGAAATTAGGAGTGTTCATCCCTCTACTATATTTTGGAAGAGTTTCAGAAGGATAGGTGTTAACTCTTCTCTAAATGTTTGATAGAATTCGCCTGCGAAGGCATCTGGTCCTGGGCTTTCGTTTGTTGGAAGACTTTTAATCACAGTTTCCATTTCAGTGCCTGTGATTTGTCTGTTTATATTTTCTATTTCTTCCTGGTTCAGTCTTGGTAGGTTGTGCTTTTCTAAGAATGTTTCCATTTCCTCCAGGTTGTCCATTTTATTGGCATATAGTTGCTTGTAGTAATCTCTCATGATCCTTTGTATTTCTGCAGTGTCAGTTGTTACTTCTCCTTTTACATTTCTAATTCTATTGATTTGAGTCTTCTCCCTTTTTTTCTTGATGAGTCTGGCTAAAGGTTTATCAATTTTGTTTATCTTCCCAAAGAACTAGCTTTTAATTTTATTGATCTTTGCTATCATTTCCTTCATTTCTTTTTCATTGATTTCTGATTTGATCTTCATGATTTCTTCCCTTCTACTAACTTTGGGGGTTTTTTTGTTCTTCCTTCCTTAATTGCTTAGGTGTAAGTTTAGGTTGTTCATTTGAGTTTTTTCTTGTTTCCTGAGGCAGGATTTTATTGCTATAAATTCCATTTTAGAATGGATTTTGCTGCGTCCCATAGGTTTTGGGTCATCATGTTTTCATTGTCATTTGTTTCTAGGTATTTTTTGATTGCCTCTTTGATTTCTTCAGTAATCTCTTGGTTATTAATAGTGTATTTTTTAGCCTCCATGTGTTTGTATTTTTTACAGATTTTTTCCTGTAATTGATATCTAGTCTTATAGCGTTGTGGTCAGAAAAGATACTTGATACTATTTCAACTTTCTTAAATTTACCAAGGCTGGATTTGTGACCCAAGATATGATCTATCCTGGAGAATGTTCCATGCACACTTGAGAAGAAAGTGTATTCTGTTGTATTGGATGGAATATTCTATAAATATCAATTAAGTCCATCTTTTTTACTGTGTCAATTAAAGCTTATGTTTCCTTATGTATTTTCATTTTGGATGATCTGTCCATTGTTGAAAGTGGAAAGTCCCCTACTATGATTGTGTTAGTGTCAATTTCCCCTTTTATGGCTGTTAGCATTTGCCTTATGTATTGACGTGCTCCTTTTTTGGGTGCATATATATTTACAATTGTTATATCTTCTTGGATTGATCCCTTGATCATTATGTAGTGTCCTTCTTTGTTTCTTGTAATAGTCTTTGTGTTAAGGTCTATTTTGTCTGATATGAGAATTGCTGCTCCAGCTTTCTTTTGATTTCCTTTTGCATGGAATATCTGTTTTCATCTCCTCACTTTCAGTCTGTATATGTCCCTAGGTCTGAAGTTGGTCTCTTGTAGACAGCCCATATACGGTCTTGTTTTTGTCTACATTCAGCCAGGCTATGTGTTGTGGTTGGAGCATTTAATCTATTTACATTTAATGTAATTATCGATATGTATGTTCCTATTACCATTTTCTTAATTGTTTTGTGTTTGTTATTGTAGGTCTTTTCCTTGTCTTGTGTTTCCTGCCTAGAGAAGTTCCTTTAGCATTTGTTGTAAACCTGGTTTGGTGGTGCTGAATTCTCTTAGCTTTGGCTTGTCTAAAAATTGTAATTTCTCCATCGAATCTGAATGAGATCATTGCTGGGTAGGGTAATCTTGGTTGTAGATTTTTCCCTTTCATCACTTTAAATATGTCTTACCACTCTCTTCTGGCTTGCAGAGTTTATGCTGAAAGATCAGCTGTTAACCTTATGGGGATTCTCTTGAATGTTATTTGTTGTTTTTCCCTTGCTGCTTTTAATGTTTTTTCTTTTTATTTTATTCTTCATAGTTTGATTAATATGTGTCTTTGTGTGTTTCTCCTCGGATATATCCTGTATGGGACCTTCTGTCCTTTCTAGACTTGAATGACTATTTCTTTTCCCATATTAAAGAAGTTTTCAAGTATAATCTCTTCAACTATTTTCTCAGTCCCTTTCTTTTTCTCTTCTTCTCCTGGAACCCCTATAATTTGAATGTTGGTGTGTTTAATGTTGTCCCAGGTGTTTCTGAGGCTGTCCTCAATTCTTTTCATTCTTTTTTCTTTATTCTGCTCTGTGGTAGTTATTTCTATTATTTTATCTTCTAGGTCACTTATCCATTCTTCTGCCTCAGTTATTCTGCTATTGCTTCCTTCTAGAGAATTTTTAATTTTGTTTATTGTGTTGTTCATCATTGTTTGTTTGTGCTTTAGTTCTTCTTGGTCCTTGTTAAACGTTTCTTTTATTTTCTCCATTCTATTTCCAAGATTTGGGATTATCTTTGCTATCATTACTCTGAATTCTTTTTCAGGTAGACTACCTATTTCCTCTTCATTTGTTTTGTCTGGTGGGTTTTTCCTTGTTCCTTCATCTGCTGTGTATTTCTCTGTCTTCTCATTTTGCTTAACTTACTGTGTTTGGCATCTCCTTTTTGCTGGGTGCTGGTTCGTAGCTCCCATTGTTTTTGGTGTTTGCCCCCAGTGGGTAAGTTTGGTTCGGTGGGTTTTGTAGGCTTCCTGGTCAAGGGTACTGGTGCCTGTGTTCTCGTGGATGAAGCTGGATCTTGTCTTTCTGGTGGGCAAGACCACTTCTTGTGGTGTGTTTTGGGGTATCTATGAACTTAGTATGATTTTAGGCAGCCTCTCTGCTAATGGGTGGGTTTGTGTTCCTGTCTAGCTAGTTGTTTGGCATGGGGTGTCCAGCACTGGAGCTTGCTCGTCATTGAGTGGAGCTGGGTATTAGTGTTGAGACAGAGATCTCTGGGAGAGCTCTCGCCCATTGATATTATGTGGGGCTCGAGGTCTGTTGTGGATAATGTCCTGAATTTGGCTCACCTCAGAGGCTCAGGCCTGACAGCCGGCCAGAGCACCAAGACCCTGTCAGCCACATGGCTGGAGAAGGTGGGCTATGATTTAGGTGTCAGCCATTGCCCTGTTGTAGCTCTGTCCCAGCTGTCTCCAAATGTCACCCAGATACATTGGGTTATTCTACCATTCCTCAGAACTTGTACATGCCAGTCTAGGATTTGTAGATGTCCTCCTGATAGTCTTCATTGAAATACCTTGCATTCATGGTGGTGAGAGATATGCTAATAGGGTTGGTTCTCTTCAGTTCAGAGACTGGGACAGTCTGAGCCTTCATGTGGCCAAGTCAGGAGCAGCAGGCCAATGGTCCCAAAGTGATAACATGTCAGATTCCAAGAAGGCTTTCTGCAGTGCCTGAGCAGTATTCCCAAGGAGCTGCTCTCCTCAGCTACAGCACTCTGACCAGGGAACTCAGTGGGACCCTCAAACGAGATTTTCTGTCGGCCCTAGAGCCTGAATGCCAACCCAGGCAAGAAGGTGAGCAGAGCGTCTCCCGGCCCCATCTCACCAGAAGAGCAGACACCTTCATATTTTTTAAGAAATGAAGTAGTTCTGATTTACTTGAAGCACCCAGTGTGCCCCTTCCAATCCTATGCCTTACCTCCTTACTCAGAAATTGCCTTTTCTGAAATAGTATTCTGAAATTGTTTTTCATTTCATCTTTTTATTTATTTATATGTATGTGTATTTTTACCACATACATCTATGTTTATAAACAGTACATGATTTTAGTGTGCATTTTTAAACTTTATATAAAGTGTCATATATCCTTCTGCAACTTTTATTTTTTCTTCTCAAAGTTATGTTTCTGAGAGGTCCCCAAGTAGATACGTGTAGCAATTTCTTATTTATTCATTTTTAATTTCTGAATAATATTCCATTGTCTGAATATATCACAGTTTGTTTATTCTCTCTTTGATGGACATTTTATTTGTTTCCAATATTTTATTATTGCAAACCATGCTATAATGAACATTTCTGTTCACATCTTTCTGTGCACATGTGTGAGTTTCTCTAGCTGTCCAAAATTGCTAGTCTTATTTTACCTCTGAGTAACTGAGTGACACTAAGCAAATAAATATGTGACTCTAAGAAATAGTTTTCAGATGTCTTCAATTTGTAGATGACCTGGCTATCTTACTTTCAAGAATGCTGCCTTTTTATAACTAGAATAACATTTTGAGATATTTTCCAGGAACTCCAGAGTGTCCGGCACTAATTTATTGAAAGTGATATTTAGTGTACTCATTTACTACAATATTCAATTAATTAGGTACTATCCAAAGGGCACAAGATGCTATAAACCTATATATTACAATATTCAAATGTCCAGTATGGGAGTATAAGAATGTGTGCTCATGGAAAACAGTACGTCAGTGAGTTACAAGGATCTTGAAATCCATGTGATATTGAAGGAAGGAAGAATGGAAAGGGAGGAGAAAGGGGGAGGAGGTATTAGGTTGGGCTGAGTTGCAGTTAACAAATAGACCTTGTCATGTAATGGATTGGCAGAACACAACTTTATTTCCCTACCATATAACACTCCAGAATGTTTCCAGGTCAGCGAGAGTTGCAGTGTTGCTTCCTGAAGTCACTTTTCCAAGTCCCAGGTTGACTGTTGCTTTACCATCCTTAAACTGTAGTTCCCAATGTTGATCAGAGGCTGTCAAATCAGGCAGCCAGAGGGAAGAAGAGCGAGAGATAGCATAGGTGGGAGCTATAAGCCAGGACTGAAGTTGTCAAATACCACTTCTCTCATTCCGTTGTCTGAAAATTAGTCACAAGACCACACCTTACTGCAAGGGATGCTGGGGGATGAGACCTACCCATGTGCACAGAAAGAAGAGTAAATGGACTTTGTTGAAATGCTAGCTGCATCTTCTACAAGAATGAGGAAAGGAATTGGTATGATTTTAACTGAAGTATTTGCAGCAAACATTTGTCAACATTAGTGAGAAGGAAGAGTTAATACCAATTGAGATGGAAAGGAATTTCAGTCAAAAATGTTTCTCTCTCCTTCCTTGCTCAGGACAACCTGCCTGTGTTATTTTTATCTGCCTACATTTCATTTCCTTCTCTTTCATCTGGTAACAACAGGTCCCCAATACTCAATCCATATAGATTTTGGGAGGATACCCCTAGCAAAAGAGAATAGAGCTTCGTATTAGTCAGAGCCCTCCCCCCACCCCACCCCCCAAAAAGCACAGATGGAGGTAATGGCTGACATGCAGGTAGTTTATTTGGAGAATGTTCCCAGGGAGCAGGATTGAAGGGCTTAGGGAATAAAAAGGAAAAAAGGGAAACCAACACAAGGATCCATTATCAAGGTGGCCACCACTGCTATGGGGACTGATGTCCAATAATTGTATGCCTGAAAATGAAAGTGGGGAGCATTTATACATTGATTTAGTTTATGTTCTGTCTACAAGACTCTGGAAATATGCTGGGGACTGAGTGTTTCAGTAGTGACTAGAGGTAGAAGTGAGGACAAGAGGAGCACTGGTGCTCAAGTGGTGCCTGAAAAAGGCAGACACCCCTGGCCTGGAGGCTCAGTACACTTCCACCCCCAGGGCACAATGACTGGGCCATGAGTGTGCATAAACCAAGCCAGGACATTAAAGTCGTCTCCCAGGATATTTATAACAGGAGCTGGTTTCTCAGATCTTTCTGATAAGGCTGAAGGGATCTAAGTCTGCCTCTGCCAGCAGTCACTTTCCTTACTCCATGGAGAAAATTTGCCTGCAGTGATGAGAGACAGAGGATTCTGGTGATGTCAAGTCTCTTCTGGTAGCTGAGCTTCTCAGAGCTACCCTGATTCCCATGGCTCCTCTTTTCTTCCTCTGGCCTACCTCCCATCCATCTAATAAACACCCTAGTTAAATTGCCTCAAACTAATTTCAGTTGGGTTTCTGCCACTTGCAACAGAAATGTTCCTAACAATATAGAAATGGGTGAGTAAAAGAGGAGTGTCATTTATTAGAGGCCCTCAAATCTAGAACTACATGACCTGAGGTATTCTGTGCAACCAAGAGGATCTCAACCCATTGCCAGATCTCCAAGACTCCCGAGGGTCAGACCATAGCAAACTCTGTGAACTATAACAGAAATTTCCCCTTTTTAAGCAAAGTCAGGAAGTTTGAAACACAGTGGAAAGTACATGGGCTTAAGAGGAGCTAAAGCAATAACTGAAATCTCCCTTCTCGGCCCCTTCTCAAAGCTCTCTGCTGTTCTCTCTCCCCATAGACCTGATGTAAGGTATCAAACCCCAACCCATGTAAATCACAATAAATTGGGATGTTGGTTCATAGGGCGCAGATTAGCTCTGTTCAAAACTCTCCTGTCACCCTGTCCCAAGGAAGATTTGAAAGAAGCCTTCAAGCTGAAGTCCTACAGATGCACAGAACTCTGAGTCCTATTTCTAAGAGAAAAAAAAAAGTGGGGTCAGGACGGGTTCAGATTCAAAATTTATGACTCAGAAAGCTTTCTGGCACTGATTTCTAGTTAATGGAGTCTCCAGAAATTAAATCAAAAGGCAGCCAAGCCAGGTCTCTCATCCATGGGGATGCTAGAGCCATACCCAGGCAGGAGTACCAATGAAGGTCTGCATATTTACATCCACACACTTATATTATAAATCAGGCTAACAAACTGCTAAACAATTATGTTCCACTCTCCTCCATTAATGAATCCCTCCATAATGACAGAAAAGCCAGGTTCACATCCAGAATTCTCAGACTGTTTGCTTTGTAATTTCTTTCAGAGCATGGCAGTGTAGGGAAGGGCCAGGACCTAGCCCCCAGCCTGTGGCCTACCCACTTCCCTTCTCACCTCAGCCCCATCCCACACCAAAAGTGGACATGCGCACACAGGTGGCAACTGCAGCACACATATCCTAGGACAATCTACAAACCCCATCCCCCAAAAACAGTGGTCCCAGGAAAAGAGACCTATGGAAACCCTGAAAGCAGGTTCCAGATCATTCTGACAGGAAATTCCAAATCCCAAGTACCTGAAGGATGGTCTACAATGAATGTTGCAGATTCCAGGTGGGCACATCCATCTGGCCCCATAGACTATTTGCACAGTCAGAGGAGTGCTAGTGAGACCCAAGGCAGGGTGTGTGGACTTTGCCAGGTCTAAGGGTATGGACATCATTCCGGTGTCTGGGATCCCAAGGGCTACTCTGGCTCCAGCAGTATTTTTCTGGGTTCAGTGGGCAACCCTAGTGTCCTTTAAGTAAAGCTCTTTGTAATTTGAACTAGTGCGATAGATTTCTGCCACCTGCCACTGAAAGGATCCTTATTAATACACTTTCAATGCCAAAAGTCTCAAGCAAGTGGCCTATAGCCACTGCTTCCATTTTTTAAAGCACTTCTTCTTACCATAACTTGCCAAAATGTACCTTCTTCTTTCAGCACTCTAGTACACTGTACTCTAGAAAATTACTAATCCAATGGCCTTTTCCCCACCCCCAGTTAGCTGGTCTGCTCTACAGCATTTGAGTATATTAAGCATTCCCTTCTTTTTGAAAACTTCTCTTTCCTTAACTCTGGGATAACAAACAAGCTGACCTCTCTCCTATTTCGCAAAAAGCTCCTTGTAAATTGCTTTCAGTAACTCTCTCCCTAATTGGAGATGTTCTTCAAAGTCCTGTCTTTCTCCCTGGGCTACACTACTTCCAAAAGCCACTTATTAAAATATTTATTTGAGTCACAATGACGCTTTCTCTTCTCGAAGAACTTATTCACACTTGTACCTCAAGGTGTCTCCTCCTTAAAGATGAATCCCAAACTTCTATCATCCTTGACCTTGGTTCCAAGCCCCACTTCTTCACTTACTGGACACTTATATTTCAGTTTTTTGTTTTGTATTTTTGGCCATGCCACTCAGCATGTGGAATCTTAGTTCCCTGAGTAGGGACCAAACCCATGCCCCCTGCAGTGAAAGCGTGGAGTCTTAACCACTGGACTGCCAGGGAAGTCCCTACATTTCAGTTTTCAAATGGTACAATATAATACATCTAAAACTGCAATTATCTTCTTCTGTAATTGGGTCTCTCCCATTTTTGTTGATTTTTGTCAGTTTTGTCAGTGATTCATCCCCCTAGTCCCCAGGTTTCAAATCAGGGTTGTCTTTGATTTGTCCATTCTCTTTCTCCCATCATAAAGTCCTGTTGATTCTTTCCTTGCAAGATATTTCCTCTTCATCCTTTGGTTTTTGTTCCCCTTCTCTCTGTTCTGCTTCCAGTTTCTGTTCTGTGCTAGTTTACCTTTATTCTTTTACCACAACAATCCTGCTAAAGAAGTATTTTTTGCATGGCATTTCTTTTTCCTGCTTTATAACTTTCAATGAATCTCTATGGCCTGAGGAAAAGTCCACACTCCTTTGTCTGACACATAATACCTTGCAAGATGAAGACTCAGCCTCAATCTTCAGTGTTTTCTACTACTCCACTTGAAAATAAACTCTCCATCCCATCTAGGCCCATCTTGCCGTGCTCCTGGAACACATTCCTCATTCCCGTATCCCTGCCTTCATCCTTTCTTATGCATACCACTCCCCCTACCTGAAAGCCATCACTTTCCCTTCTCCTGCCCAAATCCTTGCTGATGAAACTCAAGTCCCAGTTCCTCCGTGAAACCCTCTCCCATTCCAGTTTGCAGTGTTTTCTTGCTTCCTCTTCTGTACTCCCATCTGCTCTATTTCTTTGACACATTAATTTATTGTCTTGAACTACTGCATAAATTTGTTCATGCTGTAGTTGCCTTTTAAATCAGATTTTAATTTGTATGAAAAAACTCGACTCCTATTTAGTTTTTCTATCACGCCTCCAATAGGTGCTTAAGAAATTTTACTATGTTACTTCTTTTTTCTAAAAGAAAAGGCTGTGCTTTATATAAAACCTGTTTTGTCTAATGATACCTGTTATTGTGGATATTAAAGATGTGGATGAAAAATAGCAAAACTCTCCTAAAAGATCCACTTTACACTTATCCATTATACTAAAAAAGTCCCCTTTCTCCCATTTGTCTTTGTTTGTGAGAATAGATTATTTCCCTTTTTTAGAAAATATTATTACACTCTGATAAAAGTTCTCTTGTTCGTAAATCCCTCTTACCTTCACTCTTTTCTGAGTGCAATCTTAGATCTTAGCAGATGTGTTTTTGAAGGTCAAAGAGAAAAGAACCAGCAGACTCAGCATAGTAGTATCCTTCTTTCTTTTTATTGAAAAGGAATCATTTCTATTCTAGCGCAAACAATGTATATTTTACATCATAAAGCAAGATATAATTTACATATTACATTTCTTATGAGATCTTTATACCCTAAATGTCATTCCCTTTTTTATCCGGTCACTTCTTCCTGCTTGATTTAACCTGCCAAGTACCCTACAAATCAGCGCCTTGTTTGTGTGTGTGGGTGGGGGGACTGGGGACACAGACAGATAGTTTGTATGTATTCATCTGTTATCTGGGTATAGATGATAAGGAATAGGGATATGCCTTTGAATTTTGTGTCCCTGAGGCCCTCTGTTGACACCTGGTTTAGGAGCCGGAAGGCTACTTCTCCAAATCACATATCAAACTTCTATTTTTTAAATCAATAATGAATGAACAAAATTGAGTGCTTGTACCCTGTGTACATTTCTCCATCAGATGCTTACATAATAGATGTCTGTGGTATTGATTCACTAGCAATAAAAGCTCCTGTGGCTGATGGCATTGGTTACTCTATGATATTCCTGGACAGCACTTGCCCAGGTGTTGGGTAAAATTGCCTAATTTCATCCAGCACTGGGGTTATGGGTTCAGGCTTTTCTCTTCACCACTGGAAATGAATATCAGGATGCAAGTTTCAAATGACCTTGTTTTACATGATCCTCTATCTCTTTACTCCCTCTTCTAAGATTTCCCCCTTTTTAGCAAAATCTTTTCACCTATGTTATCTCTTCCCTGCACTATATAACCCAAATCCTCTTTTAGCTGTTCTCCCCAAACTCCAAAAGTTCACCAATTTCTTGGACTGCACTCATTTCACAAAGAATGTTTTAATCTGTTAGGATACACTGTTCCTTTGAAACTTGATAATCTGCAGCAACTAGTGGGACAAAAGAATTAGTTGAAGAATACTTTAGGAAGCAAGTAATGTGTGTTGTTCAACCAGCCTACATAAACCATTCAGTAAGAAATGTTTTAATAGTATGTTAAAAGAAGAGGGAATCAGCTGATGAAAGCAAAATGCATTAAGATGGGCTTCTTTCTTAATAAAAGAAGTTCAAAATCAACATAGGAAATACATTTTCAGATTGGTGGCTGTTTGACTGAAAAAATACCACCATTAGCTTAATCTGATATGCCAGGGAAAATAACAAATCTGTACTGAAAGTGCATCTTAAATCCCAAATCCTTGCCTGTCACTCAGAGTTGGCATATTTGACCAAAATCAATCTAAACCTTTTCAAATTACTGATAAAAATTATTAGAAATCCAAGTTGGTCAGGATGAAAACATAAGTCAAAGATATGTCTGTTCTGTGTGTCTTAAATTATTCTTTGGTCAAATGATGTGATTTTTTGAGAGGTCTGCAAATATAAGCCTATTTCTCCTTTCCAAATACAAGGTTATAAGTATTTACAGCAAGGTAGCATTTTCTTGCTAGAAAACAAGGCTTCTGGGTACAGCAGCCTTCTATTAACATGGTATACTTTTATATTCCCTTTCCTCCCATGGCTACAAAGCGCTGGACATACAGAGAATACAGGAAAGAATGAAGAAGCAAATGATGAGAGCCTCACAACACCCCTGTGAGGTAGGTATTGTTAAACCCATTTTACAAAAAAAGTAAACCAAGGCACAGCATGGTAACATGGTTTGGTCAAGTTTACCTGACAAATTACAAAAGCACGGGTGGAAACAAAGAGACAAAGAAAAGGTCAGTCCTGGCTCCCAGCCCTAGACACAAAACTTTATTTCAATATATTAGAAGATAAAAATAGCCCACAATTGACTTTTAAATTTTTAGAATTTAGATAAACCTTTAAGTATTCCACTTAAAGACGTATGTTTCAGATTTCTGTTGAGTGGAAAAAGGACAGATGACGAAACGGCTTTCCCTCTTCTAAGTGTAATTCCCGTGATAGATCAGAATGTATCAGCATTCCACCAGAGTTCAGGTGCCAAACTCAAGGACATTTTCATAGCCTCAAATAGTTTCTAATTTATTTAAAACCCTAATGTGAAAATTAGACTTGTTTTCAAACAGCTGCCCTATCAATTGCTCTGTGGCCGTAATGAGAATTTTGTGTAGAGAAAGAAAGGAAATGAGATCCCTAATAAAAAGTCTTATCACTGTAGAAATAAAGACACTGGTGATGGTGTGAAATTTGCTCTTTGTAGTGTTTGAGAAACTGCAAACTCAAGCTTGCAAGAATATTTTATATATATATAATATATAAATATATACAGTATATATATAAGTGTGCATCTGACTACCCTTAAGGCACCAAAGAGATATAGGCCATGCCTTTCACAACTTAGTCTTTGTTTTCCTAGAGAAATGTCTCTCCCTCTCTCAAGTGAAAAATATGTCTTCTATCAAATAGCCTATGACAGCAAATCATTCAAGAAAAAACAAATATCTTTAACTTAGGATGGCTGATTGATTGGATGGGGTGAGGGGTGGTAGTGATGGTAATATTATCCTCTATAGTTTAGAGCTTAAATCTAGAGCTTAGATCTAGAACTTAGAATTAGCCAGACATAGCCAATCACACTGGATCAGACAGGCCAGTGACCAGATGTTGTATACAATTGCTTTTTCTTTCCAGTAGCTGATGGAACAAGCTTACCATGACCAACAGAGATGGAGACAATGAGAAAGGGAATTATGTCTGGCACAGATTCTTTAGAAAGACTTTGGCTTTTCAGAAGTTCCTAGAGCTTCTGTACAGAGAACTAGGAAGAAGGATAGTGTAAGACACTGAGGTTCAAACAGGTCAATGAGGAGACTATAGGCAATTATTCTGAATATATATACATATATGGTTTCTTTGGCTGCTGTAGATTCTTTTAAAACCCATACAATCATGGGGGTGGGTGGGCTGAACTTAACTGAAGAAGCTCAGAGTATATCAAGCAAAGCATATGAATAGAAGGAAAAACAAAATTAACACACACAGAAACAAGTGGTGGTGGTGGTATCCCAGAGGGAGGAGGAACATTTGTTAACTAATTTTCATTTTGCTCCTCTCCTGCTTTTCTCTGCCATGGTCCCAATAGTTTAGTTCTGTGTTTGTTTGTTTGTTTGTTTTATTTTTTTCCAGCAGATGTAGAAATGACAGAGCAGGATAGGTGTCTTATGGTTTTTGATTTCTTCTTAGGCCTGTTTAATTATTTTTTTCCTCAGTTGACTGTTGGCACCTGGTTCCTCTGTAAACTATATTCCTTGGCCTTCAGTCTCAGGTTGGCAATGCTGTTGGCCATGTTGATGCCCTGTGCAGGGCTATTGTTGGCACATGTGGCAGAATAAGTAGCCATGGCGCTGTAGGGACAAAGGAGAGAGCAGGGAGAATAACAGGCATTAGTTTCATAAAGCTGCAAGTCTGCCCCAGATGGGTACAAGTCTCAGGATGGGGGCAGGTAGGGGCAGGTGGGTTGGACTACATGACCTCTGAGGTCCCTTACAGCCCCAGATTCCATTAGTCTAAGGCCCTTGGAAAAGGGTGGCAGTGTTTTGAAGGGCAGGGAAAAACAGTGGAGCATGGAACAAGATGAGGGGAAAAGTATTTTCTGTGTTGGATACAGTGAGTAATGATTTATTTCTGGGGTGAGAGAAGAAAGCTGCTTATGGTGGATAACAGGTGTTTCATCAGTTGACCAGTTAAAACAGTGTTTAATCTTGTCCTGCCTACATCACCAGCTTGTGGGAGTGAGGAGGAAGAGAAGGAGGCATTTGCAAAGAAACTAAGGGGCATTTTTCATTCCTCATTCTAGGTAGCTGACAGTAATCCTAACATATTTTAGATAATCACTGAATACCATATTAAATAGCATACTTGGAGAACCAGTTAAATAATCTAAGATGACTTCTCTGCCTTTGTTGATCCACTGGTTGATAGTACCAAGCACTGCCAAATCAAGAGGTTTCCATTCCAATTGGCCTTTATTTTATAACTTACTCAAAAGTACTTGAGCAGCTTACACTGTCTTTTGGGTCAGTTATTTTGGAAATGTTTAAATCTCTTAGATAAACTAGCAAATGCTCCAGTTTCAGTATTCCTGACCTCAGAGGTAACTGTTTCTGACTGTTCTTATTACTGAGAAAAACCCTAAGTTGTTTTTCATTGTCAGAGACTGTAATTAAGACCTAGGAATACCGCTGGGCAGAAATTTGTAATTGGTGGTTTTCTATTAATTGTATCCATGAATTTCTTTTAAAGGAAAAGTAAAGGTTTCTTAGACTTGGATGCAAATTATCCATTACTTGATACTAAACAGCTATAAGGGAACTCATTTAAATTCAATGAAAATGTTCCTAGTTGTTTCTAAGATTAGCAAAATACCTTTCAGCTGAGGGCTGGAATGAGATAGACTTACAAATGGAATGACATGTGCTCTTCTGGTGCCTGCATTCCTGTGCAATTTTGTCAGCCGCACAGGAGTTTGTGGTTCTGGGGATCAAGTGACAGACCAGAAAGAAAAAACTAAAGCTACTCTACAAATAGAGAGACTGTATCATTAATACTTATTTGGGACACCACATAGTCAAGATTTACAGTCAAAACTTAATAGTCAAGACTCACAATAGCCTATTTCAGCTCAGTTACTAGCAATTAACCCAGGAAAATTGGGTTAAAAAGTATAATTAGGTCTTCCCAGAAATGTAATCCTTAATTTAAGACCCTTATAACACTGGTATGTGTGTGAGTGTGAGTGTCTATGGTTGTGTCCTATGGCAGGCAGAAGACTCAGAAGGGTTCCAAAATAACCCTACACTCTTCTATTTCATTGTTGTGTGTTTCACTCTTACTCATTTCTGGGTGCATGATCTTAACTGTCTACACAAAGTTAGATTTATCTATAGCACCCTGTACTTTTCCTTTTAGGACTTATTTTAATTCCTCATACTATAAGCCCCATAGATGAGATACCACATCTGCCTTGTTCACCACTGTGTCCCCAGGTAGAACTAGCACCATGTCTAGCACATATTTGGCATTCAAGAAAGTATTTAATGAATAGATAAGTAACTGACAAATATCTAGATATTGTATGATTAAACAGATTCCTGCTCAGTATCAGTGATCTCTGTCATCCTGCTGTGAGTGACGATTTCTAAAAATATTTTACCAACATGCTTTTATTTTAAGGAACCAGTCCTTCCCGTTAATTTTGCTATCTTAATCGAATGTGCAAAATCAAAAGGGACATGACAAAAGCAAGACTGATGATTGCATATTCTTAATCCACCATAAATAGCTTTTAACAGTAAAAAGTGAAAAAATTTTGCTGCAGGTTAGACTTATAGAATAGACTATTACTTCTACTACTGTCTACCAAAAGACAAAGATAGAAGGAGTCCCAATTCATGTAGGTTTCAATTAGGAGTGAGATAAATAATCAGAACAACCTGTTAAAATGGGACAAGTTTTTTTCTTTGTTACAATATACCAAGAAGTCTCATTTATTTTCAAAACCCATATACATATTATCATTTAAGTTCTGTATGAATTACATGCTTCCATTCAAGACCCTACCAGAAATAAATGCAAATCCATAAATCCCATACTCAAGAAATTTCTAGGATATACTGAAATCTAAGATTTCAAAGAAATAAAAGATCTAAGTAGCTAAGAAAAAGATAATTGGATTTGGGAAATGTACCTAAGTTATAGATTATGACATCAAATCAGCCTTTCTCAGCCAGATTTCTGTGAGAGAATTAAGTCCTAAAGATGGTACATAGTACAATTTTAAATGCATAGGAGAGAAGCTGAGATTTTGAGTTATCTGTATTATTTAAGTACTGAGAATAAAATTAAATGGCTTCTGAAAACAGGAGGCTAAAACTTCATGAGAGAGCAGAAAAAAAAAAATTCTCTGATGGCAAACTGTAGATTGTCATGGAGTATTGTGCTTTTACGCATTTGGCCCAATTTCTTGGGGGATATGTTTTCCATCCTTTGAGATTCTGGACAAGCAAAGTCCTATTTAATAGAGATTCTCTCTTTTTGTGATGATCAAAGGTGTGGCCACTTTCCTTAGCAGACAAAGGGAATTAGAACCATGGAGAATTAGTTTACTGAAGATGCTGTTACTGTTTTCTAGAAATGTCTACTGTATTTGCGATTTCAGTTTTATCTATTATATAACCATTTTGCTGCAGTTACTTCATAATTTGCTAGTATCATCTGGTTTTCTAGTCTGAAGACTTAGTATGGTAATACATATCTTGGAAATACTGAGATTCTCTAACGCAGGCCAGATGTTAATAACCCAGATGAGATGAATGTTGATCCACTTCCCATCTCAAAACCAAATTAATGAAATTAGAGTTATATTTTACACAGGAGATTGGATTTTCACTGAGACATTTTTCCTTAAATAGCCACCTGTGTTTGCAGAGTTGAGAACAGCACCCTTGTCTAATTGTACTGTGGTGGTGTTCTAAGGACACCACTGTGTTAGTGAGACCATGACAATGACTTATATGTAGCTCTTAAGTTAGAGGGATGTGAGAATAAAAAAGCAGTTGATATTAATGAATGAGTTTTGCAATATCCTATACACTTGATAAGTGATAAGATTTTCACTCTATAAACGTTTAGGAAAGCTATAAACTTTCAAAAATCGGTCTAACTTATTTCAGCATCGCACAGCCATAAGAAATAGGATAAAAGAACAGAGACCATCTTAATTCACAGCCTCTAAACAAACATTTAGAGTACATAACTTTATAGGTAGAGGCTAAAGTGATATTGTGTGCACACACTAAAGAAAATGAGTATGTTTTCCCTCCAGTAGTTTGACATGAATCTAGTTTCTCAACTTAAACTAAAACTACCATTTAGGCAAATAGGGACCAGTCCTTTGACATACCAGTAATAAGCAAGACATGTTACAGGTCAGAAAAGACCAAATTAATCCAAGAGCAGCTTAGTCATGCTTTAAAAAGACATTAGAAGTATGATGGAGAGGACCCACTTCCAAAAGTGACAACAGATGCAAGAGAGCCTTGAGTGGCTGTCAATCTGAAAGATTGTTCATGACCACCTGTTTTCCATGTCACCAAAACTTCTAAAGCTCTGTGTTAGGAAAAGAACGAGAACCCTGAAATGTTTTCTCACAAGACAGAAACCAATGAGGTTAATAAGCTGTTTTCAACCAAATTAATGGGGCCATTCGCACCATGTAAAATGACCTCTCCTTCCTAAACAGGATTAAGCTTCCTGGGCTAAAAAGATGAGGTTGAAACTAGGTAAAATTTATTAAGCACATGATAACGCCAAGAGCCTGCTTTCCAACAAGTAGAGAGCCTGTCCATTGGTCTTGCCTTCTGCCTATTCCTCTAACAGGATGCAGACATGAGATGAGTACTAAGACTGGGCTTATAGGGTTTGGCCAAAGCAATATTTCTATTTAGTTTTGAAGAATGTAAAATTCTGTGTGTCTGTGACCAAGAAACGACATTGCTGTGTACAGGGCATTGAGGAATTAGAGATGAAAAAGAAATACTTGTATCCTATCTGTTGATTCAGCAAATCTGCTCTGGGACTTGCACAGAGCTGACACATTTAAGTAAGCTTGAAATTTTTCCCTCTCCTTATTTGGAGATTCCTAACAGATGGAGCCCAGCCACAGACAGCAGAATGCTAACCACCAGCAGGGTTAGAGTTCTGTTTTCACTGGGGACAAATCATTTTTGATAATTTCAACCTAACCTTGAGAGGTTGTCGTGAGGGATAGTGTGTTAAAATGACTGCCAAACACCAAGGAAGTATGGAAAATACTATACATGGTATGCTTTTAAAGCCAGGAAACTTATGACCGTCTCCCCCTCTGCTTTCTAATCACCCAGAGTGTAAATCCCACAAATCACTAAACAATTGAGGAGAGCTGGGGGAAAAATACTACCTGACTCAGTTTTCAACTCTAACTTTGTTTTCTATTTGGCCCTTTGGGACAAATGATGACAAGCTATGGAAAATTTCACCCCAAAGACAGATCTGTCAGCCCAAGAAGTCTGTGTGTCCTCCTGAGATCCTAAGGCTTCCCAGCTTGGGATTTTTTGAAAGGCTGTAGAGCTTGAGGTTTTCATGACTCTGTGACGTGTAGAGGTTGGAGATCATCTCTTTGGTTTGTTCTTTTGTCAATGCAAGAACAGCAGGGGTATACTTGCTTCATCTAAGAAAATTCAATATGAGTTTTCCTAGGGAAATTTTACTTTTAAAGAGAGACCTGATAAATCCTTTTGGAAGTGATCTTTTTTGTGATTTAAATAATCATTTCCAACTTCTGTTTTTAAAACTCAGAAGTTGATTTTTTTAAATGTACATTTAGCTCTTAAAGTGGACACATTTGGGCCATATTTCATTACTAAGCCTTCAGTTTGCACTGCATGTTCAGTGATGCTTCCACCATTTTAAACATTTCTTTCTAGAAATGTTTTATATATGAAGACTTGCATCTTTCTGTTGTCTTAATGATTTTTGTTTCTCTCTTTGAAATGCACATTGCTTAACCGTAGGTTCCAAACGCCCGTGTGTGATCTATAATAGGGAAACTACTACTAGCTCAAGCTTAGATACAAGGTTACATAAGAGATTCAGGACCCAACTGGCCTGAAGGACAGCAAGAGCCAGGACAAGAACATAGTTCTTCTGACCTCTGTCCCATCTCCTCTAAAACCTCACTATTCAAGGTATGTACCAAGTGTCAACAGCATGGGCATCACATGGGAGCATGTTAGAGGTACATTTCCCAGGTCCTGCCCCAGACTTACTGAATCTCATTCTGCATCGTACCATGATTCCAGGTGATTCATACGCCCAGTAATCTTTGCAGAGCCCTGCTCTAGGCTATCAGACTACTCCTAACTCTATGGACGTATTTTCTTGCAGTTTTGGTTTCCAATGGTGTTCCCCACTTGAGGACCTCACTGCTTTCATTTCTAGGACTGTTAAGCCCCACTTTCTTGAATATACTTAATTCCCATTGAAACCCTACCCCCAGCAGCCGCCCTCTTCCCCCTCTGACAAGTTACCTTTTCAGTGTCTTCCGTTAGAATCCGTTATGAAGCCCCTCGTGTAAACAACATCTTGGGAGGGACGAGGATCTATTTTTGAAAGTGTGAAAGGGAGAAATGAGCCAAATGCGTTCAGCAGATGTCAGGCAGCACCGTGACCACGATCAAATGAGGGGAGGAGGAGGAGAAGGTGGGGGGAGGGAAATTGTGGATAAGGATCGCTGGCCTCTCTTTCACTTGTCATTAGTTTTCTTTGAAGCCCAGCCCTCCCTCTGGAAATGGCACTCCAGACCAACACTGCAGAGCTAGGCCATTCTTTATCTATCTTTCATAGGAAGGGATGTCTCTGAAGAAAGGTTTCTTGACTACTTCATCTAAACCAACAGTCAAAAGTCCAGGACTTGGTAAATCACTGCTACCTGAGAGGCAGAGCAGTACAAGGTAATGAGTCTTAAATAACTCTAGTGCTTGTGTGTGCTTTCATTTGCATAAGGAAACAGTTCTTAGCTAAGCAGTGAGCATGTGTGCCAAAGACAAGCTTCTTTCAACTGTCTAGGGGTAGATAAAGAAGACACCTGCCAGGACAGTAGTGTCCTGTTAAGGAATGCTTTGTTCCTTCTGGTGACTCAGTTGCCTACCTGATATCATCACCTCTAACACCCTCGAGGGAATGAAGGAGGTCATGACATGCTATAAACAGAGTGACCTATAAGTCTCAGTTTGCCAGGGACAATCCCAGTTTATGCCTGTTGTCCTAGTGTCATTATTAATAGCACTCCCCTTTTACTTCAGAAGTGTCCCTGTTTGGATGATAAATTATACAGCCACCACTCTAGATATAAAAGACACCCAGAAAAAAGTATGTTGGCTGTTGCCCATCCCATAATTCTGACCATATGCACGCTATCTGCTTTGAGTCTTGGTTTCCTCCTGTCTTCTTCCACAGTTTGCTGTGGAAGTGAGCAAACTGTCCTCTCTGGCAAAACTGTCTGCTCCACTGTCCCTGGGTTGCATGACCAAGCTGCCTCACTCATCCCAGGGGTTACCCGCACACCCCAGAATGCGGACCTCAGTTGCAGGCATGCTTCACAGATCTGAGACAAACCCTGAATCAAACAGGCATGTTTACGTAGTTTCCTAGTCTTATACTATTTACTATTTTCAATATCGTGTAAGATTTAATTTGAATGAAAATATGGTTATGTGGCCTAATACTTTGGACAGAAACAGGGATCATGAGCCCTGGCTCTAATTCTGCTTGCTGAAGTCTTAAACTTGGGCAAGTGTTGGGTCTGTTCTTTGGAACCAGATCAAGGACAGAGCTGCCACACAGGAGCATCCAAAGATTAACCAAGAGAAATGCCTTTTAATGAATGTCACATGTGAGATAACTAATTTGACATAATAGTACCAACAGAAATAGCAAGTTAATTTTCCATAACACAAAAGGTCTATCATTTCCTTTGCTTTTCATCACTTGGTTTTCTTTTATATTTCCTTAACAAGACTTATATTTCCTACCAAGCTTCAAAATGTGAAATCATAATATATTTTGGTTCTAAACATAGCAGAAAAATCTCTAAGAAACAAAATAGCTTTGTGCCACTTTTAGAAATTAATCAAAATGTAAACGCTTCAGTCAACATTGGGTCAAAAAACATTACTATTGATTAAATTACTGCTTAAACCATCATTTTTCTACTTAAATCTGGAGATTAATTTATTCTTCATACAGAATATGAACAATCAGATTCTATGAAATTTTTAATTATTTTTTACAAACTCTGTGGCTAAGAGAGAAATGATATAAAAGTATACCATGAATTGAGTAAGAAGTACTAGGTTATATGATTTTTAAGTGAAAGGAGCAGAATACAAAATAGTATTTATACTAAGTCTATACTATATGAAATACTGAACTCTAATTGCAAAAATAAACACTAATTATCTCAAGATGGTAGAATTATGAGTGTTTTTAAAAGTGTATCTAGTATTTCTACATAATCATTCAAAGTAAAATAGAACACTTCCCCAAATAGCACACATAAATTGCATAATAATTTCAATTAGATGCCCATATACATAGTATGTATAATGCAGGCACAGGATTTGAACTTCTGCTGAGGTCCAGGTAATCTAGCCATTAATTCAGGGAAGATTTCATCCCTGCTCATGCAGTGTACTGCCCTCCACCTCTCACTGGTAAGGACCACGTGACAGCCATCTGGGTTATTACAGCTGGTATGAAAACTTCCTCACTAGGATCCAGGAAGAAAAAGGAGCTGAACTTCCTGGTTGTGACCAAATTCAAACCAGAGACCTTGAAACATCAAGCTCTGATCCACATCCATTTCCCAAGCCATTTAATGAGTCTATGAACTATCAATATTTATCTGAAAAACAAAGCAGTCTTCCACTTATTTAAAATATTAAAGAATATATGATTTCACGATGGTCTTCAAAATATGTTTTTAGTAAATCCTATGGGAGAGGAGTCTAAATTTTAAATAGGACACACAGATATGACTAATCTTTTGAAATCAGCAAAGTATACTATGTCTGAGAGCAATAGAAATTTCCAGTTTCCTATGCACAGAGTCTCCATGTACTAAGACCAAAGCAATTCAGGCTAATTTTACAATGGGGAATTTAAAAGAAATTTTCAAATCCATTTATGGTGTTTCTTTCAAGGAAGTTATTTGGAACAGAGAGAATATTTAGATGAGGTTTTTTGCTTTGATTAGAGTGATCAACTTTTGAAAGTATTTGCATTTCACTAATGTTGCATTTCACATCAGTAGCTCAGCATCAACTGGGAGATAATCTTATAATTAGTTTAAAACCTCTCTTTAAACTTTTAATTAAACTTAGCAATAAAAAGGTAAACAGAAGCATAATAAATGAATTTGTAAATACTTCCTCCTCCACTGCAATCAGCCAGAGAACACATAGCCTTGATCTGGTTTCTAAGAATACTCAGGTTTAGGTTCAAATAAAGACACTTTAGACTGATGACAATGCATTAGGCACATGTGTCTCAGCTTCCCTCTGGCATTAATCTGTATTTTCTGGACAGCATAATAAATGGAGGTTTAAAGCCTTTCCAAGCCACTGAAATAATACTCTGTTATTTGCTTCCTTAAAATTTTTCACCTTTTAAATATAAAAATTTAGTGTAAATTATACATTGTTTTTATATATTAAAAAAAAACCACACACACAAACTAACCCCTCAAAGAACTTCAGATAAGTAGACAAGAATTAGCAATAGATTAGGAAGGCATCTTGGATCATAAGACATCCCCACCTACTAACAAAGAACTATGGCCATGAAAGTTATCTGAATGATCTTGGGTTTTTTCCCCTTCTCTCTCTCTCTGTCTGTCTGTCTGTCTCCTCCTTTTTTCCCTTCCTTACTTCTTTTCTTTTCATTCAAAATCAGTTTTATTGTGAAGTTTGCCTTTGGTCCTACACTTAAGAGCCTTACATGTTAAATTCCTACTTGTGTATAATCAAACCAATCTATCAGATTTGGACATGGAGTGAAGTTTTGTTCCAGAATGATTACAAGAGGGACTCTGGGCATAGCTTAATGATCTTTTTCTTTGAGATTCTTCCCCATCTTTGAAACCTTTGCAAGAGTTCCTGAGTCCAAGAGGAGATTGCTGATGGCCTGCCCCTCTCTCTTCTGCCCCAAACCCTGCTCCTGGGGCAACTAGTAATCTCCTGTGAAAATCTGGGGATGTCAGCAAGTTGAATGTCTCTGAAGAGGTTAACCCAGTAAGAAATGTCAGCCAGCTGCACAAGCAGCTTTAAACGTGACCAACCGCTGAGAAACATGTGGAAGCGGAGCAAGGGAGAGTGGGCCAGTCATTCACCTGTACGGAGAGGCCGTCCCCCAGGAGAGATAATCAGTGGGTCTTGGGGCAGGACGAGGTACGATGGGCTGCTCCACAGCAGTCACATCTCCTGAGTAGGATTTGAGGAGGGAAGCGTTTTTATTGGCCAGCATGGCTCTCTCATTCCTGCGGAATTTGGCTCTTCGGTTCTGAAACCACACCTGGAAGATTGTCAGGAGGAGAGAAGAGCATGAGGAGGGAGAGAAAAAACAAAGAAGAGGTTCCATGAATAAAGTCCTGGTTGATTTTTATCATGCAATACCTTCCCAAGGAAGATATAGGCTAAGTATAGAATTCTTCCCAGAACAACAGAAAACATGCCATAATCCTTCCCTGGTGGGCCATGTTCCAGGGCTATTAAGGACAAAGCCTATTAGAACAGGACCATGAGGTACTTCCAATAATCAAGCCACCAGAGATGGGATCCATGACTAACCCATGTGACAGCAAAATATGGATTATAATCCTTGTTGTAATTGTAATAAAAAAAGAAAAATCTCGTTAGACTTCTGCACAGATACAATGGCATTTTAAAAGTTTTTTCAAAATTCTTCAAAAGGCAAAAACTTCAACTGCTTTCATAATACTTATTGGATATGTAAAGAAAATTCTCCATCTTCCCAAAAGTAGACCCTGCGACAGGATTTAAGAAGCAAATAGTTTATCTGGGAGGTGCAAGGTGTAAGAGAGGGAGGAAGTAACAGAAGAAAAGCAACCTCTAACTGTGCTACTGAACCAGCTTCCTCTGTGGGAGCTCAGTCCTTAAGGGGCTCTAAGGACTGATGCAGGGCACACACCTCCCACCGGAGGGGTGAGAGAATTGTGGATTGGTACACTGGCTCCTGTCAGTCATTGATTATAAATGTTCCAACACTTCTGGCATGTCTCCCGAAGTTCTAGAAAGAAACTTGTGAAACAGAAATGCAGATACTGAAAATTGGAAGTTGGCTGGAGTATATTTAATTGTAGGGTTCCAAGGAAATGGGCAGTACTGATATCATCGACTACAGCTAATGATAAACCTACCATTTATTAAGTGCTATTAGGGCTAGGAACTTATATAAGCACATTACCTACATTATTTCTAGTTATTATGACAATTCCACAATTAGGTATTATTATTTCTATTTCAGAGTTGAGGAAACCATTTCAATGAGATTAAGTAATCTGTTAAAGTTCTCACAAGTAATAAATGGCCGAGTTTTTGAGCTTAAGAACATCTGACTCATGATACTACAACTCTTCCAGACTGCCGTGGTATTTTATTCATTCATTTACTCATTCAAGAAGTCTTTATGGCGATTGCGTTCTAGACCCTGGCCTAAATACCGGGAATGGAGAGGTGAGACTTATTCTCTGCTCATAAGCAGCTCACAATCTATTAAAAGAAGATAGACATGTAAACTTGAAAAATTACAAGAATTTTAAGTGCAATTATGGAAACGCATGACAAGGTGTGTGAGAAAGAAATCCTATGGTGCGGAGTGGGACAATTTCACAGTTCTAGTTGGTAACATTCACATAAAATACCACCTGATTGGTGCACCATGGAAGACCGGGGTGCAAATCAGTAGAGGCAGAATCTTTTCTGGCTTCACGTCTTTTGTTTCTAATGTGTCCTTCATATTGCTATTAGTTATCATTTTAGATGCGAATATAATTGTATTAGGGCTTCGCTTTAGCTTTATATCATCCTCTGACTCTCCATCACCCACAGATTAAAATCAAAATGTCTTACCATTAGAACAAAGACTGTTCGAGAATTAGCTCATTGTCCACCAAGTCAGCCACATCCTGTATCACTTGAATCTCATGCACTGGCCCTTCATCATTTCCAATCCTACCTGGGCTTAAGACTCCCAAATATATTTGGTTATTTTCCCACCTACGTGTATTCACACTGAATGTTCTCTCTGCCTGCGATATTCTTCCCTTTGGTCCACGTGCCAAAGACATGTTTTTTAAGATTTAACTTTACTATCACCTTCTTTGTGAAATGTTGTAGTGGAAAGAACATAACTTTAAAGTCTAACAGAGTTGGATAAAAACACTGGCTCCATGACTTTAAAGGTTTGTCCTTGGATAGTTATTTAATTTCTCTGATCCCTTGTCCCCCAGTCAAATGAAGATAATTATACCTACTCACAGGTTGTTGTGAAACTTGGCTCAGAATGGCTGCTTAATGTTCACGTATTCTCTTTTTCCCCAGGCAGATTTAATCATTCCCTCCTCTGGTCTATCACTAATTCTTGAACATTCCTTTAGTGTAGGAATCATCTTACTCTATGATAATAGTATGATATGCACATCTGTCTTCTCTGCCCCCAGTCTGTAACATCTTTAAGGAGAGAGGCCAGTGTATTATTTATGCCCAGCAAACCAAAACCAGTTCCAAGCGAATAACAGATGCTCGATAAATATTTGAGGGAAAAAAAGTGAATTTTGCAAAGATGATAAGATATGGCTTCCATCCAAGAGGCCTTCACAGTCTAGTTGGGGAAGTTGGCCCACATACAACTCAATATAATACATGTCATGTTGCGATAAAAGCCATAAATATAAAGAAGGCCAGAGTCAGAGGGAGTGGTTCACACTGGCAAAGGGTAAGACTTCATGGAGGAAGAGTGAAGTCACGGAGGGAGAATTCTGTCCTGCTCACGTGGGAAATGTTCACAACTCTAAAAGACATTAGAACGTAGTAGGATGGAAAAGGTGGAAGATAAAATAGTTTCTGCATATAAGAAAGTCATTTGCTCATTGTTGTGATGGGGCCAAAATAGCTCTCAACCCAAAATTGTTCTTTCACATTTAAAAAAAAAATTTCCAGCATTGCCCTGTCCAGGTTTCCTTATTTAAAATTCAGATTGCCATGGCAAAAATGGTACTTTCAGGAATTGTGGGTTATTGGCCTAAAATTATTTATTAGGCCACTGCAGGCCAAGCCTGGGGTATAAAACATATGGGGTCTTGAAGGAGAGGAAGGGATTTAAGAGTAGAAACAGAGAACGTGTTTGGAGAACTGTGGTGAGCAGCATGGGGGAAGAGGATGTGGGAAGGCAGACCTCCGAGTTCTGCTTTGGACTGCAGGATGGAGAGAGCAGAACTGAGTTTGTGCCTGTGGACCACTCTCACCTGAGCCCTGAGAGACTGCCACGCAGTAACACACGCATCCTCACGTATGCCTTCTCCTCACCTATCCTCGGGGGCACCACAGTGCCTAGGCAACTTTCCCCTTTTGTCAATGACATTTTTTTTTTCTCCTGGGGAACAATTCTAGGTGAAGTCCCTGTTTCCCATGGGGAAAACTCTTGCACACTCTCTTCAGGCTGAAGGGACCTCTAGGACCCTCTCCCTCAACCCAACGAATGTCTCTCATAGCATAGGGTACTAGATACAGTTCCTACCCTCCACACCCTTCGAGTCTAGCTCAAGTCCCCATCAAGAGGGTTATTATTTGCAGAAAGAAACCCTTTAAGCCCAGACTGAACACAGATATGCAAACAATAACTCATTCGGGAAGACGACAGATTTGGCCCACAACCCGTCTTTATCAGAAGAGCAGCCTACCACTGGCAATATGGAAAATAATAAAATCTTGACTCTCAGCAAAGATAGCAAAGCACTGCTTGAAAAAGCATTTAGCCAGAAGACTTTTTTATTTAAAATTCACTGTAGTGCTTAAAATCATGAACTCTGAATCTGCATATCTGTCTTCAAATCCTAGTTCAGCCACTTCCTAGCTGTGTGACACTGGGGAAACTACTTTAACCTTTGAGTCTCAGTTTCCTCATCTGCAAGATGAATAATGTTATCCACCCCAGTGAACTGTTGCGAGGATTAGACAGATTAGTTTATGTAACTACAAACACTAGTTGGCATGTAAGGGCTCAACTAGTGTTAGTTATGATTATCATCATTATTATTCCTAATCACAGGTGGTATTATTTCTAGATGTCTGGCTTGTAGTTGATTGTCTCATGGCATTCATATTAGAAACACATGCTCTTCTCTTTCCCCTGTCTTACATGCCCTTACCCTTCTTTACTTCGTAGAAACACATCATCATCTATTTGAATGTGCTCTTAATGCAGTTCCTAAGGGCAAGGTCTTTGGTGTGTTCATTTCTGACTCCCATCCATGTCCATAATTGTGTGTATTTATAATACATTTCCTGAAGATTTGGATATTCCCAAAGTCTGGGGAGGAAAACTGAGATGGAAGACAGAGAGTTCATCTCTCTGGCCACCCTACAGCTCAAGTCGAAAGCTGGGATGTGGACGAGGGAGGGTGCAGAGTCAAATGCTCCAGTGGACAATGTTTATAACACGGATCTGGAAGGGTGAGAAACACTGGGAGGAAGGCCTTGTCTGCCCTACTGAAAGGCATTCACTTCAATTTTTAAAAATACTCTGCTGCCAAAAGAAACACAATTAGAAACTGATTCTGTTCTCATGTTGTCCATTTATAATTCTTTCTGGTATCAGCTCTGGTCTGAAACCTACAAGTTGTGTTTTTCAACAGTCTTCAGAGATGTGCCTCTAAGGAGGGGAATACTCCGGTTACCTGCACTCTGGCCTCGGTGAGGTTCACCCGGCGGGCGAGGTCTTCTCGCACAAAAGCATCCGGGTAGTGTGTCCGCTCAAAGACACGCTCCAAAGCCTGCAGCTGGCTGCTGTTGAAGGTTGTCCTGTTCCTCCGCTGCTTTCTCTTTTTCTTTTCCTCTGAGTTCAGTTGATCATCTGGAATAGAAGAAATTGATGATAAGGAGCTCAAAAGTCACGTTGGAGGTCCCGGTTTACACTTCTTTACTGTGTACCTAGAGTGAGATTGTTTCCTTGGCTCACGTGCTTATCGAAGTGCTATAGCCGAATGCCACTTTCCGTGTGCAAATGCAGGCACTCGTGCTATGATGTTCATACGCCAAGAGCCCGCAGTAGTTCTGATGCTTCGTTGCTGCTTCTAAATCTGGGACCAGACCTGAACTGTCAGAGGGATATTTTTTGTATGCTGAAAACAAAATTTTTTTGAAGCCTGTTTTGTCAAAGAGGGCTAAAGGAAAATTTAACACCTCTCCATATTCTCTGGAGATGGGGGAAGGAGAGTAGATTGCTTTGTACCTCATTTGTCTTAGACAATATCAGGAGGATCTCTATTTTACCATGCATTTTCCTGGAAACAGCAAGTGACTCCTAACTGTATTTGCTCAAGGCTCCATGCTGTTGCTGAGGCAGGCTTCAGGGGTCTCAGCCTAGATCAGAGCTAGTGCTATAACGCCATCAAAAGCTGACACTGACCTGAGACTCACCCTCTAAGAACTCAAGAACAGTCCTGAAACACCTCTGAAACAGTTTCACTCCAACTTTGAGTTCTAAGGCTTTGAGCTCTTGGGAACCTTTGGAGAATCATTTCCCCATGTTTTCACCTGTCAAGATTCCTCCTTGGTTTTCTCTGAGTGCCCCCAAAGGCTCCCTGGCAAGCTGATCATCCAGGTTGCCCATGGCAGTCAGAGAGTAGTGTGCTCCTGTCTTGCCACCCTCCTTCAGCCCAGACAGGAATGATGGACGTGGGAAGCTGAGTGGAATACCAGCTGTGCTAACACCACCATCAAGCCCTCACCCTGACGCCCAAGCCACTGCAGAGCCCATGTAGCACTCAGAGATTTACAGTTCAAGCTGCTCAGGCCCAAGTCACATGCTCAGCCTGAGGAACTGAACTCACACTTCCAGTCACTTTCCCCACTCAGCTCAAAGAAAAATATGAGGAGTGAGAGTGAGGATGGAGAAAGAAGAGCATGGCCACTCGCTCCACATTCAACAGAAAGTAGCTCTCAGCCATTTTTTCCAACATGTAAAGTCTCCTGATCCTCTCTGACTATAAACACACAAAACACTCAGAAAATTACTAGCATGAATTCTAATGCCCCGAGGAGAGTGACCCACCCCCCTGAGCTATAGTAGTATTATTACAAATTGAGGGCATGTTCCAGATTTGGGTGGGGATTCAAAGTGCAGCTTAAATCTAGGAGTTCCTAGCTCAGATCTCTCAGTGCCTAACTGAGGCCTCCAAGGCTTTTTGATGAGAGTGCTGCTTCATCAGTGATGCCCTTGGAGCTCAGAAGAGAGACTGCTCATTCCTTCCTGATAGTTAAAGCACCTAGATATAGTAAGTGCTTGTTGAATCTGTGTCCAGGGAAAATGTGAAACTTTTCCTGTCTTTAGAAAATTGTTTCTGTAGGAAAAAAAAAAAGCCGTATGATCTCAACCACATTCCCCCAGCTAAGAAGCAGCTGACACCCATTCTCTCAGTGTTATGGTTGTGTTCAGAGTTGACCACCTCTCTAGTTTCTTCCACTGTGGTACCTCAACAAGGAGCCCTGCTTTGAAGGCACTTTTGTGACACTCTCAATAAGAAGGTCAGATCAGTGGCATCTTGAGAATGGAGCCAATTTAATTATCATGATTTCTGGGATCTATCAACGCCTGGAATATTCCATCCAACAACCCTGATTTTACCACTATTTAGCTATTAGCAAAATTAGTTTATAATAATGTCAACACTAGAGTTCAAACACCTAGGATCATATATCTTTCAGCTGTTGCCTTGCATTTGTATGCTCCTTCCTATGTGAATATTTGAAGGCATTCCTGTTGCTCCCATTCTCTTTCTAAATCTTTTTACAGTTCTATGTCTTGCACTTCAGGATTCTCTCAGTCATTCAGGCCTTTTGACAGCACCACACCTGTATTTCATGCTCCTATTAAACAGAAGTCTGCAAAAAATCTTTAGCTTGCATACCAACCCTAGACTGAGACCAATTAGACCCTAGGCTATTTTAATCATAAAAAGGAAATCCCTTGTTAAGCCAATCCCATGATTTGCTTTCTTTCCTCAAAGAAAATGCTTTCTCAGGTATAACCACAAATTATAAATCCTTTATGCTGTTTGGTAAGCCCATTTCTTCTTGTACTGTCAAACTATGATGGAGAACAAGAATTTTTTATGTTTTGTTGTTAGTACTACAACCTGCTGCATAGCCTTTCAGTAGTTCTTTGAAATCTTCCACTCTTCACTCACATTCCACTGCCTGTCCACCATAAACCACCAACTCCCCTGACATGGGAGCAAGGGAAATGGAGAATTACAGTTTATGACAGAGAATAAATAGCTGTGATGACCTGAAATGATTCCAGCAAAAGTTTCCCAGTGAATGTTCTTGTTGTTTTTAACAAATGAAAACACCAGTTCAGATCATGTTGAAGGTGAGAAAAGACACACAAATAACAGGGGTCCAAGGAGTGTATCTGGCAAATGTCCTTCAGAGCACAAGTATAATAGAAAGAGACAGTGAGGGGGCAACAGAGACAGCTTGAGCGGCAGCCCTTCGGCTCGTCTGTCTTTGCTCACTAATCACCAACTATGAGCTCCCTGTTTTCCCCCAAGAACACAGAACAGGATCAGTACAATCTCATCAGCAGCATGAGAGAAAACGTGAACATCATACGGGTTTACAAATGTGGGGTATTTGAAACACCCGGGATAAGGACTGTTATCAGATTCTGAACTCTGGTTGAATACACGGTAGAGAAAGTAGTGTATTTTTATCATTGCTGGAATATCATCTTTCTTGTAAAAACAGCTACTGTAAAGGTTGATTTTGAAGGATGCTGTCCAAGGATGCTGACAGCCAATTGGCTATCAGGAAATAGCTAATTCTTTGGAATTCTGAAATGGGTAGGATTCACCAAACTGCAGGATAACCACAGAGTACATGGATACATTTTTATCAAAATCATGTTTCAAATCCAAGGTGTTTACAGATTTTATGGATGATTATGTATGTTATGAATGATTGAGTAAATTGTAAGTATGCAGTTACTGCCATGCTTTCTAATAAAAATAAGAAAAATGATCTTATTAGCAGGTTAATTTTCACTTGGATTCATGAGTCATAAAATATTGGCACCACATGAAACCAGGGGAATTATCTAATTCAACCCTTTTATTTTACAGATGAGGTAAATGAGGCTTAGAAGAATGAAGTGATTTGCCTCAAATCACAATACAAGCTGTGACTGAGCCAGAGCTAGAAGCCAGGACTCCTTTTTTTTATAATTTAAGGTATAGTTGATTTACAATGTTGTGTTAGTTTCAGGTGTACAGCGAAGTGATTCATATATATATATATATATATATATATATATATATATATATAAAATACATAAAAGAATATATATTTATTCTTTTTCAGATTCTTTTGCTTTATAGGTTATTACAAAATATTGAGTATAGTTCCCTGTGCTATACAGTAGGTCCTTGTTGGTTACCTATTTTATATATAGTAGTGTGGAAGCCAGGACTTCTAATTCCACTCTACTTTTAAGTGCCAATGACAATATACACCCTGTGCAGGAGAGGGGCAATGACTCACCAGAGATATAAATAAAAAAACACTACCCCAGGAAAAAATTTTATGGGAAAGATAGGTTTATCCAAACTAGCTGTATAAAGAGGGTCTCAGGAAGAGGGTCCACGTGTATCACATGTTGTTATCCCTGCCAGAAGAGCCATTAAAAAAATGCAACCATTCTCATCTAGGACAGCAATTTTGATCCAGATGTTCTTGGATTTCACTTTTCAAAGGCCTCTGTAAGTGCTTGCTTCATCAATTAAGTGTGTGCAGGGTTACATTAGCACAGTAGTAAACCCTCATCTTCCATCTTCTCCTCACATTCATATTAGTACTTCCCTTTCTTTCATTTTAGGACACAGTTCAAAATCTCTGTCTCGGGCTTCCCTGGTGGCACAGTGGTTGAGAATCTGCCTGCCAATGCAGGGGACACGGGTTCGAGCCCTGGTCTGGGGAGATCCCACATGCCGTGGAGCAGCTGGCCCCGTGAGCCACAATTACTGAGCCTGCGCGCCTGGAGCCTGTGCTCCACAACAAGAGAGGACTCGATAGTGAGAGGCCCGCACACCGTGATGAGGAGTGGCCCCCACTTGCCACAACTAGAGAAAGCCCTCGCACAGAAATGAAGACCCAACACAGCTATAAATTGAAAAAAAAATAATAAAAATCTCTGTCTCCTATGACACACCTTAATCCTACTTTCTCTATACAACTTTGCTGATAATGCCAATCCATATTGATTTCTCCATATCTAAATTCCTAAACATATTTTAGTACATAATCAAATACTTTTTAAAAATTATGGTTCATTTCTTTTTATGTAAATGTTTTGTCACCTCGCTGCGCTCGAGTATTCCTATATAAAAGACATAAGGTCTTTGGATAGATTAAATGAGAGTAAAATTTGAAAGAGTTATAGTAATATTGTGGTATAGAAGTAGTCCCAGAAAATTAGAACCCTGGTGATTTACGTAAGGTTTTGGAGGGCTGAATAACTTCTGATTCCAATTATTATTTTTAACAGTGCATAGTAAATAATTAGGTTAACATTATCTTTTGTCCCTAGATAATTTTACCTGTGGAGGAAAAAAATCTTTTTACCATGTTTCTTTTTCAAACAGGTTCACCACCAGATTTAGAGAGATGGGAGAAAGCTGGGTGGGTCTGACTCTTCCGTAAATGAAGGAGCTGGTCCTTCTTTTTTATTCCCTACAAGAAAAGCAGATCTAAGATAAATGAATGATTTCAACAAACAGGAACACGCAGCGGGAAGAGCTGCTAAAGAAAATGGTGTTTCCTATGGAACAGGATGTTAGAATACTTATCAAGCACTTCTTTAGGAAAGAAAGCTGTAAATTCTAGGGAATTTAAGTAGAAGTTTCAAGAAGAAGTTAAAGAGAACAATAGCTCTGTCCTTGGCTCTAGCTTGAAATTCACTCTGAACTTCACTCGTGGCTGCTGAAGTTGCACTGAAGGGAGGGTGGAGAAGACAGGGAGGAATGCCATCCTCAAGCATGAGGAGAACGCAGCACACCGCGGTCCCTCCTCACTAAGGTTTGCACTCACTGTGCAGGCTCCAGTTAACTCCCAAAGGCCCTGACCCTCTCCTGCTCTGTACCTTGTGGGACACTGGAGATTCCAAAATCAGTCAGCCAACTGTAATTTAAAGGTACAGCAAAAACATATTTTAGGAATAAAATCTGAAGAAAAAAATGTGTTTCGTATGCCTGAGTCACATCAATTTGAGAAGAAATCTGATGCAAGGAGATAAAACGCCAGCTTCAGTAGCAGAAACCAACCATCACATCAAAGCTTGTCATCTGCCTTTTGGCTGAAAACATGGCAGGCAAGCGGATCTAAAGAGCAGCCTGCTGATCATTTTATGGGCACTGAAGAATGTTTTCAAAGGAACTTATATTGCACAACTACTTACTTTAATGGGATTTGTGTGGTTCAGGCCCTGTAACCTTTGGAAAATTGAAGGGAAGTATAATTGTAAAAGCCACTAAAAACTGTTTAGCTTTTATTGCAAGGCTTATGAAAAGCAGTGAAATCCAGCTATGGCATTCATTTGAGTTTCTTTGGTTACACTAAGCTCCAATTGTAATTAGGACAGCATCCTTTTAATAAGTGCTCTGATAAATGGCACATAGGTCCTCACTGGGATGAGTGTAGACTGAGTTTAGCACATCCCACTGACCAAAGCCAAGTTCAGCAGCACATCCGCATCTTCTCTGCAGCATACCTGGTATCCTCCACTGCTGAATCCCAGCAACTGTCAAGAGTGACCAGGTTTCAGCCAATACAAATGCCCAACTGTACAGCTATTATTACTCACCTTAGGGTCATGGCTGCCAGAACCTGAACTTTGCATCATGGTCTTTGATGAGTATATTTTTTCCTTTACTGTCAACTTGGCATAGACATGGTTTATTTTTGGTCAAGTATGAGTCTTAAACCTTAGAAAATAGCATTAAAACACCTTAAACATTTGGGGGAATATATGTTCTTCGGAGAATAAAATGCTCTAAAATGTTTGAAATAATGTTATTTTGAATGGTTTTCACCCAAAAGATGGATCAATGGCTCTGTGTAAAGCTACAGTGGTTTCAAGCAGATACAGCTCAAAGTTGAGTTCTCTGAATGTAACCAACTCTCATTTGAAATAGAAAATACTGGAGAATATGAGGTATCATAATACAGTTTGTACTGCTTTTCACTTCTTCATCTCACATATTTGCTTTCACCTCTGTAGGACCAATACATTTCCATACAGTTAAAAATATCAACACAATCCATATCATCTTAACTACTTTAACTCTCTTAAGACATTTTTCTGAAAGGATTCCTGACCAGAACCTTGAGGATATCTGATACAAAGCAAGCCTTCCGATGCAGCCCTATATTGGAACCCTAGCTTTCTTCTGGGACTATATTGACAAGTTTCCCCATGCTATCATTTTTCCATGTGACTCGGGGTCTATTTTAGACTATAACTTCAGAGTACAAAGTTTACATGTGTATTTAATTGAAGCTCTTATCAATGCTCAGTGAATACAAATTAATAGTCAGACATAAAATATTCATATATTGGAATTATTATCATAGGAGTTCAGTTACTGCACGAAATACCTCCTCTTCGATAAAGACATAAAATTCCAGCTTCAGATATGTAACCTACTCCCAATTCTCTAAGGATGAATCACTTATTTACTCATTTTTCAATTCATTTCTGGATGTCGAAAATAGTGGAAAATGAGAATGTTTTACTCAGAGCCAACTACACTATAATCATGAGGGAGTGCAGTGGAGTAGAGAGGAAAGTTCACTGGCTTGGCATTCAGAATGACCTGTGTTCTCCTATAGGCCCTGCTACTTTAGTAGCTGTGTGGCCTTGAGTAAGACACTTCACTTCTCTGAGCCTCAATTTTCAAAACAATAAAATGGAAGTAAGACTACCTACTTCCTAGGGTCACTTGAAAATATAATGAACACAGAGCAGGCAGATAGTCTGTCACAGAGCAGTTGTTTTGTAAGTGGTGGATTTTACAGCTACCACTGCTGCTGCAATTTCTCCTTGGAGGTGGATTGTCAAAACCACTGCTGTTCTTCCTTTTTTCTTCTGCTTACTGTTTGTTGGTATCTAACTATTCACTAAGTTCTCTATCACAGCATAACTGGGGAGATAGTGAGAAAAACATTCAAATACGTTGATCTGGCTTAGTTAGGTTTGATGGAGAGCATAGTTGAGATCTAGGGAGCATGAAAAATGAGTAAAAACTTTATAAATTAAAAAGAACTGAAACATGACAATAGACCCAAAATTGTACATGGAAATCAGTGCAGTTGGGGTCATTTTTCTACTGCTAGTCAATTCCTGGCTTTCTAACAAGGCAATCAATTTTCCTTTCTCAATTAAAATTTTGAAAAGAAACTTTCAGAAAGCAGGCAGATTCTAAGACTCAAAGACAGTTAAGCAACCTGCTCCTTTAACAAGTAATCTCACTAGAAACAGGTTTAAAAAAAAATACAGGAGAAAGGAAGAAGACAACCAAGGGCTAAACCCAGGCTATGAAAATTCAATGATTTCGCAGCCTGTTTGCCTCAGGTTGACTAATTTGGTTGCCACATGTCTAAAAACACAAAAGTTGGGTCATACTACTCAATATTTATTCAGTGACTTTTTTTTTTGTAAATGTCTGAGCATTTTGGTGAATTCCAAAGGGATAAAAAGAAACCAAGGAAAGCAAATTCTGGGAAAAGAGTGAGTTCTGATGGAGATTTTAAAAGCTTTCTAAACTTGTAGTATTCCAGGTGTGTGGTCCCCTTGGAAGCGCCCGGTATTTCAGTAGGATTACAAACAAAGCTCTAGAGGAGTTATAAGCTCCTGTCTTCTTTGGGTAGCATTTTCCCTTTGTAGTAAGACTTGTTGTTATTTTGTAAAAGACACAACATCAGTCTTAACATTAGCAGTGGAAATTGGTGTCTTCATGGGAGGCAACCACTATAAGTCATTTTTTTTTAATGATTCATTTTTCGGGTAATAAATTTTAATGTCCTCAAGAAAAATATGGTAAAAAATACGTTTTTTTAAAAAAACAAACAAACATAGCTGGCAGCAGATAGTAATGAAGGAGATGTACATGATTAATGAGTCAGCTCAGCTCTTGAAAGGACTGTAGTGGTGGAACAAGACTCTTTTACTTGGATAAAAAGACAATTATGAGGCTTGAACCCTTGAGAATAGAAGCATGACTTGTCTTTCCTTATGCTTTTTCATCTCAAGTTAAAAGGACAGATGCCTATAGCAGAGAAAGTCACAGAGAACAGAGAATTAGCTTTTCATCATAATAAAGATGGAGCCAAGGATAACTCTGTTAACACTGGACAGAGTGAATGAAGAGGGCTAAAGAGGAGATTAAAGCCCCTCTCAGGTGTTACTCTGGCCTCTGACATCAAACTAATATAAAGACTAAAATATGCCAAAATGGTCAACATAAGAAGCCTCGTATCTTTAAACAATGCTTAAGTGAAAGGAAATTAAAATTCTCTTTCAAGAATTAGAAAAGCCAAAGTGTAAATGGTGGTAAAGCTTGACATATTCTGAGAAATGTATCACACTGTAACATCTCTGGATTTCAACTTTCTTATCTGTAAAATGGGGTTGCTTTAAGACATAAACAATACATGTTTTTTAAAAATTATAACAACTAGGTATATACACATTTCCTTCTATTTTGCTTTAAATTCTGTTATGGAGCAATTGTGGAAATTGGCAATTAGGGCGTTAGATTGGCAATCAGGAGGTTCAGATCCTAATTCAGCAGGATTGCTGACCAAATATGTGATGTTTGGCCTTAGTGTTCTTACTGGAAAAATTATAGGTTGGACTAGGCAACTAAGATCTCTTTCAAATCCAGCACTGTGGGTTTTTTGGATTGTTTTTATATTTTCGGTATCTAGCCCAATAGAAAACTTTTAATAATTGTTTGTTTAAGGCAATGACTGAACCATGTCCTTTGGTTTTTGTTGTTATGTTTTTGGTTTTGCTTTGTTTTGTTCTTGTCTTTGTTTTGGAAAACCTTTGGCTAGATGACATATTGGATGAAGACTATTCTGTAATTACTCATGCCTGGAGGAAGCTGAAGTGATTGACCCATTCCTCTATGTCCAGAGTACTCTGCAGATATGTCTCCAAACTGAAATTAATGTGAATCTTTATTTTAAAAGAAATTAGTTCACCTATAATCACAGTCAAGAAAAAGAGGAAACCTGAGAGGTTTCTAAGAAACAGTTATTCTAACATTTAAATTTACTTAACAGAAATGAGAATAACTGCTATTTCTATTATTACTTCTACTAGCTTTGACCACCTAACTGTGGGTTGGGTGACAGTACACTTGCTGAAAACACTGTCTATGTCAACCACTTTAGACTAATCCCAAAACTGGTGCCACTAACAGTGGTCACACTTATTCTTGACCTTCACATCCTGTCTCTATCACCTTATTCATTCATTTGAACCAATATTAAGTGTGCATCTACTACACACCAGGCAAGTAGGTGCTCTGAGAAATAGACAAATATTACATGTAGTCCACCTTCAAGGAACTTTATAATTGATTTGGGAAATGAAGCCATGAGCACTTGAAAAGTAAAGTAAAAACAGAAAAAAGAGATTCCAGTAGATGTGGTGGCCATCAGAGCCAGTAATGGGCGAGGGAGGAGGACAGAGACACCAAAGTGGGTGGCAAGTAAGAAGACACAGTTAGCACGAGCCTCCCTCTGTCACCTGTGAAGTTCAGCATCCTTTTTTCAGCTACATTATGACTTGTCATTCCATTCACCCCATTCTGGTTGTTCAGCTAATGATGCTGACAAATCATGCCTTCCACATTTGTCATTCATACTCTTCTTTGACCCCGTCTGTCTTTGCCTAACCACACACACTAGGCCTTTCCCCTATCCACTGACTCTTTATATTAATGGCACCTTCTCCTCCTCCAAGTCTCAGTCAACCTCCACAGTTCACCTCCTCCTGTCAGCTCGCCATAGGGACCCTCTTTGATCACCAAGCAGAAGTAGCCTTCCTATAACTATTCCCCTTCCAGAATCGGAATGAACCATCTGCTTTGTAACTTATGACAACCTGTAATTATTGCTGTTGACTGGCTCACACACTAGAATATGAGTTTCATGGGGGCAGGAACCTTTTCTGACTTGTTAACTGTAGTATCCCAGCCTCCAGCATTAGTGCCTGGCATACTTTAGGCTCTTTTCTTTGAATGACTAATGAATATGTTAACTGTGCTTGGTGAAAATGCCTATTCTGTACACCTGGTTGATTCACACTCAGCCACCAAACCTGACAGCCCTTTCAGGGATGAGTTTCTATAAAGTCTTGGCACAGAAACTTTCCTGTTCTGAAGGATTACTGCAATCTCTACAAGGCACAAAAATTCCAGGAGCATGCGTTATCCAGGACTTTCATGCACTTTCTTTGTACATGACTTTGCATCAGTAATTATCACCCCAGTCAGAAGAGAGCCTTGAGGCAGGAGAATAAGTGTGTAGAACAGAGCCCTATACATCGCAGTTACACTCATTAAATCTTTGACTTTGGTAATGATGACACATTATGGAATTATTGAACATTTTAGTTGTGACCTGATACAGTTATTTCTGTTCGAAAAATATATATTTTTAGCTTTAGGTTGTATTCTCTTCTAGTTAGTTATTTCTATGTTTTCTGTTCCTTTTCACTGGTAAAGGAGCTTGGGCAAAAGCATGACTAATTCATTTGCCAACATACAAGAACATTACTGTCTGTCAACCACACCTAAACCTTAATTATATGGTGATTTCCTCTCCAGGGATATGTGACTTTTAACCAGTAAGAAAGCTGATGCACTAAGGTCATATGAGAGAAAAAAGATTTTGGGCAAAGTACTCAAAAATCCATGTGGAATAATCTCATTCCACTGAATCATGTCCCCTGCTGTTGAACAGCCCTAAAGAACTCCTTGTTAGTAGGTGATTCTGTCTGCCTAGAGTGGAAACCTATGAGTAATCTATGTGTCACTGTGACTCATGTCATGGCCACCACTTCCAACTCCGCATCATCTGATAGTTGGCAAGAAGACTTTATACTGCTCAACTCATAACAGGAAGAAGCCAGGATGGAGGAAAGACCTAATAACAAGTTTTACTGATTAAAAAGAAGGTAACTAGAAAAGGAGGATAACCAAGGGTAAGTACAAGGGCTTTCTAGTCACCACCTAAATCTTCCTCTTCTTTGACACCTGTTCCCAACGTGCATCCACTGCCAATACAGCCATTCCTCCTTCCACATCCTTGTGTCTTTTTACAGATTTTCCCTACCTTTAGATTTGTTTCCAACCTTTAAGTTATTTTCAAGAAAGGACTTTGATAGCAATACATTGAACCAAGAGGAAGGACAAACCGGGACAAACTAGTGTTTAATTCCACTACAAAACTAGTGTTTAATTCCACTACAAACTAGTGTTTAATTCCACTACAAAACCATTCTTCAACTTTCATTTGCTAGCTTTCTTCTTATTTCTTCTCTATGCCTCTGCAATGTTGACAAAATGGCACAGGGTTTGATGATGTGGTTAGCTTACTGGGAAGGCAGCACCTTTAAAATAAAGCATCTTAGGAATAAACTGGAAGATTTTATGAACTCAGGTGACTCACAAAAAAAACATAATATGGATTCGGTGTGTAGGTGGGAGAAGAGATTTTAGAAAATAAGATTTTATAAACATAATGTTTGCCATAAATTGGTCGAAGGAAGTGTGCATACGGTAACTGATCTGGGAAGGTGAGACCATCCTAAGCTGCAGTTTTATACTTTTTTATCTAGCCAAAGAGGGAGTTACCTACAAGGAAATCAACTTCCTTCTTGCTCTTCAGTTGTATTTTGCAGACCCCTGCTGGGCTCCTTCACTTTGTTCTGTTTGGTTGTTTTCATACTAAGGTTTTCCAGTAGTGGTCATACCTCCCTTGAGAGCAAAATTAAACTTCCTTCTTTACTACAGGTCTGTCAGTTTGGAAGTAAAGCTCCTTGGCTAAAGGATTATCATGATTTTCTTTCCTGGAAACTTCTAGTTTTAGCACCAGTCTCAGATCTTCCCAAAAACCAAAAGGGCACTAACTTTGTTTGCCACTAAGCCTAGGTGGTCACCGAATGACATCAGTATAATTAACTTCTTGACTTGAGAAAGTCTAGTTTTATATCAGACTTTATCTCTAATTAGTCATAGCCCCAGATCAGATTTTCATGATAGTGGTTTTATACCTTTCCCCAGCAATCCAATATTTATGTCTTTTCATAGAATTTTATTATAAAGACAGTTTTATATAATTGGTGGGGGCAGGGGTGGGGGAGGTACTCCAGTGGATTAAAAGTCAGACAACCTGGGTTCTTGACCTGTCTGGTACTAAAAATCATGTGATTTTTTTCCCAGTCATGTAATCTTAAGCATGTAACTTTGCCAAGCTGGGTTTCCATTTCTATTGTTATCAAATGTGGCATGTTATTAGATTTTTAAATATCTTTTCCTGATTTTAAATTATAAATTCTTCTTCAAATACTTGACCAATGAATAAATCTGTGCCCTCAAAGAGGTATATAGTAAAGAATAATATATTTACTTATTAATTATCTCCAATTTTGGAATCTATGACTAACTAGATATTATATAACTCCACAGATACACATTTTTGTAGTCAAATTTGCAGTGTTCTTGATGTTTTAAATAACATTACTGATGATCTTTGTGGATATCAGGGTTATTTCAGCATTGCATAGATGCTTATTTTCTTTTAGATAAACTTTAAAGAAAATGTTCAGATTTAGCAAGTATTCAAACAGTTGAGAAGAGAGCAAAGATGAAAAACCATTTTATAAAGTTCTGGAATTTTAAAATAATCTGACATTTAGAGGTGGGGGACATTTTTTATAAAAAGTCTGTGCATGTGCATGTGCGTGGGTGTGTGTGTCTGCATGAGTGTGTGTGTGACTCAGAGAATCCTGTGTTGAACTGCAACAGTGCTATAAACATGAGAACCAGAAGCAGATCCAACTGCCCACAGTGGAAAGGACCAACCTTTGGCATTGTGAAAGATTTTACTTGTTTGGGCTTTCCGTGTAGCCCACTAAAATTGTTAAGACCTATCATCATTACCTAGTCTCATGTCAGCTATATCTGGTAACTCACTTTGACATGTTAGTTTCTAGGTAGGAGCTCCCCGACAATGGCTCATGTGATATCAGTGCCAGCTGGCCTCAGCTGTAAACAAAAAAAATCTTAAATAGATATTTCAGATGTTTAAAATTTAAATAAACCAAGGCAGAGTGTGTAAGGTTCCAAGTAAGTCAATTGCCAAGTTGTGCTGGTTGGTACAACCAAGTGCTATATCAATGGGGTCTTAAATTGCTGCATAATGCAGACATAGAGGAGGGGAAGTGGCACAAAAGGAGTAGGAGTGCATTAAAGATGAATCACTAAGGATGCTCTTCCATTAAACTGTGAGTGTTTGTACATTAACACCATTCCACTAGGACCCAGGTAATACGCGAGCCTTTGGAACCATTTGCAGTATATGTTTCAAAGTCCAGACCAAAGCCACTAGGTAGATTTTATGGGTCCCTCTAGAAAAGCAGTTTCTTGTCAGGGCTGGAAAAATAATGTTGCAAAGGATCCAGTAACAACAGAATTTAGGCCTGTTAGTTAGATTGCAAGTTGATGCCTCTTCCAAAAGGAGAGCATTCAGAAAACCAATTTATTTCCCAGGCTGAGAGAAAAACTCTGACATTTAGGATTAAGAAAAGTTTGGTGTATAGTCTATTATACACAGGGTGCAGATCTGTTGGGGCAAATCTGTCTACCATTTTATTTGTTTCAACAAAGACTATCATGATGGTGAGTTCCTCCAAGATCATCCCTTGTGGGAGCTCAGGACAGGAGACAGGAAGATGTATGTCACTGGCTTTCCCAAGTCTAGCTTGCTTCTCAAGGTGCCTTTAAGAATATAGTACAGCTAAGAAGGCAAGTTTGCATACAGTCCTATACAATGACTCCAGTGACCAATGGCCAATAAATCAATTACATCTTTGTACCCTACTTAACCTTTGGATATGACAAATATTTGGAGTGTGTTTTTTGTGGTCTCAAGCCAAAAGTTAACCACAGCCTAGAGATTTTTAAACCTCAGGAATAGAACTAGAAATCTATGTTCCCCACTTTATTCTCAGTGCAGTTGGAGAGAATAGAATTCCATTAGAGAGAGACAATGTAATTGTGTTCATAACTTCTGAGGGTTGAGAGGTTGCATTTTTATGATGCCTTTCTTCCAAAGATCATAAAATACCTCACATATGCTATTTCATTTATATTCCTAATGTGTTTACAGTATAAGAAAAGAGCACTTAATACAATTTTAAGGAAAAGTGTATTAATAATTTAATACAGTTTAGCAAAACTAAGTAAAGTAACATTTACTTAATTTAATGTACAAGAGAAACCAATGTTCAGTAACATTCAGAATTAAAAATGGTTAGTGGGTGAGTTCATTGTTTTTATTTCTAATTAAAATTTTTATTTTACTTTTCCCAACTTCTCAAGATCCTATGAGTTATTCTCTTAACTCTAATTGCACTAAGTGCTTGATTCACACAATTTAGCACATGGTTATACACTGTTACATTGTCTTCTTTGTTTTCTATGTATTTTAGTCTCAATAGCTACTCAAAGGGAGAGACTGGTGTGTATTGGAAATGACACTAACTCAAGACAGAGCCTTAATTCCCCAACCTGTGTCTGCCCCTCACTGTCATTCAACAAACTCGCAGCCTCACTATGCTCCAGTTTCTTTACTAACAAATGAAAAAAAATCTTAAAGGATTGCTGTGAGGTTCAAATAAGATTTTTTTTCTAAAAACTACTATGCATACAAATAAGACATTATTATTGTAAACTCTGTGAAGGCAGAGACAATATTTTGTAACTGTCTTACCTACTTTCCAGGATCTAATGTGATGTTGTGTTAATATGATTTCCCAAGTACTTAATTAATATTTCTTAATGAACAATTACTGAGTACTTACTATTTTCCAAGAATCACTGTTAAGTACTTTACATGGAATATTTTATATTTCATTACCTTAATAGGTCATGTTATTATTCTCATGTTGCAGATGAAGAAACCAAGACTGAGAGGGATTGAGCAGCCTGACCAGGGGCACATAGCTGACACTTGACTCTTAGTAGTTTGGCTACAGAGCCCAGGTTCTGAAACTGTTTACTCTGCTTGTCTTTCATAGAACCAGCATTCTTTCCTGAAAGAATGCAGAGGTTATAAAATGTCCTTCCTAAAACTATCAAAAAATGAAAGGACTTTTAAGAAGTGCATAGGAATTTGTGAGCGTATGTTGGATATAATTTTAACTCAGAATTTGAAATAAATAAATACACCAACTTCTTGATATATATGATTGGGTTGCAATCATATGATTCGTATAAGAGGTGTTTCTTTCAGAGAAACACTTCTGAGCATTTGATTTGGCAAAATGTTAAACATTGAAGTTACAGCCTACAAGATGTTTCTATTCGTCTCCTGATCAACTAGTTACAAATTCTTCCCAGAATCATGGGAGCATAAATCCGATTATGCACAAGGCCAGTGGGAACAAGATAATTGCATAGATCTAGTACCCATCCGTTACACTCAGCATCATCAATCACTGAAGTGCCACGACCTCAGCTTTCTGGAATCCCCACGTTGTTTGAAATACTCTACTATTGCCATTTATGGAAGAACCATATTATACTGTCTTTGTCTTAAGTGCTATCAAAATAAAATTTAAGTGTTTATCCTTCAGAGGGTGCTCATGTAATAGTACAATGGAAAACATGAGAAAAAACATCAAAATTCAATATCATCTGATGTGAACGTAGATAAGCACTTCAATTTAAGGATCCGGTGAGCCCCACTAAGAAATTAAGTTGGGTAGTTCTCTTTTTAGTTCTTTGGTGATGGAAACTACATTTGTTAGCAGAAATGTGCCTCTGCTTTTCCCTCACACACAGGCCAGCTCCGTAGGGGGAGTCTGACAAATGAGCAATTCTTGAAAAAAGCAAGCAAAGCATTTGGCCTGAGTAGAGATGGAATGATCAGTAGCCCACAGATTAAACTGAGTTCATGCCCAAGGTGTATACGAGCCTTTAAACCATGGAATTAAAATAAAGTTGCAATGATGAATCAGTTCAGGTTTCCTATCTTGTGTTTTCTTTCTATTCAATGTGACATATGTTTATTGAACACCTAGGGGCTGGTGAGTATGAAAGGTCAATGGCCTTCACCCCCACAAGGAGCTCACAGTTTAGTGAGAAAAACAGATCTTTAAACAGGTGACTTCAAAAAAAATGAGCTAAGTAAAATAACGGAGGCATACACTGCAAAGCTGTGGAACAAAGGAGGGAGCAACTGCATCTTAACAGATGAAAAAAAGAGTCACAGAAAAGGAGAAACAAATTGCACTGGATTTTCAAGGAAAAAAATTTCACTTTGACCGGGGTGGGGGATGACTGCTTGTAATGGATGGAGGAAAGTGATAGAAAGCAGTATTACTCATTCCTAATAGAGGATTTTCACTTCATTTATTCCTCAATCCAGCCCCATGAAGGAGCATGTCATTGTCCTAATTTCAGAGTTTCAGAAAAGTAGACATCTCAAGAACGCAGGGCTGGTAAGTGATATGATCTTGACTTTCCTGTGTTGCTGAAGCTGAGCACTGGGATCTTTGAGAAGAGGAGAAAGATGGGGCTGTAGGGGAAGCAGGGCCAGATGGTGGAGGGCCTCCTAAAACACGCGTTTGGACTTCCTCCTTTAGTGCAGGGGAGTCAGTCATGAATTCTTCAGCAGGGGAGTGGGTGACAGGAGCAGTTTTGCCTCTCAGATAGCATCCTGCTAATTGCACAGAGTGTGGTTTTGGCTGGGCATGAGGCAAACATTGACACTTTATATATTCAAAAAGCCAGTACTCATAATATGGCCCATCCTGCTACTTTTAATGCTCAGGATGCTTTAGGCATCTCTGATTCTTAAACTTCCACCATAATATCTCTGTCCATCACCTCTCACTATCTCTCCGGTATGTACCTGTTTTTAACTTCCGTGCTCATCTTTCTTTCAATCTATTAAGTATATGTGTATCTGAGTTACAAAAGATGCAAAGTACAAATTCAGGACATGAAGAAGTACAATTTTTTTTACTGTACGGCAGAGCTTTGAAGGACTTTCCAAATGGTCCAAATGTATATCCAAAAAGTCCACGCACCCCTCCACTAGGAGCCTGCAGTAACACAACCCATCAAAGGCTCTATACTACCTGGTATTGCCTCCACCCTCCAACATTCCACCTGAGACCTACTGAACTTCCCAGGCTCCTGAGGAGTCTCACTGTAAGCAACTTGATTTATTTAAAAAAAGAAAGAAAATTTCCAAAAATATAATATCAGATATGAAAAAATATTGACCACAGGGTATTTTCAAATTGCTAACTCTATTGGTATATTTTAAGTATAATTATATATATATGAAAACCCCAGAAGTGCATGTATTTGTACTTTGAGGCAAACTGGCATTTCTCATCGTATTTTTGTGTTGCTTTGTCCAATTCAAATCCAAGCAAGCCTGTCTCCTTCTGAGCCCACAGGAACCCTTATTTCTCTTCTCTTTGCCATTCTCCAGCCCTTTTTACCCTAACTTTTCCTTCAGTCTTGAAATGGGCAGACCCCTCAAGATCCTCATCCCCAGCCCCATTGCTCATAATCCAGTTTTCTGTGAATTGAGAGAGTTGCCTTCTTGCCATTTATCTGGAGGAGCTATGTGCACACCACGGCTCCAGAATGGAACAGAGAAAGAAGTGAGACACATTCAGAAACTCAAAGAATCCCTCTCTTTTCAAGGAACTAAACATTTAGCCCTCTGAAAGTGTTTTATACAAGAACAAAAATCAAAAGTAAAAAAAATAAAAATAAACAAGCCTTATTAATGTGTGCCGGAGAAACAGAAAAGCTTTTTCCACAAGAAAAGTCCTTTCTGTACTGAAATTGGCAAGCCAGACGGCCTGAGCATTTATCTCCTGCATAGAAAGTGCTCTGTCAGGCAAGCTGTGATTAACAATAAGCTGAAAAACACGCCCCAGACTTCCACTGTATTTTATTTGGCAGAGAGGAATTATTCCTCAGCACAAAGTATTTGCAACTGGCATCAGTTAAACAAGAAATTATAACCTTTAAAAGCCCTATTTATCATTAGCTGCAAAAGTGCAGACTTCACCATCAATTACTCTGACAAAGGATTACAGACCATCAACACTGCACACAGGATAACACCAGCCTTGGCGGCCAGTGGGCCACTCTGAAGGGAGGATTAGAACATTAAACACCAAGAGCCCCTTCCCTAGAGACCCCCCTCGACCCTTCCTCGCCCACCCTCTTCCCCTTTAAAGGCTGACTCTCCCATCTCTTCTTGCACTCTCTCCCTTCACCAGCAAGCTTTCAGCAAAAAGACGCAATGGTTGTGAAAGGCCTTACTTAAGAATCTTTGGCCAAATCAAGTCAGCAGCAACTTTGCTCCAATTCTGCTCTGAATGAGCTCTGTTGATAAAAATGGAAATGACAAGATTGGTTTCTGAAAACTAAAGAAATAATATGGTCTTATTCCTCTCAGCTGCTTCATTTAGAGGCTAACTGGTCAGAAAAATAGTGAATTTTAATAAGCAAAAGGCCTCTACTGTGATTCTAAAACACCCTCCCAAACCCTGAATGGTGCCTATGTATTCTCGGAAGAAGCCTTTTTGCATTTCACTGAGGCATTAAACCATCTTTAAATGATTTCATTCCTTAGGAACAGAAAAACAAAGAGATGCTTTGTTTTCCAGACTTTAAAATGAGAAAAAATTTAGTCTCAAGTGCATATATATGGTACGACATCTTTTTCAAGAAACATACGTGTATATCTTTATTTAGATTTAACTTTCCAGCGAAGTATGAGGTCATTGTCAGTATTACTATCACCTTGTTGCCAGTTAATTTAATTTAAATGGTCCTGGAGTTTCTCTCAGAGGCTTACAGATTAATATTATTATTCCCTTCAATATTTTGCTTTTATTGACTGTATTTGTCTCAGTATACAAACATCGGTATTTTATCAGAATGAAGTAAAATAACAGAATATATGTAAACCACTTATTTTTTGTTTAGTATATAGTGATCAATAAATGATGATAATGATGCTGTTGGCAATAATGCTGATAAAGATGAGGAGGAGGGGGAATATGCAGTATTAAGATTTGTGTTTATAAAGCCTTTTTAATGTTATGAAAGAACACTTGTGGACATATATATCCATATATATACGAATGCAAGTTATACATGTGGTATATTCTTAACTGTGTAAAACAATATTCAGCAAAAAAGACTGGAAGGAGATAAATCAAAATGTTAAGAGTATTTACCTCTGAGTGATGCAATAACAGATATTTTTCTCATATTGTTTTTTCTATACTCTTCTTGAATTTTCTATGATGAGTTTGTCTTACATTTATTATGAGAAAAAAACAGAAAAGGTACAGGCAAGGAAAAAAATCAAAACTAAAATATTAGGCTTGCAAGGTGATTGTGAATGTATATACTTTTGACATCCAATATGATAACCCTTTGACTGTTCCCATTTTTACAATAAAGTAACTGAGTCTTAAAAGAGATTAAGTGATTTGCCCAATGGAAACCGGGTAGGTACCACAGCCAAAGCTGAGACACGGTTTATTCTACTTCTAGGCCTATGTGCTTTCCCTTTCTCCTTGCTGCCTCCTGCACTGATGTGTGTGTGTGTGTGTTCGTGCACACTCAGGCACACTTGCACATTCACATTCCATATCTTTCCCAGTTAATGTGGGTTTAAGAAGCGGCTCTATTCATATATGAGGCTCCTAATCTCTCCAGATTAGAGCATGTTCCTTCACATTTGGTCTGCTATGTTCATAAAAACTATCACAGGGCTATCACTTGTGGGTGACCTCCTCCAAAAATCACAGGAGTTTGGATGGCTTTATTTAGCTCTATTAGGTTCAAAGAATGTACCAGGCAGATTCTCAGTCCAAAAATAATCTCCTTTTACTAGTGCTCTAAATTAACTCATGGAGGAGTGAGCCGAGCTAAATTAAAGCTTTCATACAGCGAGGCCCCAGGATTTTTACTGAGTGGTAAACGTTTTCTCTCCCTGTGAGAACTTTACTATTTCCTTCCTCTAAGAGAGGCTGTGCTTAGATGCAAAGAAAGTAGCTCAAAGCAGATCTCAGAGAATTCATTTTATTTGACGAAGACTCTTAGTTTGAGTCCCCGGTGTGGAATATTTAAGATTTTATAGGTTTTCCTAGCTTTTAAAGTAATTTGCATGTAAATAAAGAGATACTAATCTCTAGCACAAATGGCAAAATGTGTTCTTTGCCCTTTTTTAACTGGAAAATTGAATCATAAGAGCAGCTCAATATCAAAAAAACAAACAACCCAATCCAAAGATGGGCAGAAGACCTAAACAGACATTTCTCCAAAGAAGATATACAGATTGCCAACAAACACATGGAAGAATGCTCCACATCATTACTCATTAGAGAAATGCAAATCAAAGCTACAATGAGATATCATCTCACACCAGTCAGAATGGCCATCATCAAAAAATCTAGAAACAGTGATGGAAAGGGTGTGGAGAAAAGGGAACACCCTTGCACTGCTGGTGGGAATGTAAATTGATACAGCCACTATGGAGAATAGTATGGAGGTTCCTTAAAAAACTACAAATAGAACTACCATACGACCCAGAAATCCCACTACTGGGCATAGACCCTGAGAAAACCAGAATTCAAAAAGAGTCGTGTACCAAAATGTTCATTGCAGCTCTATTTACAATAGCCAGGACATGGAAGCAAACTAAGTGTCCATCAACAGATGAATGGATAAAGATGTGGCACATGTATACAATGGAATATTACTCAGCCATAAAGAGAAATGAAATTGAGTTATTTGTAGTGAGGTGGATGGACCTAGAGTCTGTCATACAGAGTGAAGTAAGTCAGAAAGAGAAGAAGAAATACCATATGCTAACACATATATATGGAATCTAAGAGAAAAAAAAAGGTCATGAGAACCTAGGGGCAAGACAGGAATAAAGACACAGACCTACTAGAGAATGGACTTGAGTATATGGGGAGGGGGAAGGGTAAGCTGTGACAAAGTGAGAGAGAGGCATGGACATATATACACTACCAAACGTAAAATAGATAGCTAGTGGGAAGCAGCTGCATAGCACAGGGAGATCAGCTCGGTGCTTTGTGACCACCTAGAGGGGTGGGATAGGGAAGGTGGGAGGGAGGGAGACGCAAGAGCGCAAGAGGGAAGAGATATGGGAACATATGTATGTGTATAACTGATTCACTTTGTTATAAAGCAGAAACTAACACACCATTGTAAAGCAATTATACTCCAATAAAGATGTTAAAAAAAAAAAAGAGCCATGAAGTGAGGTATTTTTACTTATAAAGAACTTCAAGTGGCTTATATCTTAACCACATCCTTTCTGGACTGCCAGCTGTACTTATGCTATCTTTTCATAACCATTAGAATACTATGGCACATTCCTCTCTGAGAACTGCACACTAGGGAATAGGCAAAGTAAGACAAAAAATATGATACTGAGAGCCAAGTTTGCCTCTTTTTCTCTAATACAGAAACATCACCGCTGGCCATGACTAATAATGCATTTAGCACCCTTCCTGCTGTGGAGGGGTAACACCCACTGAGTTTCCAAACCACTCTAGAAAAGCATGCCAGGCTGGTCTTACTGTCATGTGGCCCTGTGACTTTTCATGTGTCACTCTCTCCTTTGCTCCTGCCTAGCTGGCACCTTGCATGAGTGACCCGTGCAGATGTGAGGTGTGGATGCTCTCTGTCCCTCTTTTGTGCTGGATTTTGGACACGTACCACTACAGGGAGAGGAAGCTAAAAGCTCAAGCCTTTTATGTTGAAGTCTAGAGGGAAGCACTTCTATATTTTATTTCTCCACACTGAACATCTGGAAGGTCCCAGAAAAATCATCCTAAATCACTCTAAGCCTATGCTACATTACATCAACTGGGGTTCCAGATAAGGGCCCAGAGAATAGAGCAAAAAAGAGTATATCCAGGAAAAGAAGTGATAAGAGAAGATGCAGTTAGGATAGCGGGAGGGAAAGGTGTGATTTCATACCTCTTATAGATTTCTTGTTGACTGGAGGTGTGACTTTCTAACAGGAACTAACAGGAAGTGATTTTTTTTTTAACCTTAAATATATATGCATTTTATTAAAAAAAATAAAAGAACAAATAAACAAATAAATAAAATAGTTTCAGGACCTTAAATACATCTAGTTTTATGTTTTCTTTTTATTATTTATCAGTAACTATTATTCTTATAATATCTAATGCCAATATGAGGCTATAAGTTCACACATAAAGACTTTAAAAATGATTCCTCTCTGAATAGAGCAAAAAAGCACATCCAGGGGCTTCCCTGGTGGCGCGGTGGTTGGGGGTTCGCCTGCCGATGCGGGGGGCGCGGGTTCGTGCCCCGATCCGGGGGGATCCCGCGTGCCGCAGAGCGGCTGGGCCTGTGGGCCGTGGCCGCTGGGCCTGCACGTCCGGAGCCTGTGCTCCGCGATGGGAGAGGCCACAGCAGTGGGGGGCCCGCATGCCGCAAAAAAAAAAAAAAAAAAAAAAAGCACATCCATAATTATTAGCCACTATTAATCAAATCACTGATTACGTGTTGCAGATTTAATATTTTAAAATAATGAACCAGCACTACTTCAGTTGCTCTTTTTTTAAACACAATCCAAATCTAAAAGCTTTGCAGCAAAATTTCTTTGATGTTTGACTCTTGCCAGCATACAAATCCAAAAATGTTGGTGGCAATAGTCTCTACTTTCCTTTTTGAGTTTTTAATTTTTATTTATTTTTTAATTGAAGTATTACAATATTATGTAGTATTGAATATAATTATTACAATATTATGATAGGAAATGATTCGAACTAATAGGAAATATAATTGACTGGGAGTTGATATGTCCAAGTGAAAAGAACTCAAGCACAGCTGGCAGTATAAAGGCTTCTGATCCTGACTCTGAAGAAGAAAATATTCTCCTCTATCTAACTGTGGCTGAGAATCTCATGCATGTACATATTCCCAGCATGAAAGAATGACCTTTCCACCCAAAGACAAATACTCCTTCACTAAGTGTATGTGAACAGACACATGACACTAGCATCAAATATATTCCAGAAAGGTTTTGCTAAAAGGTGGGAAGTGGGGGGAGGACAATTGATTGAATATTTAGGTATGCAGTATTTATATAGCATCTTATTTTGAGTGGTTACAACGAGAAGGCAGCTTTGGAAAAGCCGCTGGGGGGACATAATGGGTATTAAACAGGCGCTCCAGTTGCAGACACAGTTCTGCCACCAGCGACCTGATCTTGTGTAAATCACATCAGACTCCTCATTTTGCAAATAAGAGGTTTGGAAGGACACCCTCTCCAGCCCCTTGTAGCTCTAATTGTCCATGGGGTTAGAGTTATTGCATTTAGCCATTCTAATATCAGATATCTTGTAAATCAGGCCACCAAAGACATCCCAGTGGGTGAACTAGACTCTTCCATTGCAAGTTCTTGCAACTACATGCAGGTTCAGAGAGCCCCGGCCTCTCTCCCAATGCACTGGATTGTTAGACTCTGCCAGTTCCTAATTCACTTCATGAAGAGGCTGAATGACAAATTAGAAGAACTCATGCCTTTAGCCACCACTTACTTTCCCGCATCCATTGTTATTCTAACAACAACAAAAAATCCTTAGATGTTATCGTACTTAAAATTTTTTATCTATAGAAACACTTCAAGCACAGCTGTTATTCATTAGACTCCAGTGGCTGAAAGCATTTGGTTACTACAGGAAAAGGAAAAAAGAAAATCAGTAACGTTTTATTTACAGTCTGCTTTCATTGTGAAATAGTAGAAGTTCCTGAGTTAATAAAAAGATGTGCTTCGTACTAAAAGCCTAAATATGCTTTCTTAAAAGAGTGGTAAATACTGCGGGCACATTTCCCAGTTTTTAAGCACTATTCCAATTCTCTTATTTTCCCCATAAATATGCTCACACTTTTCAGCCCATGTGACTAGCTTTTGAATAAGAAAATGAAGTTATATAGGGAATATGCCTCTTCTAAATGGGCATATGTATAGTACATGCACACAAGCATGTACATGTACAAAATTTTCATATAAATTTTATAAAGATAATTTCCACCCTACAAAGAAAACAGCTGTTCTGTGAGATAGTGCACTCCTTAGCTGTGAAAACCTTTAAACAAGCCCTGGATTTTGTTTAATCCAGGAATACCAGAGGAGGAATTCCAGATCCCAGGATAGGTTTGATTCAATCACTTATAAACTCTCCCTCAACTGTGAGTTCAGAGATTCTGTAAGTTACCATTTTCTCCTTAATTCATTTTAGAAATTGACCCAACCTTTTTACTGTGTTTCATTTGTTGGCAGGGACTATAACAAACAGAAGTGAGAAACTAAAACCTTGTGGTGCTGAAATCTGGATACATTTGCACCTGGGATTTTGGACACATTTGCACCTAGAAACCAAAGTATGTGGTAATAAAATCCTTCGTGGCAGCAACCTTCTTCCAAAAAAACTGCAAAGTGCTATATAAAACTAAAACTCTATGGTATCTATGTGTGGTGAACAATACCATTCCCGCTTCTCACAGGCAGAAAGCATGGAAATTAGGAATCAAATGTTTGAAACAAAATGGAATTATTACTCCCAACCATTTTATTTGTAGACAAAAACTCACCTGCAATTTATACTATGTAGACTTGTTTCTTTGCTACTACTGATACATCTCACTTTCCTCCAATCACATCAGATTTCTGATTGTCTCATCTCAAAATTTAGTCCAATTCAAGGTCTGATCTTCTCGTCTTTTTAATTCAATTTCCAAGAAATTCCAAGTAATAAATGGCCCCATCAACCCCATTCCCCATCCTCCACCATACCAACTGTACTATCAAATGTCTCATTCCTAAAAGTTCTCCTTTTAAGAGTCTGGCTGAGCAAGTTCTACCTAGCAACACCAATTTTTAAATTATTTACAATGGTAATTGTTGAATTTAGTGGGCGTTAGGGGTAGGGGAACAGGGGGATCACAGCCCAGCAGGAAAGTTAACTGTTGTTCTTTCCTGGTCCCCTTCGTAAGTAAGGCACTGCCGTCACATCAAATATCCTGTTTCCTGAAAACATGACGCTGAGATTGGTATGTGCGGGAAGTTACATCATAGCAGAATTCAGTCTCGTTGACCCTAAGTGCACCCATATTCCAGCTTTTGCCCTCCGGCTCCACCTCCTTAATCACATTTGCATGCTGTCTCCACTCTTTATAGTAATACTTAGAACTTTTCTACAGCATATTTTATTGTGCAAGTCATTTATCAACGCTATTTCATCTTTTCTCACCCTCGTTCCTTTGAGGTAGAGCCCCGTGATTAGTAATAATAACAAAACCATGCTATTTGGCTTTTCTCTTGCTTCTGTCTCCTGAGAACTCTACACATATTAACAGCACACACTGTTCTCCCAAATGGCTTAGGTCACAGAAAGAGCACGGAAGAATGCTAGGACTAGCCTAAGTGGAATAAATTGAAGGTTGGGTTGGAAATGAATCAAGATGCTGGTGTTAATATGCCCAACTAGTTAGGAAAAGTTCCAGGATCACTTAATGATGGAAAGCAATAAGGCTGTCAAAATTTGCCTGGAATATATATAGGATTAAGCAAGCTCCTCAAGTTTCCCAAGGTACCTCAAGGTCAAGGGCTTTCTGCAGAAGGTAAGGCTTTTTGATGATATACAAATTCCAAAAGCCCCAAATGCAGAAAAATGTAAGAGAGGTAGGGGTGAGTGTGTGTTGGGTGGTGGGGGGGAATTAATTAGTTAAAGATTCCTTTAACTTATTTCCATGAAAGTTCTCTACTGAACCCATTTAAATCCTCAATACTTGTCACAGACTATCATTTTTTATCTTGAAAAAAAATGATTCCACAACTAGGACAAATCTAATTCTTAAATAATACAAGAATACTAGAGACCTGAAATAAAAACAGCTTTGATTTTTCATCAGATACATGTAATGCATAACTTAATAATAATAATGTTATAATGCTCATTATAATGTAGGGTTATAATAATAATGTAAGGTGATCTTTTAACTACATTCTAGAAAGTTAGCTACATTCTAATATATAATTCAACAGTGAATCAAGGAAGAATATTCCAACAGTCTTACTAACCCCATTTATTGGGATTTTTAAGGCTCTTCTCTTGAGTTAAACCCTTCAAATTAAGAATTTAATCAGAAATATTGAAACTATGGAAAAATAACTAGATTTTTAACCCATAAAGATTGTCAGTTATTAGGAAGAACTTCCTGATCTTGGACAATCATTAATATAAATGCATATTCTTTCCCAGAAATATAAATCCTACTCCCATTTTGGACTTCCAAGATAAAAATAACTCCTGTATCAAATAATTTGTTCCTCTCTTGTAACATCACTTTCCAGTTAATATTATATTTATTTTGTGTTTATCTAATCTAGAGCCTAGATTCTAGACCCATCCATCAACTCAAGTTTCTTGAGGGACAAAGAACTTTGTGTTCTCAGAGTGCTTAACACAGTACCATGTACCTATATTGGCGCATTAAATATTTCTTGAATTAATGTTGCAATAAGGTAGGTTTAAGTGTTGTAATAGGCATTGCTTCCCCCACCCCAACAGAAGGTCGAGTGGTCCCCTGAAACCTGCAGCTAGAACTCTGTCAGCCGCCAGAGCACAAGGGTTAAAATATTTCCATTTTACATTAAACCCTTGGGACTGTGCTCCTTTAGTTTATTTATTTTCAATTCTATATTTGTTACTCACACAAGAATAGGGGAGGAAAAAGAGGGAGAGGAAGGAGAAGGGGGAAGGAGGAAGGAGAGGAGGAGAAAAGGAAGGGTGGGGGAGGGAATGCAGAAGAATGGGGGGAGAAAAAGAAGAAAAGATGGGAACTGGGGAAAACAAAATAATTCAGTGTACCTGAAATAATAGCAAACACATGAGAAAGAAAAAAAAAGGAAAGAAGGGAGGGAGGGAGGGAGGGAGGGAAGGAAAGAGGGAGGAAGGGAAGAAGAAAGAAGGAAGAAATGAATGTAATTTCTTCTAGAAGTCAGAATTCATTTCAGTGGCAACTCTATAAAAACAAGTTGGTTCTCATTACTTGGGTTAAATTTGACCTGATTAAATCCATTGGCAGTGTCTAAGACATTACTTTATATTTCATGCCTAAGTTGGCCAATAAACATTTTTTAACCCGATCTGAGTTTGCTTGCTGGCACCCAACCCATCTGCTTTATTTCATTATTCAATAAATGCTTTTTGAGGAACAATTTCCCAGGTCTGTGATGGGCACTGGAAAAATAGTGGCGAACAAAACATTTCTCTCACTTGAACGGATTACCTGACTCTCTCCACAGCCATCTGAAACCCAAACTAGTGCTATTATCCATCCCCAAATTTTGTCAAGCAAGCATCTTTTTCATCACATTATCCTCTTTAAATTCTTTTTGTCTGCCCAGACAAAACCATTAGTACCTTCTCCCTGAGATCAAACCTTATCTAATGGACTATCTCTGATCAATCCCTGCAGTCCCTGGTTCTGACCCCAATGGCAGTGCTTGCATCAAGCCAACTTACTATTCTCTCTCCAGGCTCTTACATCTTCTGAAATTTCCGACTCTCTGAATAGTTTCTAAATTTTTTTTAATTCAAACTCTTCCAAGAATCACACGTCTAGACCTTTCTGACACAAAATCCAGGTGGCCCATATTTAAACCATCCTGACCCCGTAAAAACATTTGAATGTTTAAACCCAATTTATATTACAATTACTCTTATCACAAAAATTCTCATATATAGGAGGAGGTGGCGGGTTTTGCCAACAGTGTATTCTCTCACATTTTCAAATCCAAAAACTAGGTTACTAATGTTAACTACCAAGTTTGCTTTTGGGTATGACTATGACTAACTGCTAAGACCCAACCAGCTTTTCTTGTACATACCACACATACTTGAACTTTCTGTAGTGGCAAAATGGACTGTTATGTATAAAGGGAATTCCCTTCCCCCAATCCATTCTAAGTGATTAACATCTATTCAACTTTCATTATTCAGCCCAAAGTTCGTGTCTTCCATGTAGTTCTTCCTTAGCTATTTATTTGGCTGACAACTTCATCCTCTGTGACTCTTCTTTATCCTGTCTTGATCCTGACTCCATCCTAGAATCCATGACATGTTGCTGATTTAGGATTCGTATGTCTGCCTCTTCTAAACTATGAGGTCCTAGGGGGCAGGGCCCAGACCTTATACAACACAATATTTCTAGTGCTTATAACAGTGCGTGCAACACTGTAGGTACTCTGTAAATGTTGAATGGATGTGAGAGATGGGAGGAGGGCAGGTCTTGTATATTATGAAATACTAATCAAAAATGGCTAGCAGAAGCTACAGACCTACTGGTAGCTCCTGAATTTTCGAAGTGAAATATTGCCTGAAATCTGGTGAGAAAAGTGTTTCATACAGATGATGAATGCCAACCTAGCCTTTCTCAGCCAAAATACAGCCAAATCGTTAAAACGCCTTCCCTTTTTAAATTTATCTGTCTTGTGACATAATCCAGCCTCAGGGCCCCAAGCTCCCCACATCTCACCTCATATCGCCACCTGGTGTCCGAAAGCAAGAAAAATATCTAAGAAATGAAAAGGATTTTTTTTGAGCTGATAAATATCAGGACCTTAGAATCATATACTGAAAGTTTAAAAAAATCACATGCTTCTTGGCATAGACTTCTGGTCACAACCATAAAGATTAAGTGCACAAAACTCCCTCAAAGCACAGCCTGTTTCCACTCACATCTTCACACAAGAAAAGAATGCTGTCAGTCTTTTCAGTTGCATGGACTACCTTCCCCCCACCATAGATTCTATGTTTTAAAAACTTTACCGGAAAATAAACTATCATTTGTTATTTGCATTAAGTAAACTCAAAATTGTCAGTCTAAGGTGTCGTTTAGCCTGCGATAGCCAGGAATATCATCATTCATTAAGCGTTCAACAGCTCTTTAATGAGTCCCTACTGTATTCTAAGAGCTATACAATGTTCCACAGAGTGACAGTAAATTAATATCCATCCAATCAAGAAATTGTAAAGTTTTTTCTTTGTCTGTAGAGAGTAAACATATATTTTCATTAGGTGTTTTGAAATAACTGAAAATTAGTCAAGTTTCCTATCATTGTCCCTAAGAAGCTGGGGAATCTGAACTTGGGTACCAGTGGATAAGGAAAAAATAGATCCTGATGGATTGAGTACAGCTTCAAATCAATAATTCCTGAAAAAAAAGTCTCAAATGTCTACTTTATATTCAGATTATCTTTCATCTGGTTTTAAATATGTAATTGGTTGTTAAGGCATATTGATGATAATTTTATTGTCACAGAACTAAGAACTGAAAATGCATAGCTAAAGGATAATATGAATTTTACTTGAACTAGAGTCATCACGAAATCATCAAATGAGTTTCAATAACAAAATCAGCAATTATATAGTGAAGATATAGGAGGCAAAAAATACCTAGATCAGAGATTCCTAGTCAACAGTCCTCAGAACAAAGACAAAGCTTTCAAGGTTCCAATATAAAATGGGGAGGAAATAAGTACAAAGCAGCGAGTTTCTTCATAAGTTAAATGCACCCATATGTTTTATTCTGAGATTATAGTCATTTTATTATTTTGGTGTTATAGTATCCTTTTCTTTATGAAACAATATCGTCAGAAAAGAGTAGGAAGTTTATATAAATGTCCTTATTTGGCTAAATAAGAATGACCAGAATTTTTTGAATAAAATTTTACAACTAAATAAATTTCTAAAGTCTAGATTATCCCGAGCATGAATCTGAAATTAATTTTGAAGGGCTAAAAGTTGGGAACCCTCAAAACACACCTGGCTTTGTGTTATCTTTAAGAGCAAAATTTAAAAATCCAATTGCTTTTTCAAATGGATTGGTTAAAAAAAAAAAAGGCAATGTCTAAGAAAAGTAGAAAAAAACCCAAATACCTCCATTTTTGCAAGTATAGCCCAATTCCACAGGTATCTCTTTACACTATGTAACATGACATTTTTCTGATCCACGTTGTACTCTGAATACTAATGTTTCCCTTCAGTGATTTTACACCGCTTCGAGGTCCAAATTCAGCAGGCAGTTCTAGGCTTTATCTCCCAAGATCTCTAGGTTAATAGATTTAATAATAATAATAACAATAATAATTTTTAGAGAGGTACTCCACTGGATTTAGAGGTCACTCAGCAAATAAACAGATATATAGCCTAGATGCTTTGACTTTTAAATCAGAGAGTAAGCAACATGTTGCTTCTCAAACAAAATATGCTTGGTCCTTAGCTTTAAGCAAAATCTATTTCTCTCCCACCCGTTCTCTTTCTCCCTCCTTCTTTTTCCCTCTCTCTCACCACAAAGCTTTCTGGATTGCGTAGAAGTATTCGGTCACTTGCTCTCTGACCCCAGAGTCTCCTGAGACTATATATTCATTTTAAGAATGAGTCCCTTTAGTTACCTAAAGTGTCCCCGGACTAAATTGTTTCCAGATGTTTACAAATATTTCAAGGAAATATTCACACAGTTTTTATGGCTGAGTGATAAAGGACTCCACAGTGTCTGCTCAATTGTAAAATAAGGATCAAGTGCTTATTATAGAATAACTTCCATTCTGCAAGTATTTGCTACATGCCAGGCACAGCGCTAACCACGCTCAATACATTATCTCACTGGATGCTCACAATAGCCTTATATGGGAGGTTTTGTACTCCTCGTTTTGGAGAAAAGGAAGGTGGGGCTCAGAGAGTAACCACAGAACATGAAGTGAGGGAATGGGCTGCTATACTAAGTCCACATTCTTAGCCGGTGGGCCCTGCCTCTCTCTCAGAGCAAAGCTCTTCTCCTGTTGGCTTAGCACAGGATACAGAGGACAGAATTCACAGAAGTTGTGGAGCATCCCTGAACATCCAAATAAATTTCCTTTAAGAGGTGAGAGGGGAAGGTTTGTAGACCAAGAGTCCTCCTTGTTTAATATCCATGAGGACTTCCCACAGACTTGTTCACCAAATACAGCAACAGACTGTAAATGTATGATGCCAACACTTTCTCACTATTTAAAAACCAGGGCTTCCCTCGTTGCACAGTGGTTAAGAATCTGCCTGCCAATGCAGGGGACACGGGTTCGAGCCCTGGTCCGGGAAGATCCCACATGCCGCGGAGCAGCTAAGCCCATGAGCCACAACTATTGAGCCCACGTGCCACAATTACTGAAGCCCGTGCACCTAGAGCCCTTGCTCCACAACTAGAGAAGCCACCACAATGAGAAGCCCACGCACCGCAACAGAGTCGCCCCCCCTCGCCGCAACAAGAGAAAGCCCGCGTGCAGGAACGAAGACCCAACGCAGCCAGAAACAATAAATAAATAAGATAAAATAATAAAATAAATAAATTTATTTTTAAATAAATAAATAAAAATAAAAACCAGCTTTCACGTATGGAGTTTGAAATTTGCCTGTTTAGTGTTTATATTGTTCTTCACTCACAATATTCTGACCTGTAAAAAAAATAATCCTAAGTGGTCAAGGTGACCTTTCTAAAAGAAGCTCTTAATATCATAGAAACTATGCTTTTTGTTTAACTTTGTGTTCCTCTGGAAAGAGCCTAGTATTAATTTAAAAACACTTAAATGACTTGTATTTGGGGTGGGGATGAGGAAGTGTCCAATCAATTATTGATTGTTTTAACTAATGGAGAGAAGCAAGCCATGACCATTTACAAGGTACTCAATGCATGTTAGTTCCACTCCCCAAAACAAAAGGTAGTCCAGAAGCCTTCTGTATTTACGCTTGAAAAATATTATATAGTTTCTTTGTTTTCGTTTACCTAGGAGGTATACATTTCTAACAAGTTTTGCCTAGGTTTAGTTTCCAGATGATTTTGGGTTCTCAACGTGCAGTCTCTGGGATAATGAAATGAAGTACCTCTAGAGTGTGCAAGTTAGAGACAGCAACCATCGACATTAAAAGAATCCACCAAGTGGGAAATCCATATGCAGGCAATTAAGAGGTGACGCTGTTTGCTCTGGAAATGTCTCTCCTGGAATTGAGCGCACAAGCTGCTGCAGCCGCCTGTCTCCTACCGATGTTAAATGTCATCTATTCACGCCACCTCTTCCCCTGTTCTCATCAAATAGCTACCCTCCTAAGGCTAGAATTTGAATGAGTGTCAGAAATTGCTGACCTTGCCAAGTCACATTTTCCTTAGTCCACTCCCCAAGGCACCACAGAACTCTCAGACTTTTGACCTTGCTGAAAACCATGGGATTATTTGAATGAGTTCTCTTCCCCACTTCTCTTCTTCCCCCCTTTCCAGGGTCTCCAATAGCTCCTTTTAAAGAAACGCTGGGTTATAAAATGCAGAGCTGCCCGCTTTTGCCCTCTTAGGTTTTCTGGTCCTCTAAAAGCCAGCATTTTTTCCAAGCTGCCATTCTCCACTCACCAGACCATATTTTAAAAAAAATATCTGGAACACAAACAGCAACTTGTTTTTTGTACCCTTGACTAAAAATCTACCAGCCTTTTTTTTTTCTTAAATGTAATGTTGTTTCAAATCATTTTTAAGTGAGTTTAATGCTGGTGAAAGGTGCCTAGATTGACAACCTGGAGGTGGAGGGTCTATATTTTTAACTATAACAGAGTGAAGCAATGTCAGCTACTGCCAAGGAAATTCACAGGCCTCACCTTTCTGCTTGCAAGCGTCCTTGTGGGACTGAACAGGTACATGTCCATTTGAAATTTGCTTGCTTAGTGTTTATATTGTTCTTAACTCACAATGTTCCAGCTTGTAAAAAAATTCTACTACACCCAAGTCCCGTTCAAATGCTGCCTTTTCCAGGAAGCCTTTCCTCATGTATCCCTGCTAGTTTGAAAAATCCACCGTCTGATTCCCTAGCAGTCTGCTACCCTTCTGTTATACTAGAGTTTTATAGTAGTGTTGATCAGACCTCAAACCACATACATCTTTTTTCTTTGAAATTTTATTAGGGTATAGTTTGTTTACAATGTTGTGTTAGTTTCTTCTCATATACATCTTTTCTTCCATGTTGTGCCCCCCTTCAAGACTCCATAAAAAAAAAAAAGACAAATCAAGCATTATCATTCCATTTTACAGATGGGTAATAGAGGCCAAGAGTGGCACACATAGGCAGGACTGAAATCTAGATGTTCTGATTTCAAATTCCAAATTCTTCTATTCTTCACCTACCAAAACAAATATTTTTTAAACTTCCTAGTCTGGATGAAAGCACTGTAATTCCCAAATCATCTTCCCTCTTAACTGTGTCTTGCAGATTGCCTCCATAAATCCTCTGGCTTGGAATCAGCCTTCTGAGAACTGCTGAGTTGTTCCCTAGTCAGCTACTAGTCAGGACTTGAATTACCCTTTGACAAGCCTTCCCAGGTCTGAGCTGACTATGACCGGCCCTGTCAGGCTACAGGGCTTCCCCACCTCACACTGTCCTCTGTGTCCCCCTGCATCAGGAGATGTGCAGGGTTAGTTCCAGCCACCACTGGTGTAAAATGATTTATCCTGACCCAATTTCCTCTGCTCCTTTTTTCAGATCATTAATAAAGACATTAGTGGAAGCTCAGAAGAAGGGAGAAGCCTAATAAAACCTCAAATAAGCCCTGTTGCAAAGCCAATATTTCAGCCTCAGGGAAAAAATTGTCTAAATTCCCTGTGTTAAGAAATTAATAAACCGTCTCTGAATTCTAGTCTCAAAGTTAGGGGACTGTCATCTTGTTCCAAGGTTCAGTTTATATGAAGTCCAGTTTTTCTTTCCAACTACTGAACTTTTCTGTGTGGTCTGTTTAATTGATTGCATACTTGTACATTTATGCTGACTATAACACCATTTGCCAAATAACTTGAAAATCATGAGAAGTGTTAGAAGGTTTAGAATGCTGAGGAAGATGAGATAATGAGGTATTTCTTAACTCTCGTGGTACTATAAGCTGCACAATGCTTAAAGTACTGGAGGTTCAAAATATTCTTTAAAAGCAAGAGGAGATATTGAAAACATATTTGTAGTTACCAGGGGGTAAGGGGGGGAGGATAAATTGGAAGATTAGGATTGACATATACACGCTACTATATATAAAATAGATAACTAATAAGGACCTACTGTATAGCACAGGGAACTGCTCAACACTCTGTAATGGCCTATATGGGAAAAGAATGTAAAAAAGAGTAGATATATGTATAACTGATTCACTTTGCTGTACATCTGAAACTAACACAACATTGTAAATCAACTATACTCCAATAAAAATTTTTAAAAATAAAAAATAAATAAAAGCAAGATGTATCTATTCAAAGTTTCTTCTTTCCAACTAGTGGTTTCTTACATATTTGAAATTCTTCCTCCAGTTTAGGATCACTTACAGGTCATAGAAAATTCCATCTGTAAAGAACTGTAAGGAAAGATCTGATCAAGCCCCTGTGAGACAAGATGTCTGCCCCCAAAAAACAGGCATGTAGAACAGAAGACAGGAAGGAGTTGCAGTTGCTTTGAAAGTTTGAGCTGGCACCACCTGGTAGCCTGAGGTACCCTTGAGTGATGGGGAAAAGAGGAGGAAAGGTATGGAGGACTGGTGATCTCAGGATTGGAGGTGTTAAAATTACACTGAAGGTGAGCTATGTGAGGGCCAGTATTAGATTCATCTCACCAATTAGATGATTGGCTTTTTTTGGCAAAAGCCCACGTCATATGCATCTTTAGCATCCTCCAAAGTGCTTGACATGGTGCGGAACACAATAAATACTTGTTAGCTGGATGACCAGTGGTAGGTAAAATGTTCTGATTTGAGCTCATCTGAACTCTGCGTACTATTTCATTGTTTGGAGAAAAGACCTCACTGACTTCTGACCTTTGACTGCATTAATGCACACACAGTAAAGGGGAGGAACTCCAACCTAGGAAATACAAATAACGTCTCAAGGCTTTTCAGTTATCACGTATCTGAATTGTGGTTGTCAGTAACACCACCTTCTGATGTTTTGTTAAATTACAAAGAGGCTGCTTTTGAACTTTTAAAACAGAATCCTTCCTTTCTGGGAAAATTACAGGCAGTACCTGAATTACAGGCTCAAACTTTTCAAATCACAAACTCGAGGAAAAAATTGCCCACATTTCACACTGCACTGCACCCAACCACTCCCTCCTCTTTGTCAACTGATTCCAGGGAGCTCCCTGAGAAAAGGCTTGCAAGTTTGAGAGAAAACCTGGGTAAGGAAATACAGAAAAGATGAGGCTAAGAAAAGTAAGCACCTGGGGTCAGTCCTCCAGGCAAGGCCTCTTTTATCTACTAAGCCAGCTGGCTCCCATCAGCCTCCTAGGCCCCTATAATAAGCACAGTCTGGGTGCCTGCCACCGCTGCTCAGCTTTTCATCCATACAGCTGGTTCAAAACACCATTGCCCCCGACCTGGCCTGTTGCAATAACCTCCTAATTGCTTCTCCTTTCCCCTCTAATATCTATTTTCCATATAGCAGTCAAATTGTTCTTTTAAATTCATCAATCAGATTACAAAACTCCCCGGCTTAAATCTCTCCACTGGCTTCCCACTGCCATCACACGTAGAATATAAGCCCAGCTCCTCAGTGTGACCGACAAGGTCACTATCACCTGGCCCCTACCTAGGTCTATGATCTCATCTGCCAAACTCCTATCACTTGCTATCTTCCAGTCACACTGACCTTTCTGTTCCTTGGACCTGTCGGGCTTCCCTGGTGGCGCAGTGGTTGAGAGTCTGCCTGCCAATGCAGGGGACGTGGGTTCGTGCTCCGGTTCGCGAAGATCCCACATGCCGCGGAGCGGCTGGGCCCGTGAGTCATGGCCGCTGAGCCTGCGCGTCCGGAGCCTGTGCTCCGCAACGCGAGAGGTCGCAACAGTGAGAGGCCCGCGTACCGCAAAAACAAACAAACAAAAAGTACATACTGGGCTTCCCTGGTGGCGCAGTGGTTGAGAGTCCGCCTGCCGATGCAGGGGACGCGGGTTCGTACTCCGGTCCGCGAAGATCCCACTATGCCGCGGAGCGGCTGGGCCCGTGAGTCATGGCCGCTGAGCCTGCGCGTTCGGAGCCTGTGCTCCGCAACGCGAGAGGTCGCAACAGTGAGAGTCCCGCGTAACGCAAAAGAAAAAAAAAAAAAGTAAGAAAACTTTTTACGGGTTTGTACATATTAAAATAGTGAGTATGGGGCATCCCTGGTGGCGCAGTGGTTGAGAGTCCGCCTGCCGATGCAGGGGACGTGGGTTCGTGCCCCGGTTCGGGAAGTTCCCACGTGCCGCGGAGCGGCTGGGCCCGTGACCCATGGCCGCTGAGCCTGCGGGTCCGGAGTCTGTTCTCCGCAGCGGGGAGAGACCGCAACAGTGAGAGGCCCGCGTACCGCAAAAAAAAAAAAAAGTTTGTACCTGTCACAGAGCCTTTGCACTTGCTGTTCATTCCCACTGCCTGAGAGGCTCTTTACTCTCATCTCCTCATGGTTAGCTCCTTCTTTTCGTTATATCCTTGCTCATATAATCCTGTTCGTTTCCTTTATAGGACTTAGCATCATGTGTAATTGAATCATTTATCTAGTTGTTCGTTTATGTACAGCTTTATCACCTTTCTTTCCCAGGAGGACGTAAGGTTTATGAGAAGAAACAATTTGTCTTTTTCACTGCATCATCATCCCCAGAACCTAGAATAGTGACTGGCACACAGCAGGTACTCAAAACAGTTGTCAAATGAGAAAATGAGTGAGAGGAACAGAAAAGACAGTGGAATGGGAGTCTGTTCCACAATCACGACAGACTTAAACTTAGGCCTCCAACTTTGTTTCATCAGCAAATCTCAGAAGATGGGGCCTTGGGCTGCCCGGGGTTTATTGAGTGTTGGTCCAGATGATGAAAATTCAGTATATCATTTCCCATTAAACTACTGTTCTGTGTGTTTATCTTATCACTGGGAACTAAGAAAGAAGAGGGGTGAGCAGGATGATTGAGGCACCAAAACCTCAGTCGCATTCTTAAAGAAACCGGGCAAAGAGACCACACCATAAATGACACGAGAGCACCAGGAGAGAGGGCTGAATTCATACACTGGTGGTCGGGGGTAAGTGCTAAAGAAGGCTGCCAGAGATAAAATTCATCCAGTTCTAAATTTTTCCCAGCACTGGTCTATACCAGTAAAGAGGGAAAGACATCCCTTTCCTCCTCACTGTTGAGCCCCTGAGACACTTCCTTCCAGGACACAACCCTTTGGATGCCTCCATCATCACTACTGTTCGTCTATATCATACTTTTACTAGTCTGTTGGAGGCTTCCTGGGACCCTAATCACCACTTATAACATTGCATCTGGAAAAATGAATTTCCAATTCCAAACAACCAAATCAGACTGACTCTTTCAAATAAAACCCTATTCTTTGCTATAAAAAAAAATCATTTCCATAGCGGGAAAGAATAAAACCAGAAATTTGGGACCTGTCATTTTGTTTCAATATTTTAATCCAGTATTTAATCCAGTATTAGACCTCACACAATTTAAAAGATTTGTACCACTCGTGAGATAAGGTAAAGAAGATCCATATATACCTGATTTAATCTTCAATGGACTTGTAAGAACTATACTTATATGCTTTCTATTTGAGAGGATTATAGCTCAGAGGGGCTGGGTGGCATGTTCAAGGTCAGAGCCATGATCAAAATCAAGTCCTTATCTTGGGGAAAGCTCTCTGGCTCTCCTAATCCCTTCTCTAGTACTATCTTCAGCTCACCCTTTCAGTCAAGTTCACTGAGCCCTGTAATTAACCTCAACTTTGCTGCTTAACTGTCATTGAAGTATCCAGTGATACGAGGGGTTTTCTTTGCAAAACTATAATTTTCTAAAGGGCTATTTGCATTTTTTAACTTGTAAGCCCAGTGAACAGCCCAGTACCCCCAGTTACAGGAGTCCTGTGTTCCACGGACTAAACGTCACAGAAGAGCCATTCAACTCAATCATCTTCTTCCACTTTTCTAGCCACTGGAGGATAAGTGATAGGATAACAGAATACGGGTTACCAGAGGGGTCAAGACAGGTTCTGGTTTGTTTGTTGTTTTTTTTTTTTGCGGTACGCGGGCCTCTCACTGTTGTGGCCTCTCCTGTTGGGGAGCACAGGCTCCGGACGCGCAGGCTCAGCAGCCATGGCTCACGGGCCCAGCTGCTCCGCGGCATGTGGGATCTTCCCGGACCGGGGCACGAACCCGCGTCCCCTGCATCGGCAGGCGGACTCTCAACCACTGCGCCACCAGGGAAGCCCCAGGTTCTGGTTTTGTCAGGATTAACTTTGAGGCTTCAGGCAAGTTGCTCTGCCCCTTCTGAGTCTCAAAACCCTATTTGTAAAGTGGGCGTGACAATATCTACCACTCAGCATTATTGTGAAAATGGAAACAGTATTAAGTAGTATAAGTCACCCAGCACAGTACCTGGTCATGATGAGTGCTCAATAAATCTTAATGTCTTTCCCTTAGCTCCCTTCCTCCATTGAAAGATCCAAAGACAGATAAGTGGTATCATCTCTGAGCCGCAGGGCCAAACACAGAGAAATATAGAGACTCATCCAAATTCCCTTTGCTAGCTCAAGAACCTTCTTTGTTATATCATTGATACATTTTACATTCTTTTGGCTTCATAGGAATAGAAACACATTTTACAGTTACATGATAGAAGTTAATATCACATAGAGGATTATGTTTCTATGGAAGCATTATGCTTGCTACTTAGAAAACTGTATTTAAACCAGGAAGCCCAGCTGTCTTTGGTAACTGTTCAGCCCAAAGAAAAACTCATTGAGAAGGTGAGTCAGCAGGGCTAACTTTCAGGACAATCACAACCAAGGCCAGCATCTGCAAGACCTGAAATATGGGATGTTATGACACTGGGTGAATTACTTCTTACGTACTTAATTATGCAACAAGATTTGCAGGAGCATAACCACATAGTTCCCCTGAGTATGCTGCCAGTATGCTCCACAAATGATTAAATAAAAAATAAACAACAGCTAACTGTAAATTATGAAGTTGTAATTCCACTAAGGGGGTGCCAGTGATGTCATAGACCACTAGAGCAAAGTTTAGGTCACCAAAGGATCCCATATGAGCTTAGAGGCCTGTAACTCAGCAGTGGTCTCTGCTGCAGATATGACTCCAGGAAAGCCTTTCCCCTTGGTTTTTGCCCCTTCTCATCTCTGCAAAGGTCCTCCTTGCTTGTTCTCTTCCTCTGAGCTTTCAAAAATCACACTAACCCTGCCTTTCTAAACGCAGTTCCTTTTTTTTTTTTTTTTTTTTTTGCGGTACGCGGGCCTCTCACTGTTGCGGCCTCTCCCGTTGTGGAGCACAGGCTCCGGACGCGCAGGCTCAGCGGCCATGGGTCACGGGCCCAGCCGCTCCGCGGCATGTGGGATCTTCCCGGACCGGGGCACCAACCCGTCTCCCCTGCATCGGCAGGCGGACTCTCAACCACTGTGCCACCAGGGAAGCCCCTGCAGTTCCTTTTTAACTGAATGGTCTGTCATTTAAGAGGCTATCCACATCTCCTCCACACTCTTTGAACAGCGAGCTATGAATTAGATATACTTCAGTAGAAAAAAGCAAAGCCTGATATTTAGCAGAAAAATCCATTTAGGGCAAAAGCCCTGGAACACACCTTAAAAGGAGATATTTGAGATGTAACTTTAGTATGTGCCAAGCTAATGTATGTGCCCACTAATGGAATAAATTTGTCTCTAAACATGGCAAACTTGGAAAAGTTATGTTGAAATTTCAAAATACAACCTTCCCACAGTCAATGTCTGAAAAAAGGGTAAACTAAAACTTGGCTTTCTCAGACCATGTAGAAGATAAGTACACAAAATTGCATAAATATTAGAAAAACTGTACTTTATCAACCATCAGAAAGGAAGGACTTTGTAAAAAAAAAAAAGATACAAAATACTGAACTATAACTTCCGAAATGTGGCATGCTTTCATCTGAAAACTTACTTAAAACTAAAGTGAAATTGCAAATATTAGTATCTGTGTGATAGATTGCCCCTTCTTTAACATTTTTCTTCTAGAAGAAGAGCTGAGATAACAATCACTGAAAATTTATCATAGGATTTTTACAACCCCCAATAATTGCCTCCAACTGTTTTTCTTTGCTTTATGTGAAGCATTTAAAACAGTGCCAGGCACCTAGTGAGTGCTTTATGTGTGCTCTTTTTATCTCCCACTTTGTTCATGCATTCATTTATTTAATAACTGCTTTTTATGAAGCCATCTACAACATGAAAAGCACCGTGATAAGCACTCTGAAGTTATAAAGTACCTGCCTCTCTGCCCTTGTCTTCAAAACTTTATACACCTGGTTGAAAAGATAAGATTGACACCTAGGGAGAGTTAAATAACAAAGGAACACAGAAAACACAGTGGATGTCACAAAGAAACATCATTCAATACCAATTACTATGAGAGAAAGTGGTGTACGTCAGTGTTTTCAAACTTCGCGGTATATAAAAATCATCCAGGATATTTAGAATGCACATGATTGGTGGATTCTGATTCACTGGGTGTGGGTGGGGCCTTGGAATCTGCATTTTAAGACTCTTCTTTCTGATGCATGCGGGTGAGTTAGGGATCACACTTTAAGATACACAGGATTAGATTGCAAGTGCATTAGAGAAAGAATCAGATTACCTGTTATTTCTCTTTATCCTTTTTCTCTAAATCATTAGAAATGAACTGCACATGGGAGACACGTATATAGGAGAAAGAAAGGAAGAATATAAGGACCAAAGGATAATTTTCCTGGATGAGGAAGGACTCCATGCTCCCTAAAGGAAAGTAGTAACCCAGTTATCTACACCCACAATTAGAGACTACATAACACTGCAAAGCACACAAAGCATTTTCAGCAAACACACAAACACTTTTCCATATGTCGGAACTGATATTCCCAACAAAGCTGTGCTCCTAATCTCTGACTAATACCCACTGAGCATGTTTAAGAAATGATCTGCCTCTCATCTATCATGTGCAGAAGGTACATGGTACCCTGCTTCTCTAGACAGCTAGCACACGTCTTGCAATAAACCATCTTCAAAGTGCCTCACCCACAGTGACCCATTTTCTCCACATGCACCACAAGCATTAGCCATGCTGTTCTATTACAGAAAAATGCCAGGGAGGTTTAATCGTTAATTGCTTGGCAAAATAAATAAATACATAAAGAGTCCTGGATGCTTCATGATATAGAAATGCAGTCTGTATGTCTTCCAGGTTTATCAGATTTCAAAGCCATACATATGAAAGCAGGCCACATAACAAACTGAGAACAGAATGTTTATCTTACTCAACTGGTTAGGAAATCTAAGTTGGCAAAAGAATGGCAACTTTATATATAATCACATTTAACTTAGTATTATTCATGTACAAAAAAATTAAGTAAACCCCACAGAAATCTCAGAGGAGTGGTATGACAGTGCTATGTTAGCGATATTATACTACAGAGAAAATTTAACATGATTGGTCTCTTGGAAACTTACTGGTTGTGTCAGGTCTGGGATAAGAAGTCTTGACAGCTGGTAGCCTAAGCATATGTCATATATTCTCCATTAAATTCAGTGTCTAAATTGGGGGTGGGTGTTTGTCTTCTTCAGTCACAATAAAGTCTTCAGTGATGGATGAAGCACGTGGAAATATGAAAGGTTGGTCCCATCTCAAAATTTAAAAAGATGTGCAATACTGTTTCATGCTAAAGAAGGGGAGGGTGGCCTGAAAGAGATGACCGTAGTCAGGAACACCTGAGCCAGACTCCTGGCTCTGCCAGGAACTTATGGTGTGGTCTTAGGAGGTCACTAAAAATCCTAAGGCATCAGCTCTGAACTGTAGATCAAAAACGGATATCTCCCTAGTCACTTGGTAAGTGACAAGCTGTAAGACTGTGACTTTTGGAGGATGGGAATATTCCTAATTTCAGTGACATTAAATGACCTCCAGCATGGATTGGGAAACCATATTGAATACATAACTGAGCCTGAACTTGTCAGAGAGGTTGTAGAATTGGAGAACAGGGAAAGGGCAAGCATTCAGGGTCTTTGTTTACATCATCTCATCATTCCAAACAATAAACCTGTGTGATAGATATTAATGTGTCAGGTGTTTAGATGAGAAAATCAAGACCCAGAGACTTGTCTAAAGTCAACCAGTAAGTAAATTGCAGACCCATCATTTAACATGGATTTGTCTAAAAACAAAGTAAAATGCTTTGAACCTCCCAGTGCCCCTAAATCTAAATTAAGTATTCTTGCTTTTGAGAATTGGATATAAGTGTATTGAAATGCATTCTTGTTTTTGATTTTTATTTGATAACTTAATTTAGAAAAGCCTCCATTTGATTCCTTATGGTATACTAATGTACATAAATTTAGCCCTTTATTTCTCAAATAGTTTCACAAATGCAATGTCTTTTTGGCCTGCTACATTCCCATGAGGAAGACAGGCACGGTTTATAATGAAGTTATATGCCCAGTTTATAACGAAGAATAAGAGCCAGAGGAATTAAAAGAGATTTGTGCAGCATGGCAGTATGTCGTGAAGTGGCATGCTAGGGTCCCTCTTCCTAACTCAGTGTTGTTTCTCTAGATAATAATGTATCTAAGAGAATCTGGTTGACATCAAAGGTGGTGGGATACAATGAAAAAAATTAAAATGGGATCAGCAGAGATTCCTGATCAAGATTCAAGTCACTCAACAGTAGCTCACTAAAATTCTCCAAGCCACAGTTTCCTCATCTGTAAAATAAAAATAATTATGCTACCCCTACCTACTTCTTAGAATTGCCTTTATAAAACATAATAGCACTGGCACATGTTCTTAGGGTTTGTGAAGCAGTTTCATATTTTATCTCACTTTATCATTCCTATTATTAATGTTATTAATCCTTTAAGACAAGTAAGTCATCAATTTATACAAGTAATAAGGGAAAAGAATTAAGCAAACCAGCAGCCTGAGTATATTAATTCAGTTTAAACAATTGTACTTTTAAGGCTTACCCAAGCACAGCTGGAATTTCCTGGCTGTTCAAGGTAGCCCTGAATCTTCAAACACACACACACACAAAAGAAAAATCCAAAACAGTGCAGACAACAGATATTCTCATCACCCTGAGAAAGGAGAATGTTAGGGTAAAGGAAAAAACGATATAAATTTAAATAACACTTCATATATTCTGAGTAAAAAATGATCACGCACGGAAAAATCTCTTCTTCCCTGAGGGAAGCTAGAACAGACTCATAACAGCCAAACGTGCAGTGATATTATTTTCTTCTTCTCTTGTCAAAAGGGATTCAGCCTTTGAAATATATGTAGCGAAACTGCAGATTTCAGTTTTGTGATTAATGAACCAAATTACGTTTTATTTCTTAAATGTGTTAAGGATTCATCCTGTGTTCTTCCCTCGAAATTGAGGATTAGAGCAGCTGAACAGCACATCTGGTTATAGGCAAAGAGCTCTTTGGGTGGTTCTCCTTCTTTCCTCCTTTAAAACTAGGCAATGTGGGAAACTGCAGAAACTTTTATTGGGGAAGAGTCATTTTTAATCCTCAAAAATGATGATTACTCTCCCTGTTCCCTCTTTTTCATGAGAAAGAGAAAGATTAATTATTTAGCTATATCTAATTCATAATTTTAAAATTTGGTTCTGCATGATGTTATATCATTTGTTAATACTTTCCCTAAAGAAAATATTTGCATTAATCAGGCAAATGTTTCAACATCATTTTGCCTGGGAATGATTTTTACATAGACTTCATAATAACAATTTATATTTTCTCTGCAATTATCACTTTAAATAAGGGCTAGGGGACTGCAGACTTTCATATCTGGATAAATGCATTGTCTTTGATTTTTCTAAGTGCCTCTTCTTCTGCCAAAAAACACTACCGTGTCCTGGAATATGTTGCTATCCAACCTGATCATCATTCTACAGGGTACAGAGAAATAGATATCATTTTCCTCCTTTTTTTTCTACAAAAGCATGTATGAGTCTTAAAATACTTAATAAAAGAAAATTTAAGATCCAGGGATCTACAATAATAGAAAATTTTCAGTCCCTTAAGATATTTTCTTCCCAACTTGCTTTGTGGCACTTTTCTTACTAAATCATGTAAAAATGATTTTTTTTGAGCAGTAGCTCTCCAACTGTGGTCTTGGAATGTCCTTTAGGTATTATGCAGGCTTTTCCAATTTCAAAAGGAGACATGTGCTCATGTCTAGGGAAGGTTCCCAGCTAGAACAAGCAGAAAAGAAAAAGAAACTGTTTACTCTGAAGGTCTTTACTGCTGGAAAAGTACCCACTGGAACTTGAGAACGCTGGGAAATAACTGTGATGTCACAGCTCTCATCATTCTTGGAGAACTTTTGTTTGTTGTTTGTGTGTTTGTTTAACTTTTCTGATGAGAGCAAGTGGGTTCAATGTGTGCGTGTTTTCTTAATTTGGGGGAAACACAGTCTTTGAAAAATTAAGAAAAATCAGCCATCAAGAATGTTGTACATGGGCTTCCCTGGTGGCGCAGTGGTTAAGAATCTGCCTACCAATGCAGGGGACACAGGTACGAACCCTGGTCCAGGAAGATCCCAAACGCTGTGGAGCAACTAAGCCCGTGTGCCACAACTACTGAGCTTGCGCTCTAGAGCCTGCGAGCCACAACTACTGAGCCCGTGGGTCACAACTACTGAAGCCCACGCTCCGCAACAAGAGAAGCCACCGCAATGAAAAGCCTGCACACCGCAAGGAAGAGTAGCCCCCACTCGCCTCAACTAGAGAAAGCCCGCGTGCAGCAAAGAAGACCCAACGCAGCCAAAAATAAAAATAAAGTAAATAAATTTATATTTTAAAAAAAGTATTAATACAAACATTGTGTAAAAAATAAAAAAGAAATACTTTAACATCTGTTACCTGTATCTACCTCAGGGTGGTGAAATTTAGTTGACTTTCCCACTTAAACTTTTTAATGCAAAATAATACAGTTTCTAAAATAAGCATGTATTGCACTTTGGTATTACTCATATTTTAAAAATTACTTGCATTAGAGATTGCATAAACAGAAGAACCATACAATACCACCCTAAAATTATCTATTTGATTTATTTGCTTACTACAACTGTGGAATAAACCCCGCCCAAAAGTCTCTAATCTTAAGAAAATTCTCAAGGTAAATTAACAATTTAAAATATTTAGAAAAGATTTAAGCAATACTTGTAGAGGAACTGATTATTTCTACAGTAAGCATTGAGAAAAGGGATTTACTTGGTCTAAAAGAAGCAGACAAAGAAGATGTCACAAGGAGGTGATGGAAGCAGAACCTTGAAAGGTAGCATGGGTGGGTTTGCAAAAAAGAGGTATGAAGCAAGGACATTTCAGATCAGAATCAAAGAAGCAGAAAAGAGACTAGAGCACATGTACTAGCCTAACTGGCATACTAGGGAAAAGTAGGGGAATGGTTCGAATCAGCATTTGTGTGTGAATGAGCAGGTTGCTGGGGCAGAGATAAAAATATAGATTGTAAAGAGTGATTTTAAAAAAAGAACAGGACAAAAATTTGGTCTTGAGATAGAAAAGAATGAAAAGCAAATGTGAATTCTGAAGAAGAGGAGGGCCATGATTTTTTTAAAAATATATTTGTAAAAAATGCACTAGCATTCACTCATTCATGCAACCAATATTTTTTGAAGATCTATTATATCCACTCTGCCATCATGTACACATAGAGGAGGACAAGCGTGGATGCAGACAGACCCATTTAGTTAGGAGGCTGGCTTAGCAGTGCGGGTGAGATATCGTAAAGATTTAAAAGGAGATGAATTCAAGTGATTTTAGAAGGTAAAATTGTTGGGATTTGGAGTTGGATTGGACAGAAGCATAAAGGAAGGAGTCAAGGATGAGTCTGAAGTTTCTGAGTGTTGCACCCACATTTTTTTGTTTGTTTGCTTTGTTTTTTTTGCGGTACGCGGGCCTCTCACCGCCGTGGCCTCTCCCGCTGCGGAGCACAGGCTCCGGACGCGCAGGCCCAGCGGCCATGGCTCACGGGCCCAGCCGCTCCGCGGCATGTGGGATCCTCCCGGACCGGGACACAAACCCGTGTCCCCTGCATCGGCAGGCGGACTCTCAACCACTGTGCCACCAGGGAAGCCCATCACCCACATGTTTTGATACAGGAAAATAGAAAAAGTTATGAGAGGATCAGACTGGGAAAAGGAGCTCATTAGTGCCGTGTTTAGGTTGTTTTTGAGGTTGAAGCATTTTGTGCTGTTCAAATGGAAATGTCCAATAGGTAGATGCATATATAGATCTGCAGCTCCAAGGGGGGGGGCTTGAAGCTATATCCTAGGAGTCATTAGTATATAGATGGTTACTAAAATGGTGAGCCTAGAGGAGATCTCCAAGGCAAAGGGTTTAGAGTGGGAAGAGGAGGCGAGGGGGCCTAGTACTTATGCTAGGTTAGAAAGGGGATCCACTAAACTTAGGGAGCTCATTCCATCACTTAATAAGCATTTACTGAGCACAGACAACAGTTCAGCACCTGTCCCAGTGGTATGTGACTGCTGTAATCCAGACCAGTATTTAGGGAAGTAGCAGTGGTAGAAAATGGAAAGAAAAGTCACAATGTACATAATTATTTAGTGTCACCTCCCAGTTTGGATTAATGGTGATGTATGTCAGTGTCCAGGTATAAAGATTTAGATTCAATGCCTGTTTCCACTAGAACTTTCAACTTCATATATTTATGAGTTACTTGAAAGAGAAGCAGAATAGTAACCAGTTTCCCAAACCTCAATCCCCAAGAAGTCTCTAACTGGCTATTATAAAATGAATCATCAGAGAGGACAAATACATGAAAATACCTAGTACATTACATATTTTGCTCAAAAGCCCTCTCCTTTTCTGAGGATTCTAGAACAGCATTAAAGAGGCTTCTGTGGCCTCTAGCATCAGTTTTCTCCACAGCACACAGATCTTGGACAGACAGTTGGGGCACAGGGAATGAATGCAAAGAAGAAAAGGATGGTGGACAAGCTCAGGAGGCCGGGACACTGACTCCCTATCACTCAACAGACCCAAGCCAATTCTACCAAGACCTTTGCAGACTACCATGAATTTGTGTGGATAAATACAACGGAAACTTGAGAAAACCTGTTCTCTGTATATATCTGAAGTCTGGCTAGGCCTTTCACTTTGCCCATAGTCAAGCTGATTGAACTTAGCATATCCTGGCTCAAAAATTGATTGAGTTGAGCCCCTTGGCCTTTAAGTTGTATATCTCAATCATCTTTGAATAGATTTGGCCTCCGCCTGTATATTCAGAGTCCTGGAAGAATACCCATCTGTTTTTATGCTTATTTATAACTACACCTTCCAGCACTGTGAGGTCCTTTAAAATATAATGACATACTGATGATGAGAAATTAAGTGAATGGGGTGAATGTTCTTACTCTCAGACAAACGTTTGTGGGAAAGCAATTTCCCTTCCAGTTCTGGCCTCATGCTTCCGTTTCTAGTGAACACCCAAGCTCAAGATTATCTTGGAAGGTACGTATAAACTACCATTGAAGCTAAGAAGACAAAATATTCATTCTGTCCGTTTGTTGTTCCCAGCATTGCCTTATCCTGTTGACCCTCCAATGTCAGGGTGAGAAACAGACTAAGAGAGAAGTAGAAGATGCCAAGCTGTACCAGGGTGTATCCTCATCTGTCCTGTAAGACTCTTGAAACTCTTGCCCAAAAAGGGAGCATCACTGGAGGCCAGGAGTCAGATTCAGGGGTTGGAAATGGTTGTGAGTGCCCAAGTTGCAGGCACACACAAAAGACGGAGGGGGCAGCTATTGTTCTTCCTTTGAGGGGAAGAGGCTTACCCTAACCCTAGGGCCTAACTCTAAGGTGGCCAATGTTCTGCCCTATCCAAGGACTTCAGGTACCATAAGGGTTTCTGGGGCAGTTTTGCAGCATCTCACTACTACTGCCAGCTCTCCGTCTCTCAGAACTGCCCCTCTTTCTTTAAATACTTGGAGTTCATCTACAGAAATGTCTCACCCACCTCCACAAGGACGAACCTTCTCCTTCCCACTGGAACCCAGGCATCAGCCCTAGCGCCCACCTATCCAGGGTCATCTAGTCCCACTCTTCTCCTGTCCCTTCCTGCTAACCCTGGAATACTGACCACCCTCATTTCAAAGTAGAGGAAAGCCCAAAGCCTATCAGCTGTTTCCATGTTTCCGTTAAAACGCATGTGTAGCATATATTTACGCAGTCCCCGCAGTGACTTCACGCTATTGATATTTCCCATCTTTTGCTACTTGTGTAGAGGGGTCTTCCAGCACGTCCCTCTCTCCTGCGGGAGTCTAAGGGTTTTTGAAGGCCGAGGTTAAGTTCCAGCCCCGACCTGGGAGGAAGGCGCCCCCTTTCGGCGAGAGAGAGCAAGGAGCGGCGCGTCTGGCAAGGCTCGCGAGTGCGTTCCACCTCGCCGAGCGCTGCGCCCCAGCGCCCCTGGAACTGGGAGGAAAAGGGCGGAGGTGGGGTGGTGGTTTTCGCATCTTCGTCCCGGCCAGCAGAGATGGAGAACATTAAAATCTAAGATACTATGTCTTTATTTCACAAGTTAAAATTCTTCACTGAATTACTGAATTAATTCTCCCTCGCCCAATCTACTCCCTCCCCCACGTCTCCCGCCCCTCTTCCCCCAAATAGATGAGCGTGGAAGAGAGCCTGTGGTTCTGGCCGGGTGCGACCGCCATTCCTGCAAGAGAGTTTCGGTATAGTCTCTCCTCATCCGGCAGTTAAGAGCATTTCCAATCGCTTGCAAATAACTCCTTGAAAGTAGACAAAATAGGAACCAGAGGACCTGTCCTTGTTCTTTCTCATAACTCGGGCCTTGGGGATTCAAATTAATACACATTTTTCAAATGCATTCCTCATTTGGAGCTGAGTCTGGGGAAATCAATAATGGCAAAAATGAGGACCAAAGTTCTTAGGAATTAGAGCTCCCTCATTACGTGGTGCAGCAAAGCGACTAGGCTATCCAGTGCCCGAGAACTGCATTCTGGTCCTAACTCAGACCTATATAAATTCCTGTATTTGAGGACTCCGGGAACAGTAGAATCCTTGATTCTAGTTGTACTCAGACTCTTCTGAGAAGTCACTTGTGTTTATCATAGATTTGTTCTGACGTGTTTTCTTTATTTTCTTTCATAAAATTTCCCTAACCCACCACCATTGTGCCTTTGTTCCCCTCCCCTCCCCTAAAGTGGCTTGCCCCTGTAATCGGCTTCCCAGATATTTTTCACCAAGAAAAGTGCTTCCAGGACAAGTGAAATGTAGTGACTAAAATTGATAGGCCACAATTCTCTGTACGACTACTTCCTTGAGGCCGCCTCACTAAATTAGACAGATGACAATGCCAAGAATCTACTAATATTCAGACCACGGTGGAGACTCCTTGCCCAAAAACTTACGTTTGTTTGGAAAACAAACCCACTGACTCTGAAACACCGATGACTGTCCCTCCTCAGACGTCTCAGCAAAGTTTCTCCGCATTTAATGATTTAATCACAAACAGCATTTAGAGAAAAAGAGTTCTTGAAAGTTTGTTGATATTATTATTACTTTTTGAAATGGTTGGTTTTTAACTGAGGTTTGTGAGCCTGCTCACCAAACTATTTGATTTTACAAGAATCCAAATTCTTGTGGATAAATAATAATGCTGTTGACATATGCATCTTCTTTGAATTGTTGAAAAGGGAGTTAAAGTGTACCAAAATTATGAGAGTGGCACTCGCCCCGGATCAAATTAAAACCCAGAATTCGACAAGGAGCATCCAATCGGATTACAATGGCGCGCAATCACAGGTAGTTCTGTAAATGTTTGGACAAGAAGTGGCAACAGGGAGTTGGCCCCTTATCCACCCTCAGGGGGACAAAAAAAAAGGAAGCCTTATATCCTTTCTACAAATACACTCCCCGATTCCTAAAAATTGTACTTCTTATGGCTTTTGCTGACTCCATCTCTCCTAAAGGGTAAAAAATAAATACATATTCTCAGAGCACTTGAAAGTCCGCACCGCCAGGAGCGAGAGGCACGCGGGGTTCGCCGCGCACGCACAGGCGCGCACGGATTTGCAACTTCCTCGTACCCGCGTCCCTGGCGCCCCCGCGAAGGAGAGGGGTTCTCCAGGAGGCGGGAGGTCTGCTTTGACTGTCGGCCCTGCTGAAGGAGGGAGCAGGTAAACAGGATATGGGAGAGGAACTGTAAAAAAAAAACACATCTTTTAAAAGAAAATTCCAATGGGTCTAGGGATTCTCATCGTTGAAAATCTATAGATGTTATTTAAAACTGAAAAACGTTCCCGGAGGTGTCTGCTGACCAGAGCGGCGTTCAAAATTTGCATCTGAGCTGATCTGAGCCGGTGGAATAGGAAGATCTCCTTGGCTCTGAAATTGCTGGGGTTTTTTTCGCAGGGGGCTGGAGGGGGCTGACATCTTGTTGGTTTGGAGATGATTTATTTACTCGTGGTGTAAAATCTAAAATGACGCCCCTGGGAAGACGAAGGAACTGCAGGGACCCGAGTGACCTACTGCTCCCCGCCTGACGCCCCTATGCTCTGACCTGAGCTTGCCCGGGGAAGGTTAAGGTCGCCGAGCAAAAATGGAGGTTTGCGCGACGCCCAAGGTGCGGGAAAGGCGCTCCGGAGTCTTGCGCAGGGCCTCCTCAGTGAGGTGAACAGTGGAGCCCGTGACTCACTGTCTTCTAGACCTGGGGGATCTGGAGCCCCAGGGAGTATTGGCAGCCGGGGCCTCGGACTTTAGAGGCTCCCCTCCCCGAAGCTTCAAACTCCAAGCTCCCTTCGCTCCAAAGCGGGAGGGAGTCACTAGGCGGTCAATTTCTCCGAAACGGTAAGAGGAGGCCACTCAGCCCCTTGCTTCTGCAAGTAAGGTAAACAGGATTCACAACCTCTTTTCTGGACTTGACATTCAACCTTGAGGACTCAGTGACCTCCCTTGATCCTGGATTTCACTACCTCCTCTAAAGAGAAAAAAATTCCAGGCTACGCTTAAAACGGTATATTTCGTTCGCTCCCTCCCCTGAATCGAGATAATTGAGGCCCAAACTCAGAGTGGCGGCACCGGCTCCAGGGCCTCAGGGTGATGCCGCATAAGAAAATTTCTTGGCGCTGTAGGTGTTGCAAATATTGGGACTCCAGTGGAATTGATGTTCCAATGTGAATTCCAAGCAGGGAGCGCCCTGGAGAATGGTCCCGCTCTCCTGGGCGTTTCTCTGGCCTAGAAGAGTCGGCAGAGATGGGCCCCCGGGAATGTGGCAGGCGCATTGGGCGGGTGATTCCTTCGCGCCGCGTTTACACCTCTCCCTTTGTGACAAATCGATTTCCCCGCGCCGCTGTTCTGCATTTGCATCCCGCCGGGGCCCGCGGTCCAGCTGCGCCCGGTGCACACTTAGAACAGCCTTGTGAATGTGTGCTAGTGTGCACGCGTGTCTAATTGACTTTCCGTCTACCTTTTTATGACTACATGTGTTTCCAACAAAAGGTCTTATTAGGACAATCTGGTTTCACTAATTTAGAGGTTGGGAACGTGGAAGGCAGGCGCTTTTTTTTTTTTTTTTAAAGAGTTTGCAGAAGTTCAGATTAAGAAATGACAGCGGGACGCACCGTCCTCCTAGAAGTAGGTCTGCCTAGTTTTATGACCTGTTTCTCTTTCCTCTCCCTGACTACCCCTGTTCAACCACCCCCCACTTCGCACTCCACACTCCCCCATTAGCCACTGGGTTTCTAACCGTGTTAAAGAACCGTTTCTTTAAACACTTAAGATATGTGAACGGAGACGTTTGAGAAATTTACTAGGCTGGGAATATCAGTAAAAGGAGAAAGAAATCCTTCAACAGAGAGGAAAGTGGAGTGAATAAAAAAGCGGGGGGGGGACAGAATTGTGGTGTGGAGTGCAGGAGATCAGCGGGAAGCCTTCACTTTGGACAGCACGTGGCTCCTCTTTGCTAAGATGGGTCCAGTTTGTAATTCCGAAAAATTTGCAGTATTAATGATCTAATATTGCAAGTGTAAGCAGAATCTGTTTTACTTATTTCAGCTGAACAGAAAATTTAGGAAGGACCTGTTTCTATACAGCTCTAAGAGGAGAAGGTGTCTTTTAAATGTTCCTCATCTCTCCAAAGGAGATTATGATTTCTCACTCTGGAGTAAACTCCCAGCAGGCTGCTAAAAGCGCCTGACTCTTGGTGCCCTCCTCTGTCCCTTGCAGCTGGCAGCCTAGCTCTAACCCCCTGCCTGGAGACTCCTCTCTTCTCTGATTCACAGTCTGACCCTCACTGTCCACAGTGGACTGGAGGCCCAGCAGGGCTCCAATGGTCCTGACTTCTAGGTAGCTCATGACAGGTTCCTTGGCATCTCCTGGTTGGGGCCCAAGACTAAGGACAAGGGTCCTCCTGGACACTTGCTATCACTAAACTTACCAAACCCTCTTATTCTCATCCCAGAGATGGGGAAGGAGGTTGAGGAAACATTGCTTCTAAAAGCAACTACTGTTTCTTAGGATAGGCCCTGGTCATCTCCAGAAAGCAAGGCCTGTGGAGTGTGTGTGTGTGTGTGTGTGGGGGGGTGTTTGGGTGTGTGTGTTTCCTCGGCTACTTTCTCAGCCCCAGGTGTCTGTCCATCAGCTCATTCCCATCACCTCGCTCTGCATTCTGTGACCTCCTTCTGGAACTGTTTGTCTACCATTCTTCCTCAAACACCCTCTCCCCCAGAATCTGTTTCCTTTCTGGGGTCACTCCCCACTAGGCCTCCTCACTACTAGAAACTCTGTGATGTGCTCAAGTATCAAGCAGGCAGGTTCCCACAGGTGTCATCCCTTTCCCTCAGGACAAATGGTCCCCAGCTCCGCCGGCTGCCCTTTGCCTGTCCCCAACCATCCCGCGGTTGTCACGTGCTCAATGCAGCCTTAGCTGCGCCAGGCCTGGGTCTTGAAAGACCCATCCCTGGGCTGCCTCCCCACCACTGTGGCCTTGCCTCAGCTTGGGGGTGCTTCCCAGCTGGCTTCCTCAGCCCAGTCTTGCTCTGTACCCACTAGAAGGCCACCATGAACTCGAACTCCCCTCTCTTTGTGTCCACTTAAAGTCAAACGACAGGAACCGTCAGCATCTCTCCAGCCCTGGCCTGCGTGGGCCCTGGGCTTGCTGCGGCCACTGACCCTGGGCCCGCTTTACACAGCCCTCCGTTTGCTTTTGGGGCAAAGCAACTCTGGCTGGTCTCCCTTGCCGCACCCTGATTTTCTATACAGCAGTTTCTTCACAATGTTGTTTTCTGTTGTGGCTCCAGCCTTCAGTTCTCCGAATAGTGATACACGTTGTGATCAATAATTTGCCATGGCAAAAAAAAAAAAAAACGGCAGAATATGCAGAATTAGTGAAGCTGGGTAATAGGCACACGGAAATTCGTAATACTATTCGCCCTACTCTTTGTATGTTTAAATATTCCCTAGTAAAATGTTTTAAAATAATATTATTTCGCAGTGCATTTTCTTGAGCTACAAGTGCCTACGCCTTCGGTGGTTGACTCATGCTGCCTGGCTGTGCTGGGCCTGAGCAGCTCCCCAGAAAGCACCAGTAACCTCAACAAGGAGGCCTCTGCGCCTAGCCATTATCGGGGACTTGGGGACACGGGGTCTTCACTCCTCAGAGTTGCCCAGTTTTTCCCTAGTGTCAGGCCAGGTCAGACTCCCCATCACCCTCTGCCTCTGCGTGTAGTAGGGTGGATCGGCCCCAGTTTGCTTTTGGCTAAAAAACTCTAAGGGGAGCCCAGGCCTGGACCAAGGATGCAGGGCAAGCAGCAGGAGGCCTGTGGTAGAGATGGGCTCTCCCTGCGGCCTGTTTCAGCTTGGCCCTCCCACCACTTTGCACAGGCCTTGCTTCCAGCTGTTTCTAAGTCCCGTTTGCTTTGCTATCTGTTTTCTGAAAATCTGACCTTGGCACTGTTTTTTGAAAAGCACAGAATTCCAGTGGACCCCCTGGTTCCACAGGCTCCAGGTTCCAAGACGAAATAGCAGTCAGCAAATAATGGCATGGAAAGGGATCAGCCTCATTTAAAAACTTCCAGCCAAGTTCTGACTCTAGCAACCTTGTGTAGGAAATATCCAGCCCCATGTCACCTGGGATGAGCCAGGTGACAGGTCTGTTATAGACTCCAGGACGTATGGATACACTTGGAGTCACGTTTTTTGAGGTACAGCTCAATAACGAGAGGTGAGATTTCCTTGGGGGCGCGATACCAATCAGGTAGGTTGCGGAAGGGAGACTATACATGGACTTTTCTGGAAATTTTGGGGCCAGTAGGGAGAGCTCCTTCAATGCGACGCAGTGCTCCGCGCTTCCCCAGCGCATCTCTCCCGTGCGGGCTCATGCGGGGCGGCAGCTCGGGTTTCACCCCTAAAGGACACTACCTTTGCTTCGCCTGAGTCTTCCCGTGTCATTCAGGCCTTTCATTCTACCGGGGGTCTCAAACCCTTATGCAGATGTCCGCAACAGCCGGGGACAGAGAGTGGCTCCAGGGACAGAGAGCGGATCCGGTTTTCTAGCCGGGCGCTCCGGCGCCGCCTCTCCGGCACACCCGGCCTTCGGAGCCCGCGCGCGGTGCGCAGCCAGAGCAGCGCGGGTCTAGCTCGATTTACGAGGTGCCCTTCGCCACCTCTGTCCCGTCTGCCCTCCAACCCGCTTACGCCACCCGGAAGAAGCCCTCCGGACTCGACTCAGCATCTTTAACCCAATGCCTTCCCAAACAGGGCGGGCTCCCCGAATTTGCACCGCTCTGGGACCCTTTTCCAGCCCAGCCCGGTCGCCCCGCAAGCGGGAAGATCTGGCAGCCGCACTCGTTCGGGACGCAGAGGAAGCGCAGGCGGCTTCGGCGCGAGTCTGAGGCGGGCAGAGTCCCTGACCCCAACCGCAGGGCCTCCCTCCAGCGTCCGCCCTGGCTCCGTCCTCCGCGGAGCCCTCCTTTTCTCATCCTTTTCCCTCTGTCCGTGACCGGCCATTCCTCCGGCCACTGCCACCAACCTCTCCTGGTTCCTGACTTTCTCCCCCTGGCCCCAGGCGGGCTTCAGCCGCCCAGCCCGGACCCCCACCCTCGACCCGGGACACACACCCCCGCGGGCATGCGCCCCTCACTCACTGTCCTGTTGCGGGGTGTCGCTGCCGCTGGTGAGTCCCGGCGACTCCAGTAGGCTCCGGCCGGCCTCGCCCACGCTCTCGTCCGCCTGCGCCGCCACCATGTCCCCGGCTTCCTCCAGGTCTAGCAGGTGACTGACGGAGAAGTTCTTTTTCGCCTGCAGGGTGTCGAGGTTGCCCGGGCTGTCCAAGCGGCCGCCCAGCGCCGGTTGCCGCTCCAGAACGTGCCCGTAGCTGGAGGTCATGGTCTCCCCCTCCGATCCCACCCACCCCCCTCTTCCCGCTCGAATCAACACCAAACGCTGTGGGCGCGAGGGGGGAGAGGAGAAGAGTGGGGAAGAGAGGGGGGGAGTGGAGAGAGAGAGAGAGAGAGAGAGAGAAGGAGGGGAAGAACAAAAAAAAAAGTGGAAAGAGGGCGGGGGACCCCCTTGTGTAGAGCAGAGCGTTCTGCACCAGCAGCCTTCGACAGCCTCGGTTGCTTTCCTGAGGCCAAGTCCGGCGGGGTCCAAAGAGATAATCCACACCAAAAAATAAAATTAAAAGTCACCCTACGTTCAAGTCAGGAGAAAAAAATCCCTTCCAGCTCTCCAAAAGCGTCCACGCGCACACACTAAAAATAATAATAAGGGGGAGAGAGGAAAGGGGAGGCCAGCAGGGCGGGGGAGTTAGGCAAACAGAAGAACAGAGAAGAAGGGGTGGGAGAGAAGAATCAAAGTGGGGTTTTTTTTTAAGGTTAAAAAAGTTATTCCCAGGCAAGAGTTCAAGCACCAACAGAAGAAGGCTTGTTCCAGCTTTAAAACATCTTCAAGAAAACGTGTTCCCCCTCTCTGCACTCCTGTGGATTCTCAGGAGTGACTAAAGTTTCAGGAGGAGAGGGTGATGTCTTGCAGATGTATTGGAGAGCAGGATTCTCACTTTACTTTTTCGTAAGGAAAAAAAAAAAGGGCTCCAAGAGTCCGAAGGAGGGTGGTGGTGGGTTTCCCCGTTCCCTTCTCCCTCTCCCCCTCTTCTTGCTGAGCTCCTTTTTCCTTCTCAGTTGGATCAAGAAGCTCTCTGGCACTTCAAAAGGCACAAACTGGCATGCAGAGGAGGCTTTGTAGGGAATACAAGAAAATTGGAGACCCCTGGGAGGGCAGATCTCGACTTAATAGGAGCCTGTAATTACGTGGCAAAGCCTTTGTGTGGTGCCTGACGTTTTACAGACCCCTTTTCTCCATCACAATCTCCTTCTTCCTCCTTTCCCTCGGACCAAAAAAACAGTCTGATTAAGAAAACCCCCTTTGCCAACTTCTGAGCAAGAGAGAAGGAGAGAGGGAGGGAGCGAGAGAGGGAGAGAGGGAGGAGGGGGGAGAAAAGGGAGGGAGAAGAAAGCGAGAGAGCCCCTTCAGATTTTTTAAGTAAAGGTCTAATTATCATTCCCCTGCAATAGTATCACGGGGAGAAAAGACAAACTGAAACCCATAGTCACTTCAAACGGGCTGATTATTTTGCTTCGGCATTAACTCCTCCAGATTTGTTTAAGATCCTGTTGGAAAATCTCATTTGCATGTTTTGATAACAGCTGCGGGGAAACTTGTTGGAAAAAATCCACAACTATCTCAATCAAATTTTCTTCTCCCTCTGCCTTTTTTTTTTTTTTTTTTTTTTTTTTACGTTTCCTGCTGTTCTAACAATTTTGGGGTGGTGGGGCTGGAAGAGCGTCTGAGAACAAGGGAGACAGCCAGCATATTAAGGCTACATTTGGCCCTGTAGAGGCAGCCTATTAAATAATGTAATAAAATGAAAGGAGTGATCATAATGGAAGGCTCTCCCACGCTTCCTCCGTGGACTGAAGGCAGGTTGGGGGAGATCTAGAAGGCACTGAATCGATTCGAGTCTTTCCGCGCCGCTAGGAATCCCGGGGCCAGGCAGTAGGAAATTTACATATTTATTTAGCTGGAAGAAAGGACTCTAGGAGTTTGTCATAATTGCTCCCCTTCCCCCCACGCTGGCCAATTTCGTAACCTCTTTGGTGCGGCCAAGGTCGCTTCCCCAAGCTACGACGCTAAGCCGAGAGGGTCGCGCTGCCCAGATGCGGAGGAAGCAGGGGCACTCCTAGAGCCAGCTGCGGGCGGAGGCTCCAGCGGAGGTTCAGGGTACAGTCCGGCTGCCCTGGGGGTGGAGGAGGGAGGAAGGACGGAGAGGGGTGGACGAACCCCCATCTAAGTCTACGGATAATGCTTTGTCGTTCTAACGCTGAGCCCTAACTTGACAGAGGACAGAGAGGTGCTGAGCGATTTTTTCATGACCTGTTGGAATTTGGTACAGCTTTAATAGTCTCATTAGAAATGAGTTACTCTATGACTAGTAAGTAAAATATTAAGGGTTTATTTGTGGCGTTTTATGTTCGTTAAACACACACACACACATACACACATATTCCCTCACTCCCTTGATTACTAAACTTTTTAAAAATTATTATTATTTCTTTTTTTCCCTTTTTCTCCTATAGCCCAGAGGCTCGACTGGGGAGAAAGAAGGGTCCGAGTGTGTGTAAATGGTTTCTGGGCTCCAAACGGCCACAGTTAGCCCAGAACTTCCAGCCCTGATCTAGGAAAAGAACATTTGATGCCATCAAAGGGCTGCAGATTGAAACCAGATGTGCTCGCCTCGGTTCTTTCCATGCATTTAATTAAGGAGCCGGGATGGAGGAGACTTTTTCATCATTAGCCCACCCACTCCCTCCCTCCTCTTCCATCCCTTCGCCCTCCCCCGCCGCCCGCTCGCACCCGGACCGGGAGCCCCAGAGCCCAGCCAGCGCCGCGTGGTGCGCAGAGCCCGTCGCTCCGTCTCCCCAGTGGTCGGGGCTCGAAGCAGTAAACATCTGTCCGCGTCTGGGCTGGGGCGAGCCGCGCGGCAGGGCTAGCGGGATGCCGGTGGGAGACGGCCGAGCTCCCAGGTGGGCCCGCCGGAGTGGGAGCGTTGGAGGCGGGTGCCTTGCGCGATTTCCAAAACCTTTGGTTGCGCGCGCCTAAGCCGAGCGCACATGTGTCAGTGCCACCGGCTGGAATGGACGTGACTTAATCGCATAGAGAGGTTTTCACCCGGCGTCCCGCTGCATGAGCTTAGGCGAAAGGGCTCAGGGGCCGGCCGTTTCTCCCTTCTCTCCACGCCCCGCGAGGCACGGCTGGGTTTGTCCCCGCAGCCGAGTCAGCCTCTTCGAATCTTCCCAGAACTGGAGCAGGCCCTAGCCTTTCCCTCCTTCTCCACCCTCGTTACACAGTTGTGTTGTAATGTTTCTTTTCGTCCTGGATACCAACCGAACTGCCTTTTGTGACAAAGGTCTGGATGAGGGACTAGGGGCTTCTGACACCCCCAGGACTTGCCGCTTCCCCTGAAGACCCATTGATCTCAGTCATATGAGGGGAGATCGCCCTTCGGAGGAAGTTGCCTTGTCCAGAGTGTGCCGTCAGCCTGGTTGGTGACCGAGAGGTAGCGACAGGGGAGAGGGGAGATACGGGCAGTTGGAAACAATCAGACGTCTCCACTTGTGTTCCGCTGTGTTTTCCAAGGGGATCGGGCGCTCCCTTTACATGAGCCACTTGTCATACTCATAATAATGTCAACCAATTATACCAATACCAACTAAGATGCTAACGGTTTCAACAAAAACACCGGGCACATTTGCTTAGCATTTGTCGACCAAATTACATATACATGCATATATATGTGTGTATATGTACACATCTATACATCTATAAATTTCTATGCACAATATTTTCCCAAAATGTCTTCCGGAGTGAGAGCTCAAATACCAGCAGACTGTGCGGGGATGGCCCAGCTGCCACAGCGTAGCCCTCGGCGCTGCGCTAGTGTCCTGAGGCCCGGGAGTCCCCCTCCAGGAATTGGGGTGGCATTTGAGGACTACGTGGTGGGAGAAGGGCTGACAGAGTGTCCTCCAAGCCCAGAAGAAGTTGGAACTAGGGGGCAGACTCCCGGGGCGTCCAAGGGAAGGGAGATGCCAGCTTGAGACAGGGTCTGGAGACAGGCGGCAGGGACCCTCTGGCAGTCCCGGCATGCTTATTTTGGAATCCTGCGGGAAAGGCTCCCGGGACTCTTCACGGCTCCAGAAGGCCATTCCTTCCCAGGGTATCCGTACGCCTCAACTGCAGGGACCAAGTCCCTGAGTTCTCACCGCAGGGAGCTGGGGCGGCGGGGTGAGTTGGGAGGACGCTCTGGGAGGGTCCCCAAGAAAGCAAATCCTCGAGGCATAGACCCTGCAGAATTGATATTTTTTTCTTATTTAGGTCTTTGTGGGGTTTTTTACTTTTTATTTTTTTCTATTAACAATTGCTAGTGGATTGGATCCACACCCTTATTATGTTTACACAAAACATTTGTAATTTGTTGAGATTCTGGACTGTAATTAAAAACCAGCCGGATAACCCTACAGGGAGATTCATGAGCAAGGAGCGCATTCACCCGGTAAACGGTGAAAGGCGTCGGTTTGTGCTGCCAGCTGGCCAGGCGGGAGAAGGCTGGCACGGAACCCTCGGAGCCAGCGCAGACGCTGTACCTCGGGCACACAGAGGCGGGCCACAGAGCTCCTTCTCAGAGTGCCAAGGGTCTCCACGCCTGGCCTCTCCCTTCGTCCAGGCGCCAGGCCCTGCTCGCCAGAGGGGTGGAGGGAGGGGGAAATTGGTGGATCAAAGTTCTCTCGGCTCAGGTTGCAGGAACCAGGAGGGCCAAGCACCTCTAGAATTAGAGAATGACCATCTGGCAGAAAGATGTCAGGGGAGGAGAAGCTGTGGCTGGGAGCACATGCTCATCTCCCAGGCAAGCGGCAGGCCTGGCCTGGGAACTTAGAAGTCCTCAGAGAATGCTGTGGCCTGTTTAGTTACCTAATCACTACTTTGTTTTCACCATGTGACTTCCTTTTGGGAAAAGTTAGAAGGAGAGCATTTCTAACTCAAAATCTCTAAATATGTGTAGATCTTTCCCTGGCTTTTGCTTTGACTTCCATCCATCAATCAATGATTTTTAAAATGTGAAGCCCTGGATCGTGTAATTAACCAGGACCCTCTTCTTCATGATCCCTCCAGGATCTGAGAGTGGTTTTCCAACCCTTCCTTCTGCCCTATCCTTTTTAAAAATAACTCCTGTTTCTAGATTCCTCCCCAAGTAAGTGGGAGCAAAGCTCGGACTAGTAAGGAAACTTGCCAAGAGATCAGACCAAAGTAGGAAGGAGGTTTGGTTCCCAGTTATGTGCCCTTGTGTGGTCCTATTCGTAGTTAGGTTTGGTATTGATTATTGTCCAGGATGTCCCTGGCACTGGAAGCTAGCAGAACTCTGCCTCATATGGCTAACAGAATGCCCCCCACCCACCCTAAGCAGTTTCCCCTCTGAGGTGGAAGCCAGGAGTTGTACTCTCTGACATGTTAATAAGCTGACATGATAATCACGTGCGACAGGTCATAGGTTCCATGACATGTAAACAAAACAATACCACCCTCATGCAAATAACATGCTATAGGGGTGGAAATGCTTTCCTGCTCATGGTTGACATTCTAGTATATATTCATTAGCAATAAAAAAGGGGAAAAGAGTAAAATGCAAGATAGAGTCTTCAGGGGTCTCATATTTTAGTGTTTCCGAGGAGATTTTATGCCAGACTTGAAAAAAACTCTCCTTGGCCCTCCCCATTCTGGTTCTTCTTAACATAAGTGGCATCTCAGGAACATTTCTCCTATGCATGGGTGAATGCTCACTACCCATGCCCACCTCCATCCAATAGCCCTATTGGATTATTTTGGGATTTTGCAGTAATCAAAGGAAGTAGGACTAAAAACACATTTCCAGGTAGCAAGCTGGTAATAGGTTCATTTTGTTGCAGTTTGGGAGGGCTAACATATTCATGTAGGACCTAGTGCAGTTTCACTGGAGCTATCTCCTCCTCAGACTACTGGACACTGACTTTGCACGTACCACTGAAGACACTGGGGACCTGCACATTGGCAAATGCAATGAGTACTCTCAGACTTTCCTTTGCCAAATGTCTTCGCTCTAATGACAGTATTGAGGACTCTCTTTTTGAAATTTCTTCTCCTGGTTCTCTATTTCAATGACCACTTCTTGGCCTTCGTAGGCTCCTTTTTGTCAGCTTACTCCTTAAATATTGATATTATCCGGAGTTCTGTCCCTCATCCTCACTGTCCTTTCCAGTAAACAGGTCATTACTAAAAGATCTCATATACTTTCATGGGTCAACTACCACTTGTTCATCAATGAGTCTAATATCTAAATCTTAAGCTTTACCACCTACTCACTGTCACCTTGGGCAAACTGGGCAAGTTACTTACCTCCCTATGCCTCAGTTTACTCATCTTTCCAATGAGATAAACCATGCTCCTACCACATATATTCATGAGAACTAAATGAGAATGCATGCAAGCCATTAACACAGTGCTTATGGTATAGTAAACCCTGAAAAAAAATAGCTATTTTCTTGATGGACATGCACTTCATTAAGGAACCTTAAACTCAGCATGTCCAAAACTGAACTCAACCTAATCTTCCCATGCTCTGCCTTTTTCCCCAGTAGGAAACCTAGGAGTTACCCCAAATTCCTCCCTCTTTGACATGACCTCCAGCTTATTCAGGTAACCACTAAATTCTGCCTGTGTTATCTAACTAGCATCAATCCTGTCACTAAGTCAATAAGTGCTTGTCGAATTGCAACTGAAGATTAAGTAACACTGGAACAAATGAATAGGCAACACTACGTGGGAGTGTGTAGCTATAATATTACAGTGTGTTCACATTATATTAACATAATAACAATTAGTAGTCAGGATGACTTGCCAAATGCCCTCAGAGGAAATATGAATGTGCAGACGCCATACCTTCTCTGACCTGAGGAACTCAAGCCTTACTCACCAGGCAGATTCAGATGAACAACAAATGGCTGTTGGGAGGATTAAGAAAGAAAAAACCAAAAACATAAAAATTGCCTTATCATAATCATCATTTAACAAATGTAAATTCCCTTCTTCTGCTCTGTTAATTCCCTTGTTCAGATGGCCCTCGTTACAGGTTCCTTTGAGTTCCATGGAAATATAGGATGCTAAATTCTTGCTGTTTTCCTATTTTAGAAAAATCCTGGGCAAATGCATGTGACTGAGAAGCATAAAACTGGGAATGGTTCTAGGCAAACAACAGCACACAGCGCTGCCAGGGAAACCATTGCTGACCCTTCAATACTGTGCTGGAAATGCTCAAGCGTGGTGGATTTTTTTTTTTTTTTTAACCACACTCTGATAATTAGAGAACCTGCATGCTCATTGGATTCTTGGCCCTATGTAAGACACCAGAGCTGAGGTCCCAGGCTGGCTTATTGCCTCTGCAAGTTCCTAAACGTTGGGGCCCTACAGCTCTGTTTCTAAGCCAAGCAAAAGTGGGGTGGAATCTTACAGGATAGATACAAAACGCCTTGGGCCTGGGTAAATCTGGCCAATTTAAAACTTATGAGGCTCTTCAGCTGACTTTAGTGCTTACCCAGTGGGCATGACACTTAGGATTACCTTTTTGGACTTGCTGCTCTCATAAATCTGGAGCCAAGCACAACCCATTCTCCACCTGCTTTCCTCTCCTGAGTCCTTCCATAAATCTCTAATTTTCTAAACAGGTCTCTCACTTCTTGTCCCCCAGTTCTCCACTTTTCCTATAGTACTAGCTCATAGGTCAACAACCAAGCTGGTTGCACCTTCTATTGTCTATTTACACTTGTTTGGTTAGGTATATTATTGGTTGGTTAGATAAAAATTTTTTATCTATCATGTTAAACACATACAGATCTGCCTTACTTCAAGTTTTGCTCCACAGTAAATAGTGGTAACAAATTTCAGTGACATTTTTTTCTTGCCTGCCTCAAAAGGATGCTGTGAGTTAATGTGTATGTATAATACCAGTTGCAGTGATTATTACCTCCAGTTGTCACATTTTCCTGCCATTCTTTTCTTGCTTTTCATCACTACAGATAAGAAGGAAGTATTTACATAATGGAAGTTAGAAAACTGATTTTTTTAAGTCTAAAATAATGTAGTGTTTCAACACTTTGCAGATCATGAACCTAATACTTCAACACTTTGTTAAGTCACTATTTACCTCTTTTATACAAATACAGCTTTGCTTTTCATAAACCTGGTGTCCAGCTCTGCATTTAAAACACCAGAACCGGGCTTCCCTGGTGGCGCAGTGCTTGAGAGTCTGCCTGCTGATGCAGGGGACATGGGTTCATGCCCCAGTCCGGGAAGATCCCACATGCCGCGGAGCGGCTGGGCCCGTGAGCCATGGCTGCTGGGCCTGCACGTCCGGAGCCTCTGCTCTGCAGCAGGAGAGACCACAGTGGTGAGAGGCCCGCGTACCGCAAAAAAATAAAATAAAATAAAATAAAATAAAACACCAGAACCACTTCTCACCAAAATACATGATTTAAAAAAAACCCCAAACTTCCTTTTGCCATTCACCTTTTATCTTTTCCTCTTTTTGTAATTTTTTTTTGAGCATCTTCTGCTCCTTTAAGTCAGAAGTCTGAATTATTTCCTTCAAACTTTGAAGGGTAAGATTTAGTGATCTCTCTAATTTTCATTACTGTTGGGTGTCTTGCTTTCCTTATGAAAATTATGATACAGGATTTCAGATATCCAATTTTATGTTATTTTGGACCAAATGGCATAAAGCAGGAGTCTACCATTAACCTATAGCCATTACCAGATAGTCTATTATATTCCATGTTGAGTTTAGTATGATGGAAAGAGTAGAAGCTTTAAAAACCTTGGAAGTATATTTCTTGATTCTGCCTCTTAAAAACTTTGAGCAAGTTATACAGTCCCTTTGACTCTCACTATCTGAGTCTCAGCATCTAAGGTACTGCTGAAAAAAAAATGTTGCATAACATAGTAAGGATCTAACAGAGTGCTTGGCAAATAGTAAATACTCAATAAAAGTTCAAATTTTCCACTTTTGTTTATCATATAGTAGCTTGTAGCAGAACAACAATGCTCCCTCTAAGAGCAACTGGAAAATCTGAAATATTTATATCCTCCTCACCCGAAATATCAAAGAGCTTCCAAGACAATCAGGACTTGAAAATCGCGTTCCAGAGAAGAATGCTTTCGGAAGTAAATCAAACTTTCTCTATTCCTCCTTAATTGTTGGGTGGTCTGCCACTTTCTGCCACATTTTGGACTGGAACAAGAAACTCAAAAAAGAAAAGAAAAGAAAAGAAAAAAGAAGTATCTGCTAAGAAACAGATAATCCAGCAGAGCTTTATGCATTTGTATGGCCATGGAGAAAGACAAATTAGAGTTTGGGGTGGCTGAGATTTCATAGAAAAGTGAGGCTGAGACAAATAAGAGCAGTAATACCATTTTTCCCTCAAGGCGTTTGCTAATTAAGCTGCACAAGGCAAAAGGCTCAGTATAACATAATGTGAGTAAAAAGCAGATCAGCAATTTTGGCAACCCAAAAGGGCCAGGAAGACCAAAATTGAAGTTTATGATATATCAAGGAGGAGAGTCCACAAGAACACTTCAGGCCCTCTGTTAGGAAACATAGAAAGCTACATCCCTAAGAATGCAAGAAACTTAGATGAAGACTGAACCTTACCAAAGACTGATTTCAGTCCTAGATTAAATTGAGCTGATTTGCCTCTCTCTTGCCTTCTAAAATAGGTTGAATCCTCTCTGGAGGAATATAACACCCAGAGTCACTATAATTTTTGTATAAAATGTCCAGCATTTGAGTTTAAAAAAAAAGACATATTAAGAAACAAGACCAAGAGAAACAATGTGCAACAGAATAGGTGTCCCAGGTATTGGATGTAGCAGACATGGACTTAAAAATAACAATAATCAATATAATATTCCACTACTGAAACTATAAGAATCAAGTGGAATTTATAGAACTAAAAAATGCAACAGGTGAACTCAAAAATTCAGTAGATGAGTTTAACTGGATATTTGCCACAGCTTAAGAGAGAAATAGCTGAGAAATAAATCAGAAGAAAATATCCAGACTGAAGTATGGAGGAGAAAAATAATGAGAAGTAGAGAGAATTCTGGGGAAATGGAGGAGTAGAAAGCACCAAGAAACTGTCTCTCCACCTTGACAACAATTTTGCCGGCAGAATCTGTCTAATATAATTAATTTAAAACTCTGGAGTATATTGAAGGCTTGCAAGTTTCAGGGGATGGTTTGGACAGTAAATTGAGGTTAATTTCAGTCAATTTTAGCTCTTAGCACAGTAGCAACTACTACTCATACCTTAGCCTCAGCCCCGTGCCAGGCAGCTGTGCACACATTGCTGGAGCAGCTACACACAACTTGTGGAAGCCAGGGTAGGCAAAAAGGACCCTACTCTCCAAATATCAGGAATCAGTGCTCTAATTGCTGATCACTGATTCTGATCTCAGAAGTGCAAAAAGGAGGATGGTAATTGTTGTAACATTTCCCCCATTGTTCAAGCTCCTCCCCTCAAGCTAAAGTGATTCTAAGGGAATTAAATGGCCAGTGCCCTTTCTCCCCACTTCATATTTTCTTTTTTCCCTTTTGGGAGACAGACACTAAAGCCTAAGACATTCAAAAGCAAGTGCACATACAGGGAAAATTAGAAAGTGACCATGCATGGGAAAGGTGAAGGCTCAGAAAAGACCTTAGGAGATTTTAAATTTACACCTCAGGCTGATCCTTGGAACAGAGATTGCCCCAAATAAATAAATAAATAAATAACCAACCAAACAAAGAAACACATACATATATACAATAATGAAAACCAGCAAACCCTAGGGAAAAGGGAGAATCTGATTTCCAGAGTTTTCACCTTATTAGATTCAAACATCAAGTTTTCAACAAAAAGTCATAAGGCAAACAAAGAAACAAGAAAGTATGGCCTATTCAAAGTAAAAGATAAATAATCAGAAAGTGTTCCTTTAAAATACCCGATGGAAGATTACCTGGGTAAAGAAATTAAAATAGCTGTCTTAAATATGCTCAAGAAAATGATGTATAAACAAAATGAAAATACCAATAAAGAGATAGAAAACATAAAAAGAAACCAAAAAAAAAATCCTGGAGCTGAAAAGTATAATAACTGAAATGAAAAATTTACTAGAAGGATTCAATGGCATATTTGAGCAGGCAGAAGAAAGAATCAGCAGACTTGAAGATAGGACAATGGAAATACCCAAATGTGAGGAATAGAAAGAAAAAAGAATGAAGAAAACTGAACAGAGCCTAAGTGATACTACCAAGCAGACCATTTATTCAGTGTTAGAGTTCCAGAAAGAGAAGAGAAAGAAAATAGGCAGAGAGGATATTTGAAGAAATAATGGCAAAGAGCTTCCCAAATCTGATGAAAGACATCAATATAAACATCCAAGAAATTCAACAAACTCCAAGTAAGGTGAACTTAAAGAGATCCACACTTAGGCACATTATAATCAAACTTTTGAAAGCCAAAGATAAACAGAGAATATTGAAAACAACAAGAAGAGATTCATCACATACAAGGGATACTCAATAAGATGATCAGAAGATTTTCTCATAAGAAACTTTGGGGGCCAGAAGACAATATATTCAAAGTACTCAAAGGAAAAATGAACTATCAACCAAGAATCCTATATCCAGCAAAACTGTCCTTCATAGTGAGGGATACATTAAGACATTCCCAGATAAATAAAAATTGAGAAATGTCTTTACCACTGGAACTTCCCTGTGAGAAATGCTCAAAGGAAAAGTGAAATGAAAGGAAATTAGACAATAAATTGAAGCCATGTGAAGAAAAAAAGATCTTGATAAAGTTAAATACATGGTGATTTTAAAAGGTAGTATTATAACAATGGTTTGTAACTCCACTCTCTATTCCACATGATTTAAGAGACTAATATATTTTAAATTATTGTCTAATAGTTAGTATTATTGTAACTTTGGTTTGTAAATCTACATGTTGCCTTATCCATAATTTAAGAGATGAATGCATTTGAAAGAATTACTAGTTTAGGTTTTGGAGCACACAATATGAAAGATGTAATTTCGTGACATCAGCAACTGGAACAGGTTGTGACAGAGCTGTAAACAGCAGAGTTTTTGTATGTTATCAAATTTAAGCTGGTATAAATTCAAATTAAGGTGTTGTAACTTTAGGATGTTAAATATAATCCCCATAGTCACCACAGAGAAAATAACTATAGAATATATACAAAAGGAAATGAGAAAGAAATGTAAATGTTTCACTACAAAATATCAACTAAACACAAAAGAAAACAGTAATGCAGGAAATGAGGAACAAAAAAGCTGTAAGGAATACAGAAAACAAATAGCAAAGTGATAGAAGTAAGCCCCTCCTTATCAGCAACTACTTTAAATGTAAACATACTAAACACTCTAATAAAAAGACAGAGATTGACAGAAAGGATAAAACCACATGATCCAACTATATGCCATCTGTAAGAGACTCACTTTCCAAAGACACAAATAGGTTGAAAGTGCAAGGAAGGAAAAAGACATTCCATGCAAATAGTAACAAAAAGACAGCAAGGGTAGCTGTACTAATATCAGAAAAAATAGACTTTAAATCAAAATAAGTTAAAAGAGACAAAGAAGAACACTATATATTAATGAAAGTTTCAGTACACCAAGAATATGTAAATATTATAAACATTTGCATACCTAATTACAGACGTGCAAAATATATGAAGCAAAAACTGATGGAATTGAAGGGAGAAACAGACAGGTCTACAATAATAGGAGGAGACTTCAATGCTCCACTCTCAATAATAGATACAACAACCAGAGAGAAGATAAGAAAGGAAATAGAGGACTTACCACAATAAACCAACAAGACTGACAGACATACAGAACACTCTACTTAACTATATCAGCATATGCATTCTCCTCAAGTGCACCTAGGGCATTTTTCAGGTTAGTTTCAATCAATTTAAAAAGAAAATATTATTTAAATTATATTCTCTCACTACTACAGGATGAAATCAACAGCAGAAGTAAGACTTGAAAATTCACAAATTTGTGGAAATTAAACAACACACTCTTTGAATCACAAACAGTGGATCAAAGACAAAACCACAAGGGAAATTAGAAAATAGAGATGAATGAAAGTGAAAACACAACATACCAAAAGCCAGACAAAGATACTACGAGAAGAGAAAACTACAGACAAATATATCTTATGAACATGAATAAACAATTCTCAATAAAATACTAGCAAATCAAATTCAGCAGCATATCAAAAGGATTGTACATGAGGACCAAGTGGGATTTATTCCTGGAATGCAAGGATGGTTCAACATATGAACATGTACCCAAAGAAATATTTTAAAAAAGTATAACAGTACTATTTATGACAGATTCAAAGAGCAAATAACCCAAATACTCAACAACAATATCATGGATAAATAAATTGTTATATTTATAGAATTAAATACTTCATGCAACAATATGGATGGGTCTTATAGATATAATGTTGATGGAAAAATGCCAGACACAAAGAGCACATTTCGTTTGTTCCATACATTTTTTAAAAAGTTGGTTCCCTCCATTTCCATGGCACAAGCTGAAGACATATCATATTATGTTTCTTACAGAAACCATAATTCAAGCAGGGAATTGGAGGCCCATTTCTTGCCACTCATTTACCATTTGTCTTCCACAGAGAATTTCTGTAAGAATAAGTAGCAGCATGAGAAAAAAATGCTTAAAATATCACTTGGTCTAAGAAGCATCAAATATTTTCACAAATTGCCTTGTGATATTTAGCAGAATCTTAACTATGCTTTTAGGTGTTCAATTAAATGATATACCAGGTATATAGCACTGAAAACAGATGTCTGAAGTATATAAGGACATGACAATTCTCTCCTAGCTCTACAGGTGTTCATGATGATCTCAACTTCATAACCTCAGAACTGTAATAATAGTAATAATTGCTACTATTTCATGAGAATTTACTATGTGCCAAACACTGTGCAAAGTGTTTTGTACCCATTATCTCATTTAATCTTTACAATAACCCTGGAAGGTAGGCTTTACTATCTCCTTTTACAGATAAGGAAACCAAAATTAAGTAATTTTCCCAGGAGAGTCACCCAGACATGATTAGTATCTGGTTCTCTCTGACAGTCAGGCATGTGCTCTTAACTACCTTGCTAAATGGTGTGTTGTGCTGGTGTGCATCAGTGACACAAAGAAATGCCAGTTCAATGGTCTGAAACTGTAAATGTAAGATTTAGTATAAATTTAGTTCCAAGACTCCCTCTGTTTCCCTACCTTTAGCCTTCAATTTACCCTCTTGAGTCACCCTACACTACAGTGGCAACTGAAAAACTAGAAATATCATGAGGAAGAAGAGAATGTCTTTACCTGTCCCTTTGCCTGTCTCACCAAAGTGTCCATATTCCCAAATAAGATACCACTGAATGTTTGGGGCCCTGTCTTTGCTTTTTTTTTTTTCTGGGGATGGAGTTAAGAGAGAAGTTGTATTGTAGCATTCAGGCTTACTATTTTTCTTGGTAGAACAATGGAAAAGAAAGAATTATGAAGTGTATGCTTAGATATCCTATAAATCAAAGGATAGTCGTACTTAGATTTTTTTCTCTACATTCACACCCACCCATTTTTGAAAGGTGCCATGTTTTTGTTTGCAATGAAAGATTCCTTTGCCATGTCACATCAGGATGCATATTGTCATCAGCATGCTCTTCAGCTGCCAGGAACCAGATTCCTATTCTTAGACCATAGAGAATACTTGTTATTATGACTCTGCCCTTGGATTGTGTTGGCGAAATATGTTCTTTCTGGAGATAACAGCTTCAATTGAAAAATGAATCTTGTACTTGTACAGGTTGAAGAAGAATTTCAGCTACTGCACCCTGCTGCAGCAAGAAGACTAATAAAAACCTTGAACCTATTACTCATGTATGAGATAAAGGGAGCTTTATTGAAGATCAAATAAAAAGTATAAATAGTGAGACAGACAGCACATGAAGTGAAGATTCCAACATTCTTTTTTTGCTTATGTTGCTTTTAATGGCGTTTGGGATTAAAGGTCAAATAGAATTCAACACAGTAACCCTTGTAAGGCTTGATTTTCTATATTTGAAGATTCATCTCTTCATCCGGAACTTCACTTCTCAAAAAGATGTCTGTCTTCATTGCACTGTTCATGTCTGTTTACCTCAAATCCTAACCAGGAAAATGGGTACTTGTAAAACAATCTCCCAGGCCTTTCTGCACTAGATACTCATTCATTCACTAATTCACTCACTTAACATGTGCTGAGTGCCTACTAACCCTGAAGATTTAAAAAGACCAAACAACAAAACAGGTCTTCCCCCATACACTCACTATCTAAGAGGGGAGATAAACAGGTATTAAGAAAATGTTTTGTGTGGCAGAGTTGATGATTGAACACTGTATTTTTCAAACTGAAAAAAGTAATTTCTTTAATTTCTAAAATTGATCTATTCCCCTAGTCCTTCATCCAGTAGGACCAAAAGAAAAACTTAAATTCAATAAGTAACGGTATCTCAGACTCTTGGGGATTCAATAGTTTCTCAAAGATAATTCGTTATCCTTGAGGATATTAATGCTCAATCTTTCAGCTTGTTTTCCATTCCCCTGGCTTTCTTCTAGGTTAGCACCTAAGAATGTTAGGAAGGGGTTTCAAGTCTCAAAGAGGCTGGAAAGAGAGAGTCTAAGATCCACAAATAAGTTCTATGGCCCTGTGTTGATTTCTAGGTCCTGTATGACAAAGCTTCTGGTTGGAATTTATTCCTGGCCTCCCTTTCACAGGTATTATAGATGAAGGTGTGCTTTTGTTTCTCATAGCTGGTTAGGCCCCAGTGGTCCACCCTGGCTCATTAAGCTCCAGTTTGACTCTAGCATTGCACAACCCTCTCAGTTTTAGCTCACTGTTCAGCTTCCTAGGATTAGGATCCTTTTGGTTAAGTCCTCTCATCACTTGTCACAGCAATACCATATAAGCCCAATAGCTCAACTGCTTTCCTTACCTCCCCTCCCCTTGCATGCAAATTTCTGGATCTTTTTCATACACTAAAGGAGATGATGGAGTATTTGGAGGGCTAGCTCAAGTCATAAGCAAACGAAGCCTTTCCATTGTTTTTGTGTGTGTGGTTTGTTTGTTCTTTATTTTTGTTTTTGTTTTGGCAAAAGACAGCACCCTGTGAGATTATCTCTTTCAAGAGTTGCAAATAGGAAGAGGGGGAAAGTCTCTTGGAGTTGGTGGGAAATGGAGGGGGGATACTTTGTGGGGGAGAATGACTGAGGAACTGAACCTCCTCCCATGTCTTTTAAACTTTTCTTCCCACAACCTTTTAGGCTAGAAGAAGTAGAATTTGCTCACTTTCCTATATGGAAAGGATGTATGTCTTCTGAATTCTCTCTACCCATGGGAATTTGATGTTCAGGTCAGCCTGTCCTGCTTCTTGATGTTTTAAAAAGAGTAGAAAAAAATTAGAGATTTATTTTCTCTTTCCACAATGCTTGGCTTCTAAGAATACTGTCATAAAAAAATGACTCATGGGCCTCCCTGGTGGCGCAGTGGTTGAGAGTCCGCCTGCCGATGCAGGGGATACGGGTTCGTGCCCCGGTCTGGGAGGATCCCATATGCCGCGGAGCGGCTGGGCCCGTGAGCCATGGCCGCTGGGCCTGCGCATCCGGAGCCTGTGCTCCGCAACGGGAGAGGCCACAACAGTGAGAGGCCCGCATACCGCAAAAAGAAAAAAAAAAAAAAAAAAAAAAAAAAAATGACTCAAAAGTCCCATTTTGGTAGTCAGTAGTTGAATATCCACTACTCTTTTATTTTCCATTTCTATTTGCCATTTCCAGCAGATGGATATTTCCAAATAGATAGAAAGTTAATGGAAATAGGGGGGAAAAGGTTTATATTTTAATGTTTATTATATATTGTGTGTATTTATTTTCTTATGACATTTAAAATAGATTATATATTTGTAGTTTTATAACATATTATATACTATTACATAATATTTTAAAATACATTATCCCTATTTTAGATGCATAAGCTACAATGGAAACACCAAGAAGGAACACACAACTGTAGACATGTTAGGGTAAAAGAACGAGAAAGATAATTAAATTGATATAATTGGCTTTCTTTTGGAAAACTGAAGCAAGAGATACAATCAAGTTTCTTGTTATTATTACTTCTCAGGATTTTCACTGATAGAACATAGGTTTTCCAAGGATATGTCTAAAATGTACAGTCTATTCCAATAAGCCATTCAGACTGAAGGAAAACCAGATGGGGAACTATAATACAATTTATTAATTAAAGAAGAACCTTTAGAGGCTGTAGGACAATGTTGCTTTATCATCCTTAAAATCAATACAAATTAAATAGTATTACTAACATTGAATACTTTGGAATATATTTGGAAGTGCACACAAATACATGCACACATACACAGGCCTAGAGAAGCATATTTCAGGTAGTGCTTGGTGATCCATTCAGTCATTGACCTCCTGTACATTTCACCCTATGCCCAGCTGACACTGTTCTCCCTTTTCCCAAGTGGGAAGAAACTCAACTATAGTATGCTGAAAGAAGTTTGACTAATAAAGTTTAATGGTAGAACATTGTTGAATGAATAGAGTCAGGTTACAATTCTTAATTCTCTTTGATGCTAGTGATAAAACTTTGAGTACCCAAAATATACTTGCTGAAACTTACAGACACTGAAGGCAGACACAATGTTGCCTGATATTATATCTTTTGAATTTAATTGCCTCTGTATCTCAGGCAGGAGTGAACTAACTTGTTAATGAGTGTACAGGATTCTGTTAACAGAAGACATAAATCTTAGACAGTCAGAGATTGGCTTCTGTGATTGATTAAACAAAGAAGAGTTGAACTGATTGTGGTTATCACAATCAAGTGCCGATTATTACTGTAGTTTATGACAAAAAGAATGCCACAGAAAAGCAGAAATAAAACAGGTCTTTTATGACAATAAGATAATAAAGTTAGAAATTACCTTTTGAAAAGTATGAAAATAAACTACAACTAATAGAAAATTAAAAATTTTAATTTGTAAAAATATATAACCTAGGCAAAATTAAAACTACAAAATATTTAGAAAATTATATAGACTTCTGGTAAACAAGGCAGGCTGAGTAGGCAAACTCGATACCAGGGAAAAAGAATACTTGGAGTCAGATAGGAGGCCCTAAAGAAGTCTCATGAAAAGTAACATTCATTGAGTTTTCCTCTGGTTTTTTGATCTTCCCTTTGCCTTAAATTTCCTGAATTTCACTACTATTTGAGTAAATGTGGGCTTGATTTATAAGCACCTTCTATTTTCCTTCCTTAACTTCACTTCCAGCAATCCTTCTTCCATTGATTGGACCCCTGTAGCAATTTCCTAACTGGCTACTTTATGGACAATACCTGTCTAAACTGCCAAGAAAGTAGATTTCTCAAAATGCAAATATGATTGTATTTGTCTCTTTCAACATTATCCAGTGGTTCTGTATTGCCTACAAGAGCAAGATTAAACATCTTAATATAGTGATGGCATGCACTTCCTTCCATTAACTAGATTAACCTTACCTCCCACCCTTCTCTTCACATATCAGGACCTATGCCATTTACTTGTCTCTAATGGTCATCACACTTACTTTGCTTACGATTAGCTTTAGTTCATTCTTCGATGTCACTTTAAAAGTCACCTCTCACGGGCTTCCCTGGTGGCGCAGTGGTTAAGAATCCGCCTGCCAATGCAGGGGACACGGGTTCGAGCCCTGGTCTGGGAAGATCCCACATGCCATGGAGCAACTAGGCCCGTGAGCCACAACTACTGAGCCTGCGCGTCTGGAGCCTGCGCTCCGCAACAAGAGAGGCCGCGATAGTGAGAGGCCCGCGCACCGTGATGAAGAGTGGCCCCCGCTCGCCGCAACTGGAGAAAGCCCTCGCACAGAAACGAGGACCCAACGCAGCCAAAAATAAATAAATAAATAAATTGATTAATTAAAAAAAAAAAAAAAAGTCACCTCTCACAAGAGCACTTCCTAGACTTTAAAGAATATTTCTTTTCCTCCTCATGTCCCTTTCTCTATATCTATCTTAGCTCTCACTTTTTTCTTTATAAACACTTAAAATTTGTAATTATATATTTATTTATATCGTACTTGAAAAATCTGCCTCCATCACTATAAAGTAGTCTTCATGCAGGCATAGACTGAACACATCTCGTTCACTATTCTAAGGAACTTTAACGAATGAGTATATGAATGAACCCTTATTCCAAATGGAGCGAGCTTCAGCAACCTGAATGTATCAAGCTATTTCAACTTCTGCCTTCACATTTTCAGTTTCCTCTGTCTAGAGCATTTGTCATTCTCTGAAAAGTCTGGGGAGTATATCGCCATATTTCATGACTCAGCTCAAGCATTATAGAAAGCCTGGTAGAGTTGACCACTCTTATCTTTGGACCCTGCTGAACCATCGTTCACCTTATCATAAAATTGATCACATTCTATTACTTTTATTAGTTCACATATCTACTTCCCTCTACTGGAATGTAAGCTCCCACTGGGATTTGTCCTTATCTCTATTTTCCCAGGGTTTAGCACACTTCCTTTCATTAACTGGATTAACTTTACCTCCTACCCCTCTCTTCACCTATGACATTTCCTTGTCTATAATGGTCATCACACCTACTTTGCTTAAGATTAGCTTTTGCTCTTCCTTTAGCTGTCAGTTTCAAAGTCACCTCAGCAATTAATCAGAGCTGGTTGGATGACTGAATGAATGAGTGAGCTTTTCTGAAATGCTTCATAGCACTTGTGATTGATATCTTTATATTATGCCAAATGATTCTTCTTAAAAATTATCACAGGCTGGAGAGACTTCCGGGTAAGATGGCGGAAGAGTAAGACGCGGAGATCACCTTCCTCCCCACGGATACACCAGAAATACAGCTACACGTGGAACAACTCCTACAGAACACCTACTGAACGCTGGCAGAAGACCCCAGACCTCCCAAAAGGCAAGAAACTCCCCACATACCTGGGTAGGGCAAAGTGGAGAGATCCCCACACAGAGGATCGGTGCCGAGCGGCGCTCGCCGGCCCGAGAGGCTTGTCTGCTCGCCCGCCGGGGCGCGCAGCACTGGAAGCTGAGGCTCGGGCTTCGGTCAGAGCGCGGGGAGAGGACTGAGGCTGGCGGCGAGAACTCAGCCTGAAGGGGGCTATTGTGCCACAGCTAGCCGGGAGGGAGTCCGGGAGAAATCTGGAGCTGCCGAAGAGGCAAGAGACTTTTTCTTCCCTCTTGGTTTCCTGGTACGCGAGGAAAGGGGATAAAGAGCGCTGCTTGAAGGGGCTCCACAGACGGGCGCGAGTCGCGACTGAAAGCGCGGAGCCCAGTGACGGGCGTGGGACGCTGGGGCTGCTGCTGCCGCCGCCAAGAAGCCTCTGTGCGAGCGCAGGTCACTGCCCACACCGCCCTTCCGGGAGCCTGTGCAGCCCGCCACTGCCGGGGTCCCAGGATCCAGGGGCGGCTTCCCTGGGAGAACGCACGGCGCGCCTCGGGCTGGTGCAACGTCACGCCGACTTCTGCCGTTGCAGGCTCGCCCCGCACTCCGTGCCCCTCCCTCCCGCCCGGCCTGAGTGAGCCAGAGTCCCCGAAAAGGCTGCTCCTTTAACCCTGTCCTGTCTGAGCGAAGAACAGACGCCCTCCGGCGACCTACACGCAGAGGCGGGGCCAAATCCAAAGCTGAGACCCAGGAGCTGTGAGAACAAAGAAGAGAAAGGGAAACCTCTCCCAGCAGCCGCAGAAGCAGCGGATTAAGGCTCCACAATCAACTTGATGTACCCTGCATCTGTGGAATACATGAATAGACAACACATCATCCCAAATTGAGGATCCCGGAGTCAGTGCTGTGCCTCTGAGGTGGGAGAGCCAACTTCAGGACACTGGTCCACAAGAGACCTCCCAGCTCCACATAATATCAAAGGGCAAAAATCTTCCAGAGATCTCCATCTCAACACCAGCACCCAGCTTCACTCAACGACCAGCAAGCTACAGTGCTGGACACCCTAAGCCAAACAACTAGCAAGACAGGAACACAACGCCACCCATTAGCAGAGAGGTGGCCTAAAATCATAAAAAGTCCGCAGACACCCCAAAACACACCACCAGACGTGGACCTGCCCACCAGAAAGACAAGATCCAGCCTCATCCACCAGAACACAGGCACTAGTCCCCTCCACCAGGAAGCCTACACAACACAATAAACCAACCTTAGCCACTGGGGACAGACACCAAAAACAACGGGAACTACGAACCTGCAGCCTGCAAAAAGGAGACCCCAAACACAGTAACATAAACAAAATGAGAAGACAGAAAAACACACAGCAGGAGAAGGAGTAAGATAAAAACCCACCAGATCTAACAAATGAAGAGGTAATAGGCAGTCTACCTGAAAAAGAATTCAGAATAATGATGGTAAAGATGATCCAAGATTCTATTTCCCAGATCCAAAATCTTGGAAATAGAATAGACAAAATGCAAGAAACAGTTAACAAGGACCTAGAAGAACTAAAGATGAATCAAGCATCGATTAAAAACACAATACATGAAATAAAAAATACTCTAGATGGGATCAATAGCAGAATAACTGAGGCAGAAGAACGGATAAGTGAGGTGGAAGATAAAATAGTGGAAATAACTGCTGCAGAGCAAAATAAAGAAAAAAGAATGAAAAGAACAGAGGACAGTCTCAGAGACCTCTGGGACAACATTAAACGCACCAACATTCGAATTATAGGGGTTCCAGAAGAAGAAGAGAAAAAGAAAGGGACTGAGAAAATATTTGAAGAGATTATAGTTGAAAACTTCCCTAATATGGGAAAGGAAATAGTTAATCAAGTCCAGGAGGCACAGAGAGTCCCATACAGAATAAATCCAAGGAGAAATACGCCAAGACACATATTAATCAAACTGTCAAAAATTAAACACAAAGAAATCATATTAAAAGCAGCAAGGCAAAAACAACAAGTAACACACAAGGGAATCCCCATCAGGATAACAGCTGATCTCTCAGCAGAAACTCTACAAGCCAGAAGGGAGTGGCAGGACATAATTAAAGTGATGAAGGAGAAAAATCTGCAACCAAGATTACTCTACCCAGCAAGAATCTCATTCAGATTTGATGGAGAAATTAAAACGTTTAGAGACAAGCAAAAGCTGAGAGAGTTCAGCACCACCAAACCAGCTTTACAACAAATGCTAAAGGAACTTCTCTAGGCAAGAAACACAAGAGAAGTAAAAGACCTACAATAACGAACCCAAAACAATTAAGAAAATGGGAACAGGAACATACATATCGATAATTACCTTAAATGTAAATGGACTAAACGCTCCCACCAAAAGATACAGATTGGCTGAATGGATACAAAAACAAGACCCATATATATGCTGTCTACAAGAGACCCACTTCAGACCTAGAGACACATAAAGACTGAAAGTAAGGGGATGGAAAAAGATATTCCATGCAAATGGAAACCAAAAGAAAGCTGGAGTAGCAATTCTCATATCAGACAAAATAGACTTTAAAATAAAGACTACTAGAAGAGACAAAGAAGGACACTACATAATGATCAAGGGATCCATCCAAGAAGAAGATATAACAATTGTAAATATTTATGCACCCAACATAGGAGCACCTCAATACATAAGGCAAATACTAACAGCCATAAAAGGAGAAATCGACAGTAACACACTCATAGTAGGGGACTTTAACACCCCACTTTCACCAATGGACAGATCATCCAAAATGAAAATCAATAAGGAAACACAAGCTTTAAATGATACATTAAACAAGATGGACTTAATTGATATTTATAGGACATTCCATCCAAAAACAACAGAATACACATTTTTCTCAAGTGCTCATGGAACATTCTCCAGGATAGATCATATCTTGGGTCACAAATCAAGCCTTGGTAAATTTAAGAAAATTGAAATTGTATCAAGTATCTTTTCCAACCACAATGCTATGAGACTAGATATCAATTACAGGAAAAGATCTGTAAAAAATACAAACACATGGAGGCTAAACAATACACTACTTAATAACGAAGTGATCACTGAAGAAATCAAAGAGTAAATCAAAAAATACCTAGAAACAAATGACAATGGAGACACGACCACCCAAAACCTATGGGATGCAGCAAAAGCAGTTCTAAGAGGGAAGTTTATAGCAATACAATCCCACCTTAAGAAACAGGAAACATCACGAATAAACAACCTAACCTTGCACCTAAAGCAATTAGAGAAAGAAAAACAAAAACATCCCAAAGTTAGCAGAAGGAAAGAAATCATAAAAATCAGATCAGAAATAAATGAAAAAGAAATAAAGGAAACGATAGCAAAGATCAATAAAACTAAAAGCTGGTTCTTTGAGAAGATAAACAAAATTGATAAACCATTAGCCAGACTCATCAAGAAAAAAAGGGAGAAGACTCAAATCAATAGAATTAGAAATGAAAAAGGAGAAGTAACAACTGACACTGCAGAAATACAAAAGATCATGAGAGATTACTATAAGCAACTCTATGCCAATAAAATGGACAACCTGGAAGAAATGGACAAATTCTTAGAAATGCACAACCTGCCAAGAATGAATCAGGAAGAAATAGAAAATATGAACAGACCAATCACAAGCACTGAAATTGAAACTGTGATAAAAAATGTTCCAACAAACAAAAGCCCAGGACCAGATGGCTTCACAGGCGAATTCTATCAAGCATTTAGAGAAGAGCTAACACCTATCCTCTCAAACTCTTCCAAAATATAGCAGAGGGAGGAAGACTCCCAAACTCATTCTACGAGGCCACCATCACCTTCATACCAAAACCAGACAAGGATGTCACAAAGAAAGAAAACTACAGGCCAATATCACTGATGAACATAGATGCAAAAATCCTCAACAAAATACTAGCAAACAGAATCCAACAGCACATTAAAAGGATCATACACCATGATCAAGTGGGGTTTATTCCAGGAATGCAAGGATTCTTCAATATATGCAAATCAATCAACGTGATACACCATATTAACAAATTGAAGGAGAAAAACCATATGATCATCTCAATAGATGCAGAGAAAGCTTTCGACAAAATTCAACACCCATTTATGATAAAAACACTGCAGAAAGTAGGCATAGAGGGAACTTTCCTCAACATAATAAAGGCCATATATGACAAACCCACAGCCAGCATCGTCCTCAATGGTGAAAAGCTGAAACCATTTCCACTAAGATCAGGAACAAGACAAGGTTGCCCACTCTCACCACTCTTATTCAACATAGTTTTGGAAGTTTTAGCCACAGCAATCAGAGAAGAAAAGGAAATAAAAGGAATCCAAATTGGAAAAGAAGAAGTAAAGCTGTCACTGTTTGCAGATGACATGATACTATACATAGAGAATCCTAAAGATGCTACCAGAAAACTACTAGAGTTAATAAATGAATTTGGTAAAGTTGCAGGATACAAAATTAATGCACAGAAATCTCTGGCATTCCTATATACTAATGATGAAAAATCTGAAAGTGAAATCAAGGAAACACTCCCATTTACCATTGCAACAAAAAGAATAAAATATCTAGGAATAAGCCTACCTAAGGAGACAAAAGACCTGTATGCAGAAAATTATAAGACACTGATGAAAGAAATTAAAGATGATACAAACAGATGGAGAGATGTACTATGTTCTTGGATTGGAAGAATCAACATTGTGAAAATGACTCTACTACCCAAAGCAATCTACAGATTCAATGAAATCCCTATCAAACTACCACTGGCATTTTTCACAGAACTAGAACAAAAAATTTCACAATTTGTATGGAAACACAAAAGACCCCGAATAGCCAAAGCAATCTTGAGAACGAAAAATGGAGCTGGAGGAATCAGACTCCCTGGCTTCAGACTACACTACAAAGCTACAGTAAGCAAGACAGTATGGTACTGGCACAAAAACAGAAAGATAGATCAATGGAACAGGATAGAAAGCCCAGAGAGAAACCCACGCACATATGGTCACCTTATCTTTGATAAAGGAGGCAGGAATGCACAGTGGAGAAAGGACAGTCTCTTCAATAAGTGGTGCTGGGAAAACCGGACAGGGACATGTAAAAGTATGAGATTAGATCACTCCCTAACACCATACACAAAAATAAGCTCAAAATGGATTAAAGACCTAAATGTAAGGCCAGACACTATCAAACTCTTAGAGGAAAACATAGGCAGAACACTCTATGACATAAGTCACAGCAAGATCCTTTTTGACCCACCTCCTAGAGAAATGGAAATAAAAACAAAAATAAACACATGGGACCTAATGAAACTTAAAAGCTTTTGCACAGCAAAGGAAACCATAAACAAGACCAAAAGACAACCCTCAGAATGGGAGAAAATATTTGCAAATGAAGCAACTGACAAAGGATTAATCTCCAAAATTTATAAGCAGCTCATGCAGCTCAATAACAAAAAAACAAACAACCCAATCCAAAAATGGGCAGAAGACCTAAATAGACATTTCTCCACAGAAGATATACAGACTGCCAACAAACACATGAAAGGATGCTCAACATCTTTACTCATTAGAGAAATGCAAATCAAAACTACAATGAGATATCATCTCACACCAGTCAGAATGGCCATCATCAAAAAATCTAGAAACAATTAATGCTGGAGAGGGTGTGGAAAAAAGGGAACACTCTTGCACTGCTGGTGGGAATGTGAATTGGTACAGCCGCTATGGAGAACGGTATGGAGGTTCCTTAAAAAACTACAAATAGAACTACCATATGACCCAGCAATCCCACTACTGGGCATATACCCTGAGAAAACCATAATTCAAAAAGAGACATGTACCAAAATGTTCATAGCAGCCCTATTTACAATAGCCCGGAGATGGAAACAACCTAAGTGTCCATCATCGGATGAATGGATAAAGAAGATGTGGCACATATATACAATGGAATATTACTCAGCCATAAAAAGAAATGAAATTGAGTTATTTGTAATGAGGTGGATAGACCTAGAGTCTGTCATACAGAGTGAAGTAAGTCAGAAAGAGAAAGACAAATACTGTATGCTAACACATATATATGGAATTTAAGAAAAAAAAATGTCATGAAGAACATAGGGGTAAGACAGGAATAAAGACACAGACCTACTAGAGAATGGACTTGAGGATATGGGGAGGGGGAAGGGTAAGCTGTGACAAAGTGAAAGAGCAGCATGGACATATATACACTACCAAACGTAAGGTAGATAGCTAGTGGGAAGCAGCCGCATAGCACAGGGAGATCAGCTCGGTGCTTTGTGACCGCCTGGAGGGGTGGGATAGGGAGGGTGGGAGGGAGACGCAAAAGGGAGGGGATATGGAAACATATGTATATGTATAAGTGATTAAATTTGTTATTAAAAAAATAAATAAATAAATAAAAATAAAGTTTCAAAAAAAAAATTATCACAAGATTATTTACTTTATAGTAGGAAGAAAAAGTAAGAGCTTTCCAAAGGGAACTTTGAAGGACATTCCATCTGTCTATAATCAACGGGATTTAAAAAAATAACATCTTTGACCAATACCACCGATAACTACTACAGGAAATAATAGTCAAAAATAAGGGTTAAATTCACTGACATCACCAACCTCAGCCAAGCACCTTACTGTATTGCAACTTCATGGCCCTTTGAAAAGGTTTAAATTGGGCATGGTCTGGAATTCACAAATGTTTGGTTTGTGAAATGTAAGAAATAAAATATATATTTTTAAACACTGTACTGACTTAATCTCGGATCACTACCTCTCAATTGGAGTCACTCTTGGCCTTGATGGGACCAAGCTTGGGAAACTGGTTTTATCTCAGTAGGACTGGTCACTTTCCTCTTTTGATTTGGGATCATCATAGTGCTTTCTACCTCCAGGCCCACAGTAGTGATGTTACTTCCTTAGCTTTAAACTTACACAGTTATGCATGGACAGACTCTGGTGCACAAATGAGCATAAAACAGCCATCACTGCAGCTGCAGTTGCTTTTATAATGAATTACTGCCTCCTTACTGGAACCAGGAGAGACCTGCTGTGTTTGTCACTTTTTAGTTATTAGGCAATGTCTGCAAGCAGTCAAGATTTCTACTCCATACTTATGCTCTTCTGGAGCAGAAAGCAAGTGCTATAACAGCTGTGTGTGTATTTGTTTTCTTTGGGGCAGATAGAAGACAAAGAAACCACAAAACAGTCTAAATTACAGCTCTTCCTTCCCTTATGTAAGGATTACAGGAGCAGGTGCAAAGTGTTTGTTTCTTCTGAGCATATAAGGTTTCTAAGCTTTCGTATTAATAATTTATAAGCAGTTTATCATTACTGTTTTATGTACAGTTTGAGTGCTGTCTTAGCTACGCTATAGAGCTACTTTAAAAGACACACCTGATGGGTATTGTGGCCCTGTAACCTGATTCGTATCAATATCATTATTCTTACTCTGAAGATCTGTGTCTGAGGATCCACAAAGTGAACAGTCACAGCTACATGGTATGGGCGAGATCTATGATGAACTGAAACCCTCATTCTAAATGCCCCAAATTCCAAGGATCCACAAAGTGAACAGTCACAGCTACATGGTATGGGCGAGATCTATGATGAACTGAAACCCTCATTCTAAATGCCCCAAATTCCAAGGATCCAAGAGGGTCAAACAGAAAATATTTGATGTTTTAGGGATATTTCTCACTCTATTCTACTCTTGATTGTTCACTAAGTTGAAGAACAAACTGTCTCAGAAAGATCCACATCTTGAAGCACCTAAAGACCAAGACCGGCCTTTTTCCTGATCTTTAGACAATCCAAGCTTGTATCCACCTTAAGGGCCATGTGGAATTTCTTTGTCATAGATTATCATTCCATTTCTAACTTTCATAGATATTGCCAAATTGTGAAACACTGAATTTCAGAACAAGTTTCTCACACAGGATTCCATGTAAGGATATGGGTGATGTGGTGAACAATATCTTTAACAACATTGGCTAGTAAATACAACAGTGAATTATGTGTTTTGAAAGAGACTGATAATTATTACTCATATATAGCATAAAGAAAAATGTTCTTGAAGCCCAAGGTGTGGCTATGTTTACTTCTCCTGATAGGGAGCCTAAGGAATATTGTTTTGCTGCTGTGTTTTATGCGGTGGGACATCCTGCATTTGGTTTCTGTGCCGGGAGCCAAAGAACAATGATCGGAAGCAGCATTCCAAGGTGATGTCAGATGAGGATCAGTGTATTAGTTTGCTAGGGCTGCCATAATAAAGTACCACAAATTGGGTGGCTTAAACAACAGAAATTTGTCCTCTCACAGTTCTAGAGGCTAGAAGTCTGAACTCAAGGTGTCATCATGATTGATTCCTTTTAAGGGCTGTGAGGAAGGATCTGTTCCAGGGCTTTCTCTTTGGCTTAGAGATGGCCATCTTCTCCCTGTGTCTCTTCACATCATCCTTCTGTATGTTTCTGTCTCTGCATCCAGATCTCCCTTTTTTTATAGGGATACAAGTCATATTGAACACCAGTCATTTTTACTTGATTACCTCTGTTAAGACTCTATCTCCAAATAAGGTCATAGTCTGAGGTACTGGGGGATAGGACTCCAACATATCTTTGGTGGGGAGGGGAAGCAGAGAAATAAAATTAACCCATAACAATCAGGATGGTCTGAGGTTGGGTTATCAACAGATGAGCAATCCAAGATCCAAAGACAAGGGAGACTGGAGATATAAGAGAACAAATTTGTGAGGGAGTTCAAAGAGTCCAGGATGATAGAAAAAACTTAGAATAATTACTAAGCTGAAGTGCCAATGATTGCAGCAAATTTTTATGTGATGCCCATAGCAGCTGTAATGTTTGGGACAAGAGAATTTGAAGGGGCAGGAACATTGTACAGTAAGAGGACTACAGTAGTAATGAGGTGTCACAAGGCTAAGTTGTGATGCAATTAATAATTAGGAGCTCATAAAACTGCTAAATATTAGCATTTTTGACCCTTCTGAGTTTTTTATTTGTTGTAATTTTGTTGTTTTATCTTGTTCCTTTTGAGTTCCTGTAGTTTCATACTGAGTCATTTAGATTGGGTTTAATCCAAAGTGGTCTTTATAGCAATAAAGTCTAGTTTGCCTAAGTCTTCTGTGTTCCATATTTATTAATTTTCTGGAAGATGAATCCTATTAAAAGAGAATTGGAGAAACTTTCTGAAATCATTTGAATGTAGGTATGTACCCTCTGTTTTAAAGAAGAGCATAGGGATCTAATAAAAATGTGAATATGTTTACAAATTCAGGTTGGAAAGAAATGTTTTCCCCATTGTAAATTTTAAAAAAAGTTTTTAAATTTAATTTTTATTTCATATTGGAGTATAGTTGATTTACAATGTTGTGTTAGTTTCACGTGTACAGCAAAGTGATTCAGTTTTACATATACACATCTATTCTTTTTAAGATTCTTTTCCCATATAGATTATTATAGAGTATTGAGTAGAGTTCCCTGTGCTATACAGTAGATCCTTATTGATTATCTATTTTATATACAGTAGTATGTATATGTTAATTCCAACCTCCTAATTTATCACCCCCCCTATCTTTCTGCTTTGGTAACCATAAGTTTCTTTTCTAAGTCTGTGAGTCTGTTTCTTTTTGTAAATAAGTTCATTTGTATCATTTTTTAGATTCCACATGTAAGTGATATCATATGATATTTGTCTTTGTCTGATTTACATCACTTAGTATGATAATCTCTAGGTCCATCCATTTTGCTGCAACTGGCATTATTTTATTCTTTTTAATGTCTGAGTAATATTCCATTGTATATATGTACCATATCTTCTTTATCCATTCCTTTGTCAATGAACATTTAAGTTGCTTCCATGTCTTGGCTATTGCAAATAGCACTGCAATGAACATTGGGGTGCATGTATCTTTTTGAGTTATGGCTTTCTCCACATATGTGCCCAGGAGCAGGATTGCTGGATTATATGGTAGCTCTATTTTTAGTTTTTTTAAGGAAACTCCATACTTTTATCCATAGTAGCTATGCCAATTACATTCCTACCAACAATGTAGGAGGGTTCTCTTTTCTCCACACCTTCTCCAGCATTTATTGTTTGTAGGCTTTTTGATGATAGCCATTCTGACCGGTGGGAGGTGATACCTCATTGTAGTTTTGATTTGCATTTCTCTAATAATTAGTGATGTTGAGCATCTTTTCATGTGCCTCTTGGCCATCTGTATGTCTTCTTTGGAGAAATGTCTATTTAGATCTTCTGCCCATTGTTTGATTGGGTTGTTTGTTTTTTGATATTGAGCTGCATGAGCTGTTTGTATATTTTGGAGATTAATCCCTTATTGGTCACATTGTTCACAAATATTTTCCCCCATTCTGTTGGTTGTCTTTTTGTTGTTTATAGTTTCCTTTGCTGTGCAAAAGTTTTTAAGTTTAATTAGGTCCCATTTGTTTATTTTTGTTTTCATTACTCTAGGAGGTGGATCCAAAAAAGTATTGCTGCAATTTATGTCAAAGAGTGTTCTGCCTATGTTTTTCTCTAACAATTTTATAGTATCTGGGCTTACATTGAGGTCTTTAATCCATTTTGAGTTTATTTTTGTGTATGGTGTTAGAGAATGTTCTAATTTCATTCTCTTACATGTGGCTGTCCATTTTTCCCAGCACCATTTATTGAAGAGGCTGTCTTTTCTCCACTGTATATTCTTGCCTCCTTTGTCATAGATTAATTGGCCATATGTGTATGGGTTTATTTCTGGGCTTTCTATCCTGTTTCATTGATCTATAAGTCTGTCTTTGTGTCAGTACCATACTGCTTTGATTACTATAGCTTTATAGTATAATCTGAAGTCAGGGAGCTTTACTCCCCCAGCTCCTTTTTTTCTTTTTTTTTTCCCTCAAGATTGCTTTGGCTATTCAGGGTCTTTTGTAATTCCATACAAATTTTAAGATTTCTTTTTGTTCTACATCTGCAAAAAATGCCATTGGTAATTTGATAGGGATTGCATTGAATCTGTAGATTACCTTGGGTAGTAAAGTCACTTTGACAATGTTGATTCTTCCAGTCCATGAACATGGTATATCCTTCCTTCTGTTTGTGTCATCTTCTATTTCTTTCATCAGCATCTTATAGTTTTTGGAGTACAGGTCTTTTGCCTCCCAGGTTTATTCCTAGGTATTTCATTCTTTCTGATGCAATGGTAAATGGGATTGTTTCCTTAATTTCTCTCTCTGATCTTTCATGGTTAGTGTATAGAAATGCAACATATTTCTGTGTATTAATTTTGTATCTTGTAACTTTACCGAACTCACTGATGAAGTCTAGTTGTTTTCTGGTATCATCTTTAGGATTTTCTATGTATACTATTATTTCATCTGCAAACAGTGACAGTTTTACTTCTTCTTTTCCAATTTGGATTCCTTTTATTTCTTTTTCTCCTCTGATTGCCATGGCTAGGACTTCCAAAACTCTGTTGAATAATAATGTAAAGAGTGGACATCCTTGTCTTGTTCCTGAGCTTAGAGGATATGCTTTCAGCTTTTCACCATTGACTATAACGTTAGCTGTGGGTTTGTCATATATGACTCTTATGTTGAGGTACGTTCCCTCTCTATCCACTTTCTGGAGAGTTTTTAATCATAAATGGGTTTTCCCAATCATAAATTAATATAATTAATATTTTAAGCCTTCAACCCATAAGGCAGAAAACATAAGCATTAGGCTTTCCTGGACTTCTCCATCCTGGGTTATGTCACAGTTTGTAGATTTTACATAGGGTGAAGATATTGGGTAGGGGGCATGTGGTCTTCAGTCTTCCTGCCACATTGATAGCCATTTAAATGTCTGCTGCCCGCATGACCCTTTCAATACCAGTAGATTAATGCCATACATATTTGGAGCATGGAACCCTTTCTTAGTGAGATTACCTGTGCTTCTATCTTCCTGAGCACGACTCAACCATTTCTTCTTGGAAGTATCAGTGTATTCCCTATAGTTCTACTGAGAAGCAGTAGACATTAAAAAAAATTGGTATCTCTAAGGAAACCCAAAGGCAACAGGGAAGACAACTGTAAGTCGACCATAGGAAATTTTAGCCTCTGACATCTACAGCTACAGCAAACAGTAAACACAGCCTAACTCCTAGTATGATAAACATAAAACCTCACAAAAAAGGCCTACTTTCCTCAGTTTCTTTTACCCAGTACACCATTTCTAGCTTTCAATAAAAAGTTATAAGGCATACTAAAAGACAAAAAGTACAGTTTGAAGAGACAGAGCAATCATCAGAACCAGAGTCATGTATGACATGAATGTTGGAATTATTAGGCTGATAGTTTAAAACAACTATGATTAATGTGCTAAGAGCCCTAAAGAAAAAGGTGGGTGACTGCAAGAACAGATGGGTGGTGTAATCAGGGAGGTGGAAATTCTAGGAAAGAATCAAAAGGGCATACCAGAAATCAAAAACACTGTAGCAGGAATGAAAGATGCCTCTGATGGGCTCCTCAATAGACTGGACACAACTGAAGAAAGAATCAGAGAGCTTGAAGAAACATTAATGGAAACTTCTAAACTGAAATGCAAAGAGAAAAAGGAATGAAAAGAATGGAATGATACCAAACAGAATACTCAAGAACTTTGGGACAGTTACAAAAGGTGTAATATGCATACAATGAGACTATCAGAAAGAAAATAAAGAGAAAGGAACAGATGAAATATTTGAAGCAATAATGACTGGGAATTGTCTAAAATTAGTGATAGACACCAAACACAGATCCAGAAAGCTCACAAAATACCAAGTAGGATAAAATAAAAAATCTACACATAGGTACATAATATTGAAATGGCAGACAAAGACAAAGAGAAAAATCTTGAAAGAAACCAGAGTTTAAACACCTTACCTACAGAACAGCAAGGATAGAAATTGCATCAGACTTATTTTCAGAAGCCATGTAAGCAAAAGAGTAGAGTGAAATACTTAATGGGTTGAAAGAAAAATCCACCAAAATAGAATTCTTTATTCAGTGAAATTATCCTTCAAAAATGAAAGACAAATAAAGATTTTCTCAGACAAACAAAAATTGAGGGAAATTGTTGTCAGGACACCTGCACTGCAAGAAATATTAAAGAAATTCTTCAGAAAGGAGGAAAACGATGCAGGTCAGAAACTTGTATCTACATAAAGAAAGGAAGAGTGTTAGAGAAGAAATATATGAAGTTAAAATAGATCACAAGCTATGAGATTCTTCAAAGGATGAGCTTACATACTTAAATCACTAAATATGCAGAACTGGAGTTTTTCTCAGTAGAGAGTCATGAATAATAATGGTGGGGTTTTTCCTTTATTCAAAATGTTATTCCCCTATCAATAATATAGGCCATTCCAGGTAATTCATATATCTGTTCAATAAATAATTGTTGGATATGTACTAAATGCCAGACCCTGGTACTAGGAAAAAGGAAAAAAAGATAAAATGAAATATTTCTGCCCCAAAGAAGTATACAGTTTACTGAAGATTGAGAAATACTACTTAAAATTTAATAATACAGTAAGATAATAGCTGCAAGTGGCATATACACAAAGTTAAGTGGTACTTCCAGGGAAGCACCTGACTTTATCAAGATATATCTGGCAAGGTTCATCAGAGGACACAGCATTAAAGCTGAGACTTAAATGGTAAGAGAAGTTTGAAAAGGATGACACCAGTGTGTGCAATGTTATAAAGAAGCATGTAATGTATAGAGAATGCAAAGTGATTTGATATTACTAGAATTTAGAGTGAGAAGAGTGGGAAGTGAGTATAGAGCAGTGGGCAGGGTCAAATAGTAAAGGTCTTACATGCCTGGCAAAAATGTTGTTTTGCGCTGTGACATATTTTTGTTTTCCTATAAGCAATGCAAGTTCATTGAAGAATACTGAGTTCTAATTAAAAAATACTAAGTAACATACATTGACTGTCACCATATCCCAGGCTCCATTCTAAATGTTATTATTATTATTCATTATATTAATTCATTTAAGCCCCACAACAATCCTCTGTAAGGTACAGCATGGTTAAGTTACTTGCCCTAGGTCGTGCAGCTCAGTGGCAGAGCTGGGCAGGAGTATAACATAATAGCACTTGTGTTTATAATTATCCCTCTGATAGACATGTAGAAGATGAAGAGGATGGAGATAAACTAGGGCAATGGTCATGGAGATGGGGAGGAAGGGCAAATATTCAGAAAGTAGAACTGACAAAATTGGGTACGCGAGAGCAAGGAGAAGAGAAAGATTTAGGATGACTCTGAGGTTCTTGGACTAGAAAAATAAAAGGAGATGACGACTCCATTCTGAAAATAGGGAATATTGGGAGGAAAGCAGTTTTGAAATTACTTCATTCATTCTATTCATTTATTCATCTCTTCAGTTGTATATTATGGTGTGAGAATGGTATAGAACTTTAATTAGAAAGACTTGTGCTAGAATTAGCTTTCCAAAGTTCAGCGGTTGTGCAAAGAACACCTGGATTCATTCATTCATTCTAAAAGTATTGAGAACACTATGGTGAAAAGAAGAAATCCTTGATCTCATGGAGCTTACATAGTGGTAGGAGGGTAGAGTGCATGAAACAAATAATAAAGAAGCAGTGATATTGCTTTGATTCTGGACATGGACAAGATGATTTAGGACACTGATATATGCCTGAAGAAAACAAATCAGGTTGATAAAGATTTAGCATTTGTTAGGAAATTTAATGCTAGACCAAAGGATCTACTATCATGAGAACATGGTACATGAGTTATACAAATCCAAAAAATCTGCATCAGGAGGAAAAGAGCTGAGATGACCAAGGCTGAGTGCTTGGCAAGAGTTTAAGGGAGCACAGAATATCAAAACCTCTAAGTTTAAATGTCATACAAAAGATCAGATTTGGGGCCAATGAAAGGAAATGGAGTCAAGCGTCAGAAGCCAGTTGTATCTGGAACTGAACAAGAATGGGGTTGATAGGAAAGGAAAGTGAAGTTACTGTAAAATTTCTTTTGGGTCATTAACTGTGTATGGTGAATGGAACTGTCAAAGAATAGAGATGGGGCATGACATTAAATACAGCAATACATAAATAGTTGTAGAAAGAGGCATAATATAAATTATTTGCAAGGCATATAATTGTCAAAGAATTAGTATCTATAACATATTAAGTGGCTGGGCCCATGAGCCATGGCCACTGAGCCTGCGCGTCCGGAGCCTGTGCTCCGCAACGGGAGAGGCCACAACAGTGAGAGGCCCGCATACCGCAAAAAAAAAAAAAAAAAAAAAAAGTACAATAAAAATGAAAATCAATGAAGTGAACTGTTATTAAATAGTATTCTCCCCCAACTTACACACACAAGTAGACCAATTCTGGTGATTATAATGATTAAACTATACACACACACACACACATATATATATATACATCAACTTGAATAAATGTTGAAAACAATGTGGAAGGTGAAAACAGTAGAAAAGAATGTGAACAACATTATACCATTTGGGTAAAAATTTTAAATGTGCAAAATTATGCTGCATAATGGGTTTTGATATAACCACATATAATGCAGTATGAAAACAACAAACACAAATACACACCAGTTTCCAATTACTGGTGCAGACAGAGGAGAGGAAATTAAATGCAGGGGTGAGGGTGGAGGGTGGCGTTCTGTTGTGAACTTCAAATGTACCTGCTATGTCTCCTCATAAAAAAAATAGATCTGGAGCAAATGTGACAAGAGAGTAAGGTTTGAAAAATGTAGCTGGTGATAATATACCATTTCGTATGTGCTGTATGAAATATTTAATAATCACTTTAAAACATTTGAAACATAAACTATATGGCATATTAACGTTTAATTTCTCTGTGGAATAATTGGGGAAAGCCACTTGTTCAGATATGGCTGTGGGATATGTGGCTGTCCTTGTCCAGTTTGGGTCATACTCTCATTTAGTAGACTTTTTCTGTATCCAATGAAGTTTTAGTCCTTTACCTTATGATTTAAATGTTTACTTCTATACATCAGAATTTCAATATTAATTACAGAAAATTCTCAGTTTCTCCACTTTATTTCAAAGTGCACATAGTAAGTGCAGTGTTTTAAAACAGAAGGATATTTACTTACCTGGTAACAGGCAGTTTCTGAAAAATACTGATTACAACACTCTGTAATTTCTCTCATTTGAGTTTTCAGTCTTACTCTCTTCTATGTTGTAATGGGAGATGGAGTTTTATTTTAACTCTGGTGGAAAAAGAACAGTTATCAGTTTGGATAAGTTCTGAAAGAAGGCTCATTCATTGTTCAGAAATTATGAACTTTATGATAGTTTATTTCTAAAATTATTTAAACACCTAGTTTCGACTGCAAAGCAGCATCCTAGGATAGAAGTGCTGGTTTGTCCCATCGCCACGTGGACTATACAAGACTATCCAAGAACACAAGGACGTAGCCTCCTGGAGCATCTCATGAAAGAGATACCATCCTTAATGAATTAATATGCTTTTGCAAATGATAGGTGGTTAGCTAAGAGCAGATTTTGTAGCAATTTAAATGCCAAATCAAATGCTCCAGTATTAAAAGGCAGTTCATTCTTTCCCTACCTTACTCCCAATGCTCCTAGCAGTAACAGTAATTTTGGAAATTGCTTCCAACATGATTTTGCTCAATTTATTACTAGTAAAGCTTGATTTCTTCTTCTGAGACATCACATCCACATGAAGCACGCATGTCTCTGAATAAGCTCAGGGCTTTGGCTGGGGCAACCTGAGCCTTGTTTTCTGCCAGGCACACTGGAATGCACAACTCACAATGGTTTCCAGATATATCAGTTCCCTTCCTGTCTAGGACACTGCGTTGCCACATGACCTTTGCCAAGTCACTTCTTTCTGCTCTGCCGTAACATAAGGTTGTAATTATGATGATCTCCTTCATAGAAATGTGATGAGAAGCTATTCATAACAAAGACTGTAAAAATTGCAAACATGATGAGAGAGGCAGATATTAAACGTATGAAAAAGTTCTAAATTGAATACCAATTTCCTCCCTGGCTCAATGTGTTCTTAAAATTTATTTGTAAGGACAACAGTAGCAAGAGTGCCTCATTAGGCCCTTCTATTAATGTGATCCACTAAGTCTATTTTTTTCTGATCCCAAATATGGCCTTGATTTTTAGATAAATGATCTTTGTGTGTGTGAGGTATCTTTTCATTGTTCTCTCATCAGCCACATGGACTTTTTTTCTTTCCCCTCAAAACTGAGATCATTTCTCTAGTTTTAAATTGGCAATGTGATCGTTTTCAGTGCCAGACACATGACGTGTTCTAGTAGCCGTCTGGACTTGGGGCTGGGATCATATTCCCTTCCATCCCCAGTATATGTTCCAAACACTTGTGAGTGTGCTGAAGGGCAGAGGCTTAAAGAGGTGAGATGAGGCCAAGCTGGCATCCACTCTGTAGGATTCAGGGACAGAGTCATACTTCAAAGTGGTGTGAGGGAGTGATTGACAACGTACCAGGGCTGCTTATGGTAGGTGGAAGGACAACGGGAAAAAAATAAGCTGCCTTTAGTACATTTTTTCAAGTTTCTGTTAATCTTCCATCTGTAGACTCTTTAAGCTGCCTTCATATTTGGATGTGGACATTGAAGTATTGCTGACCAATGCCAGAGTCACAGGAATATCCTGCTGTGCTTTTGATCTTCCCATATGACTGGATTTCCTGAATCATCATGTTACTGCATGTGTGCACATATGTGCACACGTGAATCTTCTGGCACATCTCCCAGAAGAGTTAGTCCTGGGACAAAGGGTCCATTGGTGCTTTCAGAATGTAATATTGATCACTTTGGCTTTCCTTGGCTCAGAGCCAGATACTTTGTCTTTCACTGCACAAGATGGCTGCCAACTCCACAGGCTTGTCTCAATGTGACAGGGCTAGGCAGTGTTTTCTAAAGAAAAGAATAATTTTTTAGAAGCTTTGAAAAAAGTTGTTTAAAAACGGAACTTTGTGTGTTGCCAACTATAGGCGGTGCTTGAAGTTTGGCTCTTGTCTTTCAACCCTTATGTTCTGAGGTACATTCTATATTTAGTTACATTATACTTTCTAATATTCAGTCAAGCAGGAAAGTCAATGAGACAGAATAAATCACTAAGTTTTTTTTTTTTTCTCTATGGTTTTGTGCAATTTGCTAACTAGGACCGGTCTTAGTCAAATCCATAATTTGTGGTTCAAACTTAATGATAATCAAAGGTCAAATTCACAAAGATAAGGTAAAGAAATCTCTTCCTAACTTTTTCAAAGTGTACCTTTCCTGTATAGGATTATGAAAATTATAAAAGCAAATAGTTCAGAAAAGACCTTGATGCCAATTCTTGACCTGTAAAATGATACAAATCATCAGTGGTCAGTAGAATAGAATAAAAATTTATGAATATCTTCAGGCAGACTTCCTTCACATTAAGAACATGGCTACAAATTTCAGGCCCATTGCAAGCTTCTAGATTATGCAAGAAAGATACACCAGAATCTTATTTTCTCCTTTTTTCCCAAGTACGATGCCTAGCATTTGACCTAAGGAAGAGAAAAAATAGGGAGCATTCTCTCATTTCTAGATTTCCATTCTTTTTTTCAGCCCTGCTGCCTTCCACACACCAAAAATGTGTTGACTGCCTTTTCTCTCCTCTCATAAGAAGGCATATCCGATTAGTCACAACATAACTGGATGTGAATTCATTTCATGTATAAACCTTTCCTGTATTCCAGAGAAATCGTTTCTTTTTTTTTAAAAAAAAAAGGGGGGCATAAGGAAGAAACATTCATAGTAGACTTTTAGCTATCATGGCTTCTCTGAGAGGGAGTGGCTGAGAAGGCTTTCAGTCTTGCCATGATTTTGTTCCAAGAGTAAGACCCTGTCCCTTGCTTCTGTGGTGTGTTATGCTTTGTTAGGAGGTGAATCAGCTGTTTTCATTAGCCTCTATTTTATTTGGCTCCTGAGAGATGCCACAGAGCAGATCTTTAATCCAGGCCAAAAATGGAATTTAATCTGGATTCCAAACATTCCAGTTGTAATGGAAAGAGCACATGAAGCTTTGGAATCGGGTAGACATGAGTAAGCTTCCTCATTCTGTCACTTACAGCTGTTGGGGAAGGTATTTAACCTCTTTGAAATTTGTTGCTGATATACAGAATAAGAAAAATAATAATACTTAGTTAATGGGGTTATTAAATGAGATAATGGATGTGTAAGGCCTAGCACAGCATTTCACACACGCTGATTCTTTAATAAATTTCCTTCACTGAGCATCCTTTAATGTCAGTAGTCTCTGTCAAACTCCGTGGAGCTTATTTCTTAATGACAACTTAAGTAATCCATAAACTCAGCTGTGATATTTTAAAAAAATTATTTTCCACGGTTTTGATATTACCAGTGTCAAATTTAAACTTGAGATGACAGCGCAGCTGTGAACTCTTTGGGTGTCATATCTTTGGAAGTAGGGCAATGTGACAGTCCTGGAGAAAATTGCCGTATTTGGCATTTTGGGGGTACACTTAGATTCTCAAATTCCCAGACAGAAAGGGCTGATTGAGTCTCTTTCATTTACTCAGAATAGCCCACCTCAAATCCTTTCTTTGAAAGTAGACAGAGTATAAATACATGTGTAATATTATTATACACATTATATTTCTATCATGTATAAGTGGACCCAATACTCTTTGAGGTTAACAGTAGTATGTTTTCAAACTGTCAGAGAGAAACAAAGAAATTTTAAATTAGAAAGTAAAATGAGATGAGTTCAATGATAAATCCAGGATGGTCTGTTGACTCAGTAGAATGATGCTTTTTTTTTTCCAGAATAATAACAACAGCCTTGAAAGTCTAGACATTAATATTTTGACCCAGGAAGTCACCCTCCATGCTCTTGAGGGAACGCGGTGTTTTGTTACAATTGTTCTGCAGTGTGCCTGTTACTGTCTATTAATCCCACACATCTTGATGTCATCCAGGAACACCAAAAGCAGGTTGTAATTGGGAATAGGTCTCAGGTTAATAGAAGCAGCACTATGGTGAGTGGACCATCAGAGCCCAATCAAAGATAAGGAGATTTGCAACTCAAAACTTGGATTTTGGGCCTTTCTCCCTCCAATTTTAAAATCATGTTTGAGTTCTCATCTCAGACAACCATTTCTTCAGCATTATAGTATTCAGACTCCATGCTTGTATAATATAGAACAATGATTTTCTTGTTTTCCTTTCCTTACAAAGGTCTCATAGAGAAGCATGGCAAATAGAAAAATTATGAAAATCCGTTGTTCTGAGTTCATCCTCAGACTGCCTTACTAGACAAAGCTTTGCATTAAGGTGATTGTATGAAATCTTCACATCCACATGGTTGGGACAAAACTTTATGTCTTCCTCATTCATTAAGCATTGTCCAGCTAACTCTTTGACACAGAAAAGTTAGACAGTTGAAAATATTCTGGTCTTGTATAAAACTTGTCATTGTACATCCAACTTACCTGAAAAGGAATTTCAGGGAATTTGTTTTTCATGACCCCATGCCTCATCCCTCTTACATTTTCAGTTGTCACATTAGCAGCTTCCATAACTGCAGTACTGTTTATTTTTACAAAAGCCAGAGCAATGATCCATTAGTCTCTGACGATGGCATCAAGAGTTGTCTTTCTTCATTCCATAAACATGTATGAAATGTCCTGTGCATATCTTATGCTGTACTTGGAACCTTGGGGAATGCAAAACTAAGTAGAGAATGTGGATCTGCCTCAAGGAGCTTGCCTCAAGAGAAGGCATGACAGTTTCCCTCCATGATGCAGAACTTCAAAGTCAGAGATACCTATCTATTGTCCAGAGTACCATCTACTCCAGAGATCCTAACCTCGGAGCCTATAGGCTAAATTCAACTTACAGACATACTTGTTTTGGCTCACAAAGTATTTACAAAATAAATTTTAACAATTCATTGATATTTTGAAATGGGAAGATATTACATAAAATTCTGGATTTATGACTGCTTTTGAAAAAAATGGGGAGATATGGCAACACAGGGTTTTCTTTCCTAATTGGCAATAATTGAGTGGAGTGCCCAGTTTTTCACAGTCCTCATCACTCTGTCACTGTGTCCTCTCAATTTCCATAATTTCTATAGAAAATAGTGGGAAGTTTCTAGGAAGGTGGTAACCTGAATGTATCTTTTTTTTTTTTCTGGCCATGCCATGCAGCATGAGGGATCTTGTGGCATGCAGGATCTTAGTTCTCAGACCGGAGATTGAACCTGTGTCCCCCTGCAGTGGAAGCACGGAGTCTTTTTTTTTAATTAATTAATTTATTTATGGCTGTGTTGGGTCTTCGTTTCTGTGCAAGGGCTTTCTCTAGTTGTGGCAAGCGGGGGCCACTCTTCATCGCGGTGCGCGGGCCTCTCACTATCGTGGCCTCTCTTTTTGCGGAGCACAGGCTCCAGGCGCGCATGACCAGTAGCTGTGGCTCACGGGCCTAGTTGCTACGCGGCACGTGGGATCCTCCCAGACCAGGGCTCAAACCCGTGTCCCCTGCATTAGCAGGCAGATTCTCAGCCACTGCGCCACCAGGGAAGCCCAGAAACATGGAGTCTTAACCACTGGACCACCAGGGAATTTCCGCTGAATGTATCTTTTTTCCCTGTTATTTCAACTTTGTCTGGTCTGCTTTCTGAGCCTCCAGACCACTGAAGCTGATGGGTATATACTCATGTTCCAGTGAAACCCAAACTCTATGGGACACCCAGAGGAGAAATGTTGTATAGGGCTTTTTCTATATGGTCTTGGAAAGCCTGGAGATCTCCAAGATGAAGACTGAGAAACCTGGAAAGCACCTGTTTCTAGGACAGTATGGATCCTTGGAAGAAGTTTGGCATTAGTATCAGTGAATGTCCCTGGTCTTCTGGGCTTCAAGAGCTAAGGAGAAGTAAAGCAAAGGTTGAACTCTCATTATACCTGGGATTAGAAGAGAGAGAGGATAGCTGGAAGCAGGAAGGTTTTCATCCAGTCCTTCAATAAGAGTCAGCCTCTTGTTTGTAAAGTCTGCTTCACCTTCCACAATGCAAGAGCCTATAGACAACTTGAGATAATCCAATAACTAGACAATGAGCTCATAATGAAAAGTGATCAGTTGAGGACAGCCCAACAATCTACAAAAAGAAGATAGATCATAATGCACAAAACACCCACACAGCTGCTGAAGGAGACAGATGACAATGCATAAAGATTCAAATGCAGTTCCGAAATACTTCCTGTATCTGAAATCATAATTTCTGAGCTAATCAATTCAGTAAATGAGTTGATGGAATTGTTGGCTATCACCTAGACTCAAATTAGTGGCCTGAGATGTCAAATAAAAGTAATATCTCGGGCTTCCCTGGTGGCGCAGTGGTTGAGAGTCCGCCTGCTGATGCAGGGGACATGGGTTCGTGCCCCAGTCCGGGAAGATCCCACGTACCGCGGAGCGGCTGGGCCCGTGAGCCATGGCTGCTGAGCCTGCGCGTCCGGAGCCTGTGCTCCACAACGGGAGAGGCCACAACAGTGAGAGGCCCGCGTACCGCAAAAAAAAAAAAAAAAAAGATATCTCAAAGCACAACATAATATTTCACAAATATGGAAAACACACACACAGAAACTTGGAGGATAGAGCAGGAGCCCCATATATGAATGAAGGAAGCTCTAGAAGAAGAAATCGCAAAAGGAGGTGAAGCAATGAAACAAATATTAGATTTCCCTCAAATTCAAATAAAGGTCTAATCTTCAATTAAAAGGACTGATGAGAAAAGACATAAACTCGTTAGGATTTTTAAAAAGAAAAAAAATAGTAATGTGATTAAAATTTCTCACAAAACTGTAGGAATTTAAAAAGAGACATCACAGGTTCATAAAAGGTGAAAAACTTATTAAAAAATTACATAAAACTTTTAACAACAAATTTGAAGTCAGGAAAAGAAGAATTTCCTAACAAAATTATCAAAGAAGACCCAGGAAAACTGCAATGGATCAATTACCACAGAAGAGATTGTCAAAAGATTAAAGACTTACCATTAAAAACAGTACCAGGAACAGATGGATTCATAACTAACTTTTATCTAACCATTTTTAAAAAGTTTTCCACATTCCTTGATGGAAAGATCTGATATAATAAAAGTGTCAATTTTCCAAAAATTATTGTTTAAATTTAAAATAATCTTGGTTTTAATCCTTGCAGAGGCTTGGGGAAAATGGATAAAAAGACTTTAAAGTTTATAAGGAAGCAAACATTTTTGAGAATAGCCAAGCAAATTTTGATAAAGGTGAATAGTGAATAGGGGCTTGCCTTACTATCAGAATATATTAGTAAACAGTTGAAATTGAATTAGTATGGTTATAGGCATAGGAAGAAACAAATAGATCAATAGAATAAAATAAAGAATCCCAGAAAATACATGATTTGATATATGAAAAGAAGAAAAATACTGAATTATTTAATAAATAGTGCTGGCACAGAAAGCTACCCATCTGAAAAAAATAAAACTGAAATCTATTTTATGAAAAAATTAATTCCATATGGATTAAAACCTTAAATAAGTAAAAAAATAATAAAATATGGCAAGAAAATCTAGTACACAACAAGTACAATCAAGGAGCAGAAGAGACTCAGCAGTATAAAAGACTTCTTGATAATACGAAAATTAAACTTTTATTTTTAATTTAAAATTAAAATTTTAATTTAAACTTTAAACATTTGAATGACAAAATAACATATATCATATGTTTTAATATTAAATATTTTATATTATGCAGAAATATACCCAAAACGTTTATAAAATTTATAAAATTTTATAAACATTTATATAATTGATTTGGGAAAAATATTTGCAATTCAGAAGATCACCAGATACTTACTATGACAATGAAAAGTTCTTACTACTTGACAAAAATGGGATGTGAATCTCAATAGCAAAGAATATGAAGAGGCAACCAAATGGCCAACTACTATATGAAGATATTCTTACTTTAATTTGCATTTCCCTAATTCTCTTTACTCCCCATTAAATTAACAAAACTAAAATGTATTGAAACATCTATTGTCATATTCATGGAGACATGGGTTCTCTTATATATTGTACATGAAAATGTGAATATTTTCAGCCTTTATGACCACCAATCTGGAAAAATATTAAAATTAACAAAACATGTACACTTCAACCCATTAAATCCCACTCTTTAATATCTATCCCATAGAGGGGAAAAGCCATTAATTTCCAGAAATAAATTTTATCTGATTAGATATATTAAAGCACAATTGATACTGACAAAAAATGAGCTAATAAAGTAAATGTACCTCAGTATATAAATAGTAAATTATGGTACAACCACACCAGGGAATATTATGGAGTCATTAAAATGAATGAACTACAGGTCTAGAAATTAATTTGGAAAGATTTGCAGTAGATATTTCTAAACAAAAAGAAAGATAAAATAGCATAAATATGATTCTATTTTTAGAAAACAACGATAAGGTTTTATATCTATGTATACACATACAATGATAAGATTATATGTATATAACTATATCTATCATATATTATATACACATAATCCTATCATTGCACATCCTGCTATATATAATACATTTATATATGGAAGGATGTGACCATAAAGAAAATGTGAATGGTACAATACAAAGTTATTAGCATGCTGTGGAAGAGTTATTTAATCATTATGTCCCCCTTGTTTCTCCCAATTACTTCCTTATGTTTCCTAACATTTCCTAACTATCTTTGGAGTTAGGTTGGGGCCACATGACAATCTTGACCAATGGACCAAGAGGAAAAATGAAGCAGTTCAGAAATGATGTGTTTCCTGCATTTCTCTCTTCCCTTGCCTTAGAAAACTTGGAGGCTACATGTTCCAGATGGCATAGCTACAAGTCTGAGGAAGACTGCCAATCTACATTAAACTTTGCATGAGGAAAATTAAACTTATTTTGTTAAGCCTTAGAGATTTTGGCATTTTTCTCTTATGGTAGCTACATTAATTATCTTAATCCTGTGATTAATATTTTGAGATGAGATGTTGCTGAAATTAAAAATCTAAAATATATGCTTCATATTAGTGTGAAGCCAGCAGTGATAAAATTGACATCAGAGGAAAGAAAGATAAAAATTGATGTTATCCAGTGTCTCACCCCCACCCCCAAGAAAAAGGTAAAATTATCATTCGTGGTAACTTGGGCATTAGGCCAGACCTCATGCATAGCAGAAGAGATTAGAAAAGACAACAATTAGTAGTGAATATTGGCTACTGCTAATTGCTTTTGTCAGAATCTTATAAGAAAGTGATGAACTCAGAAAAAAAATTGCCAATTTTCAAGCCGAAGTTAGAAGGATTACAGAGATGAGAAATTTGGGATCATGCAAGGTTGGAAAAACTGATTGCTTATCAACCTCAAAAATTGTAAGATAGTAACAGAAAAAAATTAAGGTCCTTGTTAGCATTAGTGATCACATTCAGATTTCTCACTTTTAAGCCTGAAAGCCTTTAGGTGGCTATTATTAAGTTGAGAAAGACAAGCGTAGAGATAAGAAAGCAAAGACATAAAGCAGATCTGAAAACTATGCCTCAATAAGATTTACAGTGTGGTTACTGGCACATGAAACTGAGCAAGTGGATGAAAAGCCTACTACATTTTTTAAGTGTTAAGCCAACCAAGATTTTAAAGAACTACATTGCCAAAGAAACCAGTAGCTTAGACCAACTGTGAGATTTTGATCAAGATATGGAGACTTCTACTTACCATCCAAAAAAAATTACCCTCCCACATAAGACAACTAAGAAACCAAGAAAATATATAAAATATTGATTTTCAAGACATTAGGCATAAGGCAATGAAGAAAAATGATCTTTGAGAAATGGGAGACAGAGTAGGTGAACCCTACAATTGTTACAGTTTAAAGCCCAGAAAAAGTTTCCAATCAGGGCACAGATGAAAGAGTACAGGTGGAGCATGGCAGTCTCCCTGAGTTGAGAAGACAGAGATGGGAGCCTGGGTAGTAAAATCATGGCTAGATTTTGCAGGTAGGGTACTAGAGAGAAGAGAGCTGCAAAAAGAGAAAATTCTGGACATCTGTAGAGGGTTCTTCTCAAGTATTCAGCTAACTAATGATCAACACATGCATGTAATGAAATTCTCAAGACTGAGCGAAAAGGCACCTGAAAGGATTAGAGGGAAAACCCTGTGAGCAAGAGTGAAGAAAACTCATAATGTATAGAGCTTTGATTAGAGTACTCAGAAGGATTTTGTCTCAAGATAAGGAAAAATTAGTCCCTGACTCAACACCACTATGTCTAACAAAGTTTTAAGAAAGATCCAAAGGATTAAACTGCTCCCAAGTAATTTAACAATGTCTCAGAATAAAGTTCAAATATATTTATAGGAAAACAAACAAATGTAAAACTCCCTAGCCATCAACAAAGTGAAATTCACAATGTCTGGCATGCAATCAAAAATTATCAAGCATGCAACAAATAATGGCTGATAATATGGAAAAACAATCAATTAATCAAACTCAAATCATAAATGATACAGATGACAGAATTAATAGGCAAGGATATTAAAACAATTATAGGAAAAGAATCTGAAAATATGTATGTATATAAATGAGTCACTTTTCTCTACAGCAGAAACGAACACAACATTGTAAATCAATGATACTCCAATAAAATTTAATTTAAAAAACACTGTAAATCAACTATACTTCAATAAAAAATTAATTAATTTAAAAAGCAATTATAAGTACATTCTATATGTTCAAGAAGCTAGAGAAAAGCTTGAATATGTAAATCAGAAACATGGAAGATATAAAAGAGAACCAAACTGAACTTCTTAAAATGAAAATTACAATGTCAAAGATGAAAAATACACTGGACAGGATTAATGGTAGATTAGATATTGCAGAGGAAAGGATTAGCGAATTAGAAGACATAGCAATAGAAACAATTTAAAATGAATCACAGAGAGGAAAAATAGTTATTGAAAAAAGGATGAACAGAGCTTCAGTTAGTTGTGGTATAATTTTAAGCAACCTAATATACACGTGATTCTAGTCCCCAAAGAGAGGAGGGGAGGGACAGAAATTTCTTAAAAGAAATAATGCTAAAAATAATGGTCAAAACAATTACAAATTTGATAAAAATTATGAGAGCAGGAGTGATTATTTTAATATAAGGCAAATGATACTTTAAGGCAAGAAATATTATTAGAGATAAAGAAAGACAATTCATAATGTTAAAAGGTGCTAGAACAATTGAAAATCCATATGTGTGTGTATGATGGAGGGATAACTTCCATCCATATGCATATTAAAATCACTCAAATTGATCATAAACCTAAGTGTAATACCTAAAACTATAAAACACTCGATAAAAGCAATGCATGGAATCTTTATGACCTTCAGTTAGGAAAAGATTTATTAGATATAACATCAAAAGCATGATCCAGGAGCTTCCCTGGCGGTCCAGTGGTTAAGACTCCATGCTCCCAGTGCAGGGGGCACGGGATCCATCCCTGGTCAGGAAACTAAGATCCTGCATGCTGCACAGTGCAGCCAAAATTAAAAAAATAAATTAATTAATTAAAGAAACAAAACAAAAGCATGATCCACAAAAGAAAAAACTGAAAAATTGGAGTTCATCAAAATTAAGAATTTCTGCTCTTTGAAAGATACTACTATGAAAAGACAAGCCTCTGGCTGAGTGAAAATGATTAAAAATCACATATCTGATAAATGATATCCACATATCCAGAATATAGAAGGAACTCTCCAAATTGAATAAGAAAAGAAACAGCCCAATCAAAAAAGTGTATAAATGACAATTCTCCAAAGGAGAGATGCTGATGGCAAATAAATACATAAAAAGAAGTTCAAAGTCATTGGCCATTTTTGAAATATAAGTCCAAACCACAAGAAGATCATGTTACACACCTATCAGAAAGTTTGAAATTAGAAAGACTGACCATACTAAGTGTTGTGGAAGTGGAGAAATTGAAACTCTCATATACTGCTGGTGGAAGTGTAAAATGGTGCTTACTTTGGATAACAGCTTGGTGGGATTTTGAAACTTAAAAATACAGCAACCATATGACCTAGTTATTCTATGCTTAGGTTTTTAAGCAAGACAAATAAATTTATATTCCCATACAAAGACTTGTTCTTGAGTGTCATAGCAGCTGTATTGGTAATATTTGAAAACTAGAAACAACCCAAATATCTATTAACAGGGGAATATGATGAAATACTACTCAGTAATAAAAAGGAATGAGATCTTCATGCCTGCCATACAGCATGCATGAATATCGAAATAATCATGATGAGTAAAAGAAAACAGACCAAAAAAAAGTACGTACTATATATAAAGTCCATGTATATAAAATTTTAGAAAATGAAATGATCTAGAAAGCAGATCAGTTATTGCCTAAGGATGAGGGGGGCAGAAAGGGGAGGTGGAGAAGAATTCTAAGGGGCTTGAGGAAATTTTTATATGTGATGGATATGTTTATTGTCTGAATATGATGATTTCTCCTTGTAAACATATGCCAAAACCTATCAAATTATATTTTAAATATGGGCAACTTATATATCAATTATATCACAATAAATCTGTTAAAAAACCAGGCAATTAGGGCCTCAAACTTCTGCAAGCAGAAAGTAGACTGAAAAAGGTATATAGTTCCAAGGACAGTATATTCCCTAAATGACTTTTTCAGGTGTAGACAAGGAGGATGTTCAAAAAAGAACTTTCAGATGGGAAAACAAAGGTTATTGAGAACAGTGGACAGAGGAGATTCAGAGAGCAGAACTGGGAGCTGTCCTACACACACATCCCCATGCCAGCTAGGAGGCCTTCATATTTCCTGTCCAGAGGACTTCAGAACTTCTGAGGGCCAGTGACTGCTGTGTATCTTCCATTCTTCCCTTTCAAAATGGGGGGTGTTTACTGTTCCATTATTTATTAACATCTTGAGCAGCAGGGTTGGGGTATGAAGATGACTTGGGTATTTAGTTCAAAGTTCTCCAGTCTTGATGGAGATACTAATCTACATTTTGGACTCTGAGATGGAGGCAGCACCTGAATAGGACTTTTGTTGTCTCTTTTGAGAAGACATTGACTGTGGAAAGGAAGGAGAAAATGGGTATTTGTCACAATGACAGTGCTCACTACATACTCCATGAGCTGCCTTGATTTTGCAGCCTGTTTTACAGTTTAGCTGGGGCTTTGTGACTAATTCATCTAATGGTCTGTCAGTAGAACTTGTGTGTCACCTGAAAGCCAAAATAGTTAAAAACTCTTTTCTTGTATAGTGATCTTGAAGGTCATGTGTTCCAGATGATATAGTTACAAATTGGAAGAGGACCACCTTACCTTCATCAGATTTGAAATAAGTGACAAATTTTTATTGTGTTGTCACTGGGATTTCAATAGTGAATACTTTTTAGATTATTGGGGTGGGGGTGAGAAGGGGACAGCAGAAAGTGGAGGGAGATGTCAAGAAAAAGAGGAAAATATTAAGAATATCACTTTAAAATGTATAAATATAATCAATTTATTAATTTCTATAAATATACATACATTTACATAAATCAAATGTCCTTTGAAAATAATGGGGCTATAGAAATATTATAGAGAAATATCCCACATATTTCTACACATATAATTGCTTGTCACTCTGCACTACAGTAAATATATTATTGTTTATTATATTGTATATAATGTATTGTATAACAATGCTACAGAAACTTTGGACAACTGAGAGAAAAAAATTCCTAAACCAATACTCTTGTTAAAGTAACTTTGAAAGTTTCTATGCATTCTTTTCCAATCTTTATTCATCTGTACATACATTTCACCTAGAGTAATAACAATGTAATGACACTTGTAACTTATTCACTTTATATTACCACTTTTAGTAGTTGTAATAATATTTCACAGTGTGTATGTCAGCATTTAATTATTGATTTTCCCAATTTTGGATAGCTCTAATGTTTTCAAACTTTTGCTATTGTGAATATCTTCCTGCACATAACTTTTCCCTCATAATTTTTTGTTCTAGGCTAGATTCCAAGAAATGTTTACTAGGTCATTTTATATCTTAACTTCTAGACTCTGTCACCCCACCACTTTACTCACCATCTTTTTAAATCAAATACATGAAGGCTGACTACCACTTTGACCTACCTACCCTCTCTGTTTCCCAGCTTCAACTTGAACTCCAAACCATTTAGCATTTTGGCGCATCTGGCACCCACTTTCCACTTTCCTTTCTTACATCCTCTATCTGAAAGCATGGAACAAGCTTTTTTTTTTTTTTTTTTTTTTTTAGTGGTACGCGGGCCTCTCACTGTTGTGGCCTCTCCCATTGCGGAGCACAGGCTCCGGACGTACAGGCTCAGTGGCCATGGCTCACAGGCCCAGCCGCTCCACGGCATGTGGGATCTTCCCGGACCGGGGCACGAACCCGTGTCCCCTGCATCGGCAGGCAGACTCTCAACCACTGCACCACCAGGGAAGCCCGAGAAGACACACTATATGTAACCAACTAAAATATATAGAATTTAAAAGAAATTTAGATTCCACTGAGGAAAGGAGAGGTGAGAAATAGATTTATCAAGTGGAGAGTAAGTTAGTTTACTCAGGAAGTTTTCATGAAGAAAATAACCTTGAGTTGTGGATTAATATATATTCTGGACCTAACATATTGAGAAAAATAAAATAAGCAACCAAGTGTACATTTGTTTGTTTCCCCTATCTTTCCTTTCTATTTACTCTGTTTGGGACTCAGCAAAGTTGATGAAGAGATGTTGGTTAAGGAGTGAATTGGGGCCCAAGTCAGTGCAGAGAGTCAGATTGCCCAGAATCACATTCCTGACTGTAACACTCAACTAGTTATGTGAAGCTGGTCAATTACCTAATTTCTCTAAGCCCTAGTTTCCTCATCTACAAACTGGGAATAATTATATTTACTCCATATGGTTGTAGTAAGAAGTAAAGTGTTTACATCTGTAAATTGCCAGGCCTAGTAGACAGGCAAGCAACAGCAGGAACAGTATCAAACTCCTCTCCTGGTGTAACGTGGGCTGCATATAAAAAATAAAAATGGCTGATGAATGTCATTGGTTATCAGATTTATCATCACTATGAAGAATCTCTGAATGAATTACATTAGATCAATTAAATTAGATAAATAAAGCATATCTCACCAGTTCATTCTAGGTATTAACAAAGTCACCAGCTTCCACTAATAGTATCTTTGGGGAAATGCTTGACTTTTGCTTAGTGACTACATGAAAATTTTAAACAGGTGAAAGGAACCACTTCTGGTCTACCGAGGAGTTGAATTCGTGGTTATTTTGTATTTCTTTGAACAAAAGTGAAAATAATGACATACATTTTCTAAGAGTTTAAAAAATCACATGAACAAAGAAAATGATGTCAAGAGTAACCATCACAAATCACTTTTTAATCACAAGATGCCAATTAAATAGTCATTAATGATTCACTTTGGGCCCTTGATTTTACCTTCTTAAAGATTTCTAGCTAGTGTGAAAATGACCAAAGTATTGAAAATCTGCCCAGCAATTGGGGAGCCTGTCACTTGGACATTAGGAATGTCAAGGGCTCCGAGCAGAGTCTGGATCTCATCCAGGTTCAGTGTCACTGAAATGGGAACCTGACCAGTAGGAAAAGTGTGTTCTTCTCCTGCCTCTGGATCTCTACCGTGGTTGGTGGGACGGCTGCCAGGAGCTAACTCTGTGTGTCAGATCTTCATCTGCAGGTAGCACCTTACCTGCAGAACTGAACAGACGGACTTCTCTCGGCAAACTTCCAGACTGTAGCCTCCTACTCTGGCTTAAGGCTGAGAACAGACCCTACCGATTTATTTTCAGATTTCGCGAATGAGAATGAAATTCAAAACACTTTTTAAATTGGATTTGATACACTCGCATATGTTCAGTTTTAGTCCTAGGGGAAAACCCAAAGCTTGATAGGTTTTTTGTTTCGTTTTGTTTTTTGCGGTACGCGGACCTCTCACTGCTGTGGCCTCTCCCGCCGCGGAGCACAGGCGCCAGACGTGCAGGCCCAGCGGCCACGGCTCACGGACCCAGCCGCTCCGCGGCATGTGGGATCCTCCCGGACTGGGGCACGAACCCGCGTCCCCTGCTTAGGCAGGCAGACTCTCAACCACTGCGCCACCAGGGAATCCCCCACTTGATAGGTTTTGATGCGCAATAACACCATTCTCCTTTTGAACGCTGATTTCTCTGACCTCCCCTATAAGCATTGCGTGCCTTATCCCTTCCACAGAAATTCCATCCAGGCAGGATTGTGAATCTCATCGATTTTGCCTCCCTTCAGCAGCCCCGGAAAATAAAGTTAAACTAAACCACACTGTAAGTTTGTTTCTCCTGAGCCATGTAAATATAACAATACATATTTTTACCTAGATGTAGTAAATACATAAACATACAAAGGCTTCTAACCTCTTAGTGTTGCTTCCAGAAGCTGAGTAAATGTTTTCCTGGGATCCGTTTTAGGAGTATGTTGTTTTCAGAGATGTTTTATGCTGACCTGTGTTAGTGATGCTTACCTTTCACCTTGTAAGCTATTGCAGTGTTGTGACATCATTTTAAGGAAAAAGAAAACACCAAACGGTTTTAATTTTTTCCCTCTTTTCTCATGTTTCTACTTCTCCATGTCCCACCTACACTAGTATTAAGTTGATTTCCTCCAGAACCCTTGTGAGTGACTGCCTTCATTCTAAGTTTTCCCCTCCCCTATGCCGGATGGCTCCTTGGTATTGACAAAGTCTGTGTTCAAGCCTTCTCTGCCCTCCTTGGTTTGCTTGTTTGTATTTTCCCTGCCTGAGGCTGGACTGACTGTAGGGCTTTCCACAGAAGAGGTAGGAGTTTGGATAAGCCAGCAGTTTAAGCAGGTTTTATGACCAGCCAGTGTAATAAAATGCATTCAGGGGTCACCCGAGAAACTTTAATCAGCACCAGGGGTCACTGGATAGCACTTCTAGACGGGGGAGACAGAAATGAGGAACAGAGACTCAAAAGAGAGGACGAAGAGTTGGGGGAGGGGGCTAGGGATCGAAGGTTCTCAAGTTATCAGAAATAACTTTTTTAAAAAATCAATGTGTTTTGCAATCAGAAATGGTAAGAAGAGACATAATTGCCCAGCGGAAACTAGGGATCTGCTGCAAATTTAGATGAGAATTTTACCCAAAGACCTAATTTTTTTCCCCTGTGCAGTTTGCATGAAAGTTTGGCCTTATGATTGGTCTCGGGATGGATATCAGATATCTCACCCTGAAGGGAGAAACATTCCCACCAAATCCTTCTCCCCTGAAAGGAAAAAAAAATTTTTCTGCATCCAATAATCAGACCCTGGGCAGACAAATTGGCACCACTTTTTTTTTGCTCTCCAGCCTCCCTTTTATTTTCTGCTAGAAATAAGACTGCAGACTTGAGTCACAATTCACAAATATTTGGTAGTATTATGTTGTAAGGAACTGGGGCAAAAAAAAACCCAGAAGAAGGTAATGCTTAAAAGCTTTGCTTTCACTCATGCAAACAAACTTTATGCTTCTCAATAAATCTCCTGTTTTGTAAGTGGCCATTAAAATAACAGATCATTTGATTAAAATTCTGTTTTCACAACAGTCATTTGGAGTTTTGGGGAACCTCCAAATGTGGTCTTGGCCATGATGCCATTAGCATTTTATTAATGCATTCAAACGGTTAAAAGCTCTTACTTTTTATAGGGCTTTTAAAAGCAAACATTTGATTGTCTCTTGCATAAACTGACTCTGAACCCATTAAAATGTGACAACTTCAGAACCGACCTGATTTAAGGGTAAAAAATTGATCAAGGATTTGCCACATTTTTAATTGCTTTGAATGAGGTGGAAACTGAACTGAGGCCAATACGTTGGAATGGAAAGAATTAAATCCAGTCCAACACCTTTTTATATAATAATGATATCTTTTAAATTAGGGTTTTTCCCTTTTAGAGTTGAATGATTCTTTATGGCACAAAAATAGTTCATAGTTTGAAAGGTTTAGTTTTTCCTCTTTTAGTCCAGTCACAATGCAGTTTGTCATTAGAAATAAGATGGAAATATTTTTTTTAAAATATGTTTCAGGTGGTCTAGCCTTAAAAAAAAAAATAGCTCAGGGCGGCAACTGTAAATCTACTTTTGTTGTTTATTTGGATGAAAAAGCACGTGTGTCTGTGCAGATTTGAAATGATGTTACCAAAAGTTTAGGCTCTTACTTGTAAATTAGGCACTTTGGGGAATTAGGTAATAAACCCCCAATAAAATAATAAAACCAGTGGTCCTGAAGCCACTTATTGCTATTTTCCATTTTGTCTCATTCTCATCACATATATTTTTAGGTTGGAATACCCCATTTTATTGAATTATATTTTGTATACAAAAAAGAAAATTCCTGCTCCCCCAACTTCTCCTCCAAATGAAAATGCCCATTCTTATTATTTCCTACTTTTACATCACTGATTGTTAAGTTTTCAACTTACCTTTATTGTTTTATTCCTTTATGTTTTAGTGACTGATCACATTTCTCACTCTAGTACATTCTGTTTTTCCAGAGTACATTAGGTCTTTATTTTTTCCTCCTTCACAAATGAACTACTGAAAAACCATCTCCCCGGGCCTTTCTTTTTTAATTGCTTCTGTGTTCTGAGGCATTGGGGGAGCTACATAACTAGCAGAAGTAGATCAGTAGATAAGCTTGCATAACACGCACTTAATTATACAAACAAGTCTTTCTGGAGAAAGTCTTCCGACAATTACCTCCCGAAATAAATATACCTCAGCGACTGTCAATAGTAATAAAACCCGCACAATCATTTCTTAAAGCTTTTATTGTTTGCCTGTAATTAGCATGTTGATGTGATTAAAGCTATGTTTGACTTTTGATAAACCCCAGACTCCTATAGATAACATTTCCAGCGGTTGAAGCTGCTTTCATTAGAAGCGATATTTATCTGATTTGTAACCAATCAATTGGAAATAAAACTTTCCTGTGGCATGCCGTTAAAACGCCTGCAGCAGCCCTGGTTTCCCGAAGCCCCTTTCCTCGTCTATGTCCTTGAGTGAGATGGATTCCATATGGTTTGGCGCAGGAGAACGGGCAGGGATTGAAAAGGTAGGGAATGCGGCTCTAAGGAGAGCCCCTCTAGACGTCCTGCCTTATTTCTACTTGTTGCTATTCGAAGGCACGGGTAACTGCTGTAACCAATTTTCTTGAAAAATACACTTTTGTGTGGCAGCAGAAAAGCCTGCAGAACTGGGGTTTGTTAAGGGCGTTTTGTGATGTTTACTCTGCTTCTATATTTGTAAGTTTATGTTGGATTCTTTTATCAGACCCCTTCAATTCTGATCTTAATTTTGTCCTTTTTGCCCTCCCCCCAAATTATTTCTCCCTCTGTTTCCATACTATTATTCTCATTTTATATCTCCTTTCTTCCTTTCTTTCTGATTTTTGTTTTTGTGTTTGTTTTCTATAACATTTGACTTGCAACCAGTTTAAATTTCCTTGTTCAAAATTACAAAGCACTAAATTTTGAAGTTTTGAAAAATAGACAAATAATGGCTTTCAACAGTTTATCTGACCCAGCAAACATGCTGAATACTTTCTAAATGTTCATAAGCGATAGAGGAACACGGAGCTAATAGTATTTATACATTATCACTGCAGTGATGTTACATCCTCCATCTCAGTTTCTGTACAATTTCTCCTCTGCACTAAACTACTAATCTATTTATTCTTGTTCTCAATAGGTAGAAGAAAAGAAAGAAAAAGAAAGAAAGAAAGTGCACCTTCAGAATCTATGTATTTATTTAAAGCATTTCTTCCCTCTTATCCTCCACATTCACCAAACATTTCATACTTTTAGAAATGTAATAGAGAAAGGAAAATATTTTCTAAAATGGAGCCAGTGTTGACATGCAAACTTTTATGGATTTCCAGTCATGGCTCATTAAAATCTGTCTTTAAATATATGGTAAACATGTGCATAAATGCTATATATGCCATGCTTTTCAAGTTGAGTTTTAAAGTGAACGTACATAAACAAAATATTTTATTGCTATTAAAATGAAAACATGAAATCTATGTCTGTGAAGCCATTTACACCAATCTGGACATGTTCAAAGGTTTTCAATTTTTATTTAATTATATGGCTTCTCAGTGCCCATTTCAAGTGTTTTCTAGAACAATGTAATTTATAACTTTATAAATAATCCTATACAATTCCAACCTTATTTAAGTACATGTATGTCTTTGTACAGATAATTCAAAGGCATTGTCTTGAAAACACTGATTCTTTCTAATCCTAAAATGACCTCAGTTATGACATTTAATATGTTGGAAATGAATGCCATTTCATGTACATATTACCTAGAGGAAGTTGCATTTAAAAATTTAGAAAATAAGATGAGGAATTTTTCCTGTAAAATGAATAACTAAGAAGATAGCAAGATTGGGTGTGACAAGTATGTCTCTACTGGTGTGGGGTTTATGAACGTGCCTTATAGTTAGGAGAATTTCTGGAGAACGGCAGGCTCAGGGAAAATGTTAGTAGTATGCTATGTGCCTTTTGAAAGCAGCTTTTATCAAATAGCTTAAACATTTTCTTTTCCATTTATTTTAGAAAATGTTTTAGAAATCATTAAATATCCATTTTAAATAAGTCAACTGTAAAGTGGTTCTTCACTTTAAATGCATTCCCTTATTTCTCCATCTCCCAATTAAGAGACATTAAGGTAAGTCTGTTGGCAAATATATTATGCTACCAAAACACAAAATATTTATCCTCATCTTTATTTTGAATCCTTTAACGTAAGAATATTAATCATGTGTTCTTTGGATACAATTTTTATTTCTGTTGAAAAAACAGTAAGTATATTTTAGAAACTGAAGCTGGGATTTTTTTTTTTTGCACATAAATTTTCTTGTATTTCAGCAACCATATGATCACTAAAATAACAGAGAAGCTCAGAGCATTCTGGATTTGAGCAGTGCCTTTAAAATATACTCTGCCCATAACTGAAACCACAGTGACAATATTTCAAGTGATAGAAAGAAAAATGGTTTGCAGATTTACAAAGAGAAGTCATGTACTTCTGCAAAGTTTTATTCTCATAGGAGTTGTCTGGCGTATGGACGAATAAGATTGAGATAACATCACAACAAATAACTAAAGGTAGAGGGAAAATCTCACTTAACTGGATTTTTAAAAATTGGTCTTTGAGTGTGTTTGCACCTGTGCGTGTTATGTGTTTGTCTATACTAAAGACACATAGGTGACCATGGCACGATGATTTAGCTGTTTACTTTATGTATCTTCCCTATAATTTACTTCTCTTGAATTACCTATCATATACATAACTTTCAAACATTTTTTTCTGGTAAACATACACTTATCTAGCCATTGACTACAGCTACACAATGACAAATATCAGAATGAAAACTGAAAAATCTGAATTGTTTCCCTTTACAATGCCAAAGAGCTGAGTGTCTGAAAAGCATCAAGGCACTGGTGTAATGCTTTCAGTTTTTACCCAAGTGTTTGGCATCATGTAGACATGGTCACAGGCTCGTTCCCTCCCTGATGAGGGTGCTTGTCATCTGTAGATAGAGGATATTTCAAAAGTACTCAGTAGAGCAACTGCAGAAGTGATTGAAATGACATTCTCCAGGCTGCATACTTGAAGAGGGTAAGTTTTGAACACTTTTTCTTGCAAGTAGCCAAGTCATTCCAATTCACGTCTCTCATTTTATACCTCAGATGATTTTCTCCTACATCAGTCTTTGCACCTGTGTGTGTTGATTCCTTTATTTTTGTTTCCTGAAATTAACGTGATTATTTTTTTTAATTCTATACATGATGGAGATTTAAATTTTGTTCATAAGTCCTATGCACATCATCAACAAATGCCTCTGTGTTTCTATGTCTCTTCGAAAAAACTGCTCCTAGAGAGGGAAAGAATCTTCTTATTTCAAGTTTTACCTGAAGACAGAGTGGGCTTCATGCTTCAGAGTTAATTCTTTCAAAGAAGCTGAATGTCCGTGAACTTGGGAAGGGTAAGACAGGAACATATAGGCCAATTTCTATTGTCTCATTAGACTACAGTGCTGATTCAAGTTTAAGTAACTCTCAATTTGTTAAAGGCATTGACTTGTCTTTCTTTTTCTAATTAATTAATTTTTTATTTTTGGCTGCATTGGGTCTTTGTTGCTGCGCCCAGGCTTTCTCTAGTTGTGGTAAGCGGGGGCTACTCTTTGTTGCGGTGAGCAGGCTTCTCATTGCGGTGGCTTCTCTTGTTGCGGAGCACGGGCTCTAGGCATGCAGGCTTCTGCAGTTGTGGCTTGTGGGCTTCCTAGTTGTGGCTCGCGGGCTCTAGAGTACAGGCTCAGTAGTTGTGGCGCACGGGCTTAGTTGCTCTGTGGCATGTGGGATCTTCCCAGACCAGGGATCGAGCCCGTGTCCCTTGCATTGGCAGGTGGATTCTTAACCACTGCACCACCAGGGAAATGCCCCCCCCTTTTTTTTTAACATTCCTGAACCAACGTACACTTATGAGTGTGTTCTGGTATTGTGTCCTTTCCAAAGGCTGATCACACATTGCTATAAACAGTAACACCAGCTAAATCCACTCCAGCTCCCCAGACAAAAAGAATGAGAACAAAGATGTGCCCTTACAGTGTGTTTCATTTTATATTCTGTGTATTCATGATGCTTTTTAAAACTTACTCCATATTCAAACAAAACTTGTTTGCTTAAATTTAGATTTAAAACAGCCATTTTCTTTTCAGGTCTCTATGTGGCTGCATGGCTAGTGTGATTCTATTTTTCATTTTTCCACAACTTGAAACATGTTGTGACAAAACCAGTTAAAAATGAGGTCCAATAAAATGTAATGGAGTTCTGTAAATACATGAATATCGCAACCTCTACACTCTGGGTCTCAAAAACCTAGTTCTTAAAAGCAAAAGCAGCTTGGAGGATTCCTCTGCAGGAAGTCCTTGACACAAAATGGTGCCATTGGGCAAGTCCACTCACAAGAGAAGGTGGCTGGGGGACCTGCAGGTTCTTGCAGAGAAGTGAGTCATGGGCAGCGTGCATGCGTGTCATTTGCATTCGTGAACATGTCTCTGTGCCCCTCACTGAACTGTTCTTTATGTGTAGTATGAAGGCCTGATGGAGGGGGACAGAGTGGGCTCCAGAGACACATAACTCCTGTTTGCTCTGGTCTTAGTAATTATTGCAGAGTCACTGCAGAGCCCAGGAGAAAGAACACAAAAAAAGAAGTTTTAAAAAGAAACAAAAGAAAAAGAAGAGAGGAAGAAAAGAAGAAAGTACAGGCACTCTCTGCTCCAACGGAAGCTATGCCAAGAAGCAACTAACTAAAAACAGACAGAGCAGAGGGGAGAAATGAGGAAAGAATAAAATGGTTTGCAGTCAGGCTGACAAATGCACGAGAGAAAAATTCACATGGTTTCAGAGCAGTACTTGGCATCTATCTCAGAAATTCATGTGTGTGTATAGTTTTTCATTTTTATTTCTGGAAGAATATTTTGCAATTTCTTTTTACTGAAAAAGATGAGTTATTTTCATTCTTCTAGAATAGTGGATAGAACACCCTTATCTTCCCCCCAAAAGGCTACCTCCTCTAACTTAACACATTTTTTAAAAATGGTGTGTGTGTGTGTGTGTGTGTGTGTGTGTGCTGACTCACTAGATGACTTCCTACTTTCTATAACCAAATAGAGTGCTAAAACCCAAATGTCTGGGCCTACTGTCTTTCAACTAGTATCCTAACACCCCTTATGAGGAGACAGAGGCTCATTGGCTTGTTTCAAAAGAAGGCAGGGTGTAACTCGGCCCATTTGACTTTGCATTACTTGAATAGTCTAACCAGCCCCAGGGCTGAGGTCTGCAAGTCTTTGGCTTATTCGATCTAATCCACTGATGGCTTGTGTGGTAATGAATGTCTGAAATGCTTGTCTATGATCAGGAATTTTTAATGCTGTCCTCATGGGCTCTGCTGAGCTTTCCTGCTTGTAAACGGAGGCTTAACACACTCAAATGACCCATGGAACTGTGTGAGCTGGCAACACCCAGAGAGAAAACTTGCCATTGTGATGCTAATTTCCTTCTCACCTTTGACCAGAAGGGGTAATTATATATAATTTGTGGAAACAGTTCCTCTGGAGTAAGAACACCTAAGGGAAACATGGAAGTTTGTTTAAACTAAATTGAATACATTATAGATAAGAAATACAAATGCAGTTTGAAATGGATTGTTCATCTCTGTCCCAGGATCAAAACTGAGGAATTTTGACTCCTCTGAAAATCTCAGCCATACTATGGACATTCTTATTTGGACCTCTCTCTGCAAAGCTACAAAGACTGAACTTGATGAAGCAAAGAACCTTAGAACAGCTGCCAGGGACTTCTGTTCTTTTGTTTTCTTCTATGGCAGACATGTTCTAAAGGCACTGATAGTGATTAACCATAAATGATTGTCTGAAGGGTGGTGTTTAAACATCTATTTTCTTGCCACTCCATTCCACCCCTCCCCTTTCCCCCCGACATCAACCTTAAACTAGTTTTATCAGGATAGACACACCTGGAAAGTCATTCTGGAGAAGTGTGAGCATGGCTCCCACCTCTAGGGTGGCCACCAGTGTTGCCCTGAGAACACTGGTGTAGCATGCTCTAAGAGAAGTCTCTTGAAATATGTTTCAACTTATGTGTCCCAATTTCCAGTATTTTTTCCATCAGAAGTGAGCTCCTCAAAGGGGTGAATGTTTCAGTGGTGCAGTAAGAAGCAGTGCCTAAGCAGACTGTGATGTGGATAACAGTGATGAGCCATAGGTGCGGCACTAACCCCCTTTCCGGGTAAATGATGGTAGTTGGGGGACATGTATTTTAACCACTGTCAATTTAGGAGCCAGAATATTGGTATTTTAGTACTGATTGAAGTACTGTTTCTATCTGTTTCTACTGTTGATTGACAGTTGCAGATAAGTGAAAGTCAAATCTGGCCATTCCCATGTAGTGGAAATAGCACGAGCTTTAAAGTCAGACGGGTCTGGATGCACATATTAACGCACTACATGTTAACCTTGCACCCTTGACTTCCCAGATCCTCAGTACATTCACCCTTTAAAAAGAACACCACCTCAAGGGATTTTTAAGCTAAGATACAGAAAGTGCTTGGTACGGTTAAAAAACAAACGAGAAACAGGGAAAAAAACAAAAACAAAACCATCAACGCTCAATGAAAGTTAGTTCTTTCTTTTCTCCTAAAAATATAACAAAACCACAATTTTTGAAGTGAACCATTTTTGGTACAAATCACTCTGAAGTCTAGTTGTCATCCTCTTTAACAGTTGATGACCTTGCTATAACCATGATAGATTAGTTGTAGAAGTTAAAGGAGACAAAATACACAATGTCTTAAATGCTTAATATTATGTGTCATCTGTCTTTAGTACCAAATATCCGTAGGCAGTTTTCTTATGCTGTAATAATCACAATCATAATATCTTTTTGAACATTGTGAGAGCTATAGATATATTCTTTCATTTATTTCACATAATAATTTTATGAAGTGGTTATTCCTGTTTTACAAATGGGACAATTAAATCTCATTATTTGCTACCACACAAATAGTGGAGGTGAGATTGTAACCCAGTTCTACTTGGCTCTAAATCCCAATCTCTTAGCCGCTGTGTATACTACCTTATGCTATTCAGCCACATGGTACAGAATTTCACCATAGCACCACTGCAGACAATCATTTAGATTCTGCTCAAATACCCTGATGACATGAAATCTAGTTTTCCATCTAGGTAACTCATTCCACTTTTTAATAGTTCTGTTTTTCTATGGTTATTTACTTGGAATCTGATGATCATCACTGTGAAGCTGAGAAGGACATTCAAACAACTGTATGAAAAGAAATGTGTTGTAATACAGGGTAAAAAAGAGAAGAAGCTGGTGAATTCTCTACAGGTCCCCTGGCCATTATTCAGTTTCTAGTAATATTCCCAGGGTCATTAAATGTTATTTTCCATTTGTTGGAACATTTTCATGACCAACATTTTAGAACTGCACTTGTTACATGTGGGTATTAAAAACTTGAAATGTGGCTAATGTGGTTAGTCCAAACAGAGATGTGCTGTGAGTGCAAAATACACATCGAATTTCACATAAAATTTCTCATTAATTGCTTACACATTGATATGATAGTATTTTGGATATTGCTTAAATAGGTACATTATTAAAATTATTTTTACCTGTTTCTCTTTACTTTTGAAAATGTGGCTACTGGAAAATTTCAAATCACATATGCATAGACTTATATTTGTAGCTTGCATTACATTTCCATTGGACAGCAATTGTTCTGTACCCTCAAGAGGAAATGTACCAGATGTTTGAAATGTATCAAATTCATTCCTTGCCCCAAATAGTCTCAGAGAACAATAAAGGCAAATGCTTATTTATCTTCCACTCTATGCTGTTTTAAAGCTCTGAGTACAAGGTACTTTGTATGCACAGAGAGATCATTTATCTTTTGGCATGTGTCTAGTGCTAAAGTGAATATCCCTTAATCATCCTTGTTTAAGTTTGATGAGAATTATTTCTTTATTTACACCAGAAATATTGCTCTTTGTGTTGTAGAGAAATGCATGGCCTTAGTTCTTAAAAACCATGGAGTTAGCATTGGAAAAATTCGGGCATCTGTCCTCAGTTTTGCTGGGTGTGGGTAGGTGGGTATGAAGGGAAGGTGTGGAGCAGAGAATGGATGGAGAGCTCTCCTAAATAGACACCACGATGAACATAAAGGTCTTTCCAAATCCTGAGTCCTCCACTTGAACACAACAGAATACTATCCAGAGTAACCAACCATGGCGGAAGACCTGAGTTGGCTCTGATAACTGTTCCCTGGGAAATCAAATGGTATTTCCACCCTCCCCACCTAGAAATGGTTTGTGCGAGTCAAAAGAGGAGGCTACAGCTGATTTCCATCTTGGAGGAAGGAATTGTTCCTGTCAGCCTGCCTGCCTGGGATTGCAGCTGAGCCATATTTAGCCTCTAAAGCTAGATGTTTTAGTGCCTGACTCTTTTTAACTGGCATATGTTAAGAGCTCTGAACTAACAGGTGCATAAAAACTGTCAAAACACACTTAAATCTCAAGACAGACCGTCAGTTGTATTAAAAAATATGGTGTTACATAAACATGCACTCTCAACACATCCAGCACATAACAGATTGGAAAGTCCTTTCTCCCTGCAAGCAACCCAGCAACGTTAATCCATCCCATGAAACAAAAGGCCATGGTCCTTTAACCTCTTGATGGAGGATGGTGTGTGTTTGTGCCCACGCACGCATACATATTGGGGGGATCAGAATCATGCATAAAGTTTTCCCTCCTGCAACTGAATCTTCTTTCAGTTTCCAAGATCCCCATTTATGAACTAATCTAATTGAAAGGAAAAAGAACTCCCAGAGCTCTGGAAGGCACACTTGAAGTTGTTCCTTTTAAGGAAAATAAATTTATCACATAACATCGTGAAATTTAAATTAAAATTATCACAGGGTGGCAGGGAGAGAAAATGCATCACTTAAAGCTGCGTGAATTATGTGTAAAAGACACTACTTGGTTAAAATAGGTAGAATCAAGTAAGATCCAGTACTTGACCAGAGGATAAGCAGAGGATAATGTTTGCTTCCGTGATATTAAGTTCCTTTATTATATTTGTAAAAGCAATAGTTATGTATCACTAACTCTAAAATTGGCATGAAAGAACCTGATATTTCTGAGTTAATTACTTTCTTGCACATAATATGTACCATAAAGCATTTTAATTTAATCAAATTAAAACTTTAATATGACCTTGGCTCTGTGTTTCATAGTGACATCTTAGATTCAGCACTAGGCCCTCATCTACCAAATAGCTGGGTGACCATAACCAAGTCAGTTATTTTTTCAAAGCCTCATTTATTTTTTTAAATTGTAATATGAAGGTGGATAGAAGTGGGATGGGAGAGAAAGTCTCCTTAACATTCATTGTGGTTCTAAAAAGAGTAAAATCCTATGATTTACAACATTCTTCCTGGACTAAGAGTGTCACTTCTAGATATTCCTGTGTAGACTACTAGGGCCACTATACTGAAATGATGAGGCAGGGTATTATTTGTTTGTTTATCTTTTTGTTTTTTCTATGTCTTATCATTTAAATTATTTATGTTTTTGTTTTTTCATTTTTAATCTACATTCCAGAAGGCTGTCAAAGATCAGACTTCTCAGAAAATAGAGTCTGGGATGGAGATGTGTGTGCCAAAGTTTATTGGAGAGTATGTTTGAGGTCAAGGGCTGTAAGTGGTCAAGGAAGCAGGACTGGGTAGGGAGAGCCGTTGGGTGTGATACAGACACAACAAAGGCCTCAGCTGATCCTATTTGGAGTTCTGGCCCCAGTTCTTCCCAATTGAGGCATGGGGGCCAGTTCTTTGTACCCCCATAACTCTCAGACTTTGGTTCCAGGCTGTCCCCCAGGAAGGGGGCGCAAACTTTGGCAAGACCCCTCTCTTTAGCCTAGGGCAATTCCTGAAGAAAGAATCTCCAGTGAGCCATTAGCAACCAACACTTTCCACAGCTGGGGGAAGGGGTGCCTTGGTCTTGAAGGGGTCATCTGGACAGTGCACCACTGTGACCGTTACAAAGACAAATATAGGATCTGTTCTCATTGTTCTTTTTGTAGCTTCTCTTCCTACTAGATGTATGACCTTAGACAAGACGCTTAATTTTTGTGCTTCTTAACTCTTGCTTTGCTCATTCCCAAATTGTGGATAATAACAGAACCAGATAAAGTTATAATGAAGACAAAAAGAAATAAAATTTTCAAGCATCTAGCAGAATGCCTGACATGTAATGGGCTCTCTTTAAAAGTGAGTTTCACCTTCCTCTCTTATCAAATGAGAATCCTTTTTTCATGTCTAAGGATAGTTTCAAAAAATAAGGGAGATCTAACAAATAGCAGATTGTCCTTGAGGTTAGTCCACAGATGAAAATGTTGTCGTGTTGTAAACTGCCTTGTTCCACGAGGAGTGTTGACATTTTGGATCAGGGTTGTGCTTTCTGCCCCTGGAGGATGTCACTCTTGTCAGAGGAAAACAATCAAATGACGTAACGCCCTTACCCCACCACCACCACGTCATTCCATTTCAACACCATCCCTGGTATTAGCATTACTCAGCATTAACTGTTAATACATTAGGGATTGAGATAGGAAGTATCCTTCAGAAAGGCTATTTCTGCCCAAGTTATACATTCATTTGAGAGGCTATCACTAAGCATCCTGCCAAATTCCTCCGACATCATATTAAGCTGCATAGGGTTTGGATAGGATAGAACAGAGGTAGACAGAAGCATCTAATTATTTTGCCAAATCCCCTTTAAAATATGAAACCAAGCCAAGAGCAGATAGCATGCACAGTTCCCAACACTGTTTTCCCATTGGGAAGGTGTTAACACTATTGTTATTGTTTTATCCTTACTGATTGGCAACGACAAGTTCCTTTCTGTAATGAGTATGGAGGAGAAAGGGTTTTTGCCAAAAAGAACCACATTCTAAGAAAGATCAAAGCATGGGTGTTTCATCTGATACACGTTTCCTCTGTTTGGATACTCAGCCCTGCAGCCTGTTTCGAAATTCCTGTGTGCATGTCAAATAGTCAGGGCTTGTTCCTCTTTCTTGCTCACTCTCTCCTTCCTTCCTTCTTTGCCCACAGAGGTTTCCTCCTGGCTTTTCCCCTGCTCACCACCAGCCCGTCGAATGAGCTACCCCAGCAGACCAGAGAAGGAGATGCGATGTTGTACAATCAAACCCTGTTGGTAAATATTTTCATTTCAGAAAAGCTAAAAAACAATTGTTATTTCAGAGGTTGAAGGGCCAAGTCCAGGAAGGAAATTCCTGAAAAGGGACCTGGCCCTGGCATTGACAATCTCTTTAGCTGGGAGATATTTTTATCTTTGAATATGGAACAGGAAGATCATTTTCTCTAAACATTAGAATGAAACCGAATCTTGACCAGCCTGCCAGCAACTTACAAAAGAAGAAAATTACTTGAGTCCTAACCATGGAGAAGTTAAAACCACAACAATAAAACAAACTAAAAAGACACAAACAAACAAAAACCACTTTTCAATCCATTGTGTGAGCTAAACAATCCCATCCCTCAGGGTGTATTGGTTTTTGTTTTAGTTTATTTACATTTGGACATCCTTTTTGCTTCTCTTCAAAGGAGGCTGAGGTGTCTTAGGGATGGAGATTAGGTTTTCTAGGTTATTTATATTAGCAGTTTTCATTGTGCCATGTTGATGATTATATAAGATGTCAGGTATTTTTTTTTCTTCATCTTTAAAGAAAGTTTGGAACAAGTCCCTGCGAAATAGTATTCAATTAAAACTCTATTCGTATTAACTCTTCAGTTCTGTTAAAAAGAGATGATCAGGGGCCTCATAATTGATTCATACCTGACACCTTGTCAAATTTTAATGGACAGTGTTTATATAGCACTAACCTCAAAGAAAACCAAGTCTTGTGCTGAAGTAGGTAGCCCTGCGGGGTCGGGGGTTGAATGCTCCCAAGACTGTCAGTCAAGAGTGGGATGGAGGTGTGAAGGGAGGGACTTGGAGGTGATGTGGCACATTCTAAGCATCTCTCAAGATTACCTTGGAGCCTCTCGCTTTCTGCACCCTCACCCCCTTACTTGCCTTGCTTCGCCCAGCCTACCAACTCAGCCAGGCCTGGTGACTCCCCTGCTGCCATGAGCAGTCTACAGTTTGCAAATGCCAAGTCCTCCCCCTCAGCTGCCAGTCACTTATCCACATGTTTCTATCTCCTCCCACCGTTTTCGGACTTGGATAAAACAGTACACCACAGGCCTACTACACATACTATACCTACGATGGCATTTGACATCCTAGCAGCCGCTGAGATGATGTAATCCAGAAAGGTGGGGAGCCCCACCCCATAGGGCAAACTTCAACCAGTAAGAAAGGGGAAGAGGTGGGAGCTGGCCAGATAAGCTTCTTCTTCTTCCTCATACCCATGGACTGCTCTGAAGCATTATAGTCTGTCTGTAGAAGTGGCTGCTGGATATACCAGTGCTGCGACCAGCTATAGATCTTCACCATTGTGGCAAAACACTGGCCAGTGCATTATTGCTTCCTGTTCCTTCCCTTCCTCCCTTCCTTCTTCCTCACTCTTTCTGACTTCCCAAGCAAAGCATCACCAGGGAAACTTTGCCTCAGGATATGTTTTCCAGGGGGCCTGATTAAAGACCAGAGGGCAGCACGAAGTCCTCTGAGAAACTATTCTTTTCAGCAACCCTCATGGACTACTGTCTGAATCTTAGAAAAAGTGTGTAAACAAGTAAGAAATCCCTCTGAGGAGTTTGGAATGCTAGACAGCCTCCTTTAAGATCTTGGTAGCAGAGGGTCGCACAAATACCCATCTATGAGGGCAAGCGGAGGAGAGGTCTCTCCACTTCCTCAATGCAGGACAATGTGGGCACAGGGTGGCCCTTAGGGCCACTGGGTCCCTCAGTGGCAGGAAGTAGCCCAGCCTTAGTAGTTGTGATGACAAGCTTTGTGGGGAAATCACTAAAGAGAAATAGACAGAGGAGCAGAGAGTATGGTGGGTGGTACATGGTGGTTTGAGAGACCTTGTTCAGAAGAATTTGAGAGTTTTAGAACTATTTGGAATTTTGGGAAAGGGGAGTATTGAGGGAAAGGTTAAAAGTTCTGTAATACAAGTTGGACCAAAGCAAACTTTTATAATGCAGTTGCTGAGTTAGAATGACTAACTGCATTATACATGAGCTAGCCACAGTGTGATTACTATTTGCTGTGTACCCTTGCCATGTTTCTGTAGGGTATAGTGTGACACTTGTGAGGTCCATTTACTAAAGGGATGTACCATGACTGGCTCTACATTATTATTTGTTTTCCTGCATCCTAAGCCAGTAATCAATCCATGAGATATTCCATTTCCCTTAGAAATGACCATGCAACACTATGACATCAAGCTTTCTTGACTAAGTCTTTTAAATTGTATACTCAAAGCTAAATGCTTCTCAGATGATAGCTTTGGGTAAAATGAGGTAGAGAACTTGACACTTGAAAAGATAATATGTTCTAAGGTTAGAGCTCCTTATTATAAGCCCTCTACTTATAATGAAAGGCAGCTTCCAGATACTCTCAAATTATGCTTGAGAAATTATTAGTAATTATTAAGCTTGAGAAAAAATGACTACAGGAAAGAGCAAACAATACAACAGCTAAGTAAGACTGAGGACAGAACCAATGACATTTTCCCTTAAAACTTTACCTGTGTCACAGTTTCTAAGTCCAGGAAAAACTGAAGGGTCTGCCCAGTTGATTAGCATATGTGTCTGTACCCCAAAGAGACTAGTATAATATAATTATAGTCATAAACACATTCCCCATAACACAGTTTAAAAAGCTCAAAAGTCCATACCAGCTATACTCATCCAATTTCTATTTTGGGATCTTATGAGTTTTTTCCCCCAATCCTTCCTTTGAGTAGTTAGAGGAATGGTGACTATTTTAATTTTAAGATAAAAATAATGAATAATAAAAATAAAATTTCAGAATTCCCACATGACACAAGATTTAAGGTTCAACATGTATGTTATTGTCAGTAGATCTATTACTACTGCTTTCTTCTAGTTGATATTCAACTGTGACACATATTTGTATACACATTATTATGGATACACAAAAGTAAAAAATGGATATTGTGCATTGCTGTTCATTTATTGCCCCTTCTCTCAACCCTCCCCTCCCCACCTATCAATATACTTTCTTTTATTCAATCCGGAGATCAAATTTTGTTGATTTTCATTGATGCATCTCCAGCATCATAGCACTTGACATATGGTAGATATTCAAGAATTATATGTTCAAAGAATGAAATTTATCAAAGGAGATCACTCTAATGGATCAAATCTCTTGAAACCATCTCCTCTTCTGAGAAATCTAAACAGGGTTTACTCTAAGGCTACACACTAAACTATATGAAGCACATAATTTTGAGACCTAGTATTTATTCATTTTTGTTACTTTACCCTGAAGAGTACATCTGTAAATCAGGCAAAAAGGAGGCCATATGTATAATCATAAGGTGGGAGCAATTATAAACCTTTTCATAGAATAAATATACACAGCTTCTGTGTGTGTAACGGCATTATTCCTCCTCCTCATCAGCATGATTATCCCCATCTTCATCATCCACTGTGGGCTAACAATCACCACAGAGAGATGTAGGGAATGAGGCAAAAGGTGATGCCCAGAAGGAAGCCTCAGGAGACAGGATGTACTAAAAAAAGCACCAAAGTAGGAATCAGGAGCCTGGGGTCTTTGATAAATTGCATTACCTCTTGATCCTTCATTTCCTCAGCTATAAAATAGAAATCATATAATTGCTTTGTCAATCTTAACTGATTGTCAGGAATATCCAAGGAAATCAGTGCTTGAGAGCTCTGACATTCTCTATGGCTATAAAGTGCTATTATTATTCATGTAACAATCTATTTAGGAGATAGCAAGGCATTAGAATCAGACAGACATGAGTTGAAATCCTGAGTCCTTTATACTAGAGTTATATGGTCTTGGATGGGTTACTTCATTTTGCTGAACCTCTTTTCATTTTTATATGTGGCTAATCATACCTGTTAGAGCAGACATAACAATAAATAACTGCCAGGTTGCTAGACACAGCACTTGGGTACCTTGTTCATGTAAGCTTGATTTTGAAATGCGATCATTTTAAATGAACAGATATTTGTGGAGGATTTTGTCTCAAGAGTTTGACAAATTAGACCTTGTCATTTATTTAGTAAATAAATGGAAACTTTGTTGCACTATATAAAATATATAATGCAGGCTAAATTAATTTTCCTGAAGATGAGGCTGTAATCTGCTTCTTACTGGCAATGTGACCCAGGAGAACCCAAGAAATTTCAACCAATTAACAGTACCTTGGTCACACGATGCTCACAAACAGAATCATTGTTTTCCATCAGATCTCAGAACTCAGTAACTAACTTAAGCAGTAGTTGATATAGAATATTAAAATAGCATGAATCAACTGGAAAAGTGAATTACCTGTGATGAGTCACAAACCATAAAAGTAAGAAGGTTTTACTCATAAAAATGTTTACAAACGGTAGATAACATAATAAGGGGAGATAATTCAAATCAAATTTTAAAAATAGATAAAAGACTGGAAATAGACACACATAAAGCTTTTTCCTGAGACCACTGGATTTGGTGAACAAAAACTCTCAAACCTACTTGACCAGTTTACCATGGTATGAAAAAGGACAAAATGACCCTGGTGTCTTTTCTTTCAGTGTTATTGTTCTATTTCTGATGAAACTTGAAGAAGAAAGTCATTTGCTAATAGAAATAAAGCAGTCATTCAAAGGTGAGACCATTAATGATGAGACAGCAATAAAGAATAAAACAGGGGCTTCCCTGGTAGGGCAGTGGCTGCGAGTCCACCTGCCGACGCAGAGGACACGGGTTCATGCTCCGGTCTGGGAGGATCCCACATGCCGCGGAGCAGCTGGGCCCGTGAGCCATGGCCGCTGAGCCTGCGCATCCGTAGCCTGTGCTCCGCAACGGGAGAGGCCACAACAGTGAGAGGCCCGCATACCGCAAAAAAAAAAAAAAAGAAGAAGAAGAAGAAAACAATAATGAGAAAATATAGTAAGGTCAAAACCCAAGGTTTAATAAAAAACAAATATGAAGATTCTTCTAGAACTTCCGGGGAAGATGGCGGAAGAGTAAGACGCGGAGATCACCTTCCTCCCCACAGATACACCAGAAATACAGCTACACGTGGAACAACTCCTACAAAACACCTACTGAACGCTGGCAGAAGACCTCAGACCTCCCAAAAGGCAAGAAACTCCCCACGTACCTGGGTAGGGCAAAGCGGAGAGATTCCCACACAGAGGATCGGTGCCGACCGGCACTCACCAGCCCGAGGCTTCTCTGCTCGCCCGCCGGGGCGGGCGACGCTGGGAGCTGAGGCTCGGGCTTCGGTCGGAGCGCAGGGAGAGGACTGGGGCTGGCGGCGAGAACTCAGCCTGAAGGGGGCTAATGCGCCACAGCTAGCCGGCAGGGAGTCCGGGAAAAAGTCTGGAGCTGCCGAAGAAGCAAGAGACTTTTTCTTCCCTCTTTGTTTCCTGGTGCGCGAGGAGAGGGGATTAAGAGCGCTGCTTAAAGGAGCTGCAGAGAGCCGCGGCTGAAAGCGCGGACCCCAGAGAAGGGCCTGGGACGCTAAGGCTGCTGCTGCCGCCGCCAAGAGGCCTGTGTGCGAGCGCAGGTCACTGTCCACACCGCCCTTCCGGGGAGCCTGTGCAGCCCGTCACTGCCAGGGCCCCGGAATCCAGGGACGGCTTCCCCGGGAAAGCGCACAGAGCGCCTCGGGCTGCTGCAACGTCACGCCGGCCTCTGACGCCGCAGGCTCGCCCCGCCTCCGTGCCCCTCCCTCCCTCCCGGCCTCATTGAGCCAGTCACCGAAGCGGCTGCTCCTTTAACCCTGTCCTGTCTGAGCGAAGAACAGACGCCCTCCGGCGACCTACATGGAGAGGTGGGGCCAAATCCAAAGCTGAGACCCGGGAGCTGTGAGAACAAAGAAGAGAAAGGGAAATCTCTCCCAGCAGCCTCAGAAGCAGTGGATTAAAGCTCCACAATCAACTTAATGTACCCTGCATCTGTGGAATACATGAATAGACAACAAATCATCCCAAATTGAGGAGCCAGGAGTCAGTGCTGTGCCTCTGAGGTGGGAGAGCCAACTTCAGGACACTGGTCCACAAGAGACCTCCCAGCTCCACATAATATCAAACGGCGAAAATCTTCCAGAGATCTCCATCTCAACACCAGCACCCAGCTTCACTCAACGACCAGCAAGCTACAGTGCTGGACACCCTATGCCAAACAACTAGCAAGACAGGAACACAATGCCACCCATTAGCAGAGAGGTGGCCTAAAATCATAAAAAGTCCGCAGACACCCCAAAACACACCACCAGACGTGGACCTGCCCACCAGAAAGACAAGATCCAGCCTCATCCACCAGAACACAGGCACTAGTCCCCTCCACCAGGAAGCCTACACAACCCACTGAACCAACCTTAGCCACTGGGGACAGACACCAAAAACAACGGGAACTATGAACCTGCAGCCTGCAAAAAGGAGACCCCAAACACAGTAAGATAATCAAAATGAGAAGACAGAAAAACACACAGCAGGAGAAGGAGCAAGATAAAAACCCACCAGACCTAACAAATGAAGAGGAAATAGGCAGTCTACCTGAAAAAGAATTCAGAATAATGATAGTAAAGATGATCCAAAATCTTGGAAATAGAATAGACAAAATGCAAGAAACAGTTAACAAGGACCTAGAAGAGCTAAAGATGAATCAAGCAACAATTAAAAACACAATAAATGAAATGAAAAATACACTAGATGGGATCAATAGCAGAATAACTGAGGCAGAAGAACGGATAAGTGACGTGGAAGATAAAATAGTGGAAATAACTACTGCAGAGCAGAAGAAAGAAAAAAGAATGAAAAGAACAGAGGACACTCTCAGAGACCTATGGGACAATATTAAATGCACCAACATTCGAATTATAGGGGTTCCAGAGGAAGAAGAGAAAAAGAAAGGGACTGAGAAAATATTTGAAGAGATTATAGTTGAAAACTTCCCTAATATGGGAAAGGAAATAGTCAAGTCCAGGAGGCACAGAGAGTCCCATACAGGATAAATCCAAGGAGAAATACGCCAAGACACATATTAATCAAACTGTCAAAAATTAAATACAAAGAAAACATATTAAAAGCAGCAAGGGAAAAACAACAAATAACACACAAGGGAATCCCCATAAGGTTAACAGCTGATCTTTCAGCAGAAACTCTCCAAGCCAGAAGGGACTGGCAGGACATATTTAAAGTGATGAAGGAGAAAAACCTGCAACAAAGATTACCCAGCAAGGATCTCATTCAGATTTGATGGAGAAATTAAAACGTTTACAGACAAGCAAAAGCTGAGAGAGTTCAGCACCACCAAAATAGCTTTACTACAAATGCTAAAGGAACTTCTCTAGGCAAGAAACACAACAGAAGGAAAAGACCTACAATAACGAACCCAAAACAATTAAGAAAATGGGAAGAGGAACATACATATCGATAATTACCTTAAATGTAAATGGATGAAATGCTCCGACCAAAAGACACAGATTGGCTGAATGGATACAAAAACAAGATCCATATATATGCTGTCTACAAGAGACCCACTTCAGACCTAGAGACACATACAGACTGAAAGTAAGGGGATGGAAAAAGATATTCCATGCAAATGGAAACCAAAAGAAAGATGGAGTAGCAATTCTCATATCAGACAAAACAGACTTTAAAATAAAGACTACTAGAAGAGACAAAGAAGGACAATACATAATGATAAAGGGATCGATCCAAGAAGAAGATATAACAATTGTAAATATTTATGCACCCAACATAGGAGCACCTCAATACATAAGGCAAATACTAACAGCCATAAAAGGGGAAATCGACAGTAACACATTCATAGTAGGGGACTTTAACACCCCACTTTCACCAATGGACAGATCATCCAAAATGAAAATAAATAAGGAAACACAAGCTTTAAATGATACATTAAACAAGATGGACTTAATTGATATTTATAGGACATACCATCCAAAAACAACAGAATACACATTTTTCTCAAGTGATCATGGATCTATCCAGGATAGATCATATCTTGGGTCACAAATCAAGCCTTGGTAAATTTAAGAAAATTGAAATTGTATCAAGTATCTTTTCTGACCACAATGCTATGAGACTACAAATCAATTACAGGAAAATATCTGTAAAAAATACAAACACATGGAGGCTAAACAATACACTACTTAATAACGAAGTGATCACTGAAGAAATCAAAGAGGAAATTTAAAAATACCTAGAAACAAATGACAATGGAGACACGACGACCCAAAACCTATGGGATGCAGCAAAAGCAGTTCTAAGAGGGAAGTTTATAGCAATACAATCCCACCTTAAGAAACAGGAAACATCTCGAATAAACAACCTAACCTTGCAACTAAAGCAATTAGAGAAAGAAGAACAAAAACACCCCAAAGTTAGAAGGAAAGAAATCATAAAAATCAGATCAGAAATAAATGAAAAAGAAATGAAGGAAACGATAGCAAAGATCAATAAAACTAAAAGCTGGTTCTTTGAGAAGATAAACAAAATTGATAAACCATTAGCCAGACTCATCAAGAAAAAGAGGGAGAAGACTCAAATCAATAGAATTAGAAATGAAAAAGGAGAAGTAACAACTGACACTGCAGAAATACAAAAGATCATGACAGATTACTATGAGCAACTCTATGCCAATAAAATGGACAACCTGGAAGAAATGGACAAATTCTTAGAAATGCACAACCTGCCAAGACTGAATCAGGAAGAAATAGAAAATATGAACAGACCAATTACAAGCACTGAAATTGAAACTGTGATAAAAAATCTTCCAACAAACAAAAGCCCAGGACCAAATGGCTTCACAGGAGAATTCTATCAAACATTTAGAGAAGAGCTAACACCTATCCTTCTCAAACTCTTCCAAAATATAGCAGAGGGAGGAACACTCCCAAACTCATTCTACGAGGCCACCATCACCTTCATACCAAAACCAGACAAGGATGTCACAAAGAAAGAAAACTACAGGCCAATATCACTGATGAACATAGATGCAAAAATCCTCAACAAAATACTAGCAAACAGAATCCAAGAGCACATTAAAAGGATCATACACCATGATCAAGTGGGGTTTATTCCAGGAATGCAAGGATTCTTCAGTATATGCATATCAATCAACGTGATACACCATATTAACAAATTGAAGGAGAAAAACCATATGATCAACTCAATAGATGCAGAGAAAGCTTTTGACAAAATTCAACACCCATTTATGATAAAAAACCCTGCAGAAAGTAGGCGTAGAGGGAACTTTCCTCAACATAATAAAGGCCATATATGACAAACCCACAGCCAACATCATCCTCAATGGTGAAAAACTGAAACCATTTCCACTAAGATCAGGAACAAGACAAGGTTGCCCACTCTCACCACTCTTATTCAACATAGTTTTGGAAGTTTTAGCCACAGCAATCAGAGAAGAAAAGGAAATAAAAGGAATCCAAATCGGAAAAGAAGAAGTAAAGCTGTCACTGTTTGCAGACATGATACTATACATAGAGAATCCTAAAGATGCTACCAGAAAACTATTAGAGCTAATCAATGAATTTGGTAAAGTTGCAGGATACAAAATTAATGCACAGAAATCTCTGGCATTCCTATATACTAATGATGAAAAATCTGAAAGTGAAATCAAGAAAACACTCCCATTTACCATTGCAACGAAAAGAATAAAATATCTAGGAATAAACCTACCTAAGGAGACAATAGACCCGTTTGTAGAAAATTATAAGACACTGATGAAAGAAATTAAAGATGATACAAATAGATGGATTGGAAGAATCAACATTGTGAAAATGACTCTACTACCCAAAGCAATCTACAGATTCAATGCAATCCCTATCAAACTACCACTGGCATTTTTCACAGAACTAGAACAAAAAATTTCACAATTTGTATGGAAACACAAAAGACCCCGAATAGCCAAAGCAATCTTGAGAACGAAAAATGGAGCTGGAGGAATCAGGCTCCCTGACTTCAGACTATACTACAAAGCTACAGTAATCAAGACAGTATGGTAGTGGCACAAAAACAGAAAGATCAATGGAACAGGATAGAAAGCCCAGAGAGAAACCCACGCACATATGGTCAACTTATCTTTGATAAAGGAGGCAGGAATGTACAGTGGAGAAAGGACAGTCTCTTCAATAAGTGGTGCTGGGAAAACTGGACAGGGACATGTAAAAGTATGAGATTAGATCACTCCCTAACACCATACACAAAAATAAACTCAAAATGGATTAAAGACCTAAATGTAAGGCCAAAAACTATCAAACTCTTAGAGGAAAACATAGGCAGAACACTCTATGACATAAATCACAGCAAGATCCTTTTTGACCCACCTCCTAGAGAAATGGAAATAAAGACAAAAATAAACACATGGAACCTAATGAAACTTAAAAGCTTTTGCACAGCAAAGGAAACCATAAACAAGACCAAAAGACAACCCTTAGAATGGGAGAAAATATTTGCAAATGAAGCAACTGACAAAGCATTAATCTCCAAAATTTATAAGCAGCTCATGCAGCTCAATAACAAAAAAACAAACAACCCAATCCAAAAATGGGCAGAAGACCTAAATAGACATTTCTCCACAAAAGATATACAGACTGCCAACAAACACATGAAAGGATGCTCAACATCTTTACTCATTAGAGAAATGCAAATCAAAAATACAATGAGATATCATCTCACACCAGTCAGAATGGCCATCATCAAAAAATCTAGAAACCATAAATGCTGGAGAGGGTGTGGAAAAAAGGGAACACTCTTGCACTGCTGGTGGGAATGTGAATTGGTACAGCCACTATGGAGAACGGTATGGAGGTTCCTTAAAAAACTACAAATAGAACTACCATATGACCCAGCAATCCCACTACTGGGCATATACCCTGAGAAAACCATAATTCAAAAAGAGTCATGTACCAAAATGTTCATAGCAGCCCTATTTACAATAGCCCGGAGATGGAAACAACCTAAGTGTCCATCATTGGATGAACTGATAAAGAAGGTGTGGCACATATATACAATGGAATATTACTCAGCCATAAAAAGAAATGAAATTGAGCTATTTGTAATGAGGTGGATGGACCTAGAGTCTGTCATACAGAGTGAAGTCAGAAAGAGAAAGAAAAATACTGTATGCTGACACATATATACGGAATTTAAGAAAAAAATGTCATGAAGAACATAGGGTTAAGACAGGAATAAAGACACAGACCTACTTGAGAATGGACTTGAGGATATGGGGAGGGGGAAGGGTAAGCTGGGACAAAGTGAGAGAGTGGCATGGACATATATACACTACCAAACGTAAGGTAGATAGCTAGTGGGAAGCAGCCGCATAGCACAGGGAGATCAGCTCGGTGCTTTGTGACTGCCTGGAGGGGTGGGATAGGGAGGGTGGGAGGGAGACGCAAGAGGGAGGGGATATGGGGACATATGTATATGTATAACTGATTAATTTTGTTATAAAGCAGAAACTAACACACCATTGTTAAGCAATTATACTCCAATAAATATGTAAAAAAAATATGAAGATTTTCCACGGATAAACAAGAGTCAACTGATAAGATGGGCAGCTACAGTTTCCTGCACCAGAAGATCATAGGTCAAAGAGTAAGAGAAGGAGAAAGATGAGGCACATGGGCGCAGTTGTGGAGGCCCCCCGGGATAGCACTGTGGAATGCCAGCTGCCAGGTGATAGCTGTTGCCAGCTCTTGGACATTAGGCTGAAATCTAGGACTTCCATTCCCTGCTGTCTGACGAAAAGCTCTCCTGTATCCACCATCAGATTCTGCCTGGTCCTGACCTCCTTGCTAAGACACGTGCCGTCACCTGTGTCCTTGAGTCATCCTGGACTCTTCTATTCTCTTTTAGGGCTGAGTGCAGCATGTTTTTTTAAAAATCCTCATTTTTTCCCCACTTTTCTGGTTGGAAAAAAATGTGAATATAAGATAATTAAGAATGGGTGGAAAATGGGGAAGGGCGTTAGACCTGCTTGTAATCACGGGTGCCTTGTTAGGACTGATTTATGTTTGTCCAACTTGAAAATGTATTTACCAAAACAAGCCAGTCCTAATTCATAGAGCTATGAAGTTTTTCACCCTCAATCTGACTTAAACTACTAACATGATTTAAACTCTGAAATGCACACATTGCCCAAGGCAAGGATTTAAGGTGAGAGTCAAGTTTGCAGTCTTTTACAAATTATACTTTCTCACCCCCTGTCCCTTCTCTAGTTACCAGATCTTTCCCAACCTGTCTGGACCTTCTAGGGCTTGGGCATAAATCGGGAGAAATGTAGTTGGAAATGGCTTCCTTTTCTTCAAAGCATCAGGTACCCACCTCAATGGTGCATTAGAAATCCATAATAGTGCATGTGGTTTCTGTTATGCCAAGGGAAATCCTGTCTTAATTTCTCTCAACTGTCTCTCCAGTGTATGACATCGCAGCCCAAGTTGATTTAAAAAATTCTGAAGTCCTTGGGTTAAAATCAAGAAGGGATCTTCTAGGCTCTCAGATCTAGTTTATTATTCTGAGAGACACAGACAGCGTGTGCTTGTGATGTACGTATGGTGCCTTGGCATGGTCTCTGAAGAAAAGATCGTGCTATGAGATTTCTGGACTCTAAATACCACTGTCCTTTTGGGACTTTAGAACTCCTCTGAGGCTGTTCCCAGCCTGAGCCAGAATGGTCACGAGAGTCCTGGGAACAAACATAAGACACGCAGCCTTGAGGCAATAGCGATATGTTCACGGCATATTTTCCTTTCTTTTTTTCTTTTTTTCCTCTCTTTCTCTATCTTCCTTCCTCTTTCCCTTCCTCTCTCCTGTCCTTCCCTTCCTTCTTTCTTCCTTCAATACCTTTATTACTGATTGTTTAACTTTTATTTTTGAGGTTTATGGTATATTTTTCAGAGGGCTGTACAGGTGGAAAAGGTTAGTAAATGATACATATTTGTCCAACGCCTTCTTATAGTTTTCTTGTTTTTTCCAAGATGGTTATTATTTTTACTGTGTTGCTGCTTCCAGCAGTGGGGAGTAGCATTGAAGTCCATAGACAAATGGGTTACCTGCCATGATGAATAGATCTTTATGTGCCATTGAGAGTCATCTAGTCATCAAACAGGGAGACCAAGGACTCAGAAGAAAACACTCATCAAAGCTCCTTGAAACACTCATCAGAGCGAGTATACCAAGAGATATATGCACAAGCCCTGTCCTCCAAAAATTACAGGCTATGGGGCTTCCCTGGTGGCGCAGTGGTTGAGAGTCCGCCTGACAATGCAGGGGACACAGGTTCGTGCCCCGGTCCGGGAAGATCCCACATGCTGCGGAGCAGCTAGGCCCGTGAGCCATGGCCGCTGAGCCTGCGCGTCCAGAGCCTGTGCTCCACAATGGGAGAGGCCACAACAGTGAGAGGCCCGTGCATGGCAAAAAAAAAAAAAAAAATGACAGGCTAGTGGGAAAAAAAAACCCCAAAAATGAGAACCAACACTTACTGCACACTGTTTATTCATTAATTCATTTAATACACATTAATTGAGAACATGCTCTGTGCTAGGAACTCTTCCAGGTGCCAAAGATAAAGCAGAGAACAAAAGAGACAAAGCTCTGACTTACTTTGTAGTGTAAGGGACCAGGTACTCTGTATATATGACTTTATTTGATGTTCCTAAGAACTCTGTAAGCTAGATATTATTATTTCCAGGTTATACATGAGAAAATGAAACTGCAGAGAGGTTAAATTACCAGTTTATTAGGGAAAGGTCCCAGATCTCCAACTAAGTCTATTTGATTCCAAATCCTATACACTTTCTATCATCTCTCATGGCCATCAGAGGCTAATGAAATCATATGAGATATCACAGGGCAACGCAGACTGGCCTAAGTACCAGAGGAATCCAGATGAGAGAGACCTGGGAAAGCCTGGAGCAGCCCATGAGAGTTTCATGGAGGCATCTAGTCTGAAGGATAGAAAGATAGACTTAGACAAGAGAAAAGAGGGGAAACAGAGCACATTGAAGGTGCCGAGGCACATGTGTGCGTGGCCTGGTTAAGGACAAGTAGAAATGGCCTAAATGAAAAGAAAGATTCTCATAGGAAACAATTTGGAGACAGAGCTAGAGAGAGCCACAGTATACGTCCTCCAGCTCTATTATTCCTAAAAGATTTTTTATCTTTTCAAAGTTATGATTTCCTTGTCAGTGAGATAGAGGATAATCATGGACATGTTTTTAGATGACTTCAACAATGACCAGCTAATAGGAACATTGGTTAATTGCTGGACAAAGGGTTAGCCCATGATTAGATTTCTACCCTGGATATTTTTTTTAATACCCAGATTCTTCTTTGGGCTTGGTGTTCATATAACTGGATACATGAGTATTTAGCCAATAAAACTGGTTGAAGAATGTGAGAAATTTATCTAGTACATGAAGTCATTGTTTCATATTTGTCTGAAGCTCCCAGCGGACTCTGAACACCAGATTTTCGTTCCCCTCTGCTTTCCACATTGCTCTTTCCCATGAGGAGATTCTTTTGATATCAGCATGGGGTATATGGAATTCTTTGGGGGTGAAAGGTGTTCTTTCTATTATAGTAACTTTTTATTTAACTAGTTCATTTCCATGTAAAAGCTGCTATTGATGCAATAAAATAAGAAGGGGCATATCAGATTTGTTTTTAATTTTCCTCTGGTGGGGCAGAGTTGCTGAGCAAATTTGTTGAGCAGCTGGAATGGCTAAGGTCACACTAACTTTGAAAAAAGAAGGTCCTGACATCAACATAGCCAAAGATCTGAATAATTCTGGGCTGCCTCCAATTCTGAAATCCATTTCTTCAGGCTGTTCATTTCTTCCTTTCTTTCTCCCACACTGGTTTCTGGCTTTTCCCGTTTTTCTAATGAACCCAATACTATGTGGATGTTTTAATTTTGCCTGCTCTAATGCAAACAGTTCCTATGGTATAACCTTTAGGTCAATTTTATCAAGTATTATTTGCTTGGTCGGTTCAGGAAGAAAAAAATCACATTCTTCTGCCCAGATCTCATGTAATTGCATGAATTCTCTGATTTAGTTGGCTCTGCAAATCTATCCCAAGGTGCACTGACTGCAGAAATGGAAGGGAATTCATTATACATTCCCTGTTGAAATAGTGACCTGCAAATAATGATGGGGAAATCAACCTTGATCGCTGTGCTTTCCCTTTAGTCTAATTTCTTCTGAACTTTAGACTATAACTTGTTTTTCGGCTGGATAGCCCCAGGACATACTGGAGTCTGACCAAGGGGGTGCTGAGACCTGGATTTTCACACCATGAAGCTGGTAACAGTTTTGACTTCAATGCCTTGAAAAGTGGGTGATTTCAATTGCCCTGTTTCCTTTCAGGGGAAAATGCTTTCTTTGCACCTAAACAATCTTCCGGTGCTTTTGACTGACAAGCATATTGTTATGATTATGACTGGACTTCTTGACTCCTGCAGGGATAGCATTTAAAACTGCCTGAGACTGGCACAAATCAAAATATTCATCAACTTAAACTATGTCAGCTAAAATGGAAAAGCCAAAATTGTAGTGTTTTATATCATGTCAAAAGTCCATGAACACGGTGTAAGACTGCTTAACTCTTTCCCTGCCTAAAGAAAATTGTAGCATATAATAGAAGGTATCTGGATACTTTTTCAAAATTATATCTGTCATGTAAATGCCTTATATTTCTCCCCTTATAGTATCCATTGATTTTGGGGGGAGGGCTTATTGGTTCAATTAACTCTTTTTTTTGTTCCCATTCATTTTTTTTTTTAATTTATTTACTTATTTATTTTTGGCTGTGTTGGGTCTTCGTTGCTGCATGCGGGCTTTCTTTAGTTGCAGCGAGCGGGGGCTACTCTTCATTGTCATACGTGGGCTTCTCATCACAGTGGCTTCTCTTATAGCGGAGCACGGGTTCCATGTGTGCGGGCTTCAGTAGTTGTGGTGCACGGGCTTTGCTGCTCCATGGCATGTGGGATCTTCCTGCAACAGGGCTCGGACCCGTGTCCCCTGCACTGGCAGGCAGATTCTTAACCACTGCACCACCAGGGAAGTCCCCATTGATTCTTCAGTGGATGCTTTTGAATCCTGTATTCTGCAGGGCACTGTGTTTGCCCTTGTGGGGAGGAGAAACTAAGTTCTTGCCCATGGTTGCTTGTCCCATTAGAAGAGAGACATATCCCTAAATAGCTATGAAATGAGTAGTCTGGTAGGTAGGTAGAGATAAGCTGCCAAGATAGTTTTGGAAAGGTGAAGTCACTTCCACCCAGAGAACAGTAAACTAGACATCTAAAGCGCTATCTGTCCAACCTCTTTTTTTCCCAAGAATTTTCCTTTCTTCTGTTGGGCATGGGCTCTTGGCAGTCTTTGTAAAATGGGATTCTGCCCTTCCCTACAAGTGCTCTCTCAGCTATTGTTGCTTGATCATTGACCACACTGATCGATCCGTTCCATTAGAATTCATATATTAGAACAAGATTTCAGTCTCAGCACAGTAGCAGGAGGTCAAATGCAGGCCCTATATACAGAGAGGCCAGAGAGCGCCATGGTGTAAACAGAGCCAACATGAAAACAGAGAGAGCTTGGTTCTGATAGAAATTTAGGTCCTTGGTGGCTTCGTGAAGCATGTTTACTTTTCTGTCTCCAATCCTTCCCGCTCCTTCTCTCAGCACCTGCATTTCATTCAGGGAGCGGGTGGGCAAAAATGGGTTGACTTCTATTACTTACATCCCAAAGACCCCTTTCTAATGCAGAAGACTGTAAGAAAGGAGAAAGACGGGTTTGTCATTGAACAAAGAATGAGAAAGAGAATAGGAATCCTAGTGTAGCAGGATAATATTTTTATATATTAACAAATGTGTTTTTCCCCGTGATTTCCTGTTACCCTTGACCCTCCCCCACCGGGCAGCCAGACCATGAGTCATTCCTTGCCTCAAGGGAGGGTTGTCACAGCAGAACCAGAGAACAAAAGAGACAAATTCTTGGCTTTCAGAGTTTAAAAAGCTGAGCTTCAGGCTTCAGACAAAAAAAGATTTGGAAGAATATTTGATCAGCTTGAGCCAATATTTTCCTGCCCACGTAAAATAAAAATTCCCCTGGCTGGGAGACAAGAGGCCATTCTAAAGCAAAGCAAGAGGGCTAGATGCTGGTGACTCCCTGAAAGGGACTCTTGCACTCTATTCTTGCCCCCCCACCCCTACCCCAGGCTGAACCCTAGCTTAAGCCTGGTTTTTCAGGTTCTGAGAACAAGGAGACTTGTGCCTTATTTCCAGGTTGGAAGCCAAAAGATGGCAAACTTCCCAAAGATCCCCTCTACCCAGCATTGTGCCAGAGACACTGCCTGGCACACCTAGAGCAAAAGGCTATGGGTTGCCTCAGAGAATTTTCCATGGTCCTAGAGTGGCAAAGGAGTTGTGAGCCTAAAATTTTCTTTGGTCCTGAGAGGTATAGAAATGGCCAAGAGGAAGCCAGATGTGGAAGAATCCCACAGTCTGGTCCAAGAGATGTTGAAGATGTAATCCACATGAATTGAATATGAGGGACAAGTGGTACCATATACGACTTAAGAGGATGCCAGCCTGGACAGGTAACAACCAAGAACCAGACCCTAAGACAGGCAAGGGCAATTCTGGGAAAGTAGCTCAGCTTCCCTTTGGGTAGCGATCTGAATTTAACCCACAATTCTTTGCTCTCTGCACTGAATACTTCCTCAAATGAAGGCTCTGATCAGGTCGTTTAGGCATCATTTAGATATGGCACACACCTCCTTAGATGGGACAGAGTTTCTGCTAATCACCTTAAGGGAGGCTGACCTCCCTCATGGCCAACTTGTATTTCATTGCCTCATATAAAAGCAAGAGCTCCTGATTCAATCTACTGCACCATATCAATTATTTATTGCTGTGTAAAAAACCATCCCTAAAACTTAATCCCTTTAAAACAAAAATCGTTTTATTTGCTTCTGATGCTGTGTATAGAACATAAGAACTGCCCCTCTGATCCTAGTCCGAGTTGCTGACCCACAGAATGGTGAGAAAATAAAATAGTTGTTTTAAGTCACTATTTTTTTCTCAAAGTCTTATTTGTTGAGGCATGTTTATATAGAGTGAAATTCACCCTTTTTAAGTGTATAGTTTTATGTAAGCCATACCTGATTTAGATGATATTTAGATGAGACTGGACTTTAGACTTCAGATGCTGGAGTAAGTTAAGGGTTTTGGAGCTGTTGGGATGGAATTTGTTAAGACAGCATCCCAATTCTTGCTACATATATGTGTATTAGTCAGCTTGGGTTGCCATAACAAAATATGATAGGTTAGATGGCTCAAACATTAGAAATTTATTTCTCATAGTTCTGGAGGCTGCAATACCAAGATCAAGGTTCCAGCTGATTTGATTTCTCATGAGCATTCTCTTCCTGGCTTGCAGATGGCCATCTTCTTGCTGTGTCCTCATATGAGGGAGAGGGAGAGAGAGAGAGAAAGAGAGAAAGAAGGGAGAGAGGGAGAGAAAGAGAATATGAGGGCTTTCTGTTGTCTCTTATGAGGACACTAATCCTATCAGATCAGAGGCCCACCCTTAGGACCTCATTTAACCTTAGCTACCTCCTTATAAGCCCTATCTCCAAATACAGTTACACTGGAGGTTAGAGTTTCAACATACATATTTTGGGAGGACATAATTCAATCCACAGTAGAGACATTGGGTCACAGTTCCCTGACATATACAAGATAATTGAATTGACAAAAGCACCAGCAGTTCGAACTAAAAGAGACTAAAACTTTCCAAAATGAAACCTCTGGACCCTCAAGTTTCTATGGACAGGAAGCAGGCTGAGAAAGCTACTCATTTGCAAACATGGGTCATTTCTTCTGGAAAAGGGAAGAGATCTCCGAGTGTGCAGGCTAGAATTGTGAACTAGGAAGCCACTCCCAGAGAGCAGAACTAGGCTCTCATTACATTCCCTGGCCCCAGAAGAGGGAGACCTGACAACATACCTCAGGCTAGATTTCAGAATGCCTTCTGTTTGCCTCATGTTCCTCTTCTTTTTAAAAGGGAATGTCTACTGAAGCTATCCTGTTCTGTCTCACCACTGTATGTTGATATGTGGTCAGGACAGGTAACTTTTCATTTTAGTTCATAGGTCTTTAGATTAAGAGGAGCCACACTGGAGGAGTTACACCTGAGGAGCCTCACTGTGTGGCTGAACCACATTGACTCCATTTTGTCAGCTCCATCTTAGGCCCACAGTCCTACCCTCTCCCCTTTCTGCATCACTGAGCTTTAGCCTCCTCACAAGGAATGCACCCAAGCCAGATAAGTTCCCTATCAACTTTTATTCTTGCCTTCATTTAATATGAAAACTGGAAGAATGCCTTTTGCTGATGCAGATGATTAGTGATCATGAGACCCCCCAGGGGTGGAGGCAAGGAAAACCTCCTGGTTCCTGTCAGCGCAGACATACTTCTCCCTAGTAGTCAGATTCTGTTTTTAGCTTTGACCCCCTTAAATTCCCCTGTGCCCTTTTTGATGGTATAGAGGGAAGCTGTGAATGTCTCTGGATCATCATCAGCTTGATCCTGCCTGTATGTAAGTTACCATAATAAACTTCATAATTGCACTTTATGGAGTCACCTACTTCAGTTCTTGGTCTCAAACTTTCTTAGTTTGCAGGATATTGTTCAATATATCAGCCTTGCAATACTCATCCATATCTGGACTCCATGCCTGAAACCAGACTAGGAAGGGACTTTTAGGGGAGGCGGTCAGTACATTTTGCATGTGAAATGGCTGTGACTTATAGTAGCGAGGGGGAGGGTGCAGACTGTGGCTAAATTGTTTGCAAAGATGCCTACAACAGTTCCTCCCTTTTCTGTATGATTGACCCTTTTCAGAGTGCCTTTCTGTTCCTCCCATCAAGATGTAGAGTACATTTTGCCACCACTCGAATCTGGGCTAACTTTGTGGCTTGCTTTGCAGTGGAATGCAGCAGAAGTAAGGTATGTGACTGCTAAGCCTGGGTCTCAGGAAGCTTTGCAGCTTACACCCTTGCCATCTTAGAACCCCCGGACGTCCATAAATAGAAATTCATGCTACCCTCTTGAGGACAAGAGACTAAATGGAGAAGAAAGCCCAGGTGACAAGCATCGCCAATTGCCAGAATGTGAGTGGGGCTTTCTTAGATCATCTAGCTCTGGGAAGTTACCAAATTACTGCAACCACATGAGCGTTCCCCAGCAATCACAGTGAACTTCTCTGCACAGCCTAGACCAAAGTATTGACCCACAGAATCATAAGCAAATAAAAGTGGTTGCTGTTTTAAGACACTAAGTTTTGGGATGGCTTACTATGAATCTACAAATAACTGGTATATGTGGCCTGAATGGCAGACTTGGTTTCTTTTCAGGTTGGAGTAATTTTCCTCAAATGAGGATTATTCCAGCATGAGCAATAAAGGCTTCAGGGACTCTTTCTCAGCTCATGCAGTAGGGTATGATTTCAGGATTTCCTCAAGTCCTCTCCAGGCAGTAGCACTATTCTCACACCTGCTCTCTGATGCTTGAAATTCCTTTAGCTGGGGGTTAAGATTTCCACTACACAAATTAAAATACATTACTTTAAAATATTCCATTACATTAAAATGCAGACACCCTTGGGAAAAGTAACCTACTGACTTAAAGTTTCCCCAAGATGTAAGTAACCATTGTCTTGGTCTGTCTGGGCTGCTATAATAGAAACTTGAAGGACACTTGGTCCTGTCCAAAATGTCCATAAGAGACACTTGGTCTATAAGACATTTGGTCCATGCCAAAAGGTCCTTGATATTTGGTCCCATCCAAAACCATTTGGCATGGACCAAATATGCTCACAGAAGTTTTGGACAGGACCAAATGTCTGAAAAATTAACAGAATAGCATAGACTGGGTGACTCATAAACGAGTCACTTGAGAAATTTATTTCTCAAGTTCTGGAGGCTGGGAAGTCCAAGATCAAGGTGTTGGCCGATTCTGGGTCTAGTGAGGACCTGCTTCCTGTTTCAGAGATGACTGTCTTCTTGCCATGCCCACACATGGTGGAAGGGGTCAGGAAGTTGTCTGCAGTCTCTTATAAGGGCACAAATACCATTCGTGAGGGCTCTACCCTCATCACCTAATCACTTCCAAAAGGCCTTGCCTCCTGATGCCATCACATTGGGGGTTATGGCTCAACATATGAATTTTGGAGGGACACAAGCATTCAGTCTCTAGCAACTGTATTCAGATCTTTTCTCAAGAACAGATTTTGAGAGTGAGAGCACTGGTCACAAGAGGGCCTAGACTATCTAAGATAAATTGTTTGCATAGCATTTTGTCCAGAGTACAGCCTGAGACAAAATTCACTGGTATAGGGAGACATTAAAGTCCACAAAAAATCTTGTCCTCTGACTTTGGTTCAGATTTTTAACTATCTTCCAAAGTGATAAAGAATCATAGAAACATGGAGAGACATCTGGCCGTAAGATATCTACCTCTGTCTGCTGGGCTTTTCAGGGCATCCGTCAGAGTCTGGAAATTGTTTACCCCACTTTACGGCTACTGGGTATCGCACTTCTCATCCTAGTGAAAGGCTCACCTCCACCATACTGTGGGGTTCAGTTAGTCACTAGCTCTAGAGTTTTCCCTGTTTTCCACCAGCAACATAGCAGTAGGGAAAGGAAAGCTGACTAGAAAGCTGGAAACGTTTCTGGACCTATGTGACACTGGGGCCATGTCTACTCGTAGTTTCTGAGGGAAATGCATATGAGATAAATGAGCCAAGATAATAAAAATAACTCAGTGTGGTTGCTTCAGTTATTTTTCAGTTATAAAAGCCAGGTCTGAGCAACTGTATAGTTCTACCAGACTGCAGTTCCGTATATACGGCTATGAACTTTCAAGTCTGTTTGTGTCTTAATTACTTGGTTTTTGCTTGGCTAAGAAAATCTGAAATGGACAATTCTGGGTTTTAAACTAGGTGAACGCTCTGGTGTAAATACAGAGCTTCAGGATGCAGGGTACAACTAATGGTTACATGTAATGTACATATGGCAGTGTAACCCTACAACTGAAATAAGAGTTCGTGAAATGACTCTTCTAACTCCCATTATTCATTTGCTTCTTCTTTTCCCTCTAAGAGCACGATACTATACATTGCAAGGTTATTATTTCACTCCTCATATGAACCTTTGGCCTAGTGACTTATCCCTTGAGGCATGCTATAATCACTGAGAAATGTGCTCTCTGTCATGTCTTATTGCTTAATTATGGCTCTATTTTAGATGCCTAGAGTCATTTGGCTTGAAAAGACCTCTCTTATGTGTGATCTTTGAACATGCATCCACACTATCATCCTTGAGTTCACACCAGTGTGTTCCATTTCCATCTTGTTCTGGCTTGGGCAACAATTGTTCAGCAACACCTTGAATTACTGTAATGAGATATTATATTTATGCTCTTCTCCACATAAGACACTATCAACCCTTTGTCAGAAAGGTATGTGCTTAAAGTTCATTTTACCAAGCTTGATTTTTTTTTTTAACTGATAAATCCCAGTGGGCCCCCGGTTTTAAATCATGTCATGCAAAAACTTCCTTTCACTCTTGTTCTGGTGACTACAGTTTTTTAGCTCAAAATCTGGACATGTTGTCTAGCAGAGTTTTGTTGTTGTTTTTTTAGTTGTGTATGTGTTGCTCCTCAGTGCTAAAGGCAAACTGAAATATGGCAGGTCCTAAATACATTCAGAGATCGCAGAACAACTGTATAGACTCTCTAAAATTAGAACTGTTCTAAAAATTTGGGACTTCTGGAGAATGCATCACCGGCCACTTATTTTGCTTCCCATTAATAATACATTATGTTCTTTTATCAGCATTTGTTTTATGCATGTAAATCTTAGTCCTTCAAGCAGACTACAAGCTTCTTAAGGACAAAAGGCAGACTGTATACCTCTTATATAGCTCTGCATATATGTAGTTACACACAGCTGTTTTTTTGATCAACTGTGTGAAGAGATGATGTTGTATTTTCAAGACAACTGTTTGGGATTAGGAGCTTGCCAAAGTAGCCTGACATTAAGGTAAAGGCAGACTGGAGAATCGTGTCCTGCTTCATCCCTCCAGAGAGCAGTTCAAGTCTGGCCTGGGATAGATCTATGTCGAGAAGGGGTATAATTACCCTGGTACAGAGTGGCCCCAGGTCTTGTCTGGCAGACTGAGTTATATCTATCAAGGACTTTTAAAATGCTGACTTAGCTCTTAGAAATACAAAACCCAAAACATCATTTATAAAGGTCACTGGGAATGGCCTGGGTCAGAATAACTTGAGTTCATTTTGTGCCAATGCCTCAGAAGAGGAAGCTGCTGAATACTTAAGGCTCCTTGAGAATACTATGTTGCCAAATCCAAACAAAGAATGAGAGAGGTTTATAGCTGACCTTTTACTCTATAATTCAAATGCCAATCTAGCAATGAAATATGTTCTAGGAATTCCAATCAGAGATTTCTATCAGCTGACTTGGAAACCAGCTGTGCTCTCAGTGAGTACAAAGATTTACCACCTGCAATTGCTATAATTCTGTAGAATTATGCAGAGGTGAAAAACTTGAGAAAAACTTTTTATTTTAAATGTATTGAGAACCATGCTATAGGAAATTTTGCTTCTCTGAAACCTATAAAAATGGCTCTAATTTAAAGAAAGTAGTAGGGTCTCAAGTTATAACTCAAATTCTGGAATTCATGTTTACCCTTCAAAGTATGCCTTTTTAAGATAATGAGTGAAAATTACTACAATTTGGTAAACCCTATCTTTTAAATAGAACAAGTGAGATAACAAAGCAGTTAACTCCTAAATTACATATCACGTCATTAAGAGCCTTGATAACATTACCCTCTAACTATCTGAGAAGAGGGAGGAAGAGGAGTTAAACACCAGAGGGGAACAGTTCTACGAAGCATCCCAGTAAACTCATGGCAGTAACTTTGAACCAGTAATTTCGTTCATAACATTTCATGAATTGTTCATAAAATAACAATTATTGGGGCTTCCCTGGTGGTTAAGAATCCGCCTGCCAATGCAGGGAACACGGGTTGGAGCTCTGGTCCGGGAAGATACCACATGCCGCGGAGCAACTAAGCCCGTGTGCCACAACTACTGAGTCTGCGCTCTAGAGCCCACATGCTGCAACTACTGAAGCCCACGCACCTAGAACCCGTGCTCTGCAACAAGAGAAGCCACCGCAATGAGAAGCATGCCCACCGCAACGAAGATCAGCCCCTGCTCGCCGCAACTAGAAGAAAGCCCGTGTGCAGCAACAAAGACCCAAAGAAGCCAAAAAGAAATAAAATAAAACATTAAAAAAAATAATTATTGTGGATTTCTGAATCCATATATCAAAAGTCTTTCAAGTGTATTTTATGATTTTAAAAGACATCAGGGCTATCCTGGAAAAACCAGTGCATATGGTCCTCATACCAATGAGCCCCCATTCTCACTCATTTGCTCTGTTCCTCTCACACATGGGAGACAGCTGCCTTGTACAAAACGGATGTAATATAACTTTGTCACTTATATCATCACCTGAGCACTTGGATACCACCCTGGGAAAGCCAAGTAAGGTAAGTTTTTCAAAATAATGGTTTCAGTGGACCTTTTACAGACATTTGAAATCATTTCACATGTACAAACACAAACCCTGAATGAGTTATAAAGCAAAATTTTCAAGTGGAAAAATGCAGTGTACTTCATGGCCTAATATATGTACGAGATATATTGAGTTTAGAACTGCAACTTTACTAGCACTTTAACATGAGCCAGTTGGCCAACATGCCATAAGTGAAATCTCTGGCTCTCAAATTCCTCAACTGTAAAATAAGATGATTAAATCGAATCATCTCTGAGGTCCCATCCAATTCATTTATTTCATGGTTCTCATTTCTCCTTGTAACTTATAAGTACTTAAAGTATAGACTGAGAATTAGATTGTACCTACCTGCATTTAGCCGATATTACAGAAGCTGAATTGATGGATTTTCCCTAAAAGAGGCTCATATAAAGGAGGTAAGTGTATCTACCGCATGGAGATACAGGATACATTACTGCCACATAGTGCTTAAGAATACACACTAAACTGCTTAAAACTTTGAAAGGCGACATTATAAATGCATTAGAATCGTTTATTCCTTAGAAAAATAAGAGTGTATTGGACAATGAAGCTTTCCGTTTTTACGTATGTAATTCATAAATAAAAAAACAACTATCTATATAAAAGCCTCTGCTTAGAGAAGTCAGTAATGGAAAGCTATAAATTCAACTCAGATTACATAATATAAAAATACAAAGTTCATCTGCATTACTAGAAGGTAATACCCTCAAACAAACTCATTTAAAAATACTATGTCCCCAACTTTTCAGAAGTTATTATGGATACAATGTTACATTTGCCCTTATCTTCTTTTATAATAGTTCTTTAAGACTTAAAATGTAGTATTTGTACTTTTGGAATTTCTGATAAACAGATCATAATTTAATGTGATATTCATAGATTCTGTGACGAAACTACAATATTTATTTACACATTCACATATAGCACAATGTAGTGGTCAACTATTAGTGACAGTAATTAACAAACTATTGAAGTAATAAGAAAACCATCATTTTAACAATTTAAATGTTTTATGACATGATAATTTATATCCAACATATAAAACACATCTTAGGGTAACTTTAAGAAAATATATCAACTTTTTTAGATAATCCGAAGTAGCAGTAAGATTTTTTATATTATTTTCAGCCTGCAGAAGGGTAAATTTAATCAATGTGCCAATTAAAGAAGAAAATATATTAATAGTGAAATTATTTATATACCATGGTATGTGTATATCTATCTCTCTGCGTGTGTGTGTGCATGCGCTTGTGTGTATCAACTAACCAAAACTCAGGTTGTAAACTAAAGCCATTTAAAAGGCAAATTGAAAACAAAAGTGATGCTGGTTTAAGTTTTCTGGTTCTTTTCATAAACTACAACTTCCAAGTTGTGTTTTACAACTCTAGTGAGATCCAAAAAGATAATTCAACCTACTACTTTTGTTGGTTGTTCCTCATTCTTTCTTTTTCACATGTTAGTTAGCTTTTATGTCTCTTTACTGATTACATAAAATAGTACTCTCATTCTCAACATTTCTCCCAGGAGAAGTTAAATGAGTTCAATTAGGTACTGAGTTCATTATTCACTATACTTTTCAGTATTCTCTGGTCTAAAAACACTATTAACCGTGTAGTTTTTCTTCCATCCTTTTAAATCACTTGTTTTCACCCAGTAGGAAGCGTACAATGAAGGAACTGGATCAAAATCAAGGTGAACTATGCCCCCATATAAAAATGTATCATCACAGATTTTCTAGAATGTTCAAACGTTATACTAAAACTAATGGATTTAAAAATTAACACTGCTTTGAAGAGGCATTTATCAGAGGTCATGGCATGATCTACAACAGAAAGTTTAGTTTACTGAATGTTAGTTGTAAAGAACAAACACTGGCACCTCATGTGGTCAGAGCAGCTGAAATGTCTTTTACAGTAGTTTCAACTTCTTGATTTGGCTGGTCTGGATCAAGAAGGGCAATGCTACTGGAGCTTTCACACTGTTCATCTACCTTTGGGGAAGCAGCCTGGTCTTGATGCTTTTTGTTCTCTTCAGCAAACCCTAAGGTCATACTCGCCCCAGAAGGCTGAAATGGCCTCTCTAAATGAACCACTTGTTTCCCTACTTCTGCTTCTTGTTCACACAGCAGTCCCTCCACCTCCACCTCGAGCTCCAAAGTCTCCTCATCAGCGTGCACATCTAGTTGTTGCATCAACTCCTCCAACTTCTTGGCCTTGCGGAGCTCGTTTTGCTGTATGATCGTACAAAGGTGTTCAGTGAGCTGCTCTTTAAGCTCAGTCTTGCGCTGTAGATCTAGCTTTGCTGTAACATACTCTGCTTCAGCCCTGTCAAACCGCTTCCTGCAGGGACAGGTACAAAGACTGGTCCATTAGTTTTCCACTGAAGAAGACAGTCAAAGGAGGGCGTAGAAATAATAATTAAACTCCAAAATCGGGAAATACATATATATAGTGAAAATATGGCTATTAAATACTTTACGAACACTCATCTACACGTTAGACAAAGTAGGCTACTGCTGCTGAAACTTCCACAACATGCACATTTGGACTCTCCTAACCTAAAAACGTTCTTCGGCACCCATTTCCTCTTTCCAAGGCTGTGCTTGAATGAAAGCAGGTTGAGAGGTTAATTCAGTGGTGTGCTAGATCCAGTGGGGGAGAGCCCTAATTTGTAGCGTTTATCAATTTCTGTAGTAAACGTACTATTACTATGGCCAATTTCAAGCTATCAATGTGACATCACTGAATACAGAATTGGGAAGAGATACACAAAATCTCTCTCATGAACCAGGGCAAGCCAGCTCCAGCACACAACTGGTTAAATTTATGAGAGATAAAATAATAAGAGATGGAGAAAGTAGAAAACCTATATCTTTTGATTAATGGAGTAGAAAAGGAAGAAAAAGTTTGGTGGAGAAGGACATGGACAGTGGTTCAGAAATGACAGAGCACAGCCAGCCCAATGATACTGGGTGAGAGTAAGAAGTAAACACCAAGTAGAAAAGAAAACTTCAGGATAGGTTTAAGCAGGGTTTCTCAACCTCAGCATTACTGACAACTTGGGCCATGTAATTTTTGTTGTGGGGAGCTGTCCTGTACATTGCAGGATGTGTAGAGCATCACTGGCTTTCTCTCCTTAGTTGTCAGTAGCACCCACTGGTTGTGAGAACCAAAAATGTCTCCAGACATTACCAAATGTCTCCTAAGGGGCAAAACTGCCCCCAGTTGAGAAGCCCCAGGTTAAGTTGTTTTCACCCTCTCCACTCTGTAACAGACTACTGTTAGACTTTTATTAAGATAAGTTTATTACTTTTACATATATAGAAACTCCATAGGTAGGTAGTGCCAGACTTTTTTGAAGTAGGGTAATTCTACTTGGGGAAGTCACTTTGCAATCTTCCTTTTTCTTTTTTTCTTCTTTTTTGCCTTTTCCATATAATGCGTTGCTTTTCTTTTTGCCCAGAAAACAGGATGGTACCTACCAACTAATTATTCTATTTAGTTACCACTAACAGTTGTGAAGGCCATGATGCCTTACCTGTTATGACTGCCTTACCTTACTCAACATAATAAATAATTTCTAATACTAGAGTTATAGCAAAAAAGAAACAGGTATATCTCCTTATGCAAGATTCTCTGTCTTGGAGGGAAATATAGTGAAAAAATAAAAGGCCTTGCTTTTAGAGAAGCCAGGGTTCAAAACCTGCCTTTGCCATTTACTATGTGTGTACCTCCTTTGTTGAAGGCTTTTTCTGGATGTAATGAGCAGATATTCAGTCATACTCACTCAGGTAAAAAATGGGTTTTATTGTGGGATACAAGAGGCAATCTCACAGGCATGTCATCAGAATCAAAGGCTATTGCTCATGCTAATGCTGAGAAACTACAGTTTCTCTCATTTAGGCTTTCCTATCGTATTCACAGCCCAATATGGCCACCAGCTGTGCCTTGACATCAAATTCACTCCACTCAATCCCTCAGTGCTCCAATCCCAAAATTCCAGAGGGAGGGCCTGGGTTGGCTTGGCTTGATTCGTATCAGTTTAAACAGAACTCTTAGTGCCAGGCCATGCCATGCACCCCAGTTTAGTCTATGGATTAAATGTTCTGGAGTTCCCATCCTTGTTCTTATCAGGTATGTCCCAGGCTCAGCATCATGAATACAAAACACAGCCAGGTTCCTGTGGAAGAGGCTGGAGAAAAGGCATGCAGTGACTGAAAATTCCAGTATGGTGACCAGGGATGGTTTCTTGAACTAAGTCTTGGTTTATCTGTAGAATGATGATGATAATAACACCTCATAGGAGTGTTAATTAAGCATTAAATAGAATAAACAGGGCAAGTGTCTAGCCCAGTGCCTGGTAGGCATTCAAGAAACAGAACTTCTTCAGAATGCCAGAATAAAAAAGCACTGTTAGTATACCACTAAACATGCATCTAAAATTAAAATTATGTATAATTTAAGGACTTGGTGTTTATATTTGAAAACTTATTTATATTATGTTCATTTCTCATATTTCATTTTTTTTACTGTCATCTAGTAAATATAAGAATGAGAACTAGATGTTCTTCAATTACCCCTATGTTAAAAGAATTGTTGTAAAGGAGCTGTGTTGGGTATCTGGATCCCTTATTTCCATACTTTATAACATATCCTGTTTATGAATGTTCTTTCATCAAGCTTAAGAGCTCTGACAGGGCTTCCCTGGTGGTGCAGTGGTTGGGGGTCCGCCTGCTGGTGCAGGGGACGCAGGTTCGTGCCCCGGTCCAGGAGGATCCCACGTGCCGTGGAGTGGCTGGGCCTGTGGGCCGTGGCCGCTGAGCCTGCGTGTTTGGAGCCTGTGCTCCGCAACGGGAGAGGCCACAACGGTGAGAGGCCTGCGTACCACAAAAAAAAAAAAAAGAGCTCTGACAACATTCTCTATTGGTATACATATCTTGTCTCTCCCCCCAGCTCAAACCTCCCTTCTCTGCAAGTCTGTGGTCTCCCTCAGCCAAAGTCAGTTAGTAAAGATTTACTGACTGGGCTCATGAATGCTGAACTGAAATTTTTTTTTTTTTTTTTTTTTTTGTTTATTATTTTTGGCTGCGTTGGGTCTTCGTTGCTGCACGCGGGCTTTCTCCAGTTGCAGGGAGAGGGGGCTACTCTTCATTGTGGTGCGCGGGCTTCTCATTGCAGTGGCTTCTCTTGTTGTGGAACACGGGCTCTAGGCGTGCGGGCTTCAGCAGCTGTGGCTCACAGGCTCAGTAGTTGTGGCTCGCGGGCTCTAGAGTGCAGGCTCAGTAGCTGTGGCGCACGGGCTTAGTTGCTCACGGCATGTGGGATCTTCCCGGACCAGGGCTCAAACCCGTGTCCCCTGCACTGGCAGTTAGATTCCTAACCACTGTGCAACCAGGGAAGCCCCGAAGCTCATGTTCTTGATGTCTCATCGCAGAAAGAATTCAGTGAGAGACAAAGTGATAGGTAAGAAGTGGATTTATTTAGAGAGAAACACACTCCACAGCGTGTGGGCCATCTCAGAAGGTGAGAAAGGCCTGAACTGAAATTAAAATTTGCAAATAGGTCCCTAGGTTTCCAATGATCTTTCACCCTGGATAAATCACTGAAGATTCTGCATTTTGTTTATTTATTTAAAGTCCTTCTGGCCAGAAACAAGCATATATATATATATATATATATATATATATATATATATTTTTACAGAGTGATTTATGTTCAAAATATTGATTAGTTTTACAAACTGCTCTATGAGTCTGGGGGTCAGGGGGATAATACCAAATCAGAGTAGGAAGACATACTTTGGAACAGAATAATAAGAGCATTATACACAACACAGTAAGACAAATTGAACTGGAAATGTAATTATAGAATTGTTTTATTATTTTAAAGGAATGTTGAATGATTTAATGAATCTTATTTAAAGGATTCTAGAAACTGTCTCTTGGTTTTGGTTCCCCGAAATTTTTAGAAACACCATTAACCCTTGGCATGTCATTAGGTTCCACTGAAATACTTAGTTCTTCAGTTTTTTTCCTGAGCAGTTCTATTTGTAAGGATCAACATATCATAATTTTTATCCTTTCTTAGAAGTATTCCAGAGAACAAAGAGAAAATTTACTTATATTTTGAAAAACAGACTTTAATTATATTTTGCAATTACTATATGGATCCACTTTTATAAACCTAAGATACATTATGGGATTGCTGAAATATATTTTTTCCTATATCTTGAAACATTTTGCCATTTCATCACCCTAGGAATTATTTACTCATTACTCATCAATTATTCACATTTATGCTAAAAAAATTAAAATAATAAGAAAACAGAGAATGACGGAATGACCTAAAAGGATGATACTATAATGAAATAAATCATCATCGCTTAGTTTCCTCACTGTTTTGCCAAAGTATTACATCACCTTTAAATAAGGTATAAAAGAAGACTGGATATACCACACTTGTAATCTGCTCTTAGCTTTCACTGTTCTGATGAGAAGTATTACTTTTCATTTTCTACCCAGAATGACAAAGAAAATTGACAGATGAAGACATTTTGCAGTTATTAGACAAATCAAAAGATGCATGTTGTGGAGGCTAAAAAATGACATCCCCCCCAAAGATACTCATTTCTTAATCCCAAGAACCTGTGAACATTTCCTTAAATGGCAAAAGATGTGACTAAGTTAAAGATTTTGAGAGGAGTCTATTCTGGACTATCCAGCTGGGCAATCACACGTATCCTTTTAAGAAAAAGGCAGAGGAACTTTTGAGAAAACAGGAGGAATCAATGAGACTACGGACACCCACACTGAGTAGTGTGGCCACAAGCCAAGGAATGTCTTCATCCACCAGAAGAAGCTGGAAGAGGCAAGGAATGTATTCTTCCCTAGAGTCTCTGAAGGAATAACAACCCCACTGACACCTTGATTTCAGACTTCTGGTTTCCAAAAGCATAAGAGAATAAATTTTTGTTGTTTTGAGCTACCCAGTTTTTGGTAATTTGTTATGGCAGCCCTAGCAAATCAATATAAATGCAGAGACAGGCTAGATTCTAGATGGTAAAACTGACCATGTAAGTGAAATCTCAGAGTATGAGTCTTCAGAAAAACACATCCTAGATGAATTTTCTCAAACTCAAGAATCAATGAGTGAAAAATATATTTCTGAGGATAAAAAGGAAATACGTTATTCTCCCAGAGTTAATAATTTCAAGAGGAAGAATTTTATCATACAATAATTTACAAGTACCTGGACCATCCTGTGTGGCTGCAAGGATATAATGATATTCTTTTAGCTTTTTGTAATGTTTGCAGTCAAACATTACTTGATACAAAATTTTTTAACAAAGGTGTTTTCCACAATCCTTTATTCTTACTTCTTTAAATTATTCATAAAATGACTTAAAACATTTATGTATATATGTTTACACGTGTATGTGTGCATGTGCGTATGGGACCATCTATTAAACATCGATGGCAAATGGTGATCATTGTTTTTCCTGGTATACTGAGGGTTAAAGAAATGTTCTACAGGCAGCTACTCTAGTTTTACAAGCTGCCTGCGCAGCACATGGCAGCACTGTAATCACAGCTGTGAACAGCAGCAGTGACAACTCTCTCCGCTGGGACACTCCAAGTGCCATCTCCTCACAGGTGGATACCCTGATACTGCTCTACAGAAACCAATTTTAGGACGAATTCTGGCCTAGTCGTATACAAGAACATTTTGTGGACACAGCACCATGCCAGCCACTACAGAACTACAATGTTTTTATTAAAAAAAAAAAAAAATCAAGGAAATCTCCCACAGAACCACAGAAACTGACTGCCCTGGGGATTACCTTCCAGTAGAAATCTAGACCTTAACACTATATCACCAATCTATAATTTCGTAATAACCACAGATGTAAATTTAGAAAATATTGTCTTAATCTTATGCATGAACAAGATACAACCCTGGTTCTAATCTAAATTGTCAGTGGCTTCTCTTTGACTTAACTCAAGAGCTTATGTTTTTAAAAATAACCTCACACATACGATAAGGATATTCACATATATCTATGTCAATACTAGTATCATGATAAACTGTCATCTTTAGCTTAAGAGATGTAAAAATTTACCATATAAAATCTTTTTACTATATAAAAATGTACTAAAATGTCATTAAAAATATTCATATACTATGGGATGTCTTCTCTTTTAACCAGAATCCCACCTTCTTTGTGGTTCTCTGAAGGCTAAAACTATGACATTTCTTATATAATTTTCAATGTACAAAGGCATCCTCTTCAGCCTCCCCTAGGACAAAATTAAAACACGATCAGGGCTTCCCTGGTGGCGCAGTGGTTGAGAGTCCGCCTGCCGATGCAGGGGACACAGGTTTGTGCCCTGGTGCGGGAGGATCCTGCATGCCGCGGAGCGGCTGGGCCGTGGGCCATGGCTGCTTAGCCTGCGCGTCCGGAGCCTGTGCTCCTCAACGCGAGAGGCCACAACAGTGAGAGGCCGGCGTACCACAAAAAACAAACAAACAAAAAAACACGATCAAATGATTTTTCTGTGGAGATATCCAGAATAATCGGAATTCATTTAAGGAGCTACAAAGGCATAAAAATGTTCCTCTGGCAAAATTAAGTTACAGAGAATAAAATGTGCTAAAAATCTAGGCTTAGTTTAATCTTAATAAAATCTTGGTTACCTTCTTAATGACCTTATTAATAGAAATGGAACCACCAGTTATCAGCTACTGATGGCATTAATTTACACAGTTAATTAATAAAAGCAACCCATTAGGTCTAAGAGCATATGGTCAAACAACAATTACAAAAATCACAAGGACACCACAAACCTCTTTCTTAAACAATAAACAGTGAATTAAAAACCACAATCAAGCATTTCCACTTTATTAAATTGTTATATAAACATTCTGATTCTGTGGTTTACCCTGGACTAATGCGGCACTCTGATTGATTTCTAGTGTTACAGAGAAAGATGCAAAACCGAGTCATTAACACAGCAGTCCCTTGTGAAAAAGGACAAACCAGGATGATTAAAGCAACATTGAAAGGACTGATAACCCTGAAATTGGGCTTAATTTTTTGCTTTTGTCTGTTTGCAAAGCTCATGTAATTTTTTACATGTGTTAGTTTGTTTTGAGAATATGCAATGATGATTTTTTCTCTTTAAAAAAATGTCAATCATTGAAACCAAGGAAACACATGATAGCAAACCATTTTATATAGAGTATAATTGAAAAAAAAGAAAAAACTTCAAGCTTTCAAGACAGAGTGGTATTTTCTTTCAAATACTCAAAGGTTTTAAAAAATAAACTAAATCTCCTTCCTTTGATGAAAACTGAAATGAGAAATAGGCTAGTCGCTATACCATCTCACAGAATCAAAATTTTTAAAAGAAAGAGCATAGACTTGGTGTTAGAATAATACATAGAGTTCTGGGGCAAGTCATTTAGACATTTAAAGAGTCTCAAATATTAAACAGCTGATGGTTTAGCAGGAAAGACTAAAATGTAAATAAATAATGCAAGAAATGCTCTAACAGGGATATAAACAAGGTTAATGGGTAGGGCAGAGTTAAGGAAGACTTCAAAAAGGAGATACTTGATTTAGTATAAAACTGGAATAAATACAGTGCCTAATAGGGTCATTATGAGGCTTAATGATGATATATATAAATGCCCTGGCCTAGCCAGCAATAAACGTTAACTAAATTAAACTCCTTGTTGAGAGTTCCATTCCCCCAACTTACCAAGCATATGAATAGTCAAGGCTGGCCTGATCAATCCGGTTCCTGAGGATTCCAATGTCAGCTGACACCATGTCATCTAAAGCCTGTAACTCCTTCTGGATTCTCTTTAGTTTCATGGTTTCTGCCTGAGTTCTTTTAGATCTATAAAATGAAGAATATGAGTGGAAAATTAAAAACATTTTAAAATCATGTATCCATACACAATATAAGTGAAAAAAGCAAGCTACTGTATACCCAATATGATTATAATATGTAATTTTTAAGAATTAAAAAAAAAAAGAAAAATTGAGATAAAACAAATGCTAGTAACATTTTGGTATATCTCTAAAACTGCATTTGCACTTTTCCTCCTTACTAGTCCAAATTATATATTAGTATATACTTTTTTATACACAAGAAAAAAAGTAATAAAAAAAAACCAATAGAGAGTTCACTCATAGGCCTATATTCATTCCATAAGGATGAGAATAAGCACTAAAAGGATGTATCTGTATAGAGAACTGGATATGCTGGAATACTGAACACAGCTTTCCAAATTCCAGCCTTAAACTCTTCTTGCTAAGCCTACTTTCATTTGTCTGATACTTAGTGGACGCCAAGAACAGATGCCTACATTAAACACCATTCCTTTGTAAGTCTGAGAACATCTACTTGGTTTTATTTTTTTAATAATTTTATTGGGGTATAGTTGATTTACAATGTTGTGTTACTTTCAGATGTACAGCAAAGTAAATCAGTAGTGAATCAGTTATACATATACATATATTCACTCTTTTTTAGATTCTTTTCCCATATAGGCCATTACAGAGTATTGAGTAGACTTCCCTGTGCTATACCGTAGGTTCTTATTAGTTATCTATTTTATATATAGTAGCGGGTATATGTCAATCGGTTTTAATTTTCTTAAGATTCATTTCCCCAAACTTCTTTGATTCCTCTTCTTTAGGAAAACTATATGTCCTCAAAATTCTTCTTTCTGGGGCTCAAAACCAAACACTCTTTTTGTTCTTTTGTTTAGAAGCAACCTCAGCCTTCTCTCCAATCCCAAGTACATCATCTACTTAAGAAACAGAATAAACAAATACAAAAGCCAACCTTTAATCACAATTCCACTCATTTCAAAATTTCATACACATTCTCACAGGAGAATAAAACTACCAATAAAACCACTATACTGCAATACATTCTCCTGATTTCTACTCCATTATGCATTTACCCTTATTTTCTGCCTACAAAAGTTAACCACGTGATCTTTTTACTTCAAGTGATTCACTATCCATTTAGTAATAATCTAATCAGGTTATATTTCCTTACACTTCTGTCTACAGTAATACTTTCTGTCTTAAATCAAAAGCACATAGAGAAGAGTAAGTGCTGAGCCTGTAAATCTTTTTGTAAAATCCCGAGTAAACAGCCTCCCCAACCTCTTCCAAACTGAAGACTACTAAAATGCTTTTCAATAATCATTTTTCAATAATCACATTGTTTTTCTTCTTTTTTTTTTTTTTTAAATTTATTATTTATTTATTTATTTATTTATGGCTGTGTTGGGTCTTCGTTTCTGTGCGAGGGCTTTCTCTAGTTGCGGCGAGCGGGGGCCACTCTTCATCGCGGTGCGCAGGCCTCTCACTGTCGCGGCCTCTCCTGTTGCGGAGCGCAGGCTCCAGATGCGCAGGCTCAGTAGTTGTGGCGCACGGGCTTAGTTGCTCCGCGGCATGTGGGATCTTCCCAGACCAGGGCTCGAACCCGTGTCCCCTCCATTGGCAGGCAGATTCTTAACCACTGCGCCACCAGGGAAGCCCCTGTTTTTCTTCTTGAAACATAAGTTCAGTAAGTTGAGTATTTCCTATGCTTCATGAAAGATCAAGGTGTACCAGTAAGAAAAAAAAATCATTATTTTCAAATACATACATCCCTTTGGCAGATAAAATCCTGAATTACTCTTATACCCACGTGCCTTTCTCTCCATCCCTATTCCTTCCTCTCCCCCTGACACATACACCAGCTTTAATGAGTAATAGTTGTGCCAGACTTTTCTGGAGATCTAAAAAGAAAATGCCTCTGAATACTTGTTTGCATTTAGTTCTCACTATTCTCAATCATTGCTTTACTGACTGAGCTTGGTTTCCTAAGGCCACAGCACACTAGAAACTACAAAAAGGGAAGAGTGGGTGAGGGATGGGAAAAGTGGCTCAAATAGGAATGTTGTTGTTCAAGGCTTGTACAATGCAGTAAAGGAAAAGAGATCGCTGACAAGCTCACTCTGGAAGGTGAGAGAAAAACTGAATTGTATACAGTATGGGACAATGCTCATAATGGTGACCCACAGTCAAGGATAAAAAGTTAAATTATATCATGTATCTTTTATCAGTGGGGGCAGGATACATCATTTAAGAAAAATGGCCATAGGAAATACAATTAGGATTTGTGGGTGTATAAGTCACTTATGTGGAATAATCTTATTCCTCTACATGTCAGATGATAAAGGCCTATGTGAAAATTAAAACCTGCATTTGTTGCTGATTTACTTATGTTGATAGCTATTTACTGCTCCCTTATGAACGTGTAGATGGTCAAAACTAAAAACACTGATGATGATCCTTAAGTTTTAATTGCCCCTGTATTCATAAATACATTATAATCTATGCTTAAAAAGCCCTCCTTAATAAATTAAGACTGTAATTCCAGTATCATTTGTAAAGCATAATTTGTTTAGTAGGTCTTAAAAGTAATGGTTGTAGAGGAAACGCCATTTATTAGAACAGACATAGGAAAATAAATATAAAACATGACAAAACTAATTACAGATTACAAACAAGCTCTCCTGGTTCAGGTGCCTCACCTTTCTGCAATAGCTTTAGCCAAAAGAGCTTTCTTACGTTTATTTTTCTCTTCCATTAGCCGCTGTTCTTGTTGGAGGACTTCCCAACGAGATTTTTCTTGCCTAGGGAGCAAAAGTATAAAAATGAGTTTCTGAAACCCCGTTCCACATCTTACCAGTCTCAGTTCCTAAGTATAAAATTTAATCAAAAGTCCTCTTAAAAGGAACCCGTCTGTAGCTCATTATTTTGTTCTAATAGGAACAAAGACTATGATTTGAAGTAAAGAAGGCTTATATAAATTGGTCCTTTGAAATCCATTATACATATACAATCTAGGAACCCAAACTGGAAGCCAGAGTACTATGGCATTTTTTAGGAGTACAAAGAAACTTGTTTAAGTTAATCATGCGTTATATGCAAAATAGAAAGCAAAATAAGTTGTTCTGTAACTAATTTCATATCTTTTATAGTTTTCTATAATACACATCTTCCCCATGTAATAAGCCTTAGCACAATAACCAATGTTTATTTCATACATTCTCTTACAATTTGCTCACTTCTTTCTAGCTCTTAAACACTTTAAACAGAGTGAAACACTATGAACTAAGACTTGAATGTTGGGCTAAAGAAAAACTCCAAAGATCTGCAAACATGAATTGTCTTCCAATCTTTCCAATTCTAAAAGAAATATATTAAAATTTTCTGTAAATTCATGAACTTAATGTCAACTCAAATTAAACAAGGTAATGACAAAGCTATTTGTTCCTATTAGTGTCATTTCTCACAGCCATTATATCAAAAATCTCTATTCCCAGACCTAGTAACCACTTGCAAAATTATCCTTTTCTCTCCATTCCTACAGCCTCCACCTTAGTGCTGGCATTGGTCCTTTCTCATTTTTACTATCTGCAGGTACTTCCTCCCCAGATACCTTAGTTCCAGCTCACCCAGCACCCAAATGGTGTGCAACAGTGACACCTGGATTTTCTCTAACCATTATTTTTATCAGGGCATCTCTCCTTCAGGGGTCTTGCTGGTGTATTACAGCATCAAGGAACTCACTAGGCAGGCATCTTCTGCTTCCAAGTCCTTCTTCACTTCCTTAATTCTCTACTATTTTCTGGCTTATCTTGTGCCTCTTTCAGAAAAGTGAAATATCATCTCTGACCTTCTCTAGTATATAGTTTTCCTTTCCCCCTCTTAGAGCCTCAGAATTTCTCCGTTTTAACAACAGTTCCTGAGATTACATATCTTCTATGAATATTTTCTCAAGTACCAAAAAAAAGAATAATTTTCCTAATGACATTCAGTCTAAATTCTCCAGCTCAATTTACACACCCCTGCAACAACTTGTCTCAGGACTTTGCTGGTAAACTACACTTAAGACATTAAACGTATGCACTTGTTTAATTTGGGTCTCATACTTCATGTGGCTTTCTATCTCTTGTCAAAATGATTTCTTGGCTGTAAATCCCTGGTGGGCAGGAAACACTTAAACCTCAGTACAGAATCTGGATTAGCAGAGATTGGAAAAATAGGTGAGATTAGAAAAAACGTAAGACACTTTGAAAAAGACTCGGAAAATGGAAAACAGAAACAAATACCATTCTTTCCTCCCTGTGAGTGATAAATCAGGAGGAAATAAAGAGTGGATATTCAAACATAAACTATATAATAAAAAAAATTCTGATTATAAGAATTCACAAGTCATAGAATGGTAATTTCCACAAAAATGTGGCTAAACCAAATTCTGCAGGTGGTTTCTAATACAAACACATTAAATAAAGAAATCTAATGATGCAGCTGAATTATTTAATTAGTCCTCTCAATTTCCAATACTCTTTCCTTTGACCATCCCTTCAGGTCTCTTCAGAAGTACCCTTTTCTGGGCCAATGGAGATGCAATCTGGAAGTTGAAAGAATGGGTTCAATTTGGGGAGGAGTATCATACATATAAGAACCGGTTCTGGTGAGTGTAAAGGGCATAGACTCTGGATCCAGAGGGTCTTGTATGTGAACCCCAACTCTGCTACTTATTAGTGGTGTATTCACTTTGGGAATACAGTATCTTTTGAGTCCAAGATATCTCATCTGTAAAGTGAAAATAATGAACATGCATCGTAAGACTGCTGTAAAGACTAAATAACATAGAACAGAAGAAGTGCGTAACACTGCTACTTATATTTAGGTGATAGCTATTTTTCAATAGTTTATTCATTACATTTCTACGTTAGAATATAAAACAAACAAAATGTTAAAACTGTATTTCTTCAAAGGCCAATGGGAAAAAAATGGTAAAATGGAAAAAAGCCTCATGGATGTACAGACTTACTAACAATTCCACTTTCTTTTTTTCCAATTTGCAATCTGGTTTTGGAGGTAGAACCTCAGCATTTTTGTGACCTTCATGGGAATTCTTAAGTCCTAGTTCCCTTGGTTGACTTTCAATACCCTGTGATTTTCCATCACCAATAGGAGAGGTGAGAGTGGGGGGAGTGGGGGGAGAAGAACATGGTCTTTGAGTATTAAATCTTTGTTTTGGTGCAGAAAGCAGCTGCTCTGGAGGTAATGAGGTTGATCCATCTTGAAGTCCAAGTTTTTGGCTTTGCTCTTGAAGGGCTTTTTCTCGCTGAAGTTGCTGTTGACTTTTCTTCACAGGGAGAAGACGCCGCTGTGGTTCAAATGGATCTATATAAAAAAGAGAATGGAGAAAAATTCCTTTGTGTGAGCAGCAAATAATTATAATTTCTCTAAGAAAATAAAGCATTAACATTAAACTCTGATAATTTTGCAGAGTTTTTCTCCCTTTCTGTTTCTTAAAATCCTAGAGAAACACAGCCATCTTCTTGCAGAGTTTTGACAGTTCTCTGATCATACCGTTAATATTTAATAAAAACTACCTTAGTTCTCAATTATCTTTGAGGAGGTCCATTTGTCTGTGAGTTAGGCCTTAGAATACAAAGCAAGGTTTCAACTTGGTTTGCTAACTGCCGAAAGAATCTAATATGACCAAAGTAGGTAGACAAATGAATTCTCTGATATGTCTTAAATTTGATTTATGGTTCTGTCTGTTCTTTTGAAATACAATGGTGGTTGTTTTCAAATAGGCTTCATCTTTCTTAAATTTTAACAGATCTTAGGGTAATTTGATACATAGGTAGACATGATACACAAAGTATAGCTGAATGAAGTCTCTCAATTTTAGGAATGCTAGTTAACACTACATTGTTTTCTTTCATCTTCCAAACAGTCCAGGGCTGTGTTCCCCAAAGTGTAGTTAGCCTTTAATCAATGTATGCAAGTTAATTTTAATAGCAGCCTGAGCAAAGCAATAGAGGAAGATAAAACAATCAGGAGAAATTTTGTTTAAAAGCATTACGAACTAAATGATAACACTTCTATTGTACTTTTTGGATTGTCCATACCAGTGTTAACCTTGTAGGTCAGACAACTGGAGAATCTTGACTCACATTCATACTATACTAAATAAGAACTGTAAGAGATATTCTTTACAAAATGCCTGAGAAATGAAACTATGGTAAGTTCTAATGAATGAACTAAATGGGTTTTTTAAATCCTGCATATTGACCTTTGAAACAACATAAGCTTAATATTTAAATTTCCCAAAGGAGAGTTAAAAGCTTTGGAGTCAAAGTTCTGGTGTTGCTTTTCTCCACACCTCAGTAACCTTAGGCAAGTCAATTAATTATTCTATACCTCAGTTTCTTCATCTGTCAAACTGGTTGAAAATTTACTTGCTCTACTTATCTCATGGAGTTGGTGTAAGAATTAAAGAAAATATTTTCAAAGACATACAATCAAAAGTAAAATGTTATTGTTGACTTTAGACAGAAACACAAAGTAGAGTACTACATCTTGCAACAGAAACTTATTCTTGGCTACTCATCTTTATTCACACCATCAGAAAATGTCATGGAGCCTGCTTACCTTTCAGTTACACTTGTTAGCTGAATTATTAATATCCCTCTGAAAGTCAGTAATGCAGCTTCCATTTTATTTTGCATTTTCACAGAACCTATCTATGAGATTAAAAATGCTAACTTTTAAACTCCCAAACAACAAATCAGGTCACTTAAGGATTAAACATATGACAAAAAACCTCTTGGAACTAATGAGTCATTACAGCAAGGTTACAGAATACAAGATTAATATACAAAAATCAATTACTTTCTTAGCAGCAATGAACAAGTGGAATTTGATATAAAAAACACAGTAACATTTACATTAGCACTCAAAAAAAAGAATTACTTAGGTATAAATCTAACAAAATATGTACAAGATCTGTGAGGAAAACTACAAAACTCGAATGAAATCAGGGAACTAAATAAATGGAGAGATATCCCATATTCATTGGTAAGAAGACTCAGCATTGTCAAGATGTCCACGTCAGTTCATCCTAATTTGATCTATAGATTCACCGCAATACCAATCAAAATCCCAGCAAGGTATTTTATGGATATTGACAAAATGATTCTCAAGTTTATATAGAGAGGCAAAAGACCCAAAATAACCAACATAATATTGAAGAACAAAGCTGGACTGGCACTACTTGACTTTAATACTTACTATAAACTACAGTGGGTATCAGCAGAAGAATAGAGATCAATGGAATAGAACAGAGAGCCCAGAAATAGGCCCATATTAATACAGTCAACTGATCTTTGGCAAGGGTGCAAAGGCAATACAATGGAATAAAAATATTCTTTTCAACAACTGGTGCTGGAACAACTGGACATCCTCAAGCAAAAAAAATAAATAAATCGGGCTTCCCTGGTGGCGCAGTCATTGAGAGTCCGCCTGCCGATGCAGGGGACACGGGTTCGCTCCCCCGTCCGAGAAGACCCCACGTGCCGTGGAGCGGCTGGGCCCGTGAGCCATGGCCGCTGAGCCTGCGCGTCCGGAACCTGTGCTCCGCAACGGGAGAGGCCACAACAGTGAGAGGCCCGCGTACCGCAAAAAATAAAAATAAAAAATAAAAAATAAATCTAGACACAGACCTTATGCCTTTCACTCAAAATGGATTATAGACCTAATGTAAAACTACAAAGTATAAAACTCCTAGAAGACAACACAGAAGAAAATCTAGATGATCTCAGGCACAGCAATGACTTTTTAGATATAACACCAAAAGGCACTATTCATAAAAGAGATAACTGATAAACTGAATTTCATTAAAATTAAAAACTTCTGCTCTGTGGAAGACAATGTCAAAGGAATGAGAAGACAAGTCACAAACTGGGAGAAAACATTTGCAACAGACACATCTGATAAAAAAGGACTGTTATCTAAAATATACAAAGAACTCTAAAAACTTAATAGTAAGAAAACAACCTGATTAAAAAATGGGCCAAAGACCTTTAACAGACACCTTGTCACCAAAGAAGATACACATACAGCAAATATGCATATGAAAAGATTCCAAATCACATGCCATCAGGGAAATGCAAATTAAAACAAGATACCACTACACAACTATTAGAATGGCCAAAAATCTGTAACACTGACAACACCAAATGCTGGTGAGGTTGCGGAGCAACCAGAACTCTTCCGTTGTTGGTGACAATGCAAAATGGTAGTCACTTTGGAAGACAGTTTGGTGGTTTCTTACAAAACTAAACATACTCTTACCATACGATATAGCAATCGTGCTCACTGCTATTTTTTTTTTTTTTTTTGCGGTACGCGGGCCTCTCACTGTTGTGGCCTCTCCCATTGCGGAGCACAGGCTCCGGATGCACAGGCTCAGCAGCCATGGCTCACAGGCCCAGCCGCTCGGCGGCATGTGGGATCCTGGACTGGGGCACGAACCCATGTCCCCTGCATCAGCAGGCGGACTCTCAACCACTGCGCCACCAGGGAAGCCCTCACTGATATTTTAAAGGCAATAAAAACTCATGTCCACACGAAAACCTGAACATGGATGTTTATAGAAACTTTACTCATAATTGCCAAAACCTGGAAGCAACCAAGATGTCCTTCAGTACGTGAATGGATAAACTGTGGTACACACAGACACTGGAATATTATTCAATGCTAAAAATAAAAGAAATAAGCTGTCAAGCCACACAGAGCATGGAGGAACCTTAACTACATACTACTAAGTGAGAGAAAACAATCTGAAAAGGCTATATACTGTATGATTCCAACTATATGACGTTCTGGAAAAGGCAAAACTACGGAAACAGTAAAAAGATCAGTGACTGCTAAGGATTGAGGAGAGAAGGGATGAATAGGAAGAGAAAAGAGGATGTTTAGGGCAGTGAAAATACTCTGTATACTATGACAGATACATGACATTATGCATTTGGCCAAACCCATAGCATGTACACCACCAAGAGTGAACCCTAACGTAAACTGTAGACTTGGGTGATAATGATGGGTCAATGTAGGTTATAACGAATGTGCCACTCTGGTGGAAGATGTTGATAATGGGGGTGGCTATGTACATGTGGGGGCAGGGAGTAAATGGGAAACCTCTGTATCTTCCTCATAATTTTGCCATGAACCTAAAACTGCTCTTAAAAAAAATTAGGTTTTTAGGAAGAACTGGAAAAAAAAGGAACATACTGTTTTACATACTTACATTGGGGGCTGCAAGTATCCAGAAGACTGTGGTAAACTGGGAGCAGAAGTACAGTTTAAAGGGGGCAATCCATAGCCACCTCTAGCCATTAAAAATGGCAGCTGTCACTAAAAAATTTAGGTCAGTGTTATCAGACATTTTGACTTTTCACCAGAAAAATTCAGATTTTTATGGAAAATATAGGGAATTGCATCAATCAAGAAAGTCTAGGTTATGCCGTAGAGGCAAAGAACCCTGGAATCTTTGTGGTTTTAAACAACAAAGGTTTATTTCTCATTAATGCCATGTGCCAACTGAAGGCCAGCAGCAGCTTTCTGTTGATCAGTCTCTTAGGGCTCCAGGCTGACTGCACAGCCATTTAGTGTTGCTAGCCCCCATGGCAGGTGAGAAGAGAGCTCAGGAAGGTCCTGGTTCAGCAATTAATTGCTCTGACCCAGTAGTGACATAACACTTCTGCTCACAATTCAATGCTGAACTAGCACTTGGTCTGATCCAAAAACAACGGTAATAGGAATATACTGGGAAGAGAAGTGAACTAGAAGTATTTTCACCACTATTAATTTAAAAAGAAATTTAAAGATTAGATAATCCAAAAAAGGAAAAATAAAAAGACAAACACATTTCTGCGTTAAATCAATCCAAGAGGCTGAGTTTGTGAACTTTGTTCTGTATCGTTTACGCTCTACTTTCTCCTACCAAGGCAACCATCATTTGAATCATGTGTTGATCATTCCCTTCCTTTGCTTTTTATGTCATACTGCATCTACAAATATTTCTTTAAAATTTTATTTTGTTTTAACTTTATATAAAGGGTGTCATGGTGGATGTAATCTTCTTTAACTTAATATGATATTGCCAATATTCATCCATATTGTTCATGTGGCTTTAGCCATTCAATTTTAATGCTAATTTAATTTTAATGTTTCCTCTTGTATAGGTACAAGAATTTACCTTAGATACCATCTAAGAACTGTTGTGTCATAAAGTATAACTTTAGGAGAAATGTCAAATTGCTTTCCAAAGTGCATTCCCTCTGGCAATGTATAAGATCCTGTGGATGCACCTTCTCTTCAATATATAATAGTATCAGACTGGTTTTTGTCAATCAAATGTGTATGAAGTAGTATCTCACTGTGGTCCTGATTTGCAATTCTGATTGTTGATGGTGATAAGCATCTCTTCATATTTCCCTTACTAAGAAATATATATTCATATCTTTTGTTGATTTTTCTTTTGGCTTGTTTGTATTCTTCATATGTCAGCAGCAATTGGAAAATATAATTAAAGAGAAGATATTTCAATACTAGAAATTATCAAGTATCTAGGAACAAATCTAGCAAGCAGGTGTTCAAAACCTCTACAGGAAAAATTCTAAAATTTTATTAGAAGATATTAAAGAAGACCTAAATAAATGAAGACACATACTGTGTTAGTGGTAGTGTTCACAATGTGAAAATGTGAAATCTCCCCAAATTGATCTAAAGACTCAATGCAATTCCAATAAAAATTTCAACTGGGTTTTCCATGAAATCTGGTAAACTCACAAAATTTTTATATGAAGGGGTACAAGTTCAAGAATAGCAAGGAAACTTACAAAGAAAAAGAACAAGGGGACTAGACTACTGGCTATCAGGAATATTGCAAAACTTTAAAACACTGTGGTATCAGTGCAGGAATAGATAAGACGACCAATGGATTAGAATAAAGAACAGAGAAACAAGCTCATACATGTTTGAAGCACTGCTGTACAACAGAGGTAGCATAGCAAATCAACAACAAAAGGTGGGATCTCTTCAATAAATGGACCCGGGGGGAAAATGGTTATCTATATGGAAAAGATGAAATCAGATCTATCCCTCATATCATATAAAAACAAACAAAACACTCACCAAATGGATTAAGGACTTAAATGTCAAATCAACACTTTAAAACACATCAGAAACACATTTCTTTACACAATGTTTTGAATCTGCTACAGCTTATAATAAAAACGATTTTTAAAAACTCTTAATTGAAAATAGGGATTAATATCTTTTAGAACTTACAGTAGGGTGCTAATTTCTTAAAACACAGACAATGTTGACTATAAAAGAAGAACTAACAAATTTGTCCATATTAAAATTAAATACTTTCTTCATTAAAAGATAAAAGTTAAAAGATAAATTACATACTGTGAGAAGATATTCATAATATAACTGGCAAAGAACTAGTATCTAGAAAAAAGAACTCAGAACTTCCCTTGGGACACAGTGGTTAAGAATCTGCCTGCCAATGCAGGGGACATAGGTTCGGTCCCTGGTCCAGGAAGATCCCACATGCCATGGAACAACTAAGCTAGTGCGCCACAACTACTGAGCCTGCTCTCCACAACTAGAGAGCCGCATGCCACAACTACTGGGCCCACATTCTGCAACTACTGAATCCTGTGCGCCTAGAGCCTGTGCTCCGCAACAAGAGAAGCCACCACAATGAGAAGCCCATGCACTGTGATGAAGAGTAGGCCCCGCTTGCTACAACTAGAGGAAGCCCGCACGCAGCAACGAAGACCTGATGCAGCCAAAAATAAATAAAATTAAAAAAAAAAGAACTCATGAGTATTTTCTTTAATTAGAAATTGACAGCACTGTTTGTTTACAATTTTTTTCATTACAAAATAAACTATACATTAAATAATATGTATGTCTCTGTTACATATACACATCCAACTTGTACGAATTATAAAAACTCATAACACAGTTTTATAAAACATGACTACAGTAGACGTAACTGATGTTCAAGGACTGACACATTACCCCTCTTTTGGAACACACAAGATAATTTTACTTCCTGTCCTCCAAGTCATATGACTTACTTTTGCTAAATGAAACATAAGTAGGAGTGACACCTGTCATTTAGTGGTGGAAGCATTTAATTCCCAATGCTCAATTCTCAATCTTCTCCTGCCACGGTGAACTCTTATGACAATACCAAATCATGGTGTGTAGTGACCATGTCAACCCATGGAAGACATGAAACTAGAGTGAAAAAGAGATCTTTATTATTCAAACAACTGATACTTTAGGGATATGTGTTACTGCAGCTTAAATTGGCTTAACCTGGTTTCATAATTATCAGTACTTCTGAAAGTGTATTTGCCCCTTCTTGTTCATAGTCCCTTGCCTTCCCACCACCCTGAATTTTGTGTTTCATTCCTTTGAATTTCTTTATATATCTCCTATATTCCTAAAAGAATATACCTGCTTTGTATGATTCTGAATTTCTATAAATGGTATCAGATTGTATATATTCTTCTGCAATTTGTTCTTTTCATATATTGTTTATGAAATTTATACATGTTAATACATGTGACTATAGTTCATATATTCCTATACTATATATACTATATTCCTATATATTACTATACTATTCATATAGTAGCCCAGTGGATGATTATACCACAATTTATTTATCCATTCCCTTGTTAATGAACACTTGGGTTGTTTCCAGCTTTTTAATATTATAAACAATATAAACAAGATTATTAAGAACTTTTTGACTTTCCCAAATGCCCATATGGGCTTCTCTAGAGTAGTCTTGTCTTTATTTTTGCTGGCAACCAACTCCATCTTCATAGATTATTTAAATATATTTTTAAGGCTGGAGAACAGCTGGAAGGAGCCTTAAAAATTAAAGATTCAGCTGTTCTAGTCTTATAAATAAGAGCTCCAAGACAAAAAGATTTAGAAGCAGAGCTGGGAGATCTTCTATATACCAATCAGTGTTTGGCTATGAGTATACAAAGATGCTGAGATGTTTTCTTAAGGTGATCAAAGACTAGTGAGTTGACATCTATGTTCTAACCTCTCACTGAAATGATAGGTCTTTAAGTTAAGGTCCTTCCACCCCCTCTCTATGCCAAATTACGAAGATATTTAGAAACGTAGTTCCACATAATGAACCCAATGTTTAACTCAGACTTCTACAGTAAGTCTTCTTTCCCCTGGCAAACTCACCTCTGCTAGCACATAATCTCTGTGAAATTTTGCCAAGCTCCATCCAACCACCAGCACAGTAAAGTTCCTGCTAATTCTGTAGCAAGCTCTTGTACAACATCTACTATCACATTATATTATAGTTTGTCTCCTCATTAGACTATAAGCTCTTTGAAGGCAGGGATGAGGCCTTGTTCATATCAGCATCCCTAATGCAGATGCTGATATCTGTAACTTCTGGTCAGACCAGAAGCACGGGTACAAGTACTCCATACATCTGAACATGGGAATGTCAGTTAATTACAAACTGTAGTGTAACTTTTATGATATGTTTTTAAAGGTCTCTGGACCAGTCAAAATTTCCTCGATCTACATAATCTACACTGGCCTTACATTACAAATTTACTTCCTTTTCCACTTGTCAGTCCTAGATTATTTTCAGAACCATGCTAAAAAAGCACAAGCTTACCTGAGAAAACATCCAGTTTTCTCACATACTCTAATTAAAGGCATGGCAGAGCTTAATTTTCTCCCAGAATGTATAAGTTACGGCACCAAGAATGGTGTAAGCTCACAGAAGTGGTGTGCGCTGCCAGTATCACCGTACAGAACTTTACGAAATTTCAACCACAATCAAAGCACACTTTATATTACCAAGAGTTTCTCACAAAGTATCAGCAAACTTAATTTCTTCATTGAAAGATAACAAAATTGTACAAGTCCATTCAATGATTACGTTATAAAGCTGGAGAAGGAAGCACAAAATTTTAGCTTACACTAAAGTCAGTAGATATGGATGGATGGATGGACAGAGGCGTAGATAGGTAGCTAGATATTTCACATCTATCTTCTCAAAGACCCTTTTGGTTTGCTGACTCTCAAGAATTGGAAAGAACTGCAAAAATCACCTGGCTGGTGAAAGCAAGACTCCAGATGTCTTATGAAAAGCACCAACTTTTTGCATTTATTCAGACCCTTGTGATCCTTTTTCCCAATCACTGCCTGCTTCTATAAATTCATCACAAATCTAATATGGTGTGCGCCCCTTCTCCTTCCTTTACTCAGACCCCAACCCTCCAACCACTGGTCTATGCAGCAATCCCCCTAATAGGTCACTTCCTCTCCCAAGTCCCCTTCCTTTCACCGGAAAAAGTCAGATCCCTGAAATAAATACCTGAAGTCTCTTTTCTAAAAGTAGACCCCAGTCCTCTGTGCCTGCCCCCCTCCCCTAGCCGTGGCTCCAAGTACATCCACTTCTGGCGCCCTCTCAAGCCTCTCCTCCCACTTATAGCTCCTTCCCCTAACACAGATAATCCTTTTCCCCGCCCCCTTCCCCTCAAAAACTGCAGCCCCGCCCCTTCCCCTTAACAGACCCAAGAATTAAATCTGTGCAGACCCGTCCCTTTACCTTTAGTCTGCTTTAGTCGCCTCAGCTCCTCCTCAGAGAATCCGGCCCAACCCCGCGCCATCCGCCTCGATTTGCCTGCACGCCTAGAACGCCCAAACCTCAGAACCCCAATTGCCAACAGAACTACCCAGGTACATCCGGGTTCTTCCCCGGCCGCGGCTGACCAACCAATCAGCGCATCGAGCTCTGGACGCAAGGCCCCCTCTCCCCTGCCGCCGGACCCGGCTCTCTTCGAGGCTCTCTCCGTCAGTGCCGGACAAACTGCGTGAAGAAATCGTGGCCTCGCAGACATTCATTTCCCCTGACCTGGCTGCTCTTTCTCCCTGTCTCCTATACTTGTTGGGTTATCGCTTCAAGAGGTAAAGGGGGAAATAGCGATGGAAATAAAGGTGGAGATAAACAGGCAGTGAGGAAGTGACTACGAGTCGGTGGCGGAAAGGGAGGACAGTGCTGCCTCTTGGCGCCCTCGAATTTATTGGGGCGGAGCACTCTACGTGTTGGTGGTGGAGGGTTTCGGTGCGTGGCTTGTAGTGGCTTATTCCAAAACTGCGCTGAAATCATCCCGCAAGTTGACTCAAGAATGTTCAGATTTAGGCTTTTAATTACAAAGAATCATTTCAGAGGGCTGGGGTATAATAGTGGAAAAGGAACAGACACGTTTAACAGCGTAGCCAGGTCTCCCCCAGGCTGCAGCGACTCATTTCTGTTCACTGGGAGTTGGTTCTTCGATTTTGTGAAAGATTCTCGCTAATCTGTAACCTTTCTCCTAAGGGATGTCTAAATCCCTCTTAAAAATGATCTGTCCTCTGTTTTTATGTTCAGAGAAGACAATGTAAAAACGTCGGCGCTGGGGATGGGAAAACACTTCCTAGGCTTCTCCCTCCTGGAGTCCTGATTTCAATGTTCTGGTACTACCTTGAACACGTTACTACTCTGGGCTTCCATTTTCTCATTTTAAGCAAGATTTTGGAGATTAAAAGATGCAAACGTTGTCAAAGTACATATAGATCAGGATGATTTAAATGAGACCACTTCATTTTTCGTGTTTCTCTTTTCACTGTTTTTCATTTTTAAAACCAGTTTTGGCTTAAATTTAAAAATCACATGTGTGGTTTCTGGTTTTAGTGTATCAGTATTTTTAAACAAATTGAAATAAAGACTACTACACCAAGAAAAGAGTTGGAATGAATATTTCAAGCTTAAATAGGTGATTAGAAGGTGAAGGGTGTTTGGAATTCTCTTTGTAAGCTTTAATCTTTTAAACTTAAAAGCGATTTCATAAATTTAGGTGTGCACAAACTCTTCATTTTAACTGTGGACTCATTTTTCCTAACATTTAAAAAAATGCTATCCAAAAGGATTGGAGGAGCCAGATTCATCCAGTTTTTGAAGCTAGACTAAATACGTTAAAGTATACAGATAATCTAGCTTCAAAATAGTAGATGGGGATCGGTACATTCTGGTAGTTAATTCAGTTTGCCATTTACAGGCATCAGCTATCTAGTTCCATCTAATAAAAATGAACCACCTTGTATGGCCCATGTTAAAATTTATACATAAACATTCTTTAGCTCACTTTGGGTAGATTTCAAGAAGTATCAGTAATCATAATAGAGATGGAAATTAAGGTATTTTAAAAAGTTTTGCATTAACCCTGAATGAGAACCAAAGCATGAGCAAGATTATGGTAAAAGACAACGTCTGTATAAAGTTATAATTTCCAATTTGCAAGCTTCTAAATCTGTTTTTTGTTTCTGTTAGCTCTTCCTTATGGTGACTGGTTTCTTCAAATAATGTATATTTTATTGGGAGTTTATCTTCAAAAAAGTTCTGTAAGAGCCCTTTATATCTTGGATTGAGAGACTACAGATTGGTTTTGCTGGTCCCTAGAACTTTCATTTGCTTTAAACCAGATTTAAGGTAAATTTTTAAACTTGTAATATAAATTTAGATCTAACCCCCAAGTATGATACAGGCCTCAAGTATCTGTAGATGCCCTTAAAAAATATATATATATATATATAACTCAGAGATAACAGTTTTCCTTACTGCTTTTACAAAGCAGTAGGCTGAGTTTTTTCTAGTCCTCTGTTACCATGTGGACCATCCTTTCCACACTCTGAACTTTATTTCCATGATCTTGTCTTCATATGTGTTTAGGAATCAAATCCCCAGCACACATTCAGGTAGAGTACCCCTTGGATTTGCTTTCTACATCTCTTTTTGCTTTCTTTTAAGTTCTGTGATGTATTTTTTCTTTTAAATAAAAACATGTTGTGTAGTATACAGCATTTTTGTGTTTGTAGCAAAAGGGGACCATCTGTGACAACTTAAGACTATTATATTGCCTCCAGTTGATTCTCCAACAGAGAAGCTAGAGTAATTTTTTAGAAAAGAAAAATCTAATGTCTATAGCCTGCTTAAAACTGTAGAACAGCTTCCCGTTGCCCTTTGAATAAAATCCCAGTTCCTACATGAGCCTGCATGATCTGATCCCTGCCTACCTCTTACATGACCATTGTGCTGTCTTTCCCTTTATTCCACATTCCCTACACTCCAGCCAGGTTGGCTTTCTTTGGAGTTTTAGAACATGCCAGTCTCTCCTGGCATCCCCTACTGCCCTACCCAAGGTGTTCCCAACTCCTGTTCCATTTGGCTGTAATGATCTTTACCTTATCTGGCTGGCTCTTTCTGCTTCAGGTTTTGACCTGAATGTCCACTTAGACTTCAATGACTACCCTATTCTATCCAAATAGCACCCCAGTTTTTTACCTACATTTCTGTGTTATTACTTTCATTTAGCACTAATTACAACTCCTAAATTATTTGCATTTGTTTATTTTCTGTTTCCCTTTACTAGTTAATATCTCCACAAGATCAGCTGATGCATCTTTTATTTACTCAGTGTATAACAGTGTTTGACACCTACTGAGCGCTCACATAAATATTGAAAGAAGAAACCTTTCAAACTTAAGTATTGAAACATTTCCACATCTTATATATTCTGAGATTCCTTTCCAGTATGAGTTTCTATGAACCCCATTTGTTACTTATTGCTAGTTGCAGCCATGGCCTCATGGTTTAGTAAATAAAAAACATTAAAAATAGGCGGAACAGGGACTTCCTTGGTGGCACAGTGGTTAAGAATGTGCCTGCCAATGCAGGGGACGTGGGTTTGATCCCTGATCTGGGAAGATCCCACATGCTGTGGAGCAACTAAGCCCGTGCGCCACAACTACTGAGTCTGCGTTCTAGAGCCCGTGAGCCACAACTGCTGAAGCCAATGCACCTAGAGCCCATGCTCCACCACCACAGTGAGAAGCCTGTGCACCACAATGAAGAGTAGCCTCCACTCACAACAACTAGAGAAAGTCTGCATGCAGCAACCAAGACCCAACGCAGCCAAAAATAAACAAATAAAATATAAATAAATTTATTAAAAAAATAGGCTGAAAAGAATCAAGATGCTATTTTATTTTTTATAAAGCCTTTAAAATAGCATTTCATCAGTATCCCATAATTTTCAATATATGTCTTGCACATCTATCAGATTTATCCATAAGTAATTAATAACATGATGCTATTGTAAATAGCAATTTTATTCAATTTTTAATATGTTGTGTCTACTATATAGAAATAAAATCAATTTTTGTTGATCAACCATGATAAACACACTTAATAGTTTTGTTTTTTTTTAATTTTGTATTTATTTGTTTTTATTTTTGGCTGTGTTGTGTCTTCGTTTCTGCACGTGGGCTTTCTCTAGTTGCGGTGAGTGGGGGCTACTCTTCGTTGTGGTGCGCGGGCTTCTCATTGTCATGGGTTCTCTTGTTACAGAGCAAGGGCTCTATGTGCACGGGCTTCAGTAGTTGTGCATGGGCTAGTTGCTCTGCAGCATGTGGAATCTTCCCGGACCAGGGCTGAAACCTGTGTCCCCTGCATTGGCAGGCAGATTCTTAACCACTGTGCCATCAGGGAAGCCCAACACACTTAATAGTTGTAGCAGCATTTTTTAAAGTAGATTTCATTGGATTTTCTACCTGGATGATCATGTTGTCTGCAAACAACAGTTTTACTTCTTTCTTTCTTCTAATCTGCATACCTTTTTTTCTTTTCTTGCCTTATTGCACTGGCTAGACCCACCAGTATAATGTTGAATAGAAAAATGAGATTGGGTATCCTTTCTTGTTTCTGATCTTAGGGGAAAAGCATAAAGTCTTTCACCATTAAGTGTGGTGCTAGCTTTAGGGTTTTTTTTGGTAGATGTCCTTTATTAGGTTGATGTCCTTTCTATTCCTAGTTTTCTAAGAGTTTTTTTAATCAGAAATGGATAATGGATTTTCTTTCATGTGTTTTCTGGGTCTATTGACATGATAATATGATTTTTCTTTATTAGATTCTTAATATGGTGAATTGCATTGATCAGCTGGCCAATGTTACACCAATCTTGCATCCTGGGATAAACTTTACTTAGATGTAGTATAGTACATTATGCTTTTTGTATATTGGATTTGATTGGCTAAAATGTTGTTAAAATTTTTGCATATGTTCATGAGAGATATTGGTCTAAAGTTTAATTTTGTGTAATGTTTCCCTTGTTTGGGGGTCAGGGTAATACTGGTTTCACCAAATGAGAAATGTTTTCTTCTCTTTGATTTTCTGAAAGACTTGTGTAGCATTGGTATTAATTCTTCCTTATATACTTGGTAGAATTTACCAGTGAAGCCATCTGAATTTTTCTTTGTGGGAAACTTTTTAACTACAAATTGAATTTCTTTGATAGATAAAGGCCTACTTAGATTATTTATTCTTGAGTGATTTTGGTAGTTTTTCCTTCAAGATATTTCTTTGTTTCATCTAAGTTGTTGAATTTATTGGCATAAAATTGTTCATAATGTTCTTATTGTTCAGGAAAGGGTTAGCTCAGAGGGTTTGTGATGTTCAAACTCTGCACATTCCAAAGAAATAACTGGCCCTTGACTGGCTCCTGGGAGAAAACCTCTAAGCATCCTTCATGATAAGATTGTCTTTATATGCCTAGGGTCTTTGTGCTTGTCAGATAGTTTATGCTAACAATGTGATTTATGGTGAATGCCTATTTTTGTTTACCTGGATTTCTGGGCCATACTTTATCAGTTTGATCTCTGGAGGGGCTGGAGACTGGATAGCTAAAATCAGTGATGTTGGTGTTCCATGCCTGCATGACTTGACTCCCAATAAGAACCCTAGACAACAAGGTTTACGTGAGCTTCCCTGGTGGCAATACTTCATATGTGTTGTCACACATCATTGATGGGAGAATTAAGACCTGTCCATACAACTACATTGGGAGAGGACAACTAGAAGTTTATATCTGATTTCTTCTGGGCTCCTCTCTGTGTGTTTTGCCTTTTCTGATTTTAATATGTATCTGTTCACTGTAATAAACTGCAATTGTAAGTATAACAGTTTTTCTGAGTTCTTTGAGTCTTTCTAGTGCTAATCATCAAAACTTAGGGTGGTATGGGGACCCCAACACTTATCCTTTTAATATCTGTAGATTTTGCAATGTTATCACTTCTCTAATTCCCGATATTGGTAATTTGTATCTTATCTCTTTTTATCTGATCACTCTCCTTAGAGGTTTAGCAATTCTGTTTTCTCAGATAATCAGCTTTTGGTATTACTAAATTTCTCTATTGTTTATTAGTTTTCCACTTTGTTGAGTTCTGCTCTAATCTTTACAATTTTATTTCTTCTGCTTACTTCATGTTTCATTTGCTCTTCTTTTTCTAGTTTCTTAAGATAGAAATTGAGGTTGTTGATTTAAAACTTTTCTCTCTTCGAAATAGGTGTTTAGTGCAATAAATTTTCTCCTAAGTACTGCTTTGGCAGAATCCCATGAATTTTGATGTGCTGTGTTTTTTTCATTCAATTCTAGTTTCTCTTTTGATTTTATCTTTGAGTCATTGATTAAAATTCTGTTGTTTAGTTTTAAATATCAATATTTGGAGATTTCTAGAGTCCTCTCTTACTACTGATTCCTAGTTTAATTTCATTGTGATCAGGTAAGTAGTATATATAATTTGAGTCCTTTTATATTTATTGAGATATGTTTTATGCCCCACAATGTAGTCTCTCTTGGAAAATATTCTGTGTGCAAATGAAAGGAACATGAATTCTGTTGCTGTTGGATAGAGTGTTCTATTAGTGCCAATCAGGTCAATTTTGTTTGATTGTGGTTTTTAAGTCTCCCATATTATTACTGGCTTTCTGTCTACTTATTCTGTTTATTGAGAGATGAGAAATGAAATCTCCTACTATAACTGTGGATTTGTCATTTCTTCTTGCTGTTCTCTCAGTATTGTGTTAATGTCTTGAAGCCCTATTATTAGGTGCATGAACACTTAGGATTGTATGTCTTCTTGATTATTAGACCCACTTATAAAATATGTCCTCCTTTTGCCTGATAATATTTGTCTTAAATCTATTTAGTCTGATATTAATATGCCACTCTAGTTTTCTTTTGAATAATGTTAGGATGGTATATCTTTTTTTTTTCTTTTAACATACTTGTACCTTTCTTTTAGGCAGCATTGGTCTTGCTTTTCTAGCCAATATAGCAACTTCTGCCTTTTAATTAGTGTGTTTATACCATTTATATTTAATGTGATTATTATGTTTAGGTCTTAAACCTCTAAGCTAAACCTTAAACCTTAAACCAAAATATTCCAGTCTTTGATTTCTCTTTGTCTTTGTTGTTTGTTCCCCTTCCCCATCTTCTTTTTCATTAAAGTTTTTAAATGATTCTATTTCCTTTGGTAACTTATTAGCTATAACTCTGTTTTATTATTTCAGTGGTTGCTTTAGAATGATAGTATACAGCTTTAAATACAGCTTTAACTTATCACAGTTGACATTCACATAATATTATAACACTTCACATATAAGAAACTTACAAATATATATTCTACTTCTCTTCTGCCCTTTATTATTTTCATGCGTTTAACTTATACATGTTATAAATCTCACAATATATTGTTATTATCTTCATTTAAACAATTATTTCTTTAAAAGATTTAAATAAAAAAGTCTTATATATTTACTCATATAGATACAGATTTCTGTGCTCTTCATTCCTGTGTGCAGATCCGTATTTTCATCAGGTATAATTTTCCTCCTAAAAGGCTTAACATTTCTTCTAGTACTGTTAAAGTCTACTGTTGATGAATTCTTTCAGCTTTTATATATGTAAAAAAGTCTTTATTTTGCCTTTGGTTTTTGTTTTTGTTTTTTTGTACTTGAATATACAAAAAAGTTTTATTCATATCAGGCAAAATACTGGGAACAGTCCCAATGTCTATTGCTTAATTACTGGATAAACAAATTGTGTTTTACTCATGTGATAGAATACTATTCAGTAATAAAAAGGAATAGACTACTATTATTTCTTCAAATATATTTTCTGTCCTCCCTGCTGTCTTCTTTTGGGGTTTCCATTACACATTTGTTATCCACTTGAAGTTTTCCTGCAGTTCACTGATGCTCTTTTTATTTTTTAACATGGTTTTCTTTCCCTCTTTTTGCTTCATTTTGTATAGTTTCTATTGTTGTGTCTTCAAATTCACAAATATTTTATCCAATGTCTAACCTTCTACTAATCCCATCAAGTGTATTTTTTCAACACAGACATTGTAGTTTCTTTCTATAGATGTTCTGTTTGGATCTTTTTATATCTTTGGTATCTCTCCTTAACTTTCTGAACATATGGAATACAGTAGTGATAAATAATGTCATTGTCTGATGATTTTAACATCTGTGTTAGTTCTGGGTCAGTTCTAATTGATTAATTATTTTCTTCAATATGATTCATATTTTCTGGCTTCTTTGCATGCCTGGTAACCTTTGATTTGATTCAAGATGTGAATTTTATCATGTTGGGTGTTAGCTATTTTTGTTTTCCTATAAATATTTTTGAGCTTTGTTCTGAGATGCAGTTAAGTTACTTGGAGATAGTTTTATCTTTTTGAGAATTTTAACTTTTAAAATTTGTTAGATGTGACCAGAGAAATGTTTACTCAAGACTAATTATTTCCTACTACTCCGGCAAGAATCTGTTGAATACTCTACCAAACGTTCTGTAAATTACGAGGTTTTCCAGTCTGACTGGTGGCAATAGCGCCTATTCCTGGTCCTATGTGGGTGCTGTGTATTGTATTCTCTGGTGCTTTTGGATAGTTCTTTCCCTGGCCTCACACAGTTTCCTCACATGCATGTGCTGATCACTATTCTGCTGCATATTTGAGGGGACCCTCTGCTGATCTCCATCATTCCTTTCCTGTGCAGCTCTTTCCTTTCTGGTACTCTGTCTTGGAAATCCTGACCCCCTTGTTTTCCTGGTACTCTGAACTTCATCTCCTCAACCTAGGGAGTCCAGCAGGCTTTGCCTGGATTCTCCCCTCTCCCCCACCCCATTTGGTGGCCTAGGAGCTCTCTCAAGGCATTAAATTGGGGAATCATAGGGCTTGTTTCATTTGTTTCCCATGTCTCAGGGATAACTATTCTCCTTTGCCTATGTCTTGAAAATCATTGTTTCATATATTCTATTTGCTTGTTTGTTTGTGGTTGTTTTAGGAGGAAACATAAATTCAATCCCTCTTACTCCATTTTGGTCAACAGTGCAAGTCCCAGCACTGTTTTAAGTGCTTTACATATATTAATTAAGCCTTTCAACACTGTGGAATACTTTCAACTCATATTCCCGTTGTGTAGATGAGGAAACTGAGGCACCAAGAGGCTGTGAGTTGCCCAAACTTGCATAGCTTGTTAGTAATAGAGCTAAGACTCAAACTCAGACAGTATGACTCCAGAATCTATTATCTTACCTACCTGCCATTCTGATTTTGTAGTATTCCTCAGTTTATAAAGAACTGTGGCATACATCTCATTAAATTCTTATGTAACTGAGTTCTTAATTCCATGTTATTTGCATTTTCAAAACAGTATGCTTATTCATCCAGAAGAATCTTTAGTAAGTGAAATACCATGTGTCCTGACAAAGAGAAATGAGAAATATTTGTGAAGTGTAGCAGAAGCACTTTTTAGTCATTAACTCTCCCAATTTCACTCAACCTTGGAATTTTCTGACTTGGTTTCCCTTAGCTGGTCTTGATTTTTGCCAACTTCTCTTACTTCATTCTTTAGACTGTTACAGATTGCCTAAAAGTTTCCCTTTTTTTAACCTTTGTATTCATGGCATCAGGTACTAGGAAAGATGGTGGTTATTTGTAAGCAAGAGGCTTGTAAAAATGAAGTACTACAAGTAATTTAACAGTTTGCATTTTCCTTTGGGAAGCATTCAAAGCTCTTTCCATTAGCTTTTGAATTCTAATTTATTTCTTTGTGTTTGAACTGTTGTCTGTCTCCAAGTGTGTAACCATTAGGCAGCTAGGAGAGGTATGTGGGAAAGTATTTCTGTTTATGGCTACATTACAAGTCACATTACAAGTCACTTGAGATGGTGACTCAATGAATGAATGGATGGATGGGTGAATCAGAATATGCTGGTGGCCAATTGGAGGAGCCAAAGGGAGACCAGAGGGCAATATGCTGCAGACAGCATATTCGCTATGAAGTGAATATCTAGCACAGAGACAATTGAGTCTTGACCACATGATGTCCTGGCTTTGGGATGTCTATTCTATTTGCATTTGAATCCAGTTGTTTTTTGATTTCAGAATTCCTCACACTTAAAATAAGAAATCATACTGAGTTTCTCTTTCCTTTTCCATATACTGTCTTCACTGGAATATTTTAAATATATTTCTCAATGAAGAGGCAATGCCTTTTCATTACACTGCTATTTCAAGCATATTTAAGAAATGAAAATACATTAAAAGCATTAATTAGAACTTCTGGGCAAAATAGGTCTCCTGTTTAGTCTTCAGTTTAATTACTGTGTTATTCTGCCAGCTTTCTCCAGAAATAATTGACTGAATGAAGTAATTTCCTTGGATATTTACAAACACTATGACTTGTAAAGGTCTGTGAAGTCCCATTTGGCTGGAAGTGGGACTGAGGATGACCTGGCAGTGCACAACTGTTATTTTGGGCTTAGCATATTTTCATAGTCACCAACTCAGGAAGATAATAGGAAGCAAACAGAGGAAGGTAAAATGTTTGGCCTTTATACACAATCCTAGTTTTGTAATTTTAGCTATAAGTTTACTTAAAAAATGAGAGAGTGTGGAGACACGACAACCCAAAACCTATGGGATGCAGCAAAAGCAGTTCTAAGAGGGAAGTTTATAGCAATACAATCACACCTTAAGAAACAGGAAACATCTCGAATAAACAACCTAACCTTGCACCTAAAGCAATTAGAGAAAGAAGAACAAAAACATCCCAAAGTTAGCAGAAGGAAAGAAATCATAAAAATCAGATCAGAAATAAATGAAAAAGAAATGAAGGAAACGATAGCAAAGATCAATAAAACTAAAAGCTGGTTCTTTGAGAAGATAAACAAAATTGATAAACCATTAGCCAGACTCATCAAGAAGAAAAGGGAGAAGACTCAAATCAATAGAATTAGAAATGAAAAAGGAGAAGTAACAACTGACACTGCAGAAATACAAAAGATCATGAGAGATTACTACAAGCAACTCTATGCCAATAAAATGGACAACCTGGAAGAAATGGACAAATTCTTAGAAATGCACAACCTGCCAAGACTGAATCAGGAAGAAATAGAAAATATGAACAGACCAATCACAAGCACTGAAATTGAAACTGTGATAAAAAGTCTTCCAACAAACAAAAGCCCAGGACCAGATGGCTTCACAGGTGAATTCTATCAAGCATTTAGAGAAGAGCTAACACCTATCCTTCTCAAACTCTTCCAAAATATAGCAGAAGGAGGAACACTCCCAAACTCATTCTACGAGGCCACCATCACCTTGATACCAAAACCAGACAAGGATGTCACAAAGATAGAAAACGACAGGCCAATATCACTGATGAACATAGATGCAAAAATCCTCAACAAAATACTAGCAAACAGAATCCAACAGCACATTAAAAGGATCATACACCATGATCAAGTGGGGTTTATTCCAGGAATGCAAGGATTCTTCAATATACGCAAATCAATCAATGTGATACACCATATTAACAAATTGAAGGAGAAAAACCATATGATCATCTCAATAGATGCAGAGAAAGCTTTCGACAAAATTCAACACCCATTTATGATAAAAACCCTGCAGAAAGTAGGCATAGAGGGAACTTTCCTCAACATAATAAAGGCCATATATGACAAACCCACAGCCAGCATCGTCCTCAATGGTGAAAAACTGAAAGCATTTCCACTAAGATCAGGAACAAGACAAGGTTGCCCACTCTCACCACTCTTATTCAACATAGTTTTGGAAGTTTTAGCCACAGCAATCAGAGAAGAAAAGGAAATAAAAGGAATCCAAATTGGAAAACAAGAAGTAAAGCTGTCACTGTTTGCAGATGACATGATACTATACATAGAGAATCCTAAAGATGCTACCAGAAAACTAATAGAGCTAATCAATGAATTTGGTAAAGTTGCAGGATACAAAATTAATGCACAGAAATCTCTGGCATTCCTATATACTAAAGATGAAAAATCTGAAAGTGAAACCAAGAAAACACTCCCATTTACCATTGCAACAAAAAGAATAAAATATCTAGGAATAAACCTACCTAAGGAGACAAAAGACCTGTATGCAGAAAATTATAAGACACTGATGAAAGAAATTAAAGATGATACAAATAGATGGAGAGATGTACCATGTTCTTGGATTGGAAGAATCAACATTGTGAAAATGACTCTACTACCCAAAGCAATCTACAGATTCAATGCAATCCCTATCAAACTACCACTGGCATTTTTCACAGAACTAGAGCAAAAAATTTCACAATTTGTATGGAAACACAAAAGACCCCGAATAGCCAAAGCAATCTTGAGAACGAAAAATGGAGCTGGAGGAATCAGGCTCCCTGACTTCAGACTATACTACAAAGCTACAGTAAGCAAGACAGTATGGTACTGGCACAAAAACAGAAAGATAGATCAATGGAACAGGATAGAAAGCCCAGAGAGAAACCCACGCACATATGGTCAACTTATCTTTGATAATGGAGGCAGGAATGTACAGTGGAGAAAGGACAGTCTCTTCAATAAGTGGTGCTGGGAAAACTGGACAGGGACATGTAAAAGTATGAGATTAGATCACTCCCTAACACCATACACAAAAATAAGCTCAAAATGGATTAAAGACCTAAATGTAAGGCCAGACACTATCAAACTCTTAGAGGAAAACATAGGCAGAACACTCTATGACATAAATCACAGCAAGATCCTTTTTGACCCACCTCCTAGAGAAATGGAAATAAAGACAAAAATAAACACATGGGACCTAATGAAACTTAAAAGCTTTTGCACAGCAAAGGAAACCATAAACAAGACCAAAAGACAACCCTCAGAATGGGAGAAAATATTTGTAAATGAAGCAACTGACAAAGGATTAATCTCCAAAATTTATAAGCAGCTCATGCAGCTCAATAACAAAAAAACAAACAACCCAATCCAAAAATGGGCAGACGACCTAAATAGACATTTCTCCACAGAAGATATACAGACTGCCAACAAACACATGAAAGGATGCTCAACATCTTTGCTCATTAGAGAAATGCAAATCAAAACTACAATGAGATATCATCTCACACCAGTCAGAATGGCCATCATCAAAAAATCTAGAAACAATAAATGCTGGAGAGGGTGTGGAAAAAAAGGAACACTCTTGCACTGCTGGTGGGAATGTGAATTGGTACAGCCACTATGGAGAACGGTATGGAGGTTCCTTAAAAGACTACAAATAGAACTACCATATGACCCAGCAATCCCACTACTGGGCATATACCCTGAGAAAACCATAATTCAAAAAGAGACATGTACCAAAATGTTCATAGCAGCCCTATTTTCAATAGCCCGGAGATGGAAACAACCTAAGTGTCCATCATTGGATGAACTGATAAAGAAGGTGTGGCACATATATACAATGGAATATTACTCAGCCATAAAAAGAAATGAAATTGAGCTATTTGTAATGAGGTGGATGGACGTAGAGTCTGTCATACAGAGTGAAGTAAGTCAGAAAGAGAAAGAAAAATACTGTATGCTGACACATATATATGGAATTTAAGAAAAAAAATGTCATGAAGAACATAGGGGTAAGACAGGAATAAAGACACAGACCTACTAGAGAATGGACTTGAGGATATGGGGAGGGTGAAGGGTAAGCTGTGACAAAGTGAAAGAGCGGCATGGACATATATACACTACCAAACGTAAGGTAGATAGCTAGTGGGAAGCAGCCGCATAGCACAGGGAGATCAGCTCAGTGCTTTGTGACCGCCTGGAGGGGTGGGATAGGGTGGGTTGGAGGGAGACGCAAAAGGGAGGGCATATGGGAACATATGTATATGTATAACTGATTAAATTTGTTATAAAAAAATGAGAGAGTGAAGCATTGATTTAGTCTAAGACACAAGTGGTTGGATAGTGATTTCTGCGTGTGTGGTTGTTAGAATATCTTGTTAAATTATGAATAGTCTAGAAGAAATTTACAAAGCTTTGACTATCAATAGTCAAAGCTGAAACATTGGCTTATCAGTCATAGTATAAATGAATCACCAAGGTCAGCCTTTTAATGTTATTGATTTACTATTCTGTAATAAAGTGTTTTGTTTTGTATTAAATAATAAGATCTGATTTTGAAGGCATAATGTCAAACTAGAGAGCAGACAAGAAGAAGATTAGACTGGAAAATTTTATCTGAGGCAGCCTACAGGAAATTCCAAAAGACAAGTATAAATGAAGCTTTTAAAGAATTGAAGTGGAATGCCAAACTGCAGTACTGTGGGTTCAAGTTTAAAGATGTCAGTCCCTACTCAAGGAAAAAAAGTGATACAGAAACTTCAGATGGTCTTCAGAAGGAATTTCAACTGTGGTAATATTTACAATGTGATGATTTCAAAGTGGCTATTCATGGTCTTAAAATATTGAGAAGTAGGGAGAGTAGAAGTAATACTATTGGGTAAGGTGTTTTAAAAAACAAAAGCAAAAACAGAATAATAGAGGTGATGAATGTCCTAAGAGGAATTCTAAAAAGTGAGATGGTTGAAGCTAATGTTCTTATGGAGCATATAGAGGGAATGAATCTACTTTTAGTTCTTACTTGGATCTACATTTTACCTGCACAGAAGGATGAATACCTCTCTCTCAAAGGTGACCTGAGAGTAATCTAAAGTGAATTTTAGTCTGTCATATCATGAGTAATTTAAGTTCAGCTATCTCAATCATAACTTACAAATTTGGTGACAAACTATTGAGTCATTTTCATCTGATATGGTAACAGCAGGTTTTGTAGGACATGAAGATTATACAGTTTTGTGGGGCCTCCTTAAGAAATAAAGATTACAATATTATAAGTGCACACTTACTTTCAGAGACTTGGAAGCCTCAAGCAAGTGGAAGGCCCTCAAGCTTGAGCTGTAGTAGCCTCAGGTAGTCAATCTGCTTCTAGTAAACAAATTTCATTTAATTTATACAGGATAAAAAGATTCATGTAAGTGAAGTGTAACTAGAATATCAGTGTGGTGGAAAGAGGAGTGGATTGGGATTTAAGATTTGTTTTCTAGCTTAGGCTGATTCATACATTTCATTGTTTATTTACTGAGTGCAGCATTGTATTGGGCTGGCCAAAAAGTTTGTTCTGGTTTTTCTGAACAATGCTACCAAAAACCTGAATGAACTTTTTGGCTAACCCAATAAATGGCATTATGGAAGTGGCTGTGAATTCAAAGAACCTGTACTTAAGGAATAAAGCATTCCATGCTCAATTTGAATTTGGGAAAGAGTGTACACACCACCCCTTTTAGTGAGACACAACGGACTTTAGCATATTAATGGCTCTGAGAGGTGTTACTGTTAACAAACACATCATGTACATACACACAAGGTGAAGCTTCATTTGTTCCAGTTTTTAGCTCTTTTCTTCTTTAGTATGTGTAACACATAGTAACATCACCTGGAAGACATTTTGGGAAATACTGCTATGAGGAATTATCTCTTTCAGCCTCCTTAACTGTTACAGGTGTTCTTAGATTTTCCTCTTTGGCCAAGTGAGAACTGTCATTCTTGAAGGACTCCACATTCCCAGCAGTGTATTTTAGGCAGACTTGCACACTTGGACTCAGTCAGCAGCTCTTATTAAATGGTACCACCCATCGAGCAGAGATTGGCAATGGGGTGTGAATAGGTGCTTAACAGGGGTGGAGGGACTGGCCCGTCACAGCCCAGGCTTGTTCTTCATGATTCCCAAGAAGACTTGCCTTTAAGCATCCTTCAGCCTTCTTAAGTGAGCTCTCTGCTTTGATAGTTTTCTTTCCGTGCTTGTTTGTAGAAGTCATTACACTTAAGTGGGAATATCACCCAAGCAACCTGTGCAGTGGTTCCGGGGCCCAAACAAGAGGGAGATTCTGCCCCCCTTCGGAGCATTTCTGAATGTAGAGGCCTGAAAGGAAGTCTTTTTGCCAAGAATGGTTTGGAATTCAAACTTAATGCCAGAGCCACCACACCTTTTTTAGGGTAATTACCACTTAACCAAACATTTCTGAGTTCCTTATAAATTGGTCCCCTCAGTCACTTAATCATTTTAGTAGCTCTTCTCTGAACTTAGTACAAGTTTTCCACAATTTTGGTAACAAGGTGCTCTGTAGGGAATGCAGAGTCCAGGTGCAGCAACCTTGCCAGGGCACTTGGTGTGGTGGGAGTGAGCAAGAGAAAGATGACAACCAGCCAGTATCCCTTAGGCTCTTATAAGTGTATGGCAGCTTTCCACCAAATGGAGTTGAGCTCACAGTAAATGCATAGGTGAGTAGACAAGAAATTGCCCTTTCCTCGATTCAGGGGGAAGAAAAGCCAGTGGCCTGCCAGCAAGTAATGTGTGTGTGAAGTCGAAGGAGTCCTTCACCTGAAATAACATTATAGACAGACTTTACCATAAGAAATCTTTCTAAAGCAGAGGCTGAGAAGTTCTTAAACAGAATATTTTGAGGAAGGGCAGTGGCCTAACCTGAAAGTTATCATTGTTTTATAGCTTTTCAGAATGTATACCGTATTTGTATAAATAAGATCATTAAAATAATGTTCACTATTTTTTTCTCATTTTTTGATGGATCTGAAAGGAAATCTAATGAAATGTAGAAATCACTTGAAGTTGAGTGATTTCCTGAGGGTCAGGCAAAACAGTAAATGGGAGAGTCAGAATGATACCCCAAATATGCATGTCTTCAAGCCCTGTACTTTTCACTTAAGTCTAAACAAAAAAGCCAACCAAACAAAAACACTCCTATCCCCATATCCTATTTCTAACACTGGTTCAGAGATAAAGACTTATTGGCAAGTCTTTTGGCCTTTTAATTTAGTTACTATATCTTTTGTGTCCATGTTTTTTAATCTTATGTCATTAGTTCACTTTTTTTTTTTGATAACTCTCTTTTCTACCAAAAATGAAATTCCAAAGACATCAGCATCTGGCACTAAAGTAAAAGTAAGTTATTTCAAAGTTTGTTGGGGTTCTGGGAGAGACCCTAACAAGGATTGTTAAGGTTTAAGTACAAAAGTCAATAATAAATTCCTGAAAAATATAGGGTACTTATTTCCTGATATTTGGGACATTTAAACAAGTATTTAACAATCTGATTCTAGGGCTAATTAAACATACGAATAATGGGCCACCCTAAGAACTACATTAATGAGTGATTCATGCATGAAACTACATATCTTTGTGGCAGCTAATGTTTGAACTATATTTAAAATGCAGAAGTATTGCTATAAAACAAAACTAGGCAAGGAGAACCATACCAGAAGGAGTATAATATTTAAAGACAAATATGCATATTATTGTAGCATTTAAAAAATACTTTTTATAATCATGAGAGCATAAGATTTCAACTGAAATGTTATTATTTCCCACAACCTTGGAAGATTGCTTGCCATTAAGACTCTCAATTCACCATTGCTGACGTGAGGTCACATGCTATCAATATTGGAATTGGGCTTTTGTTCCAAGCTCCTTGCTCTACTGTAGATTTCTTTTTTTTTTAATAAATTTATTTATTTATTAATTTATTAATTTTTTGGTTGCGTTGGGTCTTCGTTGCTGTGCGCGAGCTTTCTCTAGCTGCGGCAAGCGGGGGCTTGTGGAGCATGGGCTCTAGGCGCACGGGCTTCAGTAGTTGCAGCACGCGGGCTCAGCAGTTTTGGCTCACGGGCTCTAGAGCACAGGCTCAGTAGTTGTGGCACACGGACTTAGTTGCTCTGAGGCGTATGGGATCTTCCCGGACCAGGGCTCAAACCCGTGTCTCCTGCATTGGCAGGTGGATTCTTAACCACTGCACGGCCAGGGAAGTCTCTACTGTGGATTTCTCCCTGATCATTGCAGGATGACTGTTTCATTAAGAAACCTATAATTAAGTGAGGAATTGGAGGGAATAGCATACTAATATTGCACCCCAAATTATTCTTCCCTTCTCTGGTCAGCCCTATCCATCTCTGGAGGCTAAGTTCTAGAGATCTTTGAACACAGCTGGACTCTCAGGTAGTTTGGTCTTTGGAGCCTGATATACCTAAAATAACTTTGAATAGTTAAATCTGACCACGTGTGAAATGGCAGTTGCCTTTTAATTTTAATGGAATATTTTAGAGCATTTTTATGGAAAAGCTCTTAAAGTTCTGTTTTTCACTACCTTAATGAAAGGGGAAAATGTGTTGCTGTTGCTGTTACTTTTTATAATAAATTTAAAGCAGTTCCTGCAAATCTTAACAACTAAAATCAAATATTTAGTGCTTTTGGCAAAGCATCTTTATAAAATTTCCAGAGCAAAATAAAATATTCTGCATTTAAACTTCTTTGAATAAAACAGGCTGAATTTCTAAGAGGACTTACTATCATGTATCAATATTTCCAAGTTAATTGAGTATGTGGAATCATCAAACCACATTACCGCTATTTCATCTAAAAAGATTTATGCTCAAAATTTTAAACCAGAATAGAAAGCTAGATTCACAAGTAGGAATATTATAGATAAAAACACACTTTTTTTTTTACACTGTATTTCTTTCGTATGTTCAAATCAGGATGTTTTCTGATACCTGCTTTTAAAATACACTGCACTGTAAAAGATAATGTAGACACTCTAAATCTGGGATTTCACAAAGACTGGTTCTTTTGAGCTAGAGGCTATGATTTGCTGGTAATGTTTAATGAAAGGCTCTCCAGAAAGAAAAGAAAAAAGCCAGCAACCACCTTGATTTCTTGATTCCCATAGTGTAAATATGAAATGTGGAGTTAAGAAGAGATGCACACAGTCACCTCTTATCAGTTGATGCCAGCCTGCTCCAGCAGACCACTGAAGAGGAATTCTTTTATACTTACTAAACGTACATTTTGGAAGCCATCAGTTATAAAGGTCTAAGTTTAAAGGGAAAATTTGATTTAACTGGGTAAGATGGACTAGTACCATTTCTTTGGGGATATACCACCTGGGAAAGTTTTGACAGAATTTAGTCACCTTATCAAATGGAGAATTTTGAGCAAATGCCTAGTTATAAACTTTAAGTAGCTATTGAATAAGTGGCTTGGCAAAATGAATGGAAATAGAAAAAGTCAAAGTGGTCATGTTTTATTTATATTACTTGTTTTTCACAAAGAATCTGAATGAGCTTTGATCTGGATCCCTTGAAACAATCATTTGTATGATAGAATGCTAAAATGTTTCTGGGAAAGATGTCTTTCAGGAAAATATTTTATTAAAATAATTGTAGCTAACATTTATTTTGGCATTCTCTGTTCTAAGAGGTTCTCATGTTTATCTTTTTAAATCTTCACAACAACCTTCTTATTATCCCTCCCATTTTGCAGGTAAGGAAACTGAGGAACAAAGAGTTTAAGTAACTTTTCCAAGTTGCCACACCTAGTAATTGGGATTAATCCAGGAAGTCTGACTCAAGAGTTCATGCTCTTAATGCACTCTTTTGCTTCAAAAGCAAAAGAGTATTGTTTTTATATAGTTTTTTTTTAAGATTATGGCAGTTAGCCAATCACTTTGAATATTAAAAAATGTTTCTTTCTGGTCATTGAATTTACATAAGATTCAATATGTGGATAAGAGATATAGTGAAGCTCTCATTGATATTCAGAAGGGTAGACAGTTTGGAAACCATTTTAAGGTTAAGACATTTCTAGGCCAGATAATCTTTGGATTACATTAATAAAATGGAGACTAAATAGTAATGTGGCTAAGGTGTACCCTTGCCTTTAGTTAATGGAAATCATATATCAAGAAATGATAAATTTGTACTCTTTATAGCCCTGCCTAGGCCCGAAAGAATTTGAGGTGATGCTTATGTATACACACACATATATATTGAATAGGTACGTATGTACACACATTTGCCAATGTATTTTACTTTAAAGGAAATGAGGAAATCCAAGTTAAGGGAAAATAAGAGCAGAAAAAATAAAATGGAGCCAGGAATGAGGGTAGTTTACCAAAACCATGTTTCAAGGTTTCATATACTTTCTAGAGCTACATAACGATTTTTGCTCTGAACCACTTTAGGGCCAAAGCAGAAGGGAGAAATAATATGCAGTGTCCATGTTATGCTAATTTAAAAATAAATACTTTTACTTACGCATTTATAATTACATACTGATACTGCCTTTGCTATCAACATCAAGAATTAATCAGAATCTGAATGTCCTCTATCTCCCAGAGCAGACAAATCCTTTACCATACTTTCTCTTTAACAATGCACTGCATCATCAATTTACATTTGAAGATTTTTTGGAATCCTTTTGGATTGATCTGGGTGTATTTGCATCCTCTTCTATCATTGTGTTTGTGATTGCTGATGAATCACTTCTTGGCAATTGAATTAACTTTAGAGTCAATTGTCAATTTCTACTTGAACTTAACTGCAGGCTTCATCTTTCATTTGCTCACGTTTTTTCTTATATTAGCCTCTTTCTTAAATTCTGTTTTTAGTTATAGTACATTATTTTGTATTTTTTCAGAAAGATTATTGGTGTTCAACTCTTAGACTTTTCATATTATTATTAGCCCTGGCTTTCAAATGATAGTTTACTTTGTATGTAAATTCTAATTGTCCCTTATTAAAGTATTGTACTGTTATCTTCTAGGTATTTGTTGCAGATGAGAGGTCCGATGCTGTTTTAATTTTCATTTCTATTTAGTTATACTCTTTGTCTCTTTCATAGTTTATTACTTATTGTTGGAGTACATATAGTTTAATAAAATGTGTCTAGATGTTATTCTTTCCCTGCTGTCAGTGGGTTCTTTCACTATGAAAGGACTTTCTTTATCTAGGGGAAATTTTGTTGTTGGTGTTCTTTAGTGTTTTTATTATTTATTTGATTTTGTTCCTTCTACTTTTTAAATTTCTCTTTCTTGAACTCCTACTAAATGCATGGCAGAACTTTTAGATATATTCCACATATCTCATCTTTTCTCTCATCCTTTTAATCTCTTTGTCTTTTTCAACTGAATTCTAATAGAATCTTTCGGTTTACCCTTCTGGCTCACTGATTTAATCTTGAGTCTCATTCATTCTACAATTCAGCATATATTTCATTAATCATGATAATTTCTGGAAACTTCTCTTCTTTTTCCATGGCATTCTGTTTTGGTTGATGTAAATTTTTTTTGTTAACACCTTTTTAAAAATTTATTTATTTATGCTTTCTCTGATTTTTAGGAGGTGAAACAGATGAATAATTATGTTTAGCTTGCCTTCTTAAACCAGAAGTCTTATCTTCTTTATATTGGTTTAAGTAAGGATTTAGAGTGTTTTAACAGTGGTCCTCAAACTTGCAGAACCCTTTTAAAGAAAAGCCAAAATTTTTGCAGGCTCCTAGTATCTACTGACTTAGCCTGAGAAACACTGTTGTATATAAAATCTTCATTGGATTTCTTCTTCTCTTCTTCTGTTTCTGCTTCTGCTTCTTTTTTAAACTAAGGCATTTGTAAATAGAGCAGTGTTTATCTTACAGTTCTTTCCTTTGACTCAGCACACCTCTCCAGAGTTTTTAGTGGTCTGTGTAACTATCATCATATTCTTTGGTGAGACACCTGTCTCATATCAGACATCTATTATTGTGATTTGTTTGGTTGCTGTTTAAAAATAAATTTAGTGAAGTTCCCTGTGTGCTTTATTTGTCTGGTTACACTCTTGCCTGATATCAAGGTAGTTCCTATGTTGGAACCTTATCAATATGCACCCAGGATGAGTCACACTTACAGGGACTGCCAACAATAGAATTCTGTATGCTGAGTTTTCCCACATCTAAAAAGTCCCAGTGATTTGACATTGACATAAATATTACAGATATTTTGGCTTGCACCAAATTAATTTGTGATCAGTAAAAATTGGAGATTAAAGACATGGTCTCTGCTTATATTTTTAATTTATTAAATAAAGCTTTGCTTCTTAACATTATTTAAATTACATTTTAGAACTAACTCATAATGGAAATTCTTCTTAATTTCAGTTTTTTAATTATCTCAGAACTTTTCAAATAATAGAGAAGAAGAATTTTGAGGGAAAGAAGATAGAGAATTTTAAAAAAACTGTCCTACTTCCCCCAGTTTTTCACGTGAAATTCAATCTAAAACTTTTAGTTCCATCTCAGGTTATAGTTAAACAAAAGCGTATCAACAGTTGGCTCCCTAAATATCACCAACACCATCTGTGGGTAAGATAGAGCTGAATTTATTGCTAAGGTAAGGTAATAAGTACCACCTCACAAAGCTTTGGCAGTATATGGGAGGGGAAAGGGGGAATGGTAAGATCAGAATTTATTGAGGATTGGAAGTCTGGTTTAAATCTGCTCTCTTAATGTGGGGACTAGATTAGGATTGGGTAAGAAGTCCAGGATTGGTAGAAAGTGCAAGGGGAAGGTTTTGAACCAAGGGATTCCAAAGAATTTGAGCATTTGTCTGTTGATGTTTTCTGTTGAAGAGTTGATGGGTCTTTGGGGAAATTCCTGTATTGAACAATCAAACAGTAGGACAGTCCTGGAAGAGTTAAATAAATAAATAAATAAATATTTAAAATGCTAATGAAGACAGTGGAATAGCAAAATCACATGAATCTAGGCAGTAAGTTATTATTTCCTTCCTCAGTGCCCAGGCTGTGTGTGTGGGTAGTTGGTTTTACTTCTCAAGATTCTCAAGAGTTATCCAGGTTATGTACTCTTCTATTTGCTCTGCAGTCAAATCTCCTAATTTTCCAACTACTCCTCTCTAAAAAGTGGTAGAATAAAATTTTGCCTGGAAGCAGGAATACTGATGGTCTGACTGGCACATTCTGAAGTCTTTGAATCATGGTGTGATTATCTGAAGCTCAAATCTAGGAGGCCCTAAGACCTGAGGGCCAAGTTCTCCACTCCCAAGCGTGGGCAGGAACAAAGCATATGGACTAGCTGGCTCAAGCACTGTGACTTCAATGAGTATCAAGGGAGCCTTAGCCATGGAGAACAAGGGCCTAGAGGTGATGACATTGAAGCAATTTGTTTCCAGAGTGACTTGTGAGATTGTGAGGACAGGATTAGAAACAAAGAATCTTCAAAGGTAGCTTTCAATTATCTTTTGAAACTGGGCATTTTAGAGGCCTCAAACTGAGCCTTAAAACAGCTGTCATACTGTCTCAATGCAAGGAAGATGAATAAGCCTTTCTTGTGCCATCCATTCTTCTTCCTCCAAATACATATCACTTTCCTGCCTCCATATGAAAGATCCAAATTTTTATTTTTTAAAATTTGCACAAAGGCTGCTGTTAATATACCATTTTCTATTGTATATTTAAAGTACTTCAAAATGGACATGATACCCAAAGTCCCAGAGCACACATCACATTGTTCTGTGCCTGTGTATTGAATTGGAAAAAAATTTTAACCAAAAAAAAAGAAAAAGAGAGAGGATGAGTAAGAGGCAAAATAAACACTTCAAAATCTTATTTCCATGATGCTCAAAGGATCTCTCTTGCTCTCAGAAACTTCAGAGCAAGATAGGGGCCTTTCTTTTTTAGTAGCTTGAAGCAACTTTCCTGTCAACCATCCATCTAACCTCTGTCACTAGAAAGCTATGCGCTGGCAAACTGGCCTCAACAATTCAAGGTTGGAGAACCACAGCCAATGCCTGAGGGTGGGACAGAACCCAGGCGCCAAGCAGTATCCTTGGGCTGCTAATTTGCTGGACACACAGAGCCCTGTTCTGTAACCTCCCCCTAGGTTGTGGGTGAGTGGAACCCATTAACATTTAAAAATATTTGCAGAAATCAGAGGGGTGGAAAAGGTATTTCTGGAGAGCGAGTACTCAGTGCACTTTCATGTGTGCCAAAGTTTGCTGCCATGGCTTCGGCTTTGATAGAGAACATCTGGGCAACTGCTGCTGCAGCATATAGATGGGGGCGGAGGGCAGGGAACAAAGGGGGCTTGTGAGAGAACGCTCAAGTGGGGGAAATGGTCTCGGAGAAGGAGGTCTTACTTAATGCCTATCCCATGCTTCACTGGGGGAAGGGGTTGAGGACAGGAATGGAAGGTTTTGCCTTCACGTTGCCTCATTAATGAATGCTGAAGACAGAAGCAGCACAGCACCAGCTAGTGGGGCTGCAGAGACCTTTGTTTCCACTGCTAGACAGACATGTGCCTAAGTTCAAAGATGCAGCCAACAGCAGTTACCACTGGTAGCAATCTAATGCTACTCCTCTCTTGAAGCCACTTGTTTGGGGCGGGGTGCCGGGGAATGGGGGAGGCAGGCAGGGAACCGGAGATGGATTGGAGAGGAGGGAGGATTGGTAGAACACTTTCAGTCAAGACAGATTTGTCATTGTTTCCCCCATTGCCAGCCCCATCCATATGGAAACAAGATAAAGTGAGTTGCATATCGTGAATGGGTATATTTCAAACACAAAAATGCTTTTATTAACTAAAGGTTAAGGTCAGACTGTTGAAAATCTGTCATTTATGAGTAGAATTTTGTATTGAATTCTGGTTTATGCATGCTGCACCTTACCCAGCATGCACATATATGTAAGAAAAATCCATGTTTAGGCATTTATTAAATCACAAAAAGCTTGACTTGCTGATATATGATAGGAATCACTATAGTTCTTTATAAGAATGAATAAACTACTACCCCCTTTACCAATCAGATACTGGTTATAGATATAAGCTGGTCTAGGTATTCCAATAAATGTGATGTATATACTTCATTTTCAAAGTCCTCCCTCCCCTCTTCCCTTTGCTCCCCAGGTCACTGGCACCTTCTGACTCAGCTCTGAAGAACTAGTCCCATGTTTTTAATATTACTAAGAGCTCTCTTCCCAGTGGATTCATCTCAGTGTCCAGACATTAGCATTTGAAAGTGCTACAGGTTTTGTGATGGTAGGGGAGTTTCTGCAATATCAAACTCCATTCATTTAACAAATATTTATCAAGTGTCTATTGTGTAACAGGCTCTCAGGTTATGCTATTCAACAAGATAGTCCCTTCATTCTAAAGCTGAGAGCCCCAAATGATGATATATCAAATAGCATATTCTGGTTTGCTTGAAAATAGGGCAAACTTTACTTCATTTAATTCTGTTTATTATTCTGATGAGTTTTATTCTATATTGGCTCTTACTACTTCATATTGTTCACAGTATTTTAAAACTTATATAAGATTGCCTGCTCTGTTGTTCAAAAAATGCTAATAAAATAAGGCTACTCGGGGCTTCCCTGGTGGTGCAGTGGTTGAGAATCTGCCTGCTAATGCAGGAGACACGGGTTCGAGCCCTGGTCTGGGAGGATCCCACATGCCGCTGAGCAACTAGGCCCGTGAGCCACAGCTACTGAGCCTGCGCGTCTGGAGCCCGTGCTCCGCAACAACAGAGGCCGCGATAGTGAGAGGCCCACGAACCGTGATGAAGAGTGGCCCCCGCTTGCCACAACTAGAAAAAGCCCTCGCACAGAAACGAAGACCCAACACAGACATAAATAAATAAATCAATTTAAAAAAAAAAATAAGGCTACTCCATGGCTTTGAATTTTAGGTGATCTTGTATCCACGGTTGATCTATTTACATCTGTCTCCATTATCCATCTAGCTATATCTATCTTTAGCCTAAAAATAGGCCAAGTAGTTTCAAAAGTTTGGCTTTGGCAAAAAGTAATTTTAAAACTACTGTTATTCCTAAGTTTGTTTAAAATTTGAGTTTACTTCAATTGCTTGTTAAGAATTATATGTTGCTGCTCATGTTTTCACATTTCTAATTGTTTTTTTAAATATCTTAACTTTTTTTTTTTTTTTTACTTTTAATCGTTTCTAAGACTTTCACCTTAGAAAATCTTCCTTCCCCTCCCTTTCCAAAGCAATAAACCAGGTCCATCTGAATGGAAGATTTATGGCCAGTTACACCAAGAAAAACAGTTTTTAAAATTAAAATCAGTAGAGGTTACTTCAGATCCTATCAAGTATTCTCTCTTGATAATAAATTATCAACACCCTTATCTCAGAAATAATAGGCATCTGGTGCTATGTGGAAACAGAATCTACAACTCAAACTACAAAACAATAATCTTGACCAATTTTTAGTCTGATGAAAGCTATGGTTCCCTTTTACAGAAAAAAAAATGTATATTAACACCAAATTTTGCCTCCATCCTTTCACAACTATGTATCTGTTAGTAAGAAACTGTACTCCAGGTAACTAACTCCATTTCCTTTTGAGGTTAACTTACATTTTTATGCAATTACTGCCTCTTGGACAAAAAATATTTCATATTTATCTGAGTATCAGTGTTTTGGGTGTATTAGATGTTCAAATATTAAGTGGAACTTACATTCTTAAACTTAGGACATTATAAGGATTGAGAAAATGGGATATTAGTCTTAGTCATGTTAGTGATCTAAAAGTTGACATCAAAATCGTGAACATACTCTCAAATTTATCCAGCTCGTGTTGATTGAGAGCTAACCAATATGTAGAAAGTTTGTGTCTCTCATCTCCAAATTGTTGGGTCCCTTTTATATTATGTGGACGCTGAAATGCCAGAAATGATTCATTAGCTTCCAAAGAAAATCTAGAAGTCATCATTAGGTCCAAGAGTAATTCTTTGAATTCACTGTCCTGAGCAAATAATTAAGTCTGAACTAAAGCCTTAGGAGAGTCTACTCTTATTTTATTTTCTTCACCAAGCTATATACAGTGAATCCTTTGAAACTGATCCTTCATTTAAGAGTAGTCCTAATGGTATAGGTCCATGTCATAATTTTTTCCTTAATATGTATCCAATCACCAATGGCATCTTATATTCGATGTCTATTTCATTTTTTCATCAACTAGAAAATTGATTTATGTGACCGTGTCTTGGCTTGCAAGACAGTGAAATCACAAAAATATCCAGTGGTCAGTCTTACAAATGCAATGGATGATTCAAATTACCCACAATTAAATAGTTTTCAAAGAAGTCTTCCGAGTTTGATATCAGGGACCCACTGCCAATGAAGCATCTCAGGAGTTAAATCCACCTCATGCCATTGTTAACTAGTCCCAAGATGTCCACTAAGATAAACCATCTGCATACAGCGAAAGAATTTGGAGTTGCCCATCTGGGCATGAGGGGAAGATTGACTCAGCTGCTACATATGATCTCAAAGCTGTCTGTTTTCCATGACTGATTTTATTACCTTATTTGAGTCTGTTTCTGGATGAGCTCAACTGTCTTGTCCAGCACTTTGCATAGTGGCCCTGCTCTGCCGTTTCAGCCAGTCCCAGCCTTGCCACATATACAGTGAGGCTTTATCAATGGTAGTAAACAGTGTTTCTAAGTATCCTTCATGCAAGGAGATGTAACTTGTTTACTGAGCTGCGTAGGCATTTCTTTTATACAACTCTAGAAGTAGCCTCTACTGTTGTCTGAGATTCTCAGCTCTTAACATCCGTTTGGCCTTGAGCCCATCCTTATTCTAACTGCAGTATCAACCAAGCCCTAGCAAGACTCAAAGTGTCACAACCCCCTTAACCATCACACACAGCCCAGCACTGATGCAACTCAATTGTCTCTAGCATGTTTATTCCCTTTATAATGTAAATATTGCAGTGATTCTATCAATGTAAGCTTAAGTGTCAGCTGATAATTTTGCCATATAAATATGTACTTAAAACCATGAACTGTCATTAGTAACATAAACTTTCCTGAAACATTCAGAAATTCAGCAGCAGATGAGATATCAGAACTTGCCATATCTATGGTTCTTTAGTTAGCACTGTGCAAATCATCTTGAATTGGTCATTATTGCCCAAAGAGAGCAATTTTGTGTGTGTGAAATATTATTTCAACTCAAAAATCTAATCTTAATGAGAAACCACATTGAAAAAAATGGGGTTGAAAACACACTGAGCAGAAATCTCAATGATGCAAAGAAATAAAAATCCAATGGAAGTTACTGAAGTCATATACTTCATAGCAGAAGGCAATCAGACTCTTAGTATAAGCAAAAAATACTTGGCTCTTATAGAAAATTTGTGTGTATCAGTGCAAGTCTCATTTAAGTGAAAGGTCATTTTTAAAAGAGTAACCTGTATTAAATGCATATAAAACTGGCATTTATAAGAGTAATATTTATTTTTTCATTTTTCTTTTTAAGTGAGTGTAGGACTAGCAGTGTGTAAAGATCCTTATTCAGGGATCTTGTTCATTTGACTATTCCTAAGAGAACTGATAAGAGCAAAGGTCTGACACAGTCACTGCAATAAAATCTTTGGTGGAACCACTCGAGCTAGTATTCCAATGTTTATAATCTGATTTTGGGGGGCTCCTTTTACCACAGAAGAAATTAAAGGCTTCAATTCCTCTCCTTCCTGTAGCATGCCTCATGGGGGGAATATGTTGTCCCTAGTGATGTTTAAATAGTTCTCCAGCTGATGGGTTTCTAGAGGTGTTTCTCAACCTTTTTATAACCTCTGCCCCTCTTTGATAAAGAAAAATTTCATGTTTCTCTGGAAATTATATTATGGCCCGCCTGAAAAAGGGGAAAGACCAAGATGAGTGAGGCGTGGAGGAGGGATGATTGCTTCATTTGTTTTCTGGTTTCTGAGTTTTTGTTTTCTGGTTTCACCAGCCAAGAAGTTTATATCAAGCTTTTGTTTCTTTTTCTGTAGCTTTTGAAAAATCTTATTGATTTACATGTTTTTAGATATTAAAAATTATAATACTGAACACGTTTTATTCAAACTATGTATCTTCCACTCTTTGATTCTATTATCCCCTCTAGATATGGAAGACAAGAGCAACTTGCTCTGACAAATGGAAATGACACTGTTTTTCTCAAATGTTAAAAACAAACTAAATTTTTGGAGCACAGGATATGTTTTTAGCCTCTTTGGGTATAAAAATATGTATTTGGCTTATGTAAACCTCAAAATTAAATCTAGTTTTTAAACTATGGAACAAATGGTTTGGGGACACGATGGGCAACAACTGACTTTAGTGGACAATGAAAACACTACTGTATAATTTTCCATTTATCCAGCCAAGTGAAGGAATTCTTAAGGGGTATCTTGAAACTATTAGTGATCATAAGCAAGTAATACTCTGAAGACCACAGTGCTTTCGACTTTTTTGTCTTCTTTAGTTGGTACACTTTTCTACTGCCTGATGATACTACATCTAGATATCCTTTACCCTTATAGTTCTTCAAATTATCTCTAATTATTAGTGGAATCTACTTTTCATTCTAGTTGTGCATTTGTTTTATATGGTTACTAATAAACAAGCATTTCACTTAGAAAATCAGAAGATTTAAATGAGGTTTCTGATTTGCCATGCCCTCTCACTTGAAATGGTAGGACACTAATCCTGTTTAGTCCACATAACCTTTTGGTTACATCTTTTCCCCTGGAGTAGCCATTTTTTTAAATCTCTTGCTGTGTGCCAGGCACTGTGTTAAGCATTCACAATCAGGTGCCCACCTGACCCCATAGCAACCCATGGAGACAGTCAGCATTATGTCCACTTTCCAAATGAAGAGACTGAGGTTCAAAGAGATTAGGCAGGTGTTGCAAGGTCAGTCAGCTAGTAAGTGGTGGAACTAGAATTCAAACCCAGATCTGTCTGACTCCAAAGCCTATGGTCTGCAATGTGACCCCATATAGCTTTTAGAAGTAATACTTGACCCTTCTTACAGCATTTTGTGGGACCCTCACTAAACTCCTTCTGGAGCCAATCAGTTTACTTGATAAATCTTGTCTGGATTTTTGATAAAGAAAGTCCACCCACTTGGACAATACCACCTCATACAACCTTGGTATATGGAGGTCACATGTTGATGCTCCCTTTCTTCTGATTTCCTCATCACCCTGATCCAGAGATTATTTCTAAGTAAGTCCTGGTTGTTTTAGTTTGCTTAGGCCAAACTATATGGATGTCTTCTTTTATCCTATAGAGTCATTTTTTTTCCTTGTTGAACTTCTCCTGTAAGTGAAATAGGAATAAGTTTTTCCTAAACTTAAAAATTCAGGAAGTTTTGAATGGACATTAAAATATTGCTGTCTGTTGTGAGTTAGCAAAGTCCACCCAAGAGTACATTTTGACAAACCAAAATGTGTGGGAATTTTCCACGGCACCTCTGTCACAAGATATGAGGAGGATGACCATGTCTCTGGGAGCACTTTTCCATGTCTGCAAATTGAAGGTGTTAGCTGACAAAAATTTAAGAACCCAAGAGGGTCTTTATGGCAATGAAAGCTCTATATGTTAAAATACACCATCTGGAATTTCTTCGGTGAGGGAAACCAGATTTGAGGATCAACTTCATTTCTCTTAGGTATCTTATTTCCTTAGCAACAATACTGTTTCACCTGGTAGAATTTGGTCCTAGAACTTTCTGATGATGACGATAACTAATGTTGCTATTCTCTAGAGCTGAGATGTAAAATCAAGTGTGGCAATTTGAACCATTTTTTCCCCTGACAGTGCCGACAAAAAGTTAGTTTAATTTCACAGAATAAACCCACTGAAATTCAGCCACTTCTGAAATGAGAGAGAGGGTGTCATTTTTATGTGCTCTATGAATGTCCTCTGGAGAAGATGCAAAAGAATAAATGTTGGCATAAGGCATTTCACATCTTAGTTAATAGTAAAGTTATTTAAGAAAATACAGGGACGAATAGAAACAATAAATTTTTAATGATAATAAAAATTTAAACAAATAAATTTAAACAATAAATTTTTATGAATTCAAATATCTGGTATATGTCCTTCTGCTTCAAAACAGGTAACAAGTGAAATAGTGTCAGGTTGTATCAGTGGAGTAATTCTATTTTTAGAAAGTTCAAATGCTAAGCTTAAAATGAATTATAACTTGACTGAAATATTTCATGAATGAGTTGGTTCATAAATGCTGATAATATTTTTAGTAAATGCCAATTGCCTTGAATTCATTAACCAACTATCTGAGTGGTCCTGTACATATTTTTAAATTAAATTTATTTAGTTTGCTAAAATAGGAAAGATTATTTTCAGTGGGGTTTTCCCTAATGAAATAGAGTAATAACGAAAATAAGTTGCATAGCAATTAGAAATTATTTGTTGAATTCCGAAGTTTGGAAGTATAATCAATTTTTTTTTTTTTTTTTTTGGTCAACGAGTTCTGTATCCTTAAACTCTTACTAGATCTCAGAGTATTTCGCAGAGGGGTGTTGCTTTTTCCCAAGGAGTATATTTATTATTTCAAAAACATAATATAGCTTTCTTGGAAGTAGCCCTACTAGATGGCTTCCCTGTTATACACAATCTCAGGTTATTTTGAGTTTCTTAAAATGGAAGTTCATTTCATTGTTATTCATGTAATGTCTGTGCTAGACCCTGAGAAAGATACAAAGTTAATTCTCATCCCTTACTTCCAAAGAGGTACCATCTAGTAGGAATCCTTTTTTTTTTTAATAGATCTTTATTGGAGTATAATTGATTCACAATACTGTGTTAGTTTCTGTTGTACACCAGAGTGAATCAGCCATATGCATGCATATGTCCCCATATCCCCTCCCTCTTGAGCCTCCCTCCCATCCTCCCTATCCCACCCCTCTAGGTCATCATCGCAAAGCACCAAGCTGATCTCCCTGTGCTATGCTGCTGCTTCCCACTAGCTAACTATTTTACATTCAGTAGTGTATATATGTCGATGCTACTCACTTTGCCCCAGCTTCCCCCTCCCACCCAGTGTCCTCAAGTCCATTCTCTATGTCTACATCTTTATTCCTGCAACTAGGATCATCAGTACCATTTTTAATAAGATTCCATATATATGTGTTAGCATATGGTATTTGTTTTGCTCTTTCTAACTTACTTCACTCTGTGTGACAGACTCTAGGTCCATCCACCTCACTACAAATAACTCAATTTCGTTTCTTTTTTATGGCTGAGTAATATTCCATTGTGTATATGTGCCACATCTTTATCCATTCATCTCTCGATGGACATTTAGGTTTGGTTCCATGTACTGACTATTGTAAATAGTGCTGCAATGAACATTGTGGTACATGTCTCTTTTTGAATTATTTTTGAATAGTACTATTTGCCTTTTACAATGAATGTTACATGCCAAATCTTCATTTTATTCTAATAATTGTATGAAACAGGGTAGATGAATAAGCTGGGCATAGAGAGCTTGCAGAATCTTTTCAATATACAATAGCTAGTTGGTAGGAGAACAAGTACTAGATCCAGAGTCTTCTGATCCCAAAATCTGAGAGCATCAGAAGTCTGAAAAATAAGCTCTAGTCCTGGTTGGCCAGTTACTAGCTGTGCAGCCCTGGTTCAGTCACTACCTCTGGGCCCTCAGTTTTCCCAGCTGCATAATAATGGAGTTGAAGTAGTTGGTCCCTAATGGTCCTTCTAGTTCTAAAGTTCCAAGATTATTTTCCCTGCAAAAGGTAATGTGACAATGTGGAAGAAAGACTATGCTGTTTAGAGGCATAGTTTCCTCAACTTTCTCTTCCTAGGTTGATATTCCTTTGCTTCTTTCTGTGAATCCAGATAGAGCTGAGTTTTCTAAAGATGTGTCTATTCTCCTTTCTTCCTATTCACTTCATTATAGGTCACTGCTTCTGGCATCTTTTTTAACAGCTCACTGCTGTGGTTCCCATTTCTAGGACCTCTTTTTCAGAAGTCTGTTTGGCTCCTTTGAACATATTAAAGCTCTTTGCACTGGAAAACTCTGAATTCTCAGCAGCAGCAGCAGCACTTGCTCTCTAAGGACTCATTTTAAGGAGTTAATGTCACTTCCACATCATCTTCCATGACCTCATTAAGACTGTCCAGTTGTACAAACCATGCAGTGTTGGGAATTTGAGGCATATCAAGTTCAAGACTAAGGAAATCAGGTCCACTCTCAAATTAGACTTCTTTCCACACACTGTTCATATCACTTTCCACCATCACTTTTCAATATTTTTCTTAACCTGTTAGTAGAACTGTGCCAAAATCCCTGACACATGCCACCCTCAGCCTCAGCATCATTGATGAGCTATGAAATCGGTGTTACATTCAGTCCATCTTGGATACACAATTACTTCTTGCTTCATTGGATGCTGTATGGATATGTATTGGGTAGAAGAAACTTAAAATTTGCTGCCAAAGACTCAAAGTTTATTGAGAGACCAGGGGCATTGTTCAGGAATAACAATGCTTTGTTTGAAAGATCATTATTCTCACAATACCTATTAACAGCTAAGCAATAATCACAAATCAACCACTTACTGAATGTCTCAAATAACCCCTGTTGGTCTATTTGAATACCGTAATACCAGCAAATTTGATTTGCAGTTAGCCGATTAGTATTGGATAGTTTTCTGTGTGATGAACAAGCTGGAGTTTTAATTTTAAATTCCCTGTTGAGTCTCCTCTAAGCAAGAGAGCGAGGTGGTCTATGTGGCTGCCTTAAGCCAGACAGTCTTTTTTTCTTTTTTTTTAATGCTCAATAAACACAGAGGAAGGTATCTGTTTCCATGGTAGACTGATTCCATCCACATTAAAAGAAATTGCAGAGGGCATTCACCAATTTCTATTATGAAATTGAGAAGTTCAGGGAATTTCTCTACTGCTGCCTAGTCTGTATTTATTCTCTATGCTAAATTTTGGTGTTAGACAATTGTTTGTAACATTCAAGTCAGTTAAATTAACCATGTCTGGCATTTAAAATTCCTTTGGTTGTACTCTTATTATCACATAAACTGAGTGCCTTGTTTATTAATGCTCAGAGGCAGTGAGTGTAGTAGAAAGGGGACTGAGACAATCTGTCCAAGCAATGACAATGGGGTGTATGTGATGGTGATGGTGGTGGCAGGTGGCGTGTATATGTGTGTGTGTACACATGTACACACATAGGTAGAGAGATTTAGGGGGTACTTATGTATCAAGCAAACAAGATCTTATAAGAATCCCACTGAAAATATTACATATTGACTTGGCTGTGTTCCCAGCCTGGCTGGAATGTATTATATGCCCCAGTGAGAAAGTCTTCTGGCTGCACTGAGTTCTTGGACTCCTTCTTCTGGGACACTCTTTCTGATGAGTCAGGTTGATTCCACTTGATAGTCATCTTCATGAACCAGGTCAGAAACCATTGCTTTGGTGAAGCATTCCCTGACATTTCCAAACTCCAGGCCAAACTAATAGCTTTCTCTGCGCTTAATGCATTTTACATACTTGCAATAAACATGATAGTGGGTGTTTACAAATCTGTCTCTCCAGCTATATTGTGACTTATTTTAGGGTAGCAATTTTGTTTTATACTTTTTAATACAAACAGGGTAGCAAGTGAGGAAGAATCTGAACTTCCAAGCCAGACTTGGTTTCAAATCAATTTCACTACTACATCTAGTCTTGAATAAAGTACTCAAAGCTTAGCCTGAGTTATTTTATGTGAAAAATAAGTATGGTGATGTCTAATTCCATAAGGCTTTTTGAGAAGTGCAAAAAGGCCCTTATATATTTCATTTCTTTGTATCTTACCTAAAGCCTAGTGCCTACCAGAAACGTAAGGATCATTCAATATTCTCATGTCCTTTGACCTAGAATATCCTAGTAACCTAAAGTCCATCCTTCTTCTTCCAGAGGAAGTGGGCTCCTTCTCAATAATGGCAGCTTGACAAAGACATGGGATACCTTGGTGATGGCCAGGCTTTATCATTGAGGATATTTATGGAGACCATGGTTAGGGAGTCAACTATTCAGGAAACTATAAAAAAAAGATGTCATCTCTATGTAGAAGGTTAATTCAGATGACCTCCTTCATTCAAGAGATAGTTTTTCAGTACTTACTATATGCCTGCCAGCTGGGCCGGATACTATGAAGATTACAATCTAGCGGATGGCAAAGATTTTTAAATTAAATAAATAAAAAATTACAACTAAATAAAGTAACTGTAATGAAGGCAAGAAATAAAAGCTGAGATGCTGAGTTTCTTTCCAAATGTAAACTACATGATTTAATGTTTAAATTTCCAGGAAAGTAGAAAATTGATCCGCAAATTGCAGATGGAAATTTCAAGGTGGTTTGTAAATTTTTTCAACCCTACTTATTAAATCTTGTGTTCTCTTTCTTCCTGATTGGCCCATTTAGTCAGGTTCTTCTCCTGGTAGCCCAGTCAGCATTCCTGTGTCCATGGAGTTGGAGTTTTCTTTACCTAGAAGCTTTTCCATCCCACTACTTAAAATACTTTTAATAATCCTGCCCAGTTTCCAGTATTATAAAATAAGCTGGTGAGACTAAATAATCTTTAAAATTCTTAGCTCTAAAATATTTTGATTCCTTTAACCCTGCTAGTGAAGGAGGAGGGCGGAATGTGCTCCCTATATTTTTACTTCTAAATCTTATTTTCTGTGCTTGGTTACCATGATGAACTGTTTTTAGCTATACCTGGTATCAGAGCTCCAAACAGTAGAGGCTGGAATGTAGGGCATGCATTACATGAAAAGTAAAATGTTTTGAAAGGGCTTTGAAGTGTTGAATAGGAATATTGTATTAAGAACATTCCACCAAATGGAAGAAGCCTGGAAACTGGACAAACTGTGGATGTGCAGATGGTTATTACTAACCATCAGTCAAGTAGAGAACACAGCCTATGCATGCGGATCAATATGTCACGTGTCTTTATACATTGGGATGTACCAAGAATTTGTCAGCAGTTTTTTTTTTTTTTTTTTTGCGGTATGCGGGCCTCTCACTGTTGTGGCCTCTCCCGTTGCGGAGCACAGGCTCCGGATGCGCAGGCTCAGCGGCCACGGCTCACGGGCCCAGCCGCTCCGCGGCATATGGGATCCTCCCAGACCAGGGCACGAACCCGTATCCCCTGCATCGGCAGGCGGACTCTCAACCACTGTGCCACCAGGGAGGCCCTGTCAGCAGTTTTTATCTCTGTATGTATTGCCTCCAAGGAGAAGAGTCAAATTGCCCATGTTATGCAGCCTAAAAGTTTTAGTTTTGTCTGCACCAATATGAATGAATCCATTTAAGATGTCTCATAGGAGAGAGGATGCTTCCATAAATGCAAATTGACATAAAATGGTGGGTTTGTTTGCTTGTAGATGAGTTGGGGGGCAGTGGGGCACAGAAGGAAAGATCCTCTATCTTTATAGTTCTTTAAAAAATCTTCTTTATCCTAATAGACAATCCACAAACTATAATAATCCAACATGCTCCATATCACCCAACAACATTTTACAATTAGAATGTGGGCAAATCGCTCTGCCTCAGTTAACACTGATGTTAAAGAACAGCAGAGAGGCCTTTGGTAGGTATGACCACTAGTCAGTCAGCCATTTGAAGTATTACAGAGAGGTGTTATTTCTCAGAGATAAGGAACAAAGAGGTCTTAATATCCGGCTCAGTCAGGGCAGGAAATTGCCTACTTCCTGAGCCAGAGTGGTAGAGGCTGTGGATGGGAGCCAGATATTGGAGGGAGGAGGCATGTAAGCACTGGAGACCTCAGGATTTTATCGTCGGGCGCATGGACTTTGTATCAGAATGTCAAGAACTCATTTTGTCTTTAGCCCAGAAAGATGCTTGGCAAAGAATTAATTACACTAAAGCATTCTTATAAATGTCATGGCTGGACATTAATTTTCACAGAAGGTTATTCATTCTCAGATGTTTATGTTTTTCATTCCTGAACCTCCCCAGACTGTGGTATGTGACAACATTTTAATTTTAAAGACTATCAATTATCCTGCTAATTCTAAATTCTACTATAAAAGTGTAAAGTACCAGGTTGACCTTGCATCCCTTGCCCTAATTACATACATGTGTTTTTATAGACCTTCTAGCCAACCTCAACACCAACAAACTAGTTTACAAGCACTTAACCTCTCCAGCGTTTTTTGTCCTCATTTGTACATCAAGAGTATTGAACTAGATGATCTCACATTTGTTTGGGTTCTAAAGAAAAGTGGCAGAAATTCCATGGGTATAAGTCTGTATGGTGGAAAAAGGAAATTTGGGGGATCCTGGGTACTTGAGTCCAAACCTCTGCATGTCCAATTATTAGATGTGTGACACTGGGAACATTCTCTAATCTCAATCTAGTTTCAACATTTGTAACTGGAATAATACCTAAGTTATATGGTTGTTATACAATTAAGTGACATGGGGCATTAAAGTGTCTGGCAGACACATATTTAATAGCTGTTTCTTTCCCCTTACTTCCCTTCTTTCAGCATTATGTAGACAATAGATTTTACTAACTTTTATTAGAAAAAAAATCCAGTTTCAGATGGTGATGTTGAAAGAAAAGAAGATAAAGACTAATTTACAGGAGGATCTAAAGATGGATTGAATTTTGACAAGCAAAAGAAGGATGTAGGACATGCTACCCAGGGAAGAATGTAATCAAATGTATGATGGCTGTAATTAAAAGGTGTATGTGGAGAATAAGTCTCCTGATGCTATTGAAATGTAGACTCTATTGGCCAGGGTTAAGATATATATTTTATGTTTCTATCTCTTGACCTATAAATTAATTTTTACTCAATTGTTTGTATATTGCACACAATATTCTGTTTTTTTCTTTTAAAAACATACTTTGGAGATCATCCTATGTGTACATAAAGCTCCTTCTTTTTCTTTATTTACTATTTATAATATACCATTATGTGTATATACTGCAATTTATATAAACAGTACTCTAGTGGTGCATATTTAGGTGGTTACCATATTTTACTTTTATAAACAAGGTTGCAGTGAATAATCTTGTATACACATCACTTTACCACATGTGTAAGTAAATCTGTAGGATAGAGTCCTAAATGTGGATCTGCTGTATTTGTAATTTTCATAGGTCTGGTCAAATGCCCTGCAAACATGTTTTATTGATTTCAACATACATAGTCTATGTATGAGACTGTTTCCCTGGACTCTAGTTGATACAGAGTTAATCATAGTTTCTGAATTTGGCCAAAATCTTCTAGATTAAAAAAATGCTATTTTAATGTACTTGAAGAAGCATTTCTTGAACGTCTTTTTATGTATTTAAGATTTGTCTGTATCTCCTTTCTGTGATCTATCTGTTCATAGTCTCTAATCATTAGGCTGCTGGATTATTGGGACTTTCCCTATTGATTAGTGGAAATTCTTTATATATTAGAGAAATTAGCTTTTTGTTTCTTATGCAGACATTTTCTCTCAATTTTTTGTTGATTTTGATTATTGTGATTCTTACCACACAAACTGCTTAAAAATTTTTTTATATAGTGAAGTTTATCAGGTTTTTATGGCTTTTGGATTTTGTTTATACTTAGAAAAACTTCTCTCACTTGAGAGAATTTTTTTTCATGGTTTCATCTATTTTATTGTTTCATTTCTTATACTTAAATCTTTGATCAATTTCAAATTTATTGTGGGGAGAGATATGAATCCAAGTTTATTTTTTTAAGGTGGCTACCCAGCTTTCCCATCACAGACTATTATATAATTCATATTTTCAATGCCATTTTGAAATGTTTCCTGTATTTTACTATATAACTATATGCATTTGGATCAATTTCTGGATTTTCTTGTCTGTCTCATAGGCTTTTCTGTCTATTTATGTGCAAGTAGCAAATTTTAAATTTATATTAGTTTTATAATATGTATCAAAACCTGGTAAAAATGGTTTCTTTCTCTTGCTTTAGTTTTTCAGAAAATGTATGACTATTTTTACTTGCTTATTTTTCTGGAAGAATTTTAGAGTCAATGAGGTGTCCCACACCTACCCTCTAAAACAAATACATCAACTTTATAAATTAATTTAGGTGACATTGACTTCTAAAGTATTTTTTGATATTCCTTTCTAAGCACATTCTACACTTTTCCTTATGTTCAAGTGTGTATGTGTGCAGGTGTGTATATGTCTATGTATGTGTGTGTATATTTTGTGATTCTCAAGAGTAGTTTAAATTTTTCTTCATATAGATCTGATTTCTCATTAAGTGTATTCCTAGATTTTGTTGTTGTTATTGCTTTTGTAAATCTTTTTCTCCTGTAGATCATTCAACTGGGTATTGTTTATAGTATAAGGACTGTGATTATTCATTAATCTTTTACCAAACCACCTTATAAAGTTCTCTTATTGATGTAATACTTCTTAAAATTGATTTCTTTGTTTTCTCCAGGTATACAATCATATCATCTGCATGATGGTAATTTTGTCTCCTTTTTTTTAGACCCTAGTTTATTTTTCTTTTTGAATTGTGTTGGCTAATACCCCCAGGATAATGTTAAATGAAGGTAATGGTAATAAACATTTATGTTTTATCCTTGACTTTAGTAGAAATTTTTTCTCTGGAACAATTTTAATATTGGAATGATCAATGTTTTGAAGATTTGGCAGAAGTAGCCCATTAAGTCAGATAATGATTGAGATGTACACTTCTTTGCATTATAAAGTATGATTATCATTCCCTTCTTAATAAGAGTTTTAAAAATCAAGAACATGTAAATAGAGAACAAAGGGAAGAAAATAGATCATGTAGTGTAAAGTTTTTTAATAGAGGCAATAAAAACAGAAAGCATGACAAAAATGACAGAATTAAGACCCAACAAGACTGGCCTCCATAAATGTAAGTGGGTAACTCACCTATTAAAAAAATCACTTTTGATCATAATAAAAAATTCAACTCTATGTTTTATATAAAAATTATGCCTAAAATAGATGCCTTGGAAGAGTTGAAATGAAAAAACCCTCAGATCTCTTTTAAACTGTTAAAAAAATGCTTAACCTGACCCATGCAAGAGAAAGCTACAAATCACTATATTAAGCTATACCTTTTCACCTACCAGATTGGCAAAAATCATAAAGTTTAACGTCATAGTGTGTTGGTGAGGATGAGTGAAACAGGCACTCTTATACATAATTAGTAAGTGTGTACATTGGTAAACCTCTCTGGAGGCCAACATGGTGATAGGTATCAAAATTATAAATTCATATAGCCTTTGTTTTCACATGTTTACTTGTAGAAATTTACCCTATGAGCACACTGAAATGTGTGTCTTTATAAGGATTTTTGTTTCAGTATTGTTTGTAATAGCAAGAGTTTTGAAACAGCCTAAATGTTTAATGATATGGGTTTGATTAAATAAATTATGCATGATTACATTATGGAATAATATGAATTCCTTAAAAAGAATAAGGTATAGATAAAGCATTATCTCTGAAATACGTTTTTAAGTTTAAAAAGCAAGGACAGCACATTATATTGGGTTGGCCAAAAGGTTTGTTCAGTTTTTTCTGTAAGATGGCTCTAGTAGCACTTAGTTGTCTTTAACTTCATTCGAAACAATTTTGTTAGATTGTATTGCAACAGCTCTCATATCAGCGTGCATTTAAAAAAAACTTATCAAAATTGGTGAATTTTTGTGTAGCCATTTTTAATATTGAAGATGGAAGAAAAAGCACAAAATTTTCGGCATATTATGCTTTATTATTTTAAGAAAGGTAAAAATGCAACTGAAATGCAAAAAAAAGGATTGTGCAGTGTATGGAGAAGGTGCTGTGACTGATGGAACGTGTCAAAAGTGGTTTGTGAAGTTTCATGCTGGAGATTTCTCACTGGGCAATGCTCCATGGTCAGGTAGACCAGTTGAAGTTGATGGCGATCAAACTGAGACTTTACTTGAGAACAATCAACGTTATACCACACGGGAGATGACCGACATACTCAAAATATCCAAATCAAGTGTTGAAAATCATTTGCACCAGCTTGGTTACTTTAATTGCTTTGATGTTTGGGTTTTACATAAGTTAAGCGAAAAAACCCTTCTTGACCATATTTCTGCAGGAGATTCTCTATTTAAACGTAATGAAAATGTTCCATTTTTAAACAAATTGTGACGGGAGATGAAAAGTGGATACTGCACAATAATGTGGAAAGGAAGAAATCGTAGGGCAAGTGAAATGAACCACCACCAACCACACCAAAGGCCGGTCTTCATCCAAAGAAGGTGATGTTGTGTATATGGTGGGATTGGAAGTGAGTCCTCTATTGTGAGCTCCTTCTGGAAAACAAATAATTAATTCCAACAAGTACTGCTCTCAATTAGACCAACTGAAAGCAGCACTTGACAAAAAGTGTCCGGAATTAGTCAACAGAAAACACATAATTTTCCATCGGGATAACACAAGACTACATGTTTCTTTGATGACCAGGCAAAAACTGTTACAGCTTGTCTGGGAAGTTCTGATTCATCTGCTGTATTCACCACACGTTGCACCTTCGGATTTCCATTTATTTAGGTCTTTACAAAATTCTCTTAATGAAAAAAATGTAAATTCCCTGGAAGACTGTAAAAGGCACCTGGAACAGTTCTTTGCTTGAAAAGATAAAGAGTTTGGGGAAGACTGAATTATGAAGTTGCCTGGAAAATGGCAGAAGGTAGTGGAACAAAACAGTGAATACGTTGTTCAATAAAGTTCTTCGTGAAAATGAAAAATGTGTATTTTATTTTTATTTAAAAACTGAAGGAACCTTTTGGCCAACCCAGTAATTTAGTGTTAAAAATATACGAAAATATTATGTATGTGTACACATACACATACACACACAGAGACTCGCACATGTACATATATCTATCTATATATATATACCTGTCTGTAGATACATAGATTATTTCTATAAGGACAAAGAAGAACTGTTCAGAGTGATTGCTTTTGTAGAGAACTGGATGTCTGGGTAGAGAAGCAGAAGTAGAATGGAATGCAAGGAGCAACTTTAAGCATATAAATCAGTAAAACATATTGATCATTCTAAATGAACATTTTCTGTTATAATAATTATTGGCTTTTTAAAGTAGATCTAAATATAGATAACACTAACTTCTTACTCTGTTTTTTTTGTTTTGTTTTGTTTTTGTTTTTTGGCTGCACTGCATGGCATGTAGCATCTTAGTTCCCCAACCAGGGATCAAACCTGAGCCCCCTGCATTGGAAGCACAGAGTCTTAACCACTGGACCACCAGGGAAGTCCCTAACTTCTTATTCTGGTAAGAGGATTTTGGAAGAAATTAAAGAATACTAATCTCATTGTCTTCAGGGGAACAAATACAAATACTAATTCTTCATCCCTTTTTTAAAAGCAAAATATAAGTATTTTGGATAAAATTTAAAGGGTAATGGCTAAAATAATAAAATATATAGTAAAAGTAAAGGAAACATAAATATGATGTAGCTCATAGAAGTTAGGAGAGGAGGAAAAAACCTCATGATAAATAGATAAAACAATGGCGTAAAAAGTTCACCATGTCTATAATATATAACTACAAAAAATGAATTCATCTGACAAATCTTTTAATAATATACTATTTACAAAATAAACCAAATGACATGTCTGAAACTAAAAGTGATAAAGATACACCAGGAAAAAATTAACTGATTAACAGAGAACACAACTTTAACTGTACTTGTCTCAGACCAAAGAAAACTTAAGGTGGCACCTATTCCATATTTTCCAGACTTTTTTTTTAATAAACTTATTTATTTTATTTTTATGTATTCTGGCTGCATTGGGTCTTTGTTGCTGCACGCCGGCTTTCTCTAGTTGTGGCGAGCAGAGGCTACTCTTTGTTGCGGAGCACAGGCTCTAGAGTGCAGGCTCAGTAGTTGTGGCACATGGGCTTAGTTGCTCCTCGGCATGTGGGACCTTCCCGGACCAGGGCTCAAACCCGTGTCCCCTGCATTGGCAGGCGGATTCTTAAACACTGTGCCACCAGGGAAGCCCTCCAGACTTCTTTTAATAAGCCATCCAATCTATTATCCCCAAGTTTATCCAAAGGCTCCCTAAACACCTTTTTACTTTTTAACCAGAAATGTATACTTGGAGAAGAATTTTATGTCTTTTTGATCTTTTATTTAAAAAAACCTTCAGGGGCTTCCCTGGTGCCACAGTCGTTGAGAGTCTGCCTGCCGGTGGGGGGGACACGGGTTCAAGCCCTGGTCTGGGAGGATCCCACATGCTGCAGAGCGGCTAGGCCCATGAGCCACAACTACTGAGCCTGCGCGTCTGGAGCCCGTGCTCCGCAGCAAGAGAGGCCACGATAGTGAGAGGCCCGCGCACCATGATGAACAGTGGCCCCCGCTTGCCACAGCTGGAGAGGGCCCTCGTGCAGGGATGAGGACTCAACACAGCCAAAATAAAGAAATAAATTAATAAACTCCTACCCCCAACATCTTCTTAAAAAAAAAAAAAACCTTCAAAATGTTGATATACAAGCCAATTTTCTCAAGATAGTAGGGCATCCTATATACATTTAGTTCTTTATTTTTTGTAAACTTAAGCCACTTACCCGTTTTCTTCCCTTTTTTGGATTAAAGAGAATACTTGTTATTTTTTAAGAGCCCCTGTTCATATGCAAGCCTCCCCTCCTGCACCTTTCCCAGGCAGCCACTCCTCTTTCCTGGTGCCTCTTACTGCTTTGTTTTTACTGGAAAATGTTCACCCAGAATAAGAGGTGCAATGCGATGGAGGTTTTTCCTTTCAAGGTTAAGACAGTGTGTTCTGCTTAATTTATGTTTTGCTTTTTTGGTAATTTCCAGAATTAAATTGTCCTATAGCTTAAGGAAATAGTTTTCGGTGACACCTAGCTTCTTCCTCTGGCTGATGACAACTTAAATCTCTGGAACCCCAAGCAGTTAGGAAGTCCTGACTTATTTAAACAACTTCAAGTCAATTCCAATTTTGAGTGCCTATACTGTATAGAACTAGGCATTTGCAGCAACATGGATGGACCTAGAGATTCACTTACTAAGGGAAGTAAGCCAGACAGAGAAAGACAAATATCGTATGATATCACTTATATGTGGAATCTAAACAAAAGAGATACAAATGAAATTATATACAAAACAAAAAAGACTAACAGAAATAGAAAACCAATGTATGGTTACCAAAGGGGAAATGGGGGGAACAATAAATTAGGAGTTTGGGATTAACCAATACACACTACTATATATATAAAATAGATAAACAACAAGGACCTACTGTACAGCACAGGGAACTATGTTCAACATTTTGTAATAACCTATAAGGGAAAAGAATCTGAGAAAATATACATATGTATAACTGAATCATTTTGCTATACACCCGAAACTAACACAATATTGTAAATCAACTGTACTTCAATTTTTAAAAAAATAGGGGAAACTGAAATGCAAATAGTCAGTTGTGGGGTTGTTGCTTTTTTCCTTCATTTAAAAAACCTGCAGCAAAGTGGGAATATGGGGCTTTCACATTGTCTTCCCTTAGCTGACTAAATGAAGGAATGGTCAGATGCTACATAGGATTACGGCTGTTTGTGCTTACACTTAAGGAAGATAGTGTCTGGGCTGGAGGAGGACATAGGAAAGGTAGAGGGTGTAAGCCAGGGTAGCTTTAGGTAACAGAATATGAACACAAAGTTCCATTTAGAAAATACATTTGTGCACGGATGAAGGGTAAGATGTTGATGATATTTTGAATAAGTACTGAGGATATTATTATTACTGACCAATAAGGAACAAAGATTAAGCCATTTTCCTAGGTGAGTTGGGTGAGACATCTTTTAAAGATGTCATCACATATGAGCTTCCCCAAAAGCTGAGCCTCAAGATATGGGTGTGTTCTGAGATACTGAGATACTGATCCCCTCAGCCCTTGAGGATGCCAGGAGAGACATGAACTGCTTGGTACTGGTCCCCTCCACCGTGGAGGATTTTTGGAGGGCACTGGATAATGAAATCCTCTTGGTTTGTTTGGGACTTTCCTTGTTTTAGCACTGAACGTCTTGTATCTTGGGAAATCCCTCAGTCTCAGGCAAACAGGTACTGTCACCCTACCTCAGAGCAGTCTGTGCGCGCTGGAGGGTCTGCAGCAGATCCTGTGGTCCCCGTGGGCATTCAGCTCTTGCAGCTCTGTTGTGATGGACCGAGCTAAGCATGACCAGGAAGGTACTCTTCCACCTTATCATAAGTGTTACTAAGCAGTGGTGTTAAAGGCACTTGCCCATTTAACCTAAGTTGTTAAATTATTGGTGTAAAGTTGTTTCTAATATTTTTCATCCTTTAAATGCTTGTAATGATTTCTCCCATTTTATCTTGATATTGGTCACTTGTTCTCTCTCTCGTCCCCCTCCCCTCTCCTCCTACCCTTTTTCCCTCCCCTCCCAACCTTCTTGCTCTGCTCCTCCTCTCTCTCCCCTTTTGTTTTTTTGGGGTTTTTTTGAGGTACGTGGGCCTCTCACTGTTGTGGCCTCTCCCGTTGCTGTATTTTGAAATATCACTTTTATCTCTCTTAATTCTTCTCACCTTAAAGTCTACTTTGATATCAATATAGTCATACCAACTCTCCTTTGATTAATGCTTGCTTGGTGTATCTTTTTTTCTTCTTTTACTTTTAAACATTGTGTATTTTTATATTTCTGGTGTATTTCTTATAAGCAGCCATAATTGTATTCTTTTAAAGATCCAGTCTAAAAATCTTGTTAACCAAAGTCTTTCATTCATTTATATATAATGCAATTACTGATATAGCTGGGTTTAAGTCTACCATACTTGCTATTTGTTTTCTATTTTTCCTTTTTCTTTCTGTTTTTTAAAATTCCTTTCCTGCCTTTGTAATAGTCAAAATTTTTTAATATTCTACTTTATCTCCTCTGTTAGTCTTTTGTTATCCTTTTTTTTTTTTTTTTTGCAGTGTGTGGGCCTCTCCCTGTTGTGGCCTCTCCGGTTGCGGAGCACAGGCTCCGGATGCGCAGGCTCAGCGGCCATGGCTCAAGGGCCTAGCCGCTCCGCGGCATGTGGGATCTTCCCGGACCGGGTCACACACCCGTGTCCCCTGCATTGGCAGGCGGACTCTCAACCACTGCGCCACCAGGGAAGCCGTTATACTTTTTAACATCCTTGTTTCAGTGGTTACCCTAAAAGTTACAAGAGACATTCTAACTTATAGTCTATCTTAAATTAATACATTTACTGCTTTTTCAACAATTCAAGAAATTTAGAACAATATAACTCCGGTATTCTCTACCTCACTCTTGCCATTTTTGCTTTTGTCATATGCTTCTACATGTTGTAAGCCCCACAGACATTACACTATTGTTACTTTAAACAGTCAATATTCTTTTATATTTATCAACATATTTACCCTTTTCAGAACTGTCCATTGCTTTTGTACTTCTACCTGTTATTATTTTCTTGTAGCTTAAAATACATTCTTTAGTATTTCTTATAGTAAATGTCTCTTGGTTGTGAATTCTGTCAACATTTGTGTGTGTGTGTGTGTATGTTTTCTTTCAGCACATCAGTGGCCTTATCTTCTATTAGTTATTTATCCATCAAACCTGAATTGAATATGTCTTATTCAATCAAAGTTGCTTTCCTCAATAAACCTTTGTAAGTTAACTTACAAAACTTTTCTACTGAACAACTGATGAATCCTGCCTGGCTACTTTTAGATTGTTATAGCCATTCTTTAGTTTTCTTGCTTCCCTAGTGCTTTACTTCACAGATGGACAGAAATGGCAAATACATGAAATGAATGAAACAAGTACTGGGGAAAACATAAGTGCTATCCAAGCAAATTCAAGTTAGGATTTTATCACTGCTAGAGATCTGTCCCTTTAAGACATCAATACCATTGTCAATCTTACTTTTTTAGTTCACATTTTTTTCTTCTAATGAGATGATAAACATTTATCAGTGTTCATGTCTTATCTCTTTTATTCTATATGATTCATTTTGTAGTGTGGCGGTTTTCAAGTCTAAATTGGAAAGAAGCTTCTTCTGGCATTCTAGTTATAGTTACAAATACCAAATTCAAAACATAAGAGATTAATGGAGTCACATCATATGCACATTTAACTCATATAATTCAACCATACATGCTGCACAAAATTAAAATAAAGAAGAACACTTTGAATAGGGTGGATGATTTCACCCACGATTTCCCTCAGTGAGCACAAGGGCCCAGCAGAGCATGAATGGGAAGATGTGAATCTGATCTCTCTTTAGATGCTTTTGTGGTGTGAACATCTTACTCCCCTGACCTCAAAGCCTGACCCCCAAAAGAACACAATGCCATCATAAAAACACATAGTTAACTAGATGTTCTTTAAAACCCTAATATAAACCCTCCAATTACCCAGCAGCATTTGCATGTTCTATCACTTGACTATAATAAATAATTTTCTTCTAGAAGTATGATTTACTTGGAGGCCATCTGCAACAACATGAAATGTATCCCTCAGACTTTATTAAATGCTTCCAATAGATACCACCTCTTCTCTAATAGATTCTCATGAAATAGGATCAAAGTCTAGCCAAGAAGATAGGCACAAAAAACAATGGGAAATATATAATGCTTCATGAAAAGTGCTTCATGAATAGAGACTTGTACAAGTGCATTATGGAGACTTAGAGCTAAGTGGGAAATAACAGGTCAGCAAATGAACCGAAGCAAAGCATTAAAACCAATAATAGCATGGAAAGCTCAAAAGTACACATTTTTTTGAATGTTAATTGATGTAACTTTATTATTTTTTTTAAATAAATGTATTTATTTTTGGCTGCGTTGGGTCTTTGTTGCTGCGCGCAGACTTTCTCTAGTTGCAGCGAGCGGGGGCTACTCTTACTGCGCTGCGTGGGCTTATTACCATGGCTTTTCTTGTTGCAGAGTACCAGCTCTAGGTGCGCAGGCTTCAGTGGTTGTGGCTCGCGGGCTCTAGAGCGCAGGCTCAGTAGTTGTGGCGCATGGGGTTAGTTGCTCTGCGGCCTGTGGGATCTTCCCAGGCCAGGGCTCAAACCCATGTCCCCTGCATTGGCAGGCGGATTCTTAACCACTGCACCACCAAGGAAGCCCTAAACAACAGGTCTTTAAAAAGCAAGATATTTATGGTAGTTTAAAACCCAGGAATATGTTGAGGACAAAGGCATTTGGAAAGGAAAGCTATATTATGAAGTGAATTAAGATGCTCTTCTAAGAAATTTAGATTTAATTCTTTTGTTACAAAAAGCCATCATCCTATTTGGTTCTTAAATGTCCTTCTGAGAAAACTGTGACCTAGGTAATTCTGGACTTCTGCACACACACCAGAGGTGGGACTTAAGCTCAGATGTCCCAGTTCAAATTCATTGCTCTCTCAACTCCACCAGACTGCCTTTCACTGCAGATTCCAAGCTACTTCTCATACCTACAGTTAGTTCAGTCTTGTTTTTCCCTCACTATCAATCTGGTCATGATCTGCCCTTTCCATCTTTTGGGGTAGCCCAACCCTGACAATGACTCTGGACTTTTACTTTATTTGGAGTTTCAAGATGGCGGCAAATCTAAAGAGTTGTCAAAAGCAGACAGTTAGAATGTAAAATTACTTGGCTGTGAAATTTCTGTGGAAAATTCAAAACACCCTGCACTTAACACAATGCCAGAGCTGATTAGTGCAGTTTATTGCTAAGCCCCAAGGGACACCTGCAGGCTTTTACCTTCAGTCTAGAACCCCTGGCCCGAGGAAAGGTGTAATGCCATGTTAGTTCTGCACTCTTTCTATTAGAGTTTACTAAAAGCTGCCGACACCAGATGTGTTACAAACGAACATTAATTCTCCTCCAGCATCTGGATCGCATGTACTATGAGGGGCAAGATTTATGCCCTGCTGAAGCATTCCCCGGTTTTTAGCACAGAAGTGATTGAACTCCAGATGTTAACAAGATGCAGAGACCTTTTAGTATGATTAAAAACATGATTTCTTGTTTTGCTCATGACAAAACCCATTGGATTAACTTATTAGAAGTGGAGCTGCCGTCCTGCTCATTGGAAGCCATGTCTACTTTAGCTATTGGAGCTTGTCGTCGAAGATTTTATGAAGAAAGAATGACTCACCAACTCCTAAAATCGTCAACTTCAAGGGCCTTCTCAAAATCAGAGGTTACAAAGGTAGATATTCTCTACGCACTTAGATAAAGATTTAGCTGAGAATGAAAATCAACACAAGTGTTTGCATGAATTAACTAAATCAGGATCTTCTCCCTTTCAATAATTGTATTATCAAAAAACATGGAACCACAGCCTTAGAGCCTTAGAGCTAGAGTGATTCCTCAAAGATCATCTGATCTGCTTTTCCCTTCCTCAGTCCTTCTCTTCCTCCACCTTACAGGGAGGAAGAGAATGGTCTCCTTGTAGTGTCAGATGACTGAGAACCAAAAGGATCCAGTGTTTTGATACAGGTCTCAAAACCAGTAAACAATGAACTTGCTGAATTCATATCATCTATTTTCAAAGTATAGTATTTTCCCAATGATAAAATGCACTTGCCCATAATTTACTTTTTCCATGGTTGGAATGCATCTCATATTTAGTGTGAACACTTAGTAAGTTTGTTTATTTTTGTGCCCACATTTGTTATTAAATTAATGGTGCATATGACAGTCAATGGCATCTTAGAATCTAGAAAATATGGTAACTACTGGTTTCAGTAGACAGAAACCTTGAACTAATAAGCAATCGTCTGGATTTTTTACTACTACCATAATCTAAGAATCTGTAAAATGTGTTATTACGCTGGTGAGAAAATGCCTTCCTGTGGAGATAACTCTTTTTATGGTGTTCTCATCTTACCTAGTCAAAATAAAGGAGGAACTAAATTGATTTTAATATAAAACTTTGAAATAGAACATATGATCATGTTGAATAGTCTTCATTAATCATGAGTTTGGTCTACTATTTCCAGTACACCTTTCGAGAGTTTGTGGACTTACTATCTAAATGGTTTATGAATTTTAAGACCTTAAGTCATCATTTACCTCCAATGTCTTTGTTTATTCTGTTCTAATGTCTTCCATGATAAAATTCATTTTCTTCATAAATCACTTATGTGACCCTGAAGAGATATGATGTGTGTAAGTTAAAAATAGTGTACTAGTGTACTGCTAATCATGAGTGGTGATTCATTCTTTTTTTTTTTTTTTTGGCTGCGTTGGGTCTTCGTTGCTGTGCACAGGCTTTTCTCTAGTTGCAGTGAGCGGGGGCTACTCTTTGTGTGGTGGGTGTGCAGCCTTCTCATTGCAGTGGCTTCTCTTGTTGCAGAGCGTGGGCTTTAGGCGTGCAGGTTTCAGTAGTTGTGGCACAAGGGCTTAGTTTCTCCGCAGCATGTGGGATCTTCCCGGATCAGGGCTGGAACCCATGTCCCCTGCATTGGCAGGCGTATTCTTAACCACTGAGCCACCAGGGAAGCCCGGTGATTCATTCTTGACAACATTATCTATGGCCAAGAAAGGAAGAATCTGGAAGCACCTTTTCTTACATTTGTTTACAAGTGCTTTACTGTTTGACTCTGAACTTCTCTTGTCAAATTTACAGTAGAACTCAACCCATTCCACATTTCCCACCGAAATCACTCATATATTATAGATTTAACTAAAGATTTTGTAGCAGAATGGGAGGTAGGTGTTGAGCTTTCCTCATAAACTTATAGCAAACAATTTAAATACAACTATCAGCTATTTAAACAATCACAGTAGACATTTTAATTATTCCCCAGGAGTTTTTTGCTTTGTTTTGGTGTAGCTTCCTCTTCCGGCAATACCCAGCCTTGCATTAATTTTTCTTTACTCCAGGATTTTCTGCCAGCAATTTAAAGCTCCTCATCCCTATTCATTCAAGCTTTCATTCAACAAATAATTAAAGGCTTATTGAGAAGCAGTCACTCACCTACTGTGAGACAAATACATCCCAGGTAATAGGGATATGACAATGAACAACAACAAAAAATCCCAGCTCTCATGGAGCTTACTTTCTTCCAGGGGACGGGAATGGTGCATGTGGCAGATGTCAGATGAGAACAAGTGCCATGAAGAAAAAATATGTATCAGACTAAGGGGAAAGAAGGAGTGACTGGAGTGTTTGTGCACATGTGTGTGCACGCAAGCACGGGAGTCATTGAATTACAAGGGGAAGCTAGGGAAGACCTCTCCGAGAAGAAGACATCGAGAGAGACCTGAGGAATAAGGAGAACGAACCATGAGGAGTCAGTGGAACAGTTCACCTCCACTCCAGCTTCTACCACCAAAGTTCATAGATGACTCCTTATAGGACTCAACAAAGCAAAGGATCTACCAGCAACAGAACCAAACTTCCATGGGCATTTTGCCACTATGTTTTGTTAACAGTTCCTTATGGTCTTTGCCCTAATTCCTAAGAGGCTAATTAATCAAAATGTGTCTTCCAAACAAATCACTAACCTGAAATAAGAATCACAGGCCAGGTTGTCAATGTGTCTAAGCTTTTAAGTAGAATTCTTATAAAGCAAATCCAGAAAAGAGCCACATAAAAATATTGTCTTCCTTTATCCTTTAACCTAACCCAATATTTCTTTTCTAGAAATCTTTCCTAAAGAAATGATACAAATGTGGATGAAGCTTTATGTGCAGAGATGATCACTGGACTATTATTTATAAAACTGAAAACTTGACAGTCTAAACTATAAGATAATTTTTATTAAAATAATAAAGTAGGGATCATTAAGCTGTTTAATGTCTACAAATAATTATTGATGATATGGTAAATTGACTATAAGTGATAGAGGTAGAGAAAATGGTATCAAATAGTGCACAGAATATTACCTCAACTATAAACAAAAAGTTTGGAAAAATTAGAACTAACTCTAACAAAATTGAGATATTAGTTTTGCCTACTCTAGATTTCACATAATGGAATATACAACAGTATAATGGAAAATACATATAAGTGCACATACTCTTGTTTCTCGCTTTCTTCTGTCCGTGCAATGTTATTGAAACTTCATGTTGTTGAATGCGGCAGTAGTTCGTTCCTCTTTTATTTTTAAAATTATTTTGGCTGAGTAGTATTCATAATTTGTTTCTCCATTAACCTGTTTATAGACCCTTAGGCTGTTTCCAGTTTGGGGTCATTAAAAATAAAGCTGTTATGAACATCTGTATATAAGACATTTTGTGGACATATGTTTTCAGCTTTTATTGTAAATACCTAGAAATGAAATCACTGGTCAAACAGTAAGTGTACTTTAATACAAATTGTCAAACTGCATTCTAAAGAGGTGTACTATTTTACACTTCTACCATCAATGTATGAGACTTTCTGTTGCTTTTCATCCATAAAACCAGTGAATATTGACAGTTTTTTTTACCATTCTAAATGCATGTATAATAATGCTTCATTGTGGGTTTGATTTGTGTTCCCTGATTACTGATTATGTGTAACATATTTTCTGCTACTCGTTGGTCATATATATTTTTTCTTTTGCAAAAGTTCTATTCAAATTTTTTAACCATTTTTGAAAACTTGAGGGTTTTTTAATACTGTATAAGGCTTATATACATATATATATATATATATATATATATATATATATATATATATGTTACAGGCCAGATACATGTATTACATATTATCTGATATTGTATTATCATAATGTCTTATAGACATTTCCCCCCCAGTCTATGGCTTGCATTTTAATTTCCTAAGGATGTCATTTGAAGACCAGAGTTTGGTTTTTTTTAAGTTTTTAATTAAGTTAATTTAATATTTTTTTCATTATGGTTAGTGAAAATCTTTGTCTTTTTAATCAACCTAGCTAGATGTTTATAAATTTTATGGATACTTTTAAAGAAGTAGCTCTTAGATTTTTAATTTTTCTCTATTGATTTTCTCTTCTCTATTTCACTGATTTTTGCTCATCTTTATAATTTTCTTCTTTACACTTCTTTTATGTTTAATAGTCATCTTTTTCTAGCTCCTTTTTAATTTTTGAATTTTATTTTATTTACTTTTTATACAGCACATTCTAGCTCCTTAAAATGAAAGCTTAGATCATTGGTGGCAGACATTCTTTTTTTTCTTTCTTTCTAATATAAGCACTAAAGCTATAAATTTAACTCCAGGCACTGCTTTAGCTGCATCCCAGCTAAATGATATGCTGTTTTCACTTTCATACAGTTGAATATTATCTTATTTGCCTTGCAATTTTCTTCTTTAATTCACTGCTTGAGAGGTATGTTGTTAAATTTCCAAATACATGGGAATTTTTTTATATATCTTGTGTTATTAATTTCTTATTTAATTTTGTTGAAGTTAGAGGGGATATTCTGTATGACTTCAATTCTTTTTAGCCTATCTGAATGTATTTTATAGTTCAGCATATGGTTTCTCTAGGTAAATGTTCCATTTGTACTTGAAAGGAATGTCTATCCTGTCATTGTTTGTGTATGTCAAATAGGTTTCAAGTTGTTTGCTAGTGTTGTTCAAACTTTCCTGACTGATTTTCTATGAACTTGTTTTATTACTAGGACAGAAGTGTTTTTGCACCCAACTATAATCATGGACTTTTCTATTTCTCATTTCATTCTTATGTTTCCGTTTTATGTATTTTTGAAGCCCTGTTTTTTTTTAACATCTTTATTGGAGTATAATTGTTTTACAATGCTGTGTTAGTTTCTGCTGTATAACAAAGTGAATCAGCTATACATATACATATATCCCATATCCCCTCCCCCTTGCACCTCCCTCCCACCCTCCCTATCCCACCCATCTAGGTGGTCACAAAGAACTGAGCTGATCTCCCTGTGCTATATGGTTACTTCCCACTAGCTATCTATTTTACACTTAGTAGTGTATATGTGTCCATGCCACTCTCTCATTTTGTCCCAGCTTACCCTTCCCCCTCCCAGTGTCCTCAAGTCCATTCTCTACATCTGCATCTTTATTCCTGTCCTCCGCCTAGGTTCTTCAGAGCCATTTTTTGTTTGTTTTTTAGATTCCATAAATACGTGTTAGCATATGGTGTTTGTTTTACTCTTTCTGACTTACTTCACTCTGTATGACAGACTCTAGGTCCATCCACCTCACTACAAATAACTCAGTTTCATTTCTTTTTATGGCTGAGTAATATTCCATTGTATATATGTGCAACATCTTTATCCATTCATCTGTCGATGGACACTTACATTGCTTCCATGTCCTGGCTATTGTAAATAATGTGAAGCCCTGTTATTAACTCTATACACATTAAGATCTCTAGAAGTTCAATTTGATTCTTCTTTACTGTTTCCACTTCTCGTTCTTATGTTCCTCTTTTACTTTAAATTCATGATCATATTTGTAATAGCTGTTTTAATATTCTTTATCTGCTAATTCTACCATCTCTATCATTTCTGCATCTGTTTCTATTGATTCATTTTTCTTTTGGTTATGGGTCGAATTTCCAAGATTTTTGTTTATCTAGTCCTTTTTGATTGTGACTATTACACTGATGAGTTTGGGTATTTTGCTTTCTTTCTTTTTTTTCTTTTTTTTTTTTTTAGGGACCAGCAGGGAGTTCCTTTGGTCCACTCAACCTTTGGTAGTGCTGTACTAAAACCTTTGTTTTAACCCCATCAATATCTGTTTTGTTCATCCCACAGTTTAATAGCTGTCTAACGATTTCCACCCTGCTGGATGAATCCTGTGACTCTCCTGTTTCTCCTTTGGTTTGTCCCTATCAGTATTTGCTTTATTCATCTTACTCCTTAATAAGGTTTTAAAAATTTCCACCCTAAGACTAGCCTTTTGATTCTGTCCTCTTCCTTTCCCCTTTCTCCTATTAACCCAATATTATTAGAATCTGTGAGACCCATAAGGGGAAGCTGAAATAGCAAATTCAACAAGGCTTCCTGAATGTTTTCTTTCTTTAAAGAGTGTTGAATTTTGTTTGCAGTGCTGGTTAGATTAATTGAGATTCCACTTAGTTCTTTCAGGCTTTGTTTAAAAAAAGCTTTCTTGGGCCTCCCTGGTGGCGCAGTGGTTGAGAGTCCGCCTGCCGATGCAGGGGATACGGGTTCGTGCCCCGGTCTGGGAGGATCCCACATGCCGCGGAGCGGCTGGGCCCGTGAGCCATGGCCGCTGGGCCTGCGCGTCCGGAGCCTGTGCTCCGCAACGGGAGAGGCCACAGCAGTGAGAGGCCCACATACCGCAAAAAGAAAAAAAAAAAAAAAAAAAAAAAGCTTTCTTGGGCTTCCCTGGTGGCGCAGTGGTTGAGAGTCCGCCTGCCGATGCAGGGGACGCAGGTTCGTGCCCTGGTCCAGGAAGATCCCACATGCCGTGGAGCGGCTGGGCCCGTGAGCCATGGCCGCTGAGCCTGCGCGTCCGGAGCCTGTGCTCCGCAACGGGAGAGGCCACAACAGTGAGAGGCCCGCGTACCACAAAAAAAAAAAAAAAAAAAAAAGCTTTCTTAGTGGAAGTGTGAGTTGTCTCTCCTCTAGAGCTAATTTTGTCCTACAACTAAGGTGTAAACTTCTTGAGTCTCTACTCTATGCTATGCGTTTTCAAAAAGTCCCTCCATTTTGGATGATTGGAATACAAATGTGGTCTCAAATGTGTTTTCAGGGACAAAGCTGGGGGATTATAGAGCTCACTTCATTTTCTTTACTTCCTATAGAGAGTAAAGTTCTGTGTCTGAAAACAGTTTTTTTTTATATATTTCTTATATTTTGTCCAGTTTTCTAGATTTTTTTATGACAGGAGGGCAAGTCAGGTACCAGTTATTCTATCATGGTCAGAAAAGTAATTTTGATCTTTATATTATTAAAAATATCTGTTTATAGTTTCTAAATTTTCTACAATGAACAAGTATTACTCAGAAAATATATGTAATATCATCGCATGAGTTTTCTATTGTTTCTGTAACAAGTTACCACAAACATAGTGGCTTTAAAAACACAAAAATTTTACCTTGCAGTTCTGTAGGTCAGAAGTTCAGTAAGAGTCTCACTGGGCAATATCAAGGTGCAGACAGGGCTGCATTCCTTTTAGAGGCTCTAGGGGAGAATCTGCTTCTTTGCCCTTTCCAGCTTTTAGATGTTGCCTGCATTCCTTGGCTCATGGCCACTTTCTCCATCTCAAAGTTAGAAGCATAACATCTTCAAATCAATCTCTTTCTGACTCTGATTCTCCTGCCCTACTTTATCACTGAAATAATTTCTTCTGATTACATTGGAACCACCTGGATAATCCAGGATAATCTCCCAACCTCAAGATTCTTAACTTTTTCACCTCTACAAAGTCCCTTTTGCAATGTAAGGTGACATATTCATAGGTTGCAAGGATTAGAACGTAGATAGCTGTGAGGGACCATCATTCTGCCTACCACAGTTATTAAGGTATTTGTCACCAATTATTAGGATAATAAAATCGTCATTCTTAGAATGTACTATAACAAAAGTTATTCTGTTGACATATTCCATATACACTCTGAAAGACATGAGGGCACCTGGGTTTTGGTAACATTTAAGCAGATTTTGCTATTGATTTTCCTGAGGCTGTGTGAAGTCGATATACTGCTTATGTCATAACGGATGATGCTTTGTCTACAAGGTAGATAACATATTTACAGATAATTGGGATTTGCCAAATATGGCCCTAAATTCTTTGGTTCCCAGTCTCTGATTTTCCTCTAGCCTACCCCTGATTTCTTGTGACATCTCTGAGCATACCTGCCAGATGAATTTTTACAGCTATTACCACTCCATAAGCACAGTACTGAAAATTTTATTCTCAGAAGTTACCAAAACATTCTCCTTTTGATATCCTAGGTCTATAAATGGTACCATATTTTTCTAGACTTAGGCTTAAAACCACACTCACACTTGCCTAATTTTTATCCTGATCTTTACTTTATCCACCTAATCTATTGTCAGACTTTGTAGGGTTTTTTTTTTTAAGAAATCTCTCAGACGAGCTCTCACACACTTCGTTTCATTTTAATTCCCAGAACCATCACTGTATTTCAGGTTCTTGTTATTATAGTTGAATTTTCACAAATACCTTCTAAAGAGTCTTCTTACTTATAATCTTCATCCAAACCACTTTGGCTAAATGAGTCTTCCAAAAGATTCATTTCTACACAAAAATTTTTGGATTTTATTTTAGTGTTCATAAAATAAATTTCTAATTCTTCAGTATAACATAAACCCCTCCACACTTTCATTTTAACAATTTAAATCCTTCATGTTGTATCTCAAATTCAACTTCCTTTTGTTTTCCTAGACATTCCAGATTTTAGCAGTCTCTCATCATCATGAATGCATTTCTACAACAGTCTTCTTTCAGTAATTTTCAAAATGTCTTGATTTATCTTTATATAATTACATCCTTTCATGTTTTACCCTTTAACTGAAACTTTCAAGTATAGAATTAATGTTTTATAAATTTTTGAACCCTTTGTAATATCTAATACCTAGTGGTTAATGAACATTTATTTGTGGGTAAAGGAGAGTGGGATTTAGGGCTACATTTTTCCCAGGGTTTTTTGTTGTTGTTGTTGTTGGTTTTTGTTTGTTTTCTTTGAGTGGATAAGGTTTTTATTTTTTAATTTTTTTAATTAATTTAATTTTGTTTTGGCCATGCCCCATGGCATGCAAGATCTCCCCAATCAGGGATCTTCCCTGCAGTGGAAGCGTGGAGTCCTAACCACTGGATCACCAGGGAGTTCCCTGGATAAAGTTTTGGAAACATTTTAAAAAACGCACTTTTATTGTGTCCTTAAAACAATTCTGTAGGGTTAGATTAGATATCTCTATTTGAACAACTATGTGATTTCCATAAAGCAGTTCAATTACTGATAGAAAGAGTCAGGTCACCTTATTCCTACTTCTATGTTCTTTCTGTTCCATTCTCTGGCCTCTCAGAATTTGACTCAATATTTCTTATTTTATTAAAAAAATTTTTAGGTCTCCGTGCAACGACCTTAGTAACAACATAGACTATGTTAATAATTTTTCTCTGAAACTGACCTCACTCTTGGTTCTCTGTTGGCAGAATAATCTTCCTATAGCTCATGAATCAAATGTACTTTGTTTTTACAGCAGAACTGAAAAGATTTTTTTGCTTCCTTTACACTGTCTTGTATTCTTGATTCCTCTGTTTTAGTTCACTCTTTTATTCAAATCGGAAATACAAAGTATACTTGGATTGTTTTAAAACTGTCCCAAATATCTCTAGGGTTGACACCACTGTTAAACCTCATGGAAACTCTAGTTTGTTTGGCTGAATCTGGGACTGGGATTTGGGGAATTATGATAATTATGGCTCATCTTATGATCCCAGGCCAAGTATTTATTTTTCTTTGCTTTCATTGCTCCATCAGCAAAAGGTAAAATTTATTCTGTGTAACCAGAAGGTCGATTGCAAAGAACAGTAAAAGTTGCATGCAGTTTGTGAGCTTAAGGCTATATATAAAAGCTAAATATAGCCATCCCAACTGCTGCAGGGGATTAGAGCTTTCAGATCCTTCTCCCATGAGGCCCGGCAATGAGTATATTTCCCAGCTCCATTTTCAAGACCAAATGACATAACACATTTTTAAATGATAAATCTGAGGTATTTTTAAATCTCAATAATATTAACAATGATGATGATGAAAATGATAGATAGCCTTTGTTGAGCCTTAAGAGTGTAATAGATTCTGGATCAAACTTTACAAAACTCCTGAGAAGCATGTATTACTATCTCTTTTTTGAAGAAAAACAAAAATAACTGAGGCTTAGTCCAGATAAGTGGCTTGTTTGAATTCACAGAATTAGTGAGATGAAAAACTCTCACCTCTCTGACGTCAAGCTTGAGTTCATAACCAGCATACCATATCACTTTCACTGACCAAGGCACTGGGCTCGCAGCAGACAGCTGTGAAGTGGGAACTCTTGTTCTTTGTGACAATTTGACTCATATTCTTAGCATAACAAGTATTGTTATGCTAAGAATATTTTAACAGAAAATAAATTAGAAAATAACTACAGTTTTCTGCTTACTTATAATTTGGTTTAAGTATATGGTCCTATGCTGTCTTTGTTGGTTTTCTTTCCTTCCTTCCTTCCTTTTTTTTTTTTTTTTTTTGCGGTATGCGGGCCTCTCACCGTTGTGGCCTCTCCCGTTGCAGAGCAGAGGCTCTGAACGCGCAGGCTCAGCAGCCATGGCTCATGGGCCCAGCCACTCAGCGGCATGTGGGATCTTCCCGGACTGGGGCACGAACCTGTGTCCCCTGCATCGGCAGGCGGACTCTCAACCACTGTGCCACCAGGGAAGCCCCCTTCCTTCTTTCATTTTCCTCTTTTTCCACCTCCTTCCTCCTTCTTCCCTCCCTCTCTCCCTCCTTCCTTCTTTTCTTTCTAAAAGTTAATGGCTTTGAACTTCAATTCTATAAAAAAAGGATTTGTTAAATTGCCGTCTATTTCCAACACCTATCCACCAAGTCTTCATTAAATTGAAGCAATATTTTGGAGACATTTAGAGCAAACTTATTATTATTATTATTATTGTTAGTGTAATTGCTTTACAATGTTTTGTTAGTTTCTGCTATACAGTGAAGTGAATCAGCTTTATGTATACCTATATCCTCTCCTTCTTGGACCTCCCTCCTGCCCCCCATCCCACCCGTCTAGGTTGTCATAGAGCACCGAGCTAAGCTTCCTGTGCTTTATAGCATGTTCTCACTAGCTATTTTACGCATGGTAGTGTATATATGTCAATCCTAATCTCCCAGTTAGTCCCACCCTCCCCTTCCTCTGCTGTGTCCACATGTCCGTTCTCTACATCTACGTCTCTATTCCTGCTCTGCATATGTGGAATCTAGAGCAAACTTTTGACTTTTGTGACATGTCATCTAATTTGAGATAGTAACCGTAATACCTTCTATTTATTGGGCAGTTTATTACTAATATCAGAACCTCTCTCTAGGCAATTGTTCTTCAATTTCATTGATATCAATGTAGCATTCAAGGTGTTTTGGCAACATAATAGAGCAACTTTCTTCATCCCTTGGTTGTTATGGCTAACAGAAATGGCACAGATGTGTACAGGACAGACCATCATCCAGAAGTACACTCATTACATACTCATTGATCTCCTCCCTTGTTGACGTATCGAGGCTTTTGGACCTTATTAGATTCCACCAACCCACTCATTCATTCCACAACAAAACACTGGGCACAAGAGTGAACAAAACAGGTAAAATTCTTAATTTCATGGAGCAGATACAATGCATATATTATAGTCATGTTCAACAATCTTTACATACTCCTTAGGCTGGGTATAGTTTGTCTATGGGCACAGGACTCCGGAGATTTGATGAAAAAACTCAGCTTAAATTTTTAGATTAATTATCATACAAATATTTTTAGGTTGTTACTCTTTGGGCCTTATTAGTCTAGATGTATTTCTCCTTGGATAATCTTGGTTCACCTGCATTTTTCCTTTTGCCTTTTGTTTTCTTCAGTAACCTCAGCCCCCGACCCCTTCACCAATTACTCCCCCTCCCCACACTCCACCATTCTTTAATATTTTTAAGAGCCCTGTCAGGCTTCATTTTATAGATGAGGAAATTAGACTGAAGGAAGTTAAATAACTTACTCAAGGCCACACAGCTAGTCAGTGGTAGATCTGGGATTTTGACTCATATATATCTCACTCCAAAAATTGTATAACCAACCACAATTTTTATTCCTGTACTCTTTAAAAAATTTCTTCCATGCTTTTACTATTAAGTACTTAATCACATGGGATTATGATTTCTCTGAGATAGTCTGTGACTCCTGGCACAATCTAAACTCTGGTCTGTAACTGTGTGAATGATAAAAGCATATATTATTTTTGGTACAATTTTCAGCTTACAATGGTTCTGATCCATTGTAAATTGTAATGTTTCTAATACCATTCATTTTCAAGAGGAAAATCATCCATTTTCTTTGGGAAATTCTTTGGTCTTCTGTTCAGTCCTTCCTGATCTCTACCAATCCCCCAAATCACTAGGCAGAAACCTTGTTCTATGGCCAACCCTGACATTTTTGAATGACTGTATGTAATTATCAGTCTGAGGAGTTCATTTTTTGTGTGTGAGCTATTGTGAACGTCCAGTGTCTCAGGTTCCTTTATATAAATCTCCTCACCCAAAACAGATAAACAAAAGTATTACCTTTTCTGATAGCTGTTCTGAACTTACACATTTTTCTAATATGACCTGAGCTGAGGATAGTGGGATTAAAAAGGGGCCCTATGTAAGCAGAATGAGTTCTTTTTGGAGAGTCAAATCACACAAGGACACTCCATGGTTAGGAGCATCGTTAGAACCTGTTTTACCTGAGCAAAGTTACTCAACCTTTCTGGGTCTGAGTATCCTAATTTATAAAATTGAGTATATTATACTAGACAGTGACTATACATCAGCATGGTGAAAGAGATTCTTAAGAATACAGATTCCCAGTCTCCACTTAGAGATTGGATTGGGAAGGTCTGAGATTGGATTGGGAATCTCTGTATTTTAACTACTTGCCCAGGTGCTTCTATTTTGCAGAATGTCTCTGAAAAGAGATTGTGTGAGAACTACATAATATTCCATGCTTCAATACTTCAGTGGATTTTTGGTGTGACCCCATTAAACCTATTTTTTTCCACTTAGGATCCCTGTCACAAGTAGGAGAAAGCTATCATCCCAGCTGTAAGCCTCTCATTCAGGGCTCTTGCCGCAGCCAGCAGTGTCCTTGGAGTCTAGTTCAAAGCTGGAGAAAGTGAACCATGGAGCTGGGAGCCATTGGTGGAGGGGCTGGCCTGAAGGAAGTGAAGTGTTTCAGCCAGAATGTACTGACGCACAACCAGGAAACCACAGACTGGTGAAAACCTTTCCAAGCCTGAGCCCTGTCATCAAAAGAGGTACAGGAAGTAGCTCTGCCAAGAGTCCTTTCTGCTGCTGGCTGGAACCCTGAGCTTCTGAGGCTCTCTAAGTCAACTCCCTGAGCAGATGCTGTCACCTACAGAGCCATTACTAAAGCATTTTCTTGCTTTGCTCTGAGGTGGCCCCACTGGTGGGTGGGAGTGAGTTGCTCTCTCTTTTTTTCTCTTTCTCGCTCCTTCCTTTTGGCAGAGTTTGTCATCTGATTGCTCACTTTGATTTTTTCAGAAGCCATAGATTACTGGATTCTTACGCTTTGCTAACTGGCCATTGTTTGATGCTCAGGGCATGTATACAAAAACCAAATCCTCAAACTCTTAGCAATACCTAGATCACCTGATCAGCAAATATCAATATGGAAATGAACTTCCTTTATTTATCACATCATAACCATTATCCCTTCTCCCAGGCTAGTCTTTCTTTGTTCCTTATAAAAATAGATTCAAACAGAAATTACATTCAGATCCCTGTCACATAGATCATGTCTGGATACAAGGTCAAAATAATTGTGGCCCTGTGAATTTTCTCTTTCCTTGGCCAGAGTAACTGCCAGTTGCCATGCAATAAATCACATCATCATATAGCAGATCCAGTTAATAGCTGAGACTAGCAGGATAACTGAACCATGTCCTGAGAGCTAAGTGATGGAGAAATTGGACATGGAGCACTTCAAATTGATGACCTAGTGACGGGGTATTTTTCCTGGAAAGAACAGGATAATTCTGAACTATTGATTTTGTCAAGGGTACAAGCTCCCACGTAGAGGAAAATAAAGCAAGTGTGATGAACTTTTCATTTGGCCTTCTGCCTGGATTTCTTGCTTTTTGCCTTGTATTTCATGCCTCTATTTTTATTCTTTAAACCCTGACTAGATGGCCCAGCTATATTGGCCATGTGGCTTAAAATCCACACTCTTAATCTGCTTGTTTCCAAAATCTCAGCAAGAATGAGGTGGCCAATAGCTTTTATGAGACGATGCTCTGATTCTTAGCTTAGGTTTCAATAAGTTTAGGAGACTTGAAAAGTTCGGTGGGGAGAGGCCCTACACCCTCTGTAAAGATTTCAGAGGTCAAGATTTAGGAGATGATACACACAAACTGAGCAACAACAATCAAGTGTTTTCTGAATTATTCCTCGCCTGAGACTATTATGTAAAGTAGAGACTTTGCAAACACATTGTGCTGCAGTGCATTTTGAGACATGCCTTTTTTGGAAAGTGCTAACTTTGTACACTGCTGACACTAAACATTTGAAAATAAAACTTTTTTTTTCTCTCTCTCTCCTCTACTTTTGGCTCAGTTTATCCTACCAAAACACACTTCAAAAGACATCTTTATAGAAAGAATGTTTCAAAAATATAATATTTCCATCTGTTATTTTAATAATACATGCTCTGGGACTCTCTTTATGAACAATTTTCTTTTCTTTCCTCCCATTTAGATGTATAAATATTTGATTCAAAAGCCCTGAGGAATAGTCAGCCAATCAGGTTGCTGAATTGTGAACATTCCTAACCCTATAATTTTGTCTGTAGCAGGCATCTCCTGCTGTGGAACTAACTGCTAAGGGATATAGCAATGTAATCCTCAGACTGTTCCATCTCAAGGTTGCTCTGAAGTGGAGAGAAGGAAACAGTCTTAATTTTGATAAAATAAACTTTATTTTGTAACTTTATTATTTGTTTTTCTTTCTCCTTTCAACACTTCATAATAGACCTGTCTGGTAATTTGAAGTCAGCCTCCCTCACTGAGGTGCCCTAGGCCACCCCATATTCTTGTAACTTTTTAAAGAGGTAGTCACACAATGTTTGGTCCTGTCATTCCAAAGTTCAGAACCCTATTTTCTTCTATGTCTTGTGAACCGAACCAAGCCATATACTAACTCTTATTAAACATACACAAATGGTGCTTTCCCAATGGATGGCAACAGAAGATGTGTAAGCTCTGTCATGCCACCCAGATATGTTGGAAATCTTAAACCATGTGCAAAACTTTAGTACCTTTCTCCTTGTTAGACTTCACTTACCAGACCTCTACTTCAGTAATTATTGAAGCATTTAATGTTACAACATGAATTTAATGGGAACACCCTCTTTGATATGAACTCAAACATGTTGCTAGGAATAAAAGATCTTTATGGATAAAATTTAATATATTTTGAATCAAGTTCAAGGAGATCTTTTGCTGTGTGTGAAGAATAAAATAAAAATTCCCTTTATAAAATTTTATGGCTAGATGGGTAGGGAAAAATATTTTCCAGGATCAAAATATTTTCTCATTTCTTCTTGAATTAACAAAAGTACAAAGTTATAGATATGCACATAAAATTAAGCTTAAGTATTAGAATTAAAATAGCCAAACCTTTCTGTAGAAAATAGGGCAAAAATGTAGGAGAACTTTAAAAATGTTTATAACTTTGATCAAGAAATTATGCCTTTAGAAGCCTACTCAGGAAATAATCAGGAAATTATGACACAAAAGCATATATCCAATGATGTTTATCACTGCATTATTTAAAACAGTGAACAATGTAAAGAGTTTAAATTTAAACGAAAAAGCCCTTTAGCAGTCTGAAAAGGAAATCTCATATATTTAGTGTGACTTTTAAAAAATTGTTCTTAAATATTAGTCCTAAGTATTAATTTGAATATTGTCATCCTTTAGTGTTAATGAGCTAAACACTATATTAAAAAGTGCTCACTTCAATTTAGATATGATAAACTTTAAGATGATAATTTCTAGAGCAGTGATTAACTTTCACTTCTAGTGATGACAGAATAGCTTGTATCTGACCAACACTCCAACAATAACAACTTGAAAAGCTGGATAAATTCAAAAAAAATTTTTGATGACACTGGAAAACTATAAGACAGCTAGAAATAGAGGGTTCAATATCTTCAAAATAATAGAAAAAACAAAGAGATGAGCCTAACATTTGGTGCTGCTTTTCCCATCAAGGATTTCCCAGTTTAAAAGCAGCCAAGAAATTAATATACTGAGGGAAACTTTTAGCAGTTTTATGGGATCAAAGGGACAAGAATTAGATATTGCAGTCTGTGAAGGTGTTGTATCTGGTAAATAATCAGGCTTTCATGTGGGACCCCTCAAGGACTACAAACTGAGAGTAAGAATGAACAGAATTATCCCTAACAGAGACTGGAACAAGCTCTAAAATCAGTTTAATCCCAGATTAAAATAAAGTGACCCGTGCAAGCCAATGGTCCACCAAAAGCAAAGTAAGTGCTCTGTGCAGGGAGATAACATCATCAAAATCTCCAACGATCTTTAAAATATTCCATACTCAATGCTGGCATTGAATAAAATATCAGATATTCCAGTAAGCGAGATCAAATAATCAAAAGGAGAGAAAAAAAAACACTCAGGGAAAAGAAAAATTAAAAAGACCTATAAGGAAAAACATTTATTAGAGTTATGAGACATGAGCTTTTAAATAAATATGACTAATATTTTCAAGAAAATATAAGACAAGGTGAAAAGTTTCAGCAGAGAACCAGAATCTATACAAATAATTGAATTGGAATTCTAAAATTAAAATGTACAATAACTGAATTTTTAAAACAATAGATGGTTTTAAGAGCAGATTAGATACAGCCAAGACAGAATTAGTGAATTCTAAGGTAATCAGTTAAAAAAAATCCAGAATAAAATATAGAAAGGCAAAAAAAAGTTCAGAGGATAAGAGACATATAGAAATGGAAAGAATGATAAATGTTTAATTGCAATCCTAGAAGAAGAAAGAGATAGAGAATGGGGTAGAAGCGATATTTGAAGACATAATGGCTGACAGTTTTCCAAAACTGCTGGAAAACATCAAGGCATAGATTTGAGGAATGCTATGAATGCCCAATAAGAAAATATGAAGAAAATGACACCAAGGAAAACCATAATAAATCTACTGAAAACCAAAGAAGAGAAAAATCTTAAAAGCAGCTAGATAAAAAATATTTTGATTTCAAAGAAGAAACAATGAGAATAATAACTGACTTTTCAATCAAAATAATGGAAGCCAGTAAATAATGGAAATCATATTCAAATAGCTGAAAGAAAAGAATTTCTTACCCCAAATTCTGTACCTGGTAAAATTATCTTTCAAAATTAAGGTAAAATAAAGAAATTTCCAAGCAATCAAATACTAAGATTCTTCATCAGAAGAACATCACTAAAGGTGATTGTAATGGGAATTCTTCATGCAGAAGAAAAATGATCCTAGATGGAAGCATGGGAATACAGGAAGAGCTAAAGAGAAGTTAAAGTGAAATACAGAGAAATGAAAAGGGTAGATATTTAAATAAATAAATAATAATAATAACAATGGTGATGATGGTGATGATATCTTGTGGGGTTAAGAGATACATATAAATCAAAACACATGACTTGAGAAGCACAAAAGTATGGATAGGAGTAAAGGAGTTAATGTCCTAAGGTAACTGCATGTATAGAAAATGTTGAAAGTATCAATTTACATAAGCCTTTTATAAGTCAAGGGTGCATGTCATAATATCTAGAGTAACCACTAAAAATAGTGGAAACATTTACAACCAACAACAACAAAAGAAAACAAATAGTAAAATGATAGATTTAAATTCAAGTGTATTAGTAATTACCTTAAATATAAATAGACTAAATACTCCATCTTGAAGACTAAAATCATCAGACTTGTATTAAAAACACACACATACAACTGTATGCTACTTATAAGAGACACACTTTAAGTACATAAAAGATTGAAAGTAAAAAGGTCCAAAGATATATATCGTGTAAGTTGCTTTACATGTGTCTTTGACTTCTTTCTCTACTTAAAGAAACCAGAAGTGAAAATCATAGACAAGACTTTGTGTGATTTGTGAGTGTGGTTAATATCAATACAAGAGAGAAAATTTGAAATTTCAGTCAGTGCATTCAAAATAAAGGTCTTGGCCTTCTATCAAAAGATTGTAAAATGAATGAAATTTAATGCTTTGACCTAAAATATATATATTAGTTTATTAGGGCTGTCATAATGAACATAGTTTGTGGAGGTGATAGATATGTGATTTCTGCATGTATCTGTTTGTATGAAATAACATGAGTAAAAGGCTTTTGCTTAGGAGGCAGAGAAAGGAGTTATGTGAAAGAGTAAAAGTAAGGATGGACAAGAATGGCCAAGAGAATGGCATTATGTCTGCCTTTTCATCTGGCCTCATGAACTGATTTTTAACCTTTTTGTAGAGAGATATTACAGACCAAAGCTTCAGGGTCTCTTTTCCAGAAAGATTTGAAGGAACTCTGGGCACAAGCACAACTACTATTGGGGCCAGTAACAAAATGCAACCCAGAATAGGAAAGAAGAACTCTTTCTGTCTCTTGCCTTACACTGTAGGTCTAGTACTCTGAGGCTCAAAATGTCCATCAGCTTAGATTGCTTTGCCTAGTAGGGCAGGGCACTGGCAAGACAGGCAACTGCGGAATCCCTTGATACGGAGGCTGTCAGAGAGATGTAAGAGCCCACTTGTTCCTTCCACTTGTAAAAGCCTCCCTTGGAGGCTTGCAGAGATAACTTGGAGAAATTGTGGGGCTTAAGGTACCCTGGAGGTGAAAGACACAGGTTCTTGAAAATTTGAGTTTTTAAATGTTGGTTACTTTATTTCTACCTAGGATCATTGGGTTACAATAAGACATTTGTTTCTGTGAGGTTCTTAGTTGTCCCCTTGACAATTTGTTTTCCCCATTGTATCATGGGAAAATATAACCTCATAATTTGGGATATTGACTTAAGAATTATGTTGGAAAATTTTTGCATGTGTATGGAAAGGTTTTGTAGTGGATGCTGTGCTGTGTGCTCCAGCCTTCACCTCTTCATCTCCCCTTTTAGGTGGGGAAGACTCATTTCCATAGCTGACGAGAGTGCTGCTAGCTGAAAGCCTTTATATGTCTGCTCTCCCTTGGAATCCCCTCACCAATGATCACACTCTCTTTCCAGGGCTGCCTTTGTCCAATGACTGGAGATTATAAAGGCCCTGCCCCGACCCCAAGTTGGACAACTTTGAAAGAACATTCCAGTTTCAGAGTTGCTACTGAGTTCAGATGAGTCCTTTGTTGTGACAGCAATGCAGCCTAACATCTCTATCTTCTGTTATGCTCCCTGTCACAAGTTCTTCTGTTCTTTTGCCACAAGTGTTAATTCCAAGAGTGTTTCCTAATGAATATCCTCCACACAAATCTCTGTCTTAGTCACCGCTTCTTAGGAAATTTGTAACAGTCTTGTTCACTAACTTCCACCTTCCTTTATAGTTTTCCAGGATATGAAAAGGAACTTAACTTTATTGAGAGAGGCACTGTGATTCATTGCCATAAACCAACCTTCCAGATACCTGAGTGGCAAAATTTCCCACAGTTTTCCAGGGGGCATTACAGGATGTTCAGGAACACTCATGGTTTTGTTTTTGTCTAAATTTATGTTAGCTACATGTGTTTAGATGAAGGAAAACTATTCAACTTAGATTTTAAAATGGGGACTATTATGGAAAGAAAGATTGACTCAAAGAATTCAAGGAAAAAAATAACTAAAACTCAGGATTGTAGAATGGGGGAGGGTATTCTGGGAACATCACTGATCTTGAGAGAAGATAGAGGTTCTCTTTTATTTAGAACTTTGGTTTGATGATTTTGCCTCTAAGCAAAACATGGTTGGGTATCATCCTATTCCCCTCCCTTTTTTCTGTCCAAGAAACTTGACTCTGGCAAAGTTGGAGAATTTCTATATGTTTTGTGAATTCTTAGAGGAGATATGCATTCGTTGGACCTGAGGTTACATTAAGTGACTCTAGAGCTTTGAGATGTAAACCTCTGACTCTGAACTTGCTTTGTACTTTGTGAGAGCCTGAGCTGCTTTCAGGTCTGGGAGAGACTTGTAGCATGAAGATTTTTGTCATTTTGTGTACCTCAAGAAGCCTTTGGATTTAGACTCAGATGCAGTTTTGAACATATACCACACATCTTTCATTATTATTTTAACCATTATAAGTAGAAACTAGAGCTTATAACAGCATTAAGAGCCAATGATGATAGTTAAAATTAAGAATTCTTCCCATCATTCCGGGTAAGATGGCGGAAGAGTAAGACGCGGAGATCACCTTCCTCCCCACGGATACACCAGAAATACAGCTACACGTGGAACAACTCCTACAGAACACCTACTGAATGCTGGCAGAAGACCCCAGACCTCCCAAAAGGCAAGAAACTCCCCACATACCTGGGTAGGGCAAAGCGGAGAGATTCCCGCACAGAGGATCGGTGCCGAGCGGCACTCACCAGCCCGAGAGGCTTGTCTGCTCGCCCACCAGGGCGGGCGGCGCTGGAAGCTGAGGCTCGGGCTTCGGTCAGAGCGCAGGGAGAGGACTGGGGCTGGCGGCGAGAACTCAGCCTGAAGGGGGCTAATGTGCCACAGCTAGCCGGCAGGGAGTCCGGGAAAAAGTCTGGAGCTGCCGAAGAGGCAAGAGACTTTTTCTTCCCTCTTGGTTTCCTGGTGCGCGAGGAGAGGGGATTAAGAGCGCTGCTTAAAGGGGCTCCACAGACGGGCACGGGTCGTGACTGAAAGCGCGGAGCCCAGTGACGGGCGTGGGACGCTGGGGCTGCTGCTGCCGCCGCCAGGAGGCCTGTGTGCGAGCGCAGGTCACTGCCCACACCGCCCTTCCGGGAGCCTGTGCAGCCCGCCACTGCCGGGGTCCCGGGATCCAGGGGCGGCTTCCCTGGGAGAACGCACGGTGCGCCTCGGGCTGGTGCAACGTCACGCCGAACTCTACCGCTGCAGGCTCGCCCCGCACTCCGTGCCCCTCCCTCCCGCCCGGCCTGAGTGAGCCAGAGTCCCCGAAGAGGCTGCTCCTTTAACCCTGTCCTGTCTGAGCGAAGAACAGACGCCCTCCGGCGACCAACACGCAGAGGCGGGGCCAAATCCAAAGCTGAGACCCAGGAGCTGTGAGAACAAAGAAGAGAAAGGGAAACCTCTCCCAGCAGCCTCAGAAGCAGCGGATTAAAGATCCACAATCAACTTGATGTACCCTGCATCTGTGGAATACATGAATAGACAACAAATCATCCCAAATTGAGGAGCCAGGAGTCAGTGCTGTGCCTCTGAGGTGGGAGAGCCAACTTCAGGACACTGGTCCACAAGAGACCTCCCAGCTCCACATAATATCAAACGGCGAAAATCTTCCAGAGATCTCCATCTCAACACCAGCACCCAGCTTCACTCAACGACCAGCAAGCTACAGTGCTGGACACCCTATGCCAAACAACTAGCAAGACAGGAACACAACGCCACCCATTAGCAGAGAGGCGGCCTAAAATCATAAAAAGTCTACAGACACCCCAAAACACACCACCAGACGTGGACCTGTCCAACAGAAAGACAAGATCCAGCCTCATCCACCAGAACACAGGCACTAGTCCCCTCCACCAGGAAGCCTACACAACCCACTGAACCAACCTTAGCCACTGGGGACAGACACCAAAAACAACGGGAACTATGAACCTGCAGCCTGCAAAAAGGAGACCCCAAACACAGTAAGATAATCAAAATGAGAAGACAGAAAAACACACAGCAGGAGAAGGAGCAAGATAAAAACCCACCAGACCTAACAAATGAAGAGGTAATAGGCAGTCTACCTGAAAAAGAATTCAGAATAATGATGGTAAAGATGATCCAAGATTCTATTTCCCAGATCCAAAATCTTGGAAATAGAATAGACAAAATGCAAGAAACAGTTAACAAGGACCTAGAAGAACTAAAGATGAATCAAGCATCGATTAAAAACACAATAAATGAAATAAAAAATACTCTAGATGGGATCAATAGCAGAATAACTGAGGCAGAAGAACGGATAAGTGACGTGGAAGATAAAATAGTGGAAATAACTGCTGCAGAGCAGAAGAAAGAAAAAAGAATGAAAAGAACAGAGGACAGTCTCAGAGACCTCTGGGACAACATTAAACGCACCAACATTCGAATTATAGGGGTTCCAGAAGAAGAAGAGAAAAAGAAAGGGACTGAGAAAATATTTGAAGAGATTATAGTTGAAAACTTCCCTAATATGGGAAAGGAAATAGTTAATCAAGTCCAGGAGGCACAGAGAGTCCCATACAGAATAAATCCAAGGAGAAATACGCCAAGACACATATTAATCAAACTCTCAAAAATTAAACACAAAGAAATCATATTAAAAGCAGCAAGGCAAAAACAACAAATAACACACAAGGGAATCCCCATCAGGTTAACAGCTGATCTCTCAGCAGAAACTCTACAAGCCAGAAGGGAGTGGCAGGACATAATTAAAGTGATGAAAGAGAAAAACTTGCAACCAAGATTACTCTACCCAGCAAGGATCTCATTCAGATTTAATGGAGAAATTAAAACGTTTACAGACAAGCAAAAGCTGAGAGAGTTCAGCACCACAAAACTAGCTTTACTACAAATGCTAAAGGAACTTCTCTAGGCAAGAAACACAACAGAAGGAAAAGACCTACAATAACGAACCCAAAACAATTAAGAAAATGGGAATAGGAACATACATATCTATAATTACCTTAAATGTAGATGGACTAAATGCTCCCACCAAAAGACACAGATTGGCTGAATGGATACAAAAACAAGACCCATATATATGCTGTCTACAAGAGACCCACTTCAGACCTAGAGACACATACAGACTGAAAGTAAGGGGATGGAAAAAGATATTCCATGCAAATGGAAACCAAAAGAAAGCTGGAGTAGCAATTCTCATATCAGACAAAATAGACTTTAAAATAAAGACTACTAGAAGAGACAAAGAAGGACACTACATAATGATCAAGGGATCGATCCAAGAAGAAGATATAACAATTGTAAATATTTATGCACCCAACATAGGAGCACCTCAATACATAAGGCAAATACTAACAGCCATAAAAGGAGAAATCGACAGTAACACAATCATAGTAGGGGACTTTAACACCCCACTTTCACCAATGGACAGATCTTCCAAAATGAAAATAAATAAGGAAACACAAGCTTGAAATGATACATTAAACAAGATGGACTTAATTGATATTTATAGGACATTCCATCCAAAAACAACAGAATACACATTTTTCTCAAGTGCTCATGGAACATTCTCCAGGATAGATCATATCTTGGGTCACAAATCAAGCCTTGGTAAATTTAAGAAAATTGAAATTGTATCAAGTATCTTTTCTGACCACAATGCTATGTGACTAGATATCAATTACAGGAAAAGAGCTGTAAAAAATACAAACACATGGAAGCTAAACAATACACTACTTAATAACGAAGTGATCACTGAAGAAATCAAAGAGGAAATTAAAAAATACCTAGAAACAAATGACAATGGAGACACGACGACCCAAAACCTATGGGATGCAGCAAAAGCAGTTCTAAGAGGGAAGTTTATAGCAATACAATCCCACCTTAAGAAATAGGAAACATCTCGAATAAACAACCTAACCTTGCACCTAAAGCAATTAGAGAAAGAAGAACAAAAACACCCCAAAGTTAGCAGAAGGAAAGAAATCATAAAAATCAGATCAGAAATAAATGAAAAAGAAATGAAGGAAACGATAGCAAAGATCAATAAAACTAAAAGCTGGTTCTTTGAGAAGATAAACAAAATTGATAAACCATTAGCCAGACTCATCAAGAAAAGAAGGGAGAAGACTCAAATCAATAGAATTAGAAATGAAAAAGGAGAAGTAACAACTGACACTGCAGAAATACAAAAGATCATGAGAGATTACTATAAGCAACTCTATGCCCATAAAATGGACAACCAAGGAAGAGATGGACAAATTCTTAGAAATGCACAACCTGCCAAGACTGAATCAGGAAGAAATAGAAAATATGAATAGACCAATCACAAGCACTGAAATTGAAACTGTGATTAAAAATCTTCCATCAAACAAAAGCCCAGGACCAGATGGCTTCACAGGCGAATTCTATCAAACATTTAGAGAAGAGCTAACACCCATCCTTCTCAAACTCTTCCAAACAATATCAGAGGAAGGAACACTCCCAAACTCATTCTACGAGGCCACCATCACCTTGATACCAAAACCAGGCAAGGATGTCACAAAGAAAGAAAACTACAGGCCAATATCACTGATGAACATAGATGCAAAAATCCTCAACAAAATACTAGCAAACAGAATCCAACAGCACATTAAAAGGATCATACACCATGATCAAGTGGGGTTTATTCCAGGAATGCAAGGATTCTTCAATATACGCAAATCAATCAATGTGATACACCATATTAACAAATTGAAGGAGAAAAACCATATGATCATCTCAATAGATGCAGAGAAAGCTTTCGACAAAATTCAACACCCATTTATGATAAAAACCCTGCAGAAAGTAGGCATAGAGGGAACTTTCCTCAACATAATAAAGGCCATATATGACAAACCCACAGCCAACATTGTCCTCAATGGTGAAAAACTGAAACCATTTCCACTAAGATCAGGAACAAGACAAGGCTGCCCACTCTCACCACTCTTATTCAACATAGTTTTGGAAGTTTTAGCCACAGCAATCAGAGAAGAAAAGGAAATAAAAGGAATCCAAATTGGAAAAGAAGAAGTAAAGCTGTCACTGTTTGCAGATGACATGATACTATACATAGAGAATCCTAAAGATGCTACCGAAAAACTACTAGAGCTAATCAATGAATTTGGTAAAGTAGCAGGATACAAAATTAATGCACAGAAATCTCTGGCATTCCTGTACGCTAATGATGAAAAATCTGAAAAAGAAATCAAGAAAACACTCCCATTTACCATCGCAACAAAAAGAATAAATTATCTAGGAATAAACCTACCTAAGGAGACAAAAGACCTGTATGCAGAAAATTATAAGACACTGATGAAAGAAATTAAAGATGATACAAATAGATGGAGAGATATACCATGCTCCTGGATTGGAAGAATCAATATTGTGAAAATGACTCTACTACCCAAAGCAATCTACAGATTCAATGCAATCCCTATCAAACTACCACTGGCATTTTTCACAGAACTAGAACAAAAAATTTCAAAATTTGTTTGGAAAAACAAAAGACCCCAAATAGCCAAAGCAATCTTGAGAACGAAAAATGGAGCTGGAGGAATCAGGCTCCCTGACTTCAGACTATACTACAAAGCTACAGTGATCAAGACAGTGTGGTACTGGCATAAAAACAGAAAGATAGATCAGTGGATCAGGATAGAAAGCCCAGAGATAAACCCACGCACATATGGCCAACTTATCTTTGATAAAGGAGGCAGGAATGTACAGTGGAGAAAGGACAGCCTCTTCAATAAGTGGTGCTGTGAAAACTGGACAGGGACATGTAAAAGTTTGAGATTAGATCATTCCCTAACACCATACACAAATATAAGCTCAAAATGGATTAAAGACTTAAATGTAAGGCCAGAAACTATCACACTCTTAGAGGAAAACATAGGTAGAACACTCTATGACATAAATCACAGCAAGATCCTTTTGGACCCACCTCCTAGAGAAATGGAAATAAAAACAAAGATAAACATATGGGACCTAATGAAACTTCAAAGCTTTTGCACAGCAAAGGAAACCATAAACAAGACCAAAAGACAACCCTCAGAATGGGAGAAAATATTTGCAAATGAAGCAACTGACAAAGGATTAATCTCCAAAATTTATAAGCAGCTCATGCAGCTCAATAGCAAAAAAACAAACAACCCAATCCAAAAATGGGCAGAAGACTTAAATAGGCATTTCTCCAAAGAAGATATACAGACTGCCAACAAACACATGAAAGAATTCTCAACATCATTAATCATTAGAGAAATGCAAATCAAAACTACAATGAGATATCATCTCACACCAGTCAGAATGGCCATCATCAAGAAATCTAGAAACAATAAATGCTGGAGAGGGTGTGGAGAAAAGGGAACACTCTTGCACTGCTGGTGGGAATGTGAATTGGTACAGCCACTATGGAGAACAGTATGGAGGTTCCTTAAAAAACTAAAAATAGAACTACCATATGACCCAGCAATCCCACTACTAGGCATATACCCTGAGAAAACCATAATTCCAAAAGAGACATGTACCAAAATGTTCATTGCAGCTCTATTCGCAATAGCCCGAAGCTGGAAACAACCTAAGTGTCCATCATCGGATGAATGGATAAAGAAGATGTGGCACATATATACAATGGAATATTACTCAGCCATAAAAAGAAACGAAACTGAGCTATTTGTAATGAGGTGCTTAGACCTAGAGTCTGTCATACAGAGTGAAGTAAGTCAAAAAGAGAAAGACAAATACCGTATGCTAACACATATATACGGAATTAAAAAAAAAATGTCATGAAGAACCTAGGGGTAAAACGGGAATAAAGACACAGACCTACTTGAGAATGGGCTTGTGGATATGGGGAGGGGGAAGGGTAAGCTGTGACAAAGCGAAAGAGAGGCATGGACATATATACACTACCAAACGTAAGGTAGATAGATAGTGGGAAGCAGCCGCAGAGCACAGGGAGATCAGCTCGGTGCTTTGTGACCGCCTGGAGGGGTGGGATGGGGAGGGTGGGAGGGAGGGAGATGCATGCGGGAAGGGATGTGGGAACAGATGTATATGTATGACTGATTCACTTTGTTATAAAGCAGAAACTAATAAAAAAAAATAAAATTAAATTAAAAAAAAAAAAGAATTCTTCCCACTAAGAGTTATCAAAAAGAGAGTAAAAAGACAAGCCATAGAGTGGGAAATTGTATTTGCAATACACGTATCCGTCAAAGGATTCATACCCAGGATATATGAACAATACCTACAAATCAATAAGAAAAAGACAACTTAGTTTTAAAAGGCCAAAAGGCTTGAAGAAGCACTTTGAAAAAGAGGAGATTCAAGTAGCCAGTAAGTGCATCAAAATGTGCTCAAATTCAATAGTTCTTCAGGGAAATCTAAATTAAAGCCTCAGTATGAGCCTACTACACAGCTACCAGAATAGATTGGCAAAGATGTTAAGCAAATGGAACTCTCATACAGTGCTGGTGGGAGTGTAAATTGGTATAACAAAGTTAGAAAACAGTTTGGTACTATATATTAAAGATGAACATATGTATATCCGATGACCTAACAATTCTACCCTTAGGTATATAGAAAGTACATACATTTGATGATCAAAAGACATGTATGGGGGCTTCCCTGGTGGCGCAGTGGTTGAGAGTCCGCCTGCCGATGCAGGGGACACGGGTTTGTGCCCCGGTCCGGGAGGATCCCACATGCTGCGGAGGGGCTGGGCCCGTGAGCCATGGCCACTGAGCCTGCGCGTCCAGAGCCTGTGCTCCGCAACAGGACAGGCCACAACAGTGAGAGGCCCGCGTACCGCAAAAAAAAAAAAAAAAAAAAAAAGACATGTATGAAAATGTTTATAGTAACATTATTCAAGTGAAAACAGAAAATAAGCCAAATGTCCATCAATAAAAGAATGGATGAATAAATTGTGTTCTATGTATATACTGAAGTACTAAATAGCAATGGCAATAATCAAACTGAGTTACATGCATCAACATGGGTGAATCTCACTAACATTATGCTGAGTGAAAGAAGCAAGACACAAAAGAGTATATATTGGACAGGGATGTAAATTTCAAAAACAGTCCAAAAATACATATGATGTTAGAAGTCAGATCTTTGTTACCTGAGGTGTGTGTATAGTAACTGGAAAGAAGCACAAGGGGCTTCTAGGGGTTGTGATGACTTCTTTTTCTTGATCTGGCTCCCTATTACATGAGAACGTTTACTTTGAGAATATTCATTAAATAGTACAATGATGATTCATGTATACATCAACAAAGGGAGGGGAAAAATACTCCAGAGGGAGTTTTATTCACATTATGGGAAAAATATTTTTTTTTCAGTGAAGAAATGAGAAAAGAATACAGAAATAGCTCATTTGAGTTTTGCTTCCTTAAAAGGGATTTTTAATAATTTGGAGTATACTCCACGGAATTTTGGGATTCAAAAAAAATCAAAACCTAAAGATTATAACCCTTTTTAATCTTTCTAAAATTAGTATTCAATCATGACCTCTGATTTCTGAAGCTGTTAGGCATGAATACGTTTCTTAAATGAGACATTCCTTTCATTAATCTTAACTAATGAAGAAAAATGTGGCCATTTACATGTGGCCCATTGTAGACTGTGATTTAGAGCACCAGAGAGCCCCAAGGATGGGTCATTGTTTGATAAATGGGGTAGTTATTTAACACTGAATCTGCCTCATCATGCACAGATCCAAAGGGAAAAGACGCAGGTGGTGGGTAGACATGATACTTTCTTACTAACTAATGAAGTTGAAAACTCTGATTAGAAACTTTGGGAAACTCTGGGTTACTGTAAGAATGTAGAGGGTCAGGGAAATAAGCCTGTGGAAGGAGACCCCAAAGGGGAGAAGGCTGAAGGCTAAAATAATCTGTTCCTAGGAGACACATTCAGATATGAGTGAGTCCATAAGAGACCATTTTTCTACTTTTTTGCTTTGAATGTATATAAAAGCTAGCAAGATGTCTCAGCTGAGTGGGTTTTCTGGTTTTGGTTTTGAGGTTTTTTGGGGGTTTGTTTTGTTTTGCACTTTAAAAAAGGGCATGGACTCTATGTAGGCACAGATACATTTCCTAGCAAGGAAGGAAGGGGTTTAAAATCACAACTTCCTGGGGCAACTGGTTCCTATGCACTTCTGACAGGAAGGTGGGAAGTGGAGTGGGGACTGGGTCACAGTATTTAGGCACAAGAACCTCACCAATGAGGAGGAGCTAGGCAGGAAGAAGAGAGAGGAAGAGAGGCCTTGAAGAGGAAAAGAAGGAAGAAACGGAAGTGGTCTTGAGAAGATGGAGGGAGAAGGGGATGTGGAGGAGAAAAAGGAGGACTTGGGGGAGGAGGAGGGTGGTGGCTTCAGATCATGGACAGGGTTGGCTATGCCAGACATCCTCGGCCTTGGTTGGATCAGCTGGGCCTACTCCAGAGGAAGAAGTTGCAGTGGGAGAAAAGGTCAGTGGGAGGACCCCAGGGTCTGGCACACTTGTAGAAGTGGTGGCCCTGGTTGGGCCCAGGCTTATCGCATAGTTAAAGATGAAATGATTTAACTTGAGCTAGAGTTTCTATCTGAGAAGCCAAGAAACAGAGTAGCAGACAATGGAGGGCATATACACTAGAGCTAGGGTACTTCTCCAAAGCAGAGTATAAGCCTCCAATGGAATGCAAATAGAATTTCTTAATTGTCTCTTCAGTGACATTTGCATATGCTTAGAAACTAGCATGGTCAAATGCTTATTTTTCAGATACAAATTACAAGGATGCCTCATAAGTGTTTTAATATTCTCAACAATGGTCTTCAATCAGTTTGGAATGGTTTTTATCTTTGTGAAAATAAATTTTACAAATAGTTGAACTATCTTAATATTTTGAAGCAATTTGTACTTTCTCTAGAATTTTTGCCATCTTTTAATGTGATGGTGGCAAAAAAAATTCCTTCAGGGAGTGAGAACAAAGAAAAATGAGACTGCCTTGGATTTACTTTTATACTTTCTCCAGTAGACATGAAATCAGTGTGATAATGCAAAGGGATTTTCAGAAAGAAGAAATGGTGGGGGCAAAGACTCTGAAAAGAAAGCATGTAGATCTGTGTGCCTGGAATGGAAGCTTGATGAGGAAGAGGACATTTACTCCCATACCATTAACCATTTGATCCTGTTTGTCTCTTTACTGACCATCCTTTCCAATGTCAACTTCTTGATGGATTTTGATTCTGAGGGTGAGAAAAGGGAGCCAATCACCCCATCTGGAGCTCTCCTTGACACATGGTCCCTAAAAGCATTTTGTACTCTCCTACTCTCTATGGCATCCATGGGCTTCCTTTCTGATCATTCATCAAAGCCGGGGACCATCTGCTCTGGGCTCTGTCTGCTCCATGGATGAAATAAAGGCACGTGTTATATGGCTCTATTCCAGCTTCCCCTTCTTTACATCTGTTCTGCCCCTTTGAACAGCCCATGGGGCATAACTGATGTCTCACCTTACTGCAAGGTGCATGACCCCTTTGCTTCCAGTCCTCTTTTACTTTGAAAAATACCTGCACCTCCTGCTGTTCAGGTGTTATTACAGAAATTCTTACCATACACCAAATCACTAGTTATTTAGATTTCTTTGGCAGTAACCCATTTTACCAATGAAAGGTATCAAAACCTTTCATTAAAGGAAATTCAACATTTCAACCAATTCTTCTATTACAGGAAGAATAACAACGTTCAATTTATATATCCCAATCCCTTTGAAGTACATTATTGACATTTGCTAACTCTACATCCTTGGGTTCCTCACCTCACCTCACAGGAGAGGGTTTGAAGCTAGAACAACCTTGAAACTACAGAGTCTAAAATGAATTAAAACAGGCCTGGGAATGAAGGGACAGGACTAAAAAGAATATTGCAAAGGCCTTCCAAAAAATTGTGTGTGTGTGTGTGTGTGTCTGTCTGTCTGAATATGTAATTTACAAAGGTGCCTTTTTTTTTTTTTTTTTTTTTTTTTTTTACTAAACCAGTGAACCAGAGAAGGACCTGTAGATGACTAGGAGAAATAACTTTAAAAAGATTTCTTTAATTGAAGTATAGTTAATTTACAATTGTGTGTTAGTTTCAAGTGTACAGTAAAGTGAATCCATTATACATACATATACATATATTCTTTTTCAGATTCTTTTCCATTATAAGTTATTACAAGACATGGAGTATAGTCCCTGTGCTATAGAGTAGGTCCTTGTTGTTTAACTATTTTGTATATAGTAGCGTGTATATATTAATCCCAAACTCCTAATTTATCTCTCCCCCACCCCACTATCCTCTTTGATAACCATAAATTTGTTTCCTATGTCTGTAAGTCTATTTGTTTTGTAAATAAGTTCATTTGTACCATTTTTTTTTATTTCACATGTAAGTGATACATTTGTCTTTCTCTGTCTGACTTACTTAGTATGATAAGTCTTTGCTTTAAAGATTTTATTCTTCTCCTCTAAATATGTGTTGGTTATTTTATGTTCTTTGAATTTCATGTGAATTTTACAACTAACTTGACAATTTCTTTAAAAAAGAAGTCTTCTGAATCTGTTGAATCTATAGACCAGTTTGGGGCAAACTGACATCTTAACTATGTTGAATATCTCTATCCCCAAACACAATATACCTCTTCGTTTATTTGGGTCTTCCTTCATTTCTCTCAGCAATGTTTTGCAGTTTTTAGCTTACAGATTTTGTAAGTCTTTTGTCAGTTTTGCCCCTAAGAAGTTCATATTTTCTTATGCTACTATGAATTATATATTAAAAATTTTTATTTCTAGTACATAGAAATAAAACTGATTTTTTTTATTGATCTTATATCCTGTAATCTTGCTAACTCACTGATTGGTTCTAGTAGTTTTTCATAGATTCCACTGGATTGTCTACATAGAGAACATGTCTGTGAATACAATTTCATTTCTTCCTTTCCAATCTGGATGCCTTTCATTTATTTTTCTTACCATATTTTACTGGCTAGATCTTCCAATTTAATGATTAATAGGAGTGGTAGAGTAGGCATTTTTGCCTTAGTCTTGTACTTAGGGGGAAAACATTTAGTCTTTTACCATTAAAGATGATGTTAGTTCTTTCAGAGATGACCTTCATCAATTTGAAAATTTTTCCTTCTATTATTAGCTTACTGAGAGTTTTGACCAGGAATGGATGTTGATTTTGTCAAGTGCTTTTTATACATTTATTGGGATTATCATATAGTTTTTCTCTTTATAGTTTAATATGGTGAATTACATTAATTTATTTTGTATGTTAAACCAACCTTGCACTCATGGAAGAAACTCCATTTGTCAATAATACGTTATCATTTTCTGTATAGTTTCATTTGCTTGCATAAAATATTGTTTAGAATTTTTGTATCTTTGTTCATAAATGACATTTGTCTATCACTATCTTTGCTCTTATGTCTTTTTCCAGTTTGGTATTTGAGTAGTACTGTAACAAAATGATAATTTGGAAAGTATTCTCTTCTCTTCAGTTTTTTGAAAGTGTTTGTGTAAAATTGGTATTATTTCTTCCTTTAATATTTGGTGGAGTTCACCAAATTAACAACATAGATGAAATGGACCAATTCCTTGAAAGACACAAACTGCCCAAGCTCACTCAAAAAGAAATAGATAATGTGAATAGCCCTAAATCTAATAAAGACATTGCATTTGTAGTTAAATTTTTCCCATAAAGATTATGATTGGACTTGGTGGATAGTTTTCTTCATATTTCTTGTGCTTGGAATTAATTAAGCTTTTTGGATCTTTCAGTTTATAGTTTTCATCAAAGTTTTTTTAAAGTGGCCATTATTCCTTCAGGTACTTTTTCTGCCTCTCCCCACATCTCTTTCAGATACACCTATGTTAGGCTGATTAAAGTTGTCCCATAGCTCACTGATGCCATTTTACGTATTAATTCTTTTTTTCTCTCTGTGCATTATCTTGGACAGCTTCTATTGCTTTATTTTCTTTCTTTCTTTTTTTTAACATCTTTATTGGAGTATAATTTCTTTACAATGTTGTGTTAGTTTCTGCTGTATAACAAAGTGAATCAGCTATATGTATACATATGTCCCCATATCTCCTCCCTCTTGCATCTCCCTCCCACCATTGCTTTATTTTCAAGTTCACTTATTTTTCCTTCTGTAAGATCCTATCTGCCGTTAATCCACCCAATGTATTTTTCATCTCGGACTTTTTGTTTTCATCACTAGAAGTTTGATTTGTTTTTTTTAAATTTCTTTTATGCTTCTACATAACTTTGGAACATATGGAATACAGTTAAAATAACCATTTTTATATCCTTGTCTGCTAATTCAAACATCTGTGTCAGTTCTGTGTCAATTTCAATAGATTGCCTTCTCACCTCATTATGGATTGTATTTTCCTGCTTCTTTGCATGCCTGGTAATTTTTGACTGGGGGCCAGACATTTTAAATTTTATACTTTGGGGTCCTGGATATTTTTGTATTCCTATAAATCTTCTTGAGCTTTCTTCTGAGATGTGGTTACTTAGAAACAGTTTGATCTTTTGGGGTACCTCCTTTAAGATTTGTTAGATGGGACCAGAGTATTTGATCTAGGACTAATTATTCCCCACTAGGCATATTTTAGGAGCTGGATTTCTATTTGAAAAGCAATTACTAAGGGATCTTACTATTCTATTTGGTCTTTAGGTAAGCTATTCCTGCAGGAAAAGTTTTCCAATGTTTGCTACGGTCAAATGCTTTTCATGTAGATATGAAAGTCTTGCCATATATATATATAAAATCTTTGAAGTTCTCTGTCTCACCACATGACAAAAGTCATTAGCAAAGCTCTAGAGACTAGCTTGGTTATTTTGAACAGCAGCAAATTTTAACCCCATTCTTTCACTTGGGGCTGTAGCTTTCTTTACAGCCCCATAGAGAGGACCTTGACACTTTAGGCTTAGAACACCTGCTCTTTAGTTTGACCACTTCCCTCAGCTTGGGTTGGTTCACAATGTCTTCCTCCTGGCCTCTGCTACCAACCGAAGGATTTGCCTGGTACCCAGCATGGAGGGACAGGATAAAAGTGACACAGGCCAGCCATGGGGAACTGAATTAGAGAGGACTAGAACCTGATTAGGATGCTAAAGTCAAAAAAGTTCTATCTACTTACAAAAATATAACTTGTGTACCAAAATGATCATTAGTGTTCTTGCCTTCTAAACGGTTTTATTTCAGCCTATCAGGGAATAAGAAAATTCATGAGGGATAAAGAAAAATGGTCGTTGTCCCAAAGTGAATTATGGAAAATTCCCCATGAGGAGGTAGTGGAAAAAAGGCAGGAGATCTTCCATTTGTGGGTGGTCTAGCCAGTTTTACCAATTACCTAATCATGATTCCTATACCCTCAACTATGAAGAATAATTGTTATTCACTATCCAAAGTGCTTTTCCTTTAAAATTATCCTGGGCCAAATTACTGCATTTCTAAAACCAACTGGTATTTATAGTACTTTGGCAAGAATGTCATATATATTTATCTTTATTTTAATTTTTATAAATCCTTTTTTAAAATAATACTGATTACAAACATGGCTGTTAGGTCCTTGTTGACACTGTAACAAATGATCACAAAAACAAATTTATTATCTTACATTTCTGAAGGTCAGAAGTTTGTCATCAACTTTATTAGACTAAAGTCAAAGCGCCAGCAAGAGTGGTTCTTTCTGGAGGCTCTATGGAAGAATCTGTCTCTTTGCCTTCTCCACCTTCCAGAGGCCATCTATATCCTGAACTCATAGCTGCCTTTTCATGTCTTCAGAGCCAGCAGCATAGTATCTTCAAATCTTTCTCTCTACCTGTTTATCTTCCATCATTACATTGCCTTCTATCTCCCTGATCTCGTGCTTCTCTCTTGTAAGGACCCTTAATTACATCAGGCACACTTGGATAATCTAGGATAATCTCTCCATCCTGAGATACTTAATTTAACCACACCTGCACAGTTCCTTTTGCAACATAAAGTAACGTTTACATATCCCAAGGATTAGGACATGACATTTTGAGGAGTCATTATTCAGCCTATCTGGTATTTGGAGAAATGGCAGGGGTACTCAGGAGTATACTGGCTCCATATATATCTCTACATATTATACTAGCTTTTCCCCACACAACCTCTTTCTTTGAACTCTTCCTAAATGTCTCACAAAATCAATTCCAATCTTTCCCCAAAGCAGAGCTTGTTGTACTACTTGCTGCTTGCCCCACTTTATATACTACTTACTTCTTTTGCACGTGGCTTTGCTGCTTATTAAAAATGCTCACATTTTCTCTACGGATTCTCACTCATTTACTTATTTTTAAAAAGTGTTGAACATCTTTTATGGTCTGTATACTGTATTACGTATAGTTATGCAAAAATATATACATGACTTTGCCCTTCCCACCCTTCTCCTTGTGGTCCTTCTTTATATTTTATTTGTAGAATATCTTTTCTGCTAGTTTTCAAGCTTTTCTCATTACTAGTGTCTTTGTAAACAGTTGTAGTTTTGTTGTGTCCATGGGAGGAGGTGATCTCAGGATCTTCCTATTCTGCCAACTTGGCCACTTCACCTGCTATTTATTTCTTGAAGAAACTCGGTGTTTCATCCTGTGAATTTTCCATATTCTGGATTTTATTCAAAAAGTTTATAAAGTATAAATAAAGTAGTCAAACCTTCAGAAGAAAAAGTCAATCAGAACAGATAAAGGAAATAGCTAACTTAAGAGCACTTTTCCCCCTAAGTTTTCATTACTAAGAACCTCCTTTTGTAGCAGATGGTTTATCTATTTCAACGGTCATCAAAATTGGTGCTGACTTACAAGACCTAAATGGTTAACATTGTTTGCAGTTCCAAAAGTCAGGAATGTATCCAGACAAAAGTGTAGAGTGTAAAAATAATATACGTATACACTGTAGATGGATACATATATGCACATGTATATCCACATATATTTGTATGTCTTATGTACATATCTAGATGTGTTTATAAACATGTTTAAATATATGATTTAAAAGCTTGTTTTCATTTTTCTTATGAAGTTTACTCAGTCAATAAATGAAAGCTTTGACTGAGCCTATATTTCTGCTAGTAAACAAAATAGAAACTTAAGCAAACCCATACATTCCAAACATCTTTTTCTGCAAAAGAGATTTCTTTTAATCCTAAAATATATATTCATACTTTGCTTGCATTACAAAAATGTTTGGATACAGCCCTAATTTCCCTGATTTATGATAAGTAAATATTTTGTCCTATCATAGCCATGCTATGTTTATATTACGAATAAATAATGTACATTTTTGGCAATTAATGCATACATTTAAGTTATTCAGATCTATAGAAACAAGACAAATCATTTCTGTACTAAGATAATAGCTTCCCAACACATATCCTTGTTTCCATTTCCACCACGGCCCTCAACTCATTCTCCACATGGCAGACAGTATAATCTTTTTATGTTTATTTTTGGTTAGCAGTATAGGCATTTTTAAACTTAGAAATAAAGACATAAATTTTAGAAAGAAAGAACAGCTAAAATGGTTGAAAGAAGCTCTTTGGAGTGGAAATCAATTTGGGGATGATTTCTTTCTTCTTATATCATTTCTGCAATACTGTGGCATTTTGTACATATGGAAAGGTTTTATTTGATAAAATAATTTTTTTCCCAAAGTACACAGTTGTAAATGGTTCACCCCTGAGGAGGATGCTCACTACCATTCTGCCACCTCTGTCCTGTGGCTCTGGGGTTATTTTTCCCAAGAACTATTTCTTCAGCTTTTCCTCCAGCCTCTAAAGTTTTGCCAAAAAAAGTTTCTTTTTAGTTGGGGTCAATTTCAGTTGCTTACAACCCACATACTCTGACTGATACATCTACTCAAATGAGCATCTGATCTCTTATTTACATCTCCCCAGGGGATCCCCATTGCCTACAGAGCAGAAGAAGGACCTTGGCTGCCCATACAAGGGCCTCCATAACCAGGAGCCCCTCTCACCCTCACATTTTTGTCACCAATCTTATTTCTAGGATCGCTAGTCTGCTGAAAGTTAGCTGGAAACCATATGGATTTGCTGGACCCTTCTCTTTTCCTGGGGCACATCCCCCTCCTTATTTCATGTGGCCAATTGTTATTTACTTTCAATACTTGGCTTCAACATCATCTCCAAGAAAACATCACTGAATACTTCATTGTGCTCCTGTAGAACCCTATAAACACCTTTCCTTATTATTTACTCTCAACAATTGATATTATTCAATACCTCTTTAGGTATCTGTCTTCTCCATCAGTCTATAAACTCAAGAGTACAATCTTGTTCATTTTTATACCTTAATGCCTTGCACATCACCTCACATTCCAAACAATAAATGGTTTGTAAACCGAAATGGATATTTCTGAATCATAAAAAGGGTTAAAAACCACATAATTGAATTAAATATTCAAAATTTTATAGGTTATGTTTGTTTTTAAAACTTCTATCCAAAGATGGCGGAAGAGTAAGACGCGGAGATCACCTTCCTCCCCACAGAGACAGCAGAAATACAGCTTCACATGGAACAACTCCTACAGAACACCTACTGAACGCTGACAGAAGACCTCAGACCTCCCAAAAGGAAAGAAACTCCCCACGTATCTGAGTAGGGCAAAGCGGAGAGATTCCCGCACAGAGGATCGGTGCCAACCGGCACTCACCAGCCCGAGAGGCTTCTCTGCTCACCCGCCGGGGCGTGCGGGGCTGGGAGCTGAGGCTCGGGCTTCGGTCGGAGCGCAGGGAGAGGAATGGCGGCGTGAACACAGCCTGAAGAGGCTAATGCACCACAGCTAGCCGGGAGGGAGTCCGGGAAAAAGTCTGGAGGTGCCGAAGAGGCAAGAGACTTTTTCTTACCTCTTTGTTTCCTGGTGCGCGAGGAGAGGGGATTAAGAGCGCTGCTTAAAGGAGCTGCAGAGAGCCGCGGCTGAAAGCACGGACCCCAGAGAAGGGCCTGGGACGCTGGGGCTGCTGCTGCCGCCGCCAAGAGGCCTGTGTGCGAGCGCAGGTCACTGTCCACGCCCCGCTTCCGGGGAGCCTGTGCAGCCCGTCACTGCCAGGGCCCCGGAAGCCAGAGACGGCTTCCCCGGGAAAGCGCACAGAGCGCCTCGGGCTGCTGCAACGTCACGCCGGCCTCTGACGCCGCAGGCTCGCCCCGCCTCCGTGCCCCTCCCTCCCTCCCGGCCTCACTGAGCCAGAGTCACCGAAGCGGCTGCTCCTTTAACCCTGTCCTGTCTGAGCGAAGAACAGACGCCCTCCGGCGACCTACAAGGAGAGGTGGGGCCAAATCCAAAGCTGAGACCCGGGAGCTGTGAGAACAAAGAAGAGAAAGGGAAATCTCTCCCAGCAGCCTCAGAAGCAGCGGATTAAAGATCCACAATCAACTTGATGTACCCTGCATCTGTGGAATACATGAATAGACAACGAATCATCCCAAATTGAGGAGCCAGGAGTCAGTGCTGTGCCTCTGAGGTGGGAGAGCCAACTTCAGGACACTGGTCCACAAGAGACCTCCCAGCTCCACATAATATCAAACGGCGAAAATCTTCCAGAGATCTCCATCTCAACACCAGCACCCAGCTTCACTCAACGACCAGCAAGCTACAGTGCTGGACACCCTATGCCAAACAACTAGCAAGACAGGAACACAACGCCACCCATTAGCAGAGAGACTGCCTAAAATCATAAAAAGTCCACAGACACCCCAAAACACACCACCAGACGTGGACCTGTCCACCAGAAAGACAAGATCCAGCCTCATCCACCAGAACACAGGCACTAGTCCCCTCCACCAGGAAGCCTACACAACCCACTGGACCAACCTTAGCCACTGGGGACAGACACCAAAAACAACGGGAACTATGAACCTGCAGCCTGCAAAAAGGAGACCCCAAACACAGTAAGATAAGCAAAATGAGAAGATAGAAAAACACACAGCAGGTGAAGGAGCAAGATAAAAACCCACCAGACCTAACAAATGAAGAGGAAATAGGCAGTCTACCTGAAAAAGAATTCAGAATAATGATAGTAAAGATGATCCAAAATCTTGGAAATCGAATAGACAAAATGCAAGAAACAGTTAACAAGGACCTAGAAGAACTAAAGACGAATCAAGCAACAATTAAAAACACAAGAAATGGGCCTCCCTGGTGGCGCAGTGGTTGAGAGTCCGCCTGCCGATGCAGGGGATACGGGTTCGTGCCCCGGTCTGGGAGGATCCCATATGCCGTGGAGCGGCTGGGCCCGTGAGCCATGGCCGTTGAGCCTGCGCATCCGGAGCCTGTGCTCCGCAACGGGAGAGGCCACAACAGTGAGAGGCCCGCATACCGCAAAAAGAAAAAAAAAAAAAAAAAAAAAAAAAAAAAAAAAAAACACAAGAAATGAAATAAAAAATACTCTAAATGGGATCAATAGCAGAATAACTGAGGCAGAAGAACGGATAAGTGACGTGGAAGATAAAATAGTGGAAAAAACTACTGCAGAGCAGAAGAAAGAAAAAAGAATGAAAAGAACTGAGGACAGTCTCAGAGACCTCCGGGACAACATTAAACACACCAACATTCGAATTATAGGGGTTCCAGAAGAAGAAGAGAAAAAGAAAGGAACTGAGAAAATATTTGAAGAGATTATAGTTGAAAACTTCCTTAATATGGGAAAGGAAATAGTCAGTCAAGTCCAGGAGGCACAGAGTCCCATACAGAATAAATCCAAGGAGAAATACACCAAGACACATATTAATCAAACTGTCAAAAATTAAACACAAAGAAAACATATTAAAAGCAGCAAGGGAAAAACAACAAATAACACACAAGGGAATCCCCATCAGGATAACAGCTGATCTCTCAGCAGAAACTCTACAAGCCAGAAGGGAGTGGCAGGACATAATTAAAGTGATGAAGGAGAAAAACCTGCAACCAAGATTACTCTACTCAGCAAGGATCTCATTCAGATTTGATGGAGAAATTAAAACGTTTACAGACAAGCAAAAGCTGAGAGAGTTCAGCACCACCAAACCAGCTTTACAACAAATGCTAAAGGAACTTCTCTAGGCAAGAAACACAACAGAAGGAAAAGACCTACAATAACGAACCCAAAACAATTAAGAAAATGGGAATAGGAACATACATATCGATAATTACCTTAAATGTAAATGGACTAAATGCTCCCACCAAAAGACACAGATTGGCTGAATGGATACAAAAACAAGACCCATATATATGCTGTCTACAAGAGACCCACTTCAGACCTAGAGACACATACAGACTGAAAGTAAGGGGATGGAAAAAGATATTCCATGCAAATGGAAACCAAAAGAAAGCTGAAGTAGCAATTCTCATATCAGACAAAACAGACTTTAAAATAAAGACTACTAGAAGAGACAAAGAAGGACACTACATAATGATCAAGGGATTGATCCAGGGAAAAGATATAACAATTGTAAATATTTATGCACCCAACATAGGAGCACCTCAATACAGAAGGCAAATACTAACAGCCATAAAGGGGAAATCGACAGTAACACATTCATAGTAGGGGACTTTAACACCCCACTTTCACCAATGGACAGATCATCCAAAATGAAAATAAATAAGGAAACACAAGCTTTAAATGATACATTAAACAAGATGGACTTAATTGATATTTATAGGACATTCCATCCAAAAACAACAGAATACACATTTTTCTCAAGTGCTCATGGAACATTCTCCAGGATAGATCATATCTTGGGTCACAAATCAAGCCTTGGTAAATTTAAGAAAATTGAAATTGTATCAAGTATCTTTTCTGACCACAATGCTATGAGACTAGATATCAAATACAGGAAAAGATCTGTAAAAAATACAAACACATGGAGGCTAAACAATACACTACTTAATAACGAAGTGATCACTGAAGAAATCAAAGAGTAAATCAAAAAATACCTAGAAACAAATGACAATGGAGACACGACCACCCAAAACCTATGGGATGCAGCAAAAGCAGTTCTAAGAGGGAAGTTTCTGGCAATACAATCCCACCTTAAGAAACAGGAAACATCTCGAATAAACAACCTAACCTTGCACCTAAAGCAATTAGAGAAAGAAGAATAAAAACACCCCAAAGTTAGCAGAAGGAAAGAAATCATAAAGATCAGATCAGAAATAAATGAAAAAGAAATGAAGGAAACGATAGCAAAGATCAATAAAACTAAAAGCTGGTTCTTTGAGAAGATAAACAAAATTGATAAACCATTAGCCAGACTCATCAAGAAGAAAAGGGAGAAGACTCAAATCAATAGAATTAGAAATGAAAAAGGAGAAGTAACAACTGACACTGCAGAAATACAAAAGATCATGAGAGATTACTACAAGCAGCTCTATGCCAATAAAATGGACAACCTGGAAGAGATGGACAAATTCTTAGAAATGCACAACCTGCCAAGACTGAATCAGGAAGAAATAGAAAATATGAACAGACCAATCACAAGCACTGAAATTGAAACTGTGATAAAAAAATCTTCCAACAAACAAAAGCCCAGGACCAGATGGCTTCACAGGCGAATTCTATCAAACATTTAGAGAAGAGCTAACACCTATCCTTCTCAAACTCTTCCAAAATATAGCAGAGGGAGGAAGACTCCCAAACTCATTCTACAAGGCCACCATCACCTTGATACCAAAACCAGACAAGGATGTCACAAAGGAAGAAAACTACAGGCCAATATCACTGATGAACATAGATGCAAAAATCCTCAACAAAATACTAGCAAACAGAATCCAACAGCACATTAAAAGGATCATACACCATGATCAAGTGGGGTTTATTCCAGGAAGGCAAGGATTCTTCAATATATGCAAATCAATCAACGTGATACACCATATTAACAAGTTGAAGGAGAAAAACCATATGATCATCTCAATAGATGCAGAGAAAGCTTTTGACAAAATTCAACACCCATTTATGATAAAAAAAAAAACCCTGCAGAAAGTAGGCATAGAGGGAACTTTCCTCAACATACTAAAGGCCATATATGACAAACCCACAGCCAACATCATCCTCAATGGTGAAAAACTGAAAGCATTTCCACTAAGATCAGGAACAAGACAAGGTTGCCCACTCTCACCACTCTTATTCAACATAGTTTTGGAAGTTTTAGCCACAGCAATCAGAGAAGAAAAGGAAATAAAAGGAATCCAAATCAGAAAAGAAGAAGTAAAGCTGTCACTGTTTGCAGATGACATGATACTATACATAGAGAATCCTAAAGATGCTACCAGAAAACTAATAGAGCTAATCAATGAATTTGGTAAAGTAGCAGGATACAAAATTAATGCACAGAAATCTCTTGCATTCCTAGACACTAATGATGAAAATCTGAAAGAGAAATTAAGGAAACACTGCCATTTACCATTGCAACAAAAAGAATAAAATATCTAGGAATAAACCTACCTAAGGAGGCAAAAGCCCTGTACTCAGAAAACCAAGACACTGATGAAAGGAATTAAAGATGATAAAAACAGATGGAGAGATATACCATGTTCTTGGATTGGAAGAATCAACATTGTGAAAATGACTCTACTACCCAAAGCAATCTACAGATTCAATGCAATCCCTATCAAACTACCACTGGCATTTTTCACAGAACTAGAACAAAAAATGTCACAATTTGTATGGAAACACAAAAGACCCCGAATAGCCAAAGCAATCTTGAGAACGAAAAATGGAGCTGGAGGAATCAGGCTCCCTGACTTCAGACTATACTACAAAGCTACAGTAATCAAGACAGTATGGTACTGGCACAAAAACAAAAAGATCAATGGAACAGGATAGAAAGCCCAGAGATAAACCCATGCACATATGGTTACCTTATCTTTGATAAAGGAGGCAGGAATGTACAGTGGAGAAAGGACAGTCTCTTCAATAAGTGGTGCTGGGAAAACTGGACAGGGACATGTAAAAGTATGAGATTAGATCACTCCCTAACACCATACACAAAAAAAGCTCAAAATGGATTAAAGACCTAAATGTAAGGCCAGACACTATCAAACTCTTAGAGGAAAACATAGTCAGAACACTCTATGACATAAATCACAGCAAGATCCTTTTTGACCCACCTCCTAGAGAAATGGAAATAAAGACAAAAATAAACACATGGGACCTAATGAAACTTCAAAGCTTTTGCACAGCAAAGGAAACCATAAACAAGACCAAAAGACAACTCTTAGAATGGGAGAAAATATTTGCAAATGAAGCAACTGACAAAGGATTTATCTCCAAAATTTATAAGCAGCACATGCAGCTCAATAACAAAAAAACAAACAAAATGGGCAGAAGACCTAAATAGACATTTCTCCACAGAAGATATACAGATTGCCAACAAACACATGAAAGGATGCTCAACATCTTTGCTCATTAGAGAAATGCAAATCAAAACTACAATGAGATATCATCTCACACCAGTCAGAATGGCCATCATCAAAAAATCTAGAAACCATAAATGCTGGAGAGGGTGTTGAAAAAGGGGAACACTCTTGCACTGCTGGCAGGAATGTGAATTGGTACAGCCACTATGGAGAACAGTATGGAGATTCCTTAAAAAACTACAAATAGAACTACCATATGACCCAGCAATCCCACTACTGGGCATATACCCTGAGAAAACCATAATTCAAAAAGAGTCATGTACCAAAATGTTCATAGCAGCCCTCTTTACAATAGCCCAGAGATAGAAACAACCTAAGTGTCCGTCATCGGATGAATGGATAAAGAAGATGTGGCACATATATACAATGGAATATTACTCAGCCATAAAAAGAAATGAAATTAAGCTATTTGTAATGAGGTGGATGGACGTAGAGTCTGTCATACAGAGTGAAGTAAGTCAGAAAGAGAAAGACAAATACTGTATGCTGACACATATATATGGAATTTAAGAAAAAAAAAGTCATGAAGAACCTAGGGGTAAGACAGGAATAAAGACACAGACCTACTAGAGAATGGACTTGAGGCTATGGGGAGGGGGAAGGGTAAGCTGTGACAAAGCGAAAGAGAGGCATGGACATATATACACTACCAAACGTAAGGTAGATAGACAGTGGGAAGCAGCCGCAGAGCACAGGGAGATCAGCTCGGTGCTTTGTGACCGCCTGGAGGGGTGGGATAGGGAGGGTGGGAGGGAGGGAGATGCATGAGGGAAGGGATGTGGGAACAGATGTATATGTATGACTGATTCACTTTGTTATAAAGCAGAAACTAATAAAAAATATATATATATTAAAAAAAAAGATGTATCTCCGGCACCTAAAACAGTACCTGTTACTAGTAGGGGCTCAATAAAAATTATTATATTATAATGAATTAAATGTACTCAGAATTAAGGTATAAAGAATAAAAAGCACTGTCTTGCTCCTTCTGTTTCCAATTTGGTTACCTGAGCACTATGACAATAATAGAACCTCATTTATAAAAGAAAATTCAAGAGAAAACGTCAGAGTAGAGAAGGGAGAATCAGAATCAGTAGATTCAAGCACATTGCACAGTGTTTTCATACAGGCTCTGGCTATCCTTGCTTAACATTTAGATATTTATTGGTCCTCACATATTAAAACTCTCACTGGGTTGAGCAAGTCCTGCTGGGGCTGTATCAGTCCTGGGCTCCAGGCTTCACTCTTGCCTTGACTGGAATGAGATCTTATCACTCTTTAGACTGAGTGGTTGGTAGTCAGAGCATTATCTCTAGCCAGGCCCAGTACATTCCTTTTTCCTATAGAAACTTCTTTTTTTTTTTTTTAAACTGTGCTAACATGAAAGGCCTCCCAACAATCCAGACCAACCTTTGTCTTAATGGAGTCTGAAGTTCCGCTCTTCTGTTTATGATGTGTAACTATTGAAGTGGGAGATATAAAGTTTGCAGCTAGTATGTAATCAAAACCACTTGTCTATTCCCAAAGAGAAGGAGGAGGCAAGAAGAGGATGGGGAGGCAGGGAAGAAACAGAAAAGGAAAAATCCCAGAATTGGAAGTTTAGAGCCTGTGCAGTGAGCAGGAAGTTGAAACTCATCAGGCTGTCACATAACAACAGAAGAAAAATGCTTTATGTATTCAATCATTATTAAGTGTTCTGCATGTCTATTTCCCACGTTATTTGCCACTATATATTGATTTTCAAATGCTGGCATATTAAGAGCAGGAGAAATTTTTCTTTTAAGATAAAAATTGTTTCATTTTTGAAGGCCATAAAAACAAATTCCATGAGTTGAAAGAAGGGAAAAAATGTGATATCCTCACCTTCAAGCATTCTTTACTGAAACCAAAGAGCCTCTATTGCCTTTAACTTTGTAAGGCACTTTCTAGGGGCACTTTGAAGGGACACTTTGAAGGGGCACTCCAGGCTGAGCTACTTAGTGTGCCAGTTCCACAAAAATATTTCAAGAATAGTGTCCAATGTCCAATGATGGTGTAGCGGTGGGTAGGACTTCAAAGCAAGAAAAGGTGATTGCCCGGTGAGCCACCAGTACATGGCTTTCCTAGAGAAAGCAGGGCTTGCTAAGCCGAAATGGGAGAAGAAAAACCGGGGGAAATAAAAGTCTTTGTGGACATTTTTCTCTTTTAGCTTTTAGAAAATTGTTTGAACATAGAAGCCTCAATTAGAATTGAATCATTAAATTTATGAATCCTAGCATTGTCACATGTTAGGTCTAGAAAATGTTGAAGAAAGCAGAGGCCCACCTTTCTATCTTACGGATGAAAGAATTGGAGCACAGAAAAAAAGGTGTGACTTCCCAATCTCCTAGGTCTGTTTGAAAATAAACACTAAACGTAGATATCCTTTTGTTGTTGTTGTTGTTAAGAGAGGATAGGCAGGGCTTCCCTGGTGGCGCAGTGGTTGAGAGTCCGCCTGCCGATGCAGGGGATGCGTGTTCATGCCCCGGTCCGGGAGGATCCCACATGCCGCGGAGCGGCTGGGCCCGTGAGGCATGGCCGCTGAGCCTGCTCGTCCGGAGCCTGTGCTCCGCAACGGGAGAGGCCACAAGAGTGAGAGGCCCGCGTGCTGCAAAAAAAAAAAAAAAAAAAAGAGAGGATAAGCATACCTTGATTTATTGTGCTTTACAGATACTGCATTTTTTACAAATGGAAGGTTTGTGGCAACCCCATACTGAGCAAGTCTATTGTTGCCATTTTTCCAACAGCAATTGCTCACTTTGTGTCTCTGTGTCCATTTTCACATTTTGGTAATGCTTGCAATCTTTCAAACTTTTTCATTATTATTATATTTGTCATGGTGATCTGTGATCGGTGATCTTTGATGTTACTATTATAATGTTTTTTGTTCTATATATTTTTTAAATTTTAATTTTATCGGAGTATAGTTGATTTACAATAAATGTAGATATTCTGATTGTGATATAGTCATTTTTTCGTCTTTGGTGACCTAACATGTGCCCCTCTGCTGTCCTTTGAAACCTTACAAAGGGTTGCCTTACTACTTCTGGAGGAAGAAGCTCACATATCACCCCTTAGTCCATTTACTTCATCTCTATAAAAGGCCATCATGAGAACATGTTTTATACACTCCAGGTTCATATAAATGGAAAATTTGATCCCATGTGAACAGAAATGTTAATGGTACATTCTTAAAGAGCAACAGAGTTTTGATGCAGCTTTAACACTGGAAAAGTTCCAAAATTCCCTTTAATGGTGCCCATTTCTCCTAGAATTAAGGCTTTGCTTACCTCACCCTTACTCACTGCCTTCTTCCCCATTTTGGTCTAAATCCACTTATCCTCTTTAGCTCTCTTTAGATATTTCTGTCTTGGCTCCATATTCAACACTTTTTGACTCCAGATCAAAATTGCTCTTCAAGAAGCCTAAATAATCTGACACTTTCATTGTCACCTCTTTACTGCCCTTGGTCTTTATTGACATGTTTGTTTATCTAGTCCTTGCACACAGTACTCTGCTAAGTTCCCCTGAGCGTCATGTCTTCTTTCTATTAATACATCCTAAATTCTTGACCCGTTTTTGCTTTCCTTACTTTCTGTATTTATTACATTTGAAATATATGGATATGAAATTATATATGTCAATCAACTTAGTTCATTTCTACAACTCTTGAATATACTCATTGTGTGCAGTTTTAAAAAATAATGATAATATTAACGTATGTGTACACTATCAAGCTCAAGGAATAGAATATTGTTAATATTGTTGAAGCACTTTTAGGCTCCTCCTGATTGCACATGCGTTCCTATCCCTTCAAAATGTTTTTGTTATTCCATTTTTTAATGGTTTTACCATTTATGCATACATAAGAGATGCTTAGTTTTGCTTTTGTTGAGGGTTACAAATATAGCATCAGATGTATATAGCCTCTGTGACGTGCTTTTCTTTCTTACTATTTTTTAAATTAATGCTTATCAATACACGGTGCTTAATTAATTTTCATTAATGCAAGAAATTCTATTATGTAACTATACCACAGTTTACTAATTCCTTCTACTTTTACTTGACAGATATATGGGTTATTTTCAGTTATTTGCTATTATAAAAATAGCTGTTATGGATATATATATGTATATATCCTGGTTTATTTATTAAATAGTTTTAGTAGGTTGTAAAATTAAGAGGAAAATTCCTAGGTCATAGGCTACAAGTACTTTCAACATAACTAGATAATGCTGAGTTATTTCCTAAAATGGTTGTACCAACTTATATTTCTATTTACTCTACATTCTCAACAACATTTGGATTGGCCAAGTTTTTTGTGTGAGGCGAACGTAATAACCACTACACTATAGAAACAGGGCCTTTTTTGTTTGTTTTGTTAATTTGTGTGTGTGTGTGTGTTTGTGAAATTATGTCTCATTTATGGTGTTATGAAATATGCATTTCCCTAGTTACTAACGAAATCGAGCATTTTTTAAAACAAATTTTTGGCTTTTTTTGATCCTATTTAAATCTTTTGTTTTTTTCTATTATTAACTAATCACTGTCCATTTAATGGTACATTTCTTTCTGATATTGACTTAATTCTTTAGCAAAGAACTTCACATATGAGTACACCATTTGCTGGTTTATGTTACAGGGCTGAAGGGACAGAGTAGTGGGGTGGGGGAATTCCACCCCATTCCCTTCTTGACTTTACCAGAAGTGCTTTGGATTTCAGAGAGTGGTGTGTGGTACTAGGAATATCCATAACCTCAGAAGAAGAGTCTGAAGTGGACACAGTTACATCTCTGATAACCCTAATCACATTTACCACACACCTGTTATCAGGATTTTCCTACTTGCTTCTTTAAACTATATACTGGTAAATTTCCAAATATGCTATTCTTTACCTGTGTGAGAAACATAACCTTTCTGGGATATTGGTGGCGAAAGGCAAGGAGAGTTGCTGAAGATAGAATGTACCCTTGGAAAATGGAAATAAAAAGACTGTGAAATAAAATGAAAGAACAGAAAGGGGAGAAAATGTTGGCAATTATTTACCATCTATATGATAGTTAAAAATTTTCTTTTTAAAGCATCTTAATAAACCAAACCCCAATTGATCTTCTAACAACCCTAATCTTAGTAAAGTTGGCAGGGCAGGTATTCTGGTGAATATAGAATGCGAGGCAAGTGCTTGGGAGTTGTTTCCTTGGGAAAGAAAGTCATCAGCTTGACTGAAGACAGGCTTTATAATGAAAAAACTGATAATAGATTTTTTTTAAACTTTTTGTTGAATTCCTGTGATGCATAGAGTGTCTTGATAGATTTTGAGATGAACTTAAGAGGCAAATTGTTTCCATTGGCATGGCCTTCCTGAGAGTCGCTGTTATTCTTTACATTTGATTTCCTTTTCAGGACCCAAGATATAATACACATATTTAATTTATCTCATCACTCTTGTGGGGCACCTTCCAACATATGCTATTGAATTGGTTAAGTGAAAGCATATCTCTATTTTGTAATCCATGAAAGCTGGTATTAAAGACAAAATAAATACACTTCAGGAAAGATAACATTTTTCACAACAGATGTGAGAGCAAAGAAACTGCTGACATGTTTATTAGCAATGGATAAACTGAACGTTTCAGTTTGGCCCAGCACTCAGAAAATGCAGATGTGTATGCAGATGCAAACCTCTAGAGTCTGCAAAAGAAAATTTGTATTGGCCATTCGACAAGATTTCTGGCACTTCTTGCTTGACAAGAAGTACCCTTGAGAGCGACCCATCTTATGATATTTTGGCAGTTTTGTTCCCTCTGCTCTGGTAAGAGCCAAGAAGTACAGAAGGGCACAGTATTTTGAGAAAAAGGGAAAACGTAGAAGTGAGTTTGCTAAACTATTTTTGACCATCAAGTTAGAATTTAAAAAGTGGGTCTGGCTTGGAATATATGATGCCTGTGTCATCTTTCTTCACCCTAGGTTATTTTTACTAGTTGTGAATAAACTGATCATTCTTTAGCCTTTGTAAACATTTATTTAAATGCATAAGGCCTCAGTTTAATTTCTTGATTGTCTTTTCCCTAGTGGGAAAGTACTAGACTAAAGTCTTAGGAAATCTCAGCATTTAGTGACATTTTTTACATATGCTCTAATTCCAATCAGAAAGTCAGACTCAACAACGGAATCCATGCTTTTAATAATATTTATTTAGAATAAAAAATACTTTAGGCAGTGCCCCAAAACTAAGAATTTGACAGTGTGTCTACTCTGGGGTGTATAATCACTGAGTCAATTAAATTTTTGATTAAAGTATATTCCTGCCTATTTCATCAGTAATTAAAAAATAATAATAACAATATTAATAGCTACCTTTGTTTTATTCAACCACATATGTCAAGTACCGTGCTGGTTGCTTTACAGAATAGTAATAATAGCTAACATTTACATGATAATAGTAACAATAGCTAACAGCACAGTGTGACACACTTGAATTATTTTTTTTTATTTTTTATTTTTGTGGTACGCAGGCCTCTCACTGTTGTGGCCTCTCCCGTTGCGGAGCACAGGCTCCAGACGCTCAGGCTCAGCGGCCATGGCTCACGGGCCCAGCCACTCTGCGACATGTGGGATCTTCCTGGACTGGGGCCTGAACCCGTGTCCCCTGCATCAGCAGGCAGACTCTCAACCACTACGCCACCAGGGAAGCCCTGAATTATTTTTTTACTTGAATTATTTCATGTAATTCTTTCAAGAACTTGAAGTCATCTCACTATTACGTATATTTTACAGATGACAAAACTAAGGCTTAAGTTTTAAATTCAAAGTTACTCTCAGTAAGATATTCTTAAAAGGAAATTTAGCTAAGGAAACACTGCTTTGAGAATTTTTTATTGTTTCCATAGTGTTGAGAGTGTTTTTATAAACTTGTTTAGACCACAAAAGGCCTAGAAAATTACAATGGTATTTAATCCATAAACCTAACAAATCATATATAGATCTTCCTTGACTTATGATGGGGTTACGTCCCAATAAACCCACTGTTAGTTGAAAATATTGTAAGTTGAAAATGCATTTAATACACCTAACTTACCGAACATCACAGGTTAGCCTAGCCTACCTTAAATGTGCTCAGAACACTTACATTAGCCTATAGCTGAGCAAAATCATCTAACACAAAGTCTATTTTATAATAAAGTGTTGAATATCTCATGTAATTTAGTGAATACTGTACTGAAAGTGAAAAACAGAATAATTGTCTGGCACAGAATGGTTGTAAGAGTATCAGTTGTTTACCCTCATGACTGTGCGGTTGACTAGGAGCTGTGGCTGCTGCTGCCCAGCACCATGAGAGAGGGTCACATCACATATCACTAACCTGGGAAAATATAAAAAGTCACAATTTGAAGTAAGGTTTCTACTGAATGTGTATCCCTTTTGCACTATCATAAAGTAGAAAAATCACACGTTGAACCATCATAAGTCAGGGGCCATCTCTACTGATTTGTTGATGACTGGCCATTGCTATTCTCTCCTCGGTGCCAGGAAAATGTGAATCTGTGGTGAGCTGCTCAAATAACTGAGCTCATTGGAGGCAGCAGGATTCAGAAACCAAGAACCTAGGGCAGAACCTGCAGTCAAAACAGAAATCAGGACAAAAAAATTTGACATACAAATGAACCTATTAACAAGACAGAAATAGAGTCACAGATGTAGAAAACAAACTTATGGTTACCAAGGGGGAAAGATGGGGGTGGGGGAGAGATAAATTGGAAGATTGGGATGGACATCTACACACCAGCGTATAAAATAGATAACTAAGAAGAACCTACTGTATAGCACAGGGAACTCTTCTCAATGTTCTGTAATGGCCTATATGGGAATAGAATCTAAAAAAGAGTGGATAGATGTACATGTTTAACTGATTCAGTTTGCTGTACACCTGAAACTAGCACAGCATTGTAAATCAACTATACTCCAATAAAAATTAATTTAAAATAATAAAACAATGAATTTACATCGTCAAGATGAGTGAAAGTATAATTCAAAATTGGGGAATGCTGTCCTTATGGGTCCCTTCCAGCCTGTATTCTAACTCTCTTGATTTCATACTTTGAAAACTTGATCTGAAAATATCTGTGCTAAAAAGTCATCAACATGGTTTAAATTTGAGGCATCATGTTGAATTAATGTCTGCATGTATGTGTTTCTGGTACAACAAAAATTCATAAATGTATTTTCAAGAATGTTTAGAAACAGAACATTTTGAATATTTGTTTCTACAAGCCAAATGTGATATTTTAACAATTTTCATTAAAAATAAATATAGTGATTGTGAAAATATGCATAGGTTTTGTTAAACTTACTCATCTTCGTATTTTATGAGAGACACCCAAGAAAACTTTGGTTTTAATTTGCTCATAATCACACCCTAATTAGGTCCCCAACCATATTACATGGCTTGGTCATTTACCTCATTCACGTGCTTCAAAATGATCATGACTATTGTTAACATTCAAATCCGTTCTTTAAAAGTACAGATTTGCAGCACTGAGAAGATACCAAAGAATGTTTTAGAGGCCGTTATGACAACACAAAAGGCGTAGTCACAAAAAATGTTTGGACTGAGAAACAGCAACGTCATTGGAATAAATATGTTGTTTCCAAAGGCAACTGCTTTCTTAAAATGTAAAGTGAGAAGTATTTCCTTTGAACATGCCAAACCTTATACATATAAAGCAGTTGTTCTCAAACTTCAATGTGCATCACATAATTTAAGAATCTTATTAAAATAAATTCGCAGATACCCTGGGGTCCAAGTCCCAAATAATCCAGTGGATCTGTAGTAGGGCTCAGGCATCTGTGTTTTAACAAGCTCTCCCAAAGGCCTCTCATGCACACGATCAACAGGCCATTTTCTACAACACACTCATCTGGACAGATTACTGTATAGCCACATGCTATACACCCAGGAATGTGACTTGACTATGCCATGTTTTCTTTTCTTAAACTATCTCAACATAGCTTAATACCATGTTTGGGCTCTTATGGTTATTCTCAGTTTCAACTCATGTAGGATAGCTAAACTTTTCACTACGACCTTAAGCTAATAACTCTTACTGGATTATAAATGAAATCCCCCAGATTCAGAATTGTAATCTCTCCATAGTGTCCAGGACTATAGGCTGATAACTTTGTCTGTGTCTGAATATTTGTTTTAGAAACTCTTGGAAAAGAAGATGGTTTCATGGGGACACCAAAGTTTATAGGACAAGGTCCCAGCTTTGAGATCACTTCTATTCTAGAGAGGGAGAAAAGTGTGTATGCAAGTACTTAAAATTTGATGCCCCAGAAGAGTCAAATGAATAGCTGAGTATCATTTTTTAAATCATGTTTGACACACATGGTTCATGTCCACTTGAGATGTTAGCAGGTGTTACAAGTAAAAAGGATTTCATGCCAAAAACACCCAAGATTGCTGAACTAAGCTTTCTTTATTATAGGACTTATCTGAAGATTTAACATGTTAATATGTATTGTCACTGTGCATGAGGGGTTTTAGTATAGAGCTTTCTGGACTTACTTGGTGCTGGAGATTTTCACAGCTGACTAATAGAGTGTATCTGGACACTGGTGTAATATGTATCACAGTTTGGGAAATTATAGTTCAGGCAAATAGACAGGCATCTTAAGGAAGGTGAGATCATTCCCAGAGAGGGTGATCAGGGAAGGTCTCATATAGATGCTGGCATTTGAGCTATGCCCAGTAATTATTAGCAATCCTTTCTCAGCAAGGATAAAATATTCATAAAAGGAGTTGACAATAGAGTTATAAGTAGTTATCATCCTTGATAAAGGACCCTATTTATCATCAGAGAAAAAGCTTTGAATCTGACAACTTGGAGAACATTAACCTTTGAGACAGCAGTGGCTGAAGAAATAGAGGGGCGAAAGCCAAATTTCACAGGATTGAGAACGAAGAGTTAGCGAGAAAGTAGACTCTTAGTTCAATATTTGTAAAAGAAGATAGCAACTTGGTGTGGGTGAAAAATTAAAGTGAGGGAAGTCATTTGTTTTAAAACAGAGAGGACTGAATATTTCATCTTATCTTAATGATTAAATTTTTTAGAAGCATATTTAAAGATTCTTTTTAAGTTGCAGAGTTCTGACTCATAATAATAATGAGGTCGTTCATTCATGCAATCTCTATTTATTAGGTACTTACTGTGTTCCAGCTCTGTAGGTTGTGTATAAATAAAGGCTCTAACCACAGATTTACAAAAATGAAAGCCATGCTTGTCTCCTCCTTTGCTTGAATTTCATTAGCTTATCAGATCCAGCCCAATAAATCAAGTAAGACTAACAGAAAAGGAATTTCTCAACCCAATTCATTTTTATTATTAAGAGGTGAAATTTACTCTTAAGAGAAGCCATTGACATATTTCTTTATTTATTAGACTAAAAATCAACAAAATCTTTGTGGGTCCTAATTGCTCACTTCTGCACTCATCTGCTACCTACAGATGGTTACCTACTGTTGTGTCTAATGCACCACTCCCCACACCTCACATGATTGCTAGTTAGAGGAAGATTAAAATACAAGAGGGGGCCAAGGAGACAAGACACTTTTGAAGAACAAGGATGTGGGAGGAACTTGCTTTACCATATATCCAGAATTATTATAAAGACAGTAATTAAGACAATGTGGTTTTGCACGGGGACAAACAAATAAACCAGTGAAATAGATTAAAGAGACCCAGAAACAGGCCCACTAGAAGACTGGCACCTGAAAGGCAACAAAGGTGGCATGAGAGATTACTGGGGAAAAGAAATTTTCAAGAAATGATACAAGGACAATTAGATATCCAGGTGGGAAATAAATGAAAGTGGGGTCTTATATTAGGCCATACATAAAAATAAATTCCAGTTAGGGTTAAAGCTGAAATCTGAAAGCAAAAACTACGAAGATTTTATGAACATAAACAAGAATAACTTCAAGTAAACAAAAATAACCTCAGGACAGGAGAGGATTTCTTTGAATAACCACAGACTAAAAGATTGATAAGTTTGACTGTGTTAAATTAAATACTTTTGTTCATCAGAAAATCATAGAGAGAACTTCCCTCGTGGCGCAGCGGTTAAGAATCTGCCTGCCAAAGCAGGGGACACGGGTTCGTGCCCTGGTCTGGGAAGATCCCACAGGCCGGGGAGCAGCTAAGCCCGTGCACCACAACAACTGAGCCTGTGCTCTAGAGCTCGTGAGCCGCAACTACTGAGCTTGCATGCCTAGAGCCTGTGCTCCACAAGAGAAGCCACTGCAGTGAAAAACCCATGCACTGCAACAAAGACTAGCCCCCGTTCGCTGCAAGTAGAGAAAGCCCCCGTGCAGCAATGAAGACCCAATGCAGCCAAATAAATAAATAAATAAATTTATTTTAAAAAAAGAAAATCATAGAGAGACTAAGACAACATGTAGTGTGCTTTTAACACATACTTTCAACATGTATAATTGGCAAAGAGAGTGTATTCAGAATGTATGAGATTTTTACATATCAATAAGAAAAAGGAAATGGAATAGAAAAAATGGACAAAAAGCTTAAATACGTAGTTCATAAAAGAAGTCTAAATGGCCAATACACCTTTGAAAAGAGATATAATCTTATTAGTAATCAGCGAAATGCAAAACCAAACTACAAGGAGAAACATTTATACTCCACCAGATTTGAAAACAGAAATCTGACAAAACCAAGTGTTGATGAGTATATGAAGCAGTGGAAACTCATATGCTGCTGATGGGAGAGAAAAAACATATAATATCTTTAGAAAACAGATTGGCACTATGTATGAAATTTTAAGATGTATATACCTCATGACCCAGAGTAGTGATTCTCAAATCTTTTGCTCTTAGGACACCTTTATACTCTTAAAAATTATTAAGAACTTTGTTTATGTGAGTCAAATCTGTAGGTATTTACTGTATTTGAAATCAAATCTAAGAAAAAAATTAAAATATGTATTAATTCATTAGAAAACAATGTTGTTAAAATAATATTAAAATAAACATTAACATATTTTAATCAAAATAACTATAATTTCCAAACCCCCCAAAAAAATTAGGGAGAAGAATGGCATGGTTTTACATTTAGCAAATCTCTTTAATGTCTGGGTGACTAGACGACAGCTGGATTCTCATATTTGCTTCTGCTTTTGACTTGGTGCAGTATCACATGTCATGTAGCCTCTGGAAATTTCCACTCTACATTCATGAGAGACTGAGAGTGGAAGAGAAAAATAATATCTCAGTATTATCACGAAAATTGTTTTGCCCTCATGGGCCCCCTGAGACTGTCCTGGGAGCCCCGGCAGTCTCTGGATCACCCTTTGAGAACTGTTGCCAAAGAGAAACTCACGTGTCAGGATGCAAGATGAAGATGTTCATAGCAGTATGTCCAGAATGCTCATCAAAACAACCCAAATGTCCATTTAGAGTAGGATGAATAAAAAAACAACAACACTGTTATTTTCACAGGATGGACTGCTATGCAACAGTGGAAATGAGCTAACTACAGCTATGTGTGTCAGTATGGGTGAGTATTGCAAATATAAATTCAGCAAATGAAGCAAGTCATAAAATATTACATACAAAGTGACTCCATTCATAGAAAATTCAAAACAGGTAAAATGAACCATAATATTTAAGAATGTATACATTAGTGGTAGAACTGTAAGGAAATGTTAAGCAATTAAAGTCACAAAAATCATTAGAATGGTTACCTATGGGCGGGGGTGTTATGAGAGGAAAGAGCATACAGAATGTGTTTGAAAAAAAAGAAAAAGAATGTATTTGAGTGCTAGTAATGTTCTATTTCTTGACCTGGGTAGTGGTTACATAGGTGTTTGCTTTACAATTATTTGTTAATTATATTAAAATGTACATTAAAGTTTATTTACTTTGTTTTACTCATAAATATGCTATACATACATGGTTTTTTCAGTTACCTATTACTGTGTAACACACCACTTACCCAAACTTAGTAGCTTACAATAACAGTATTTTATTGTTCTTATGATCCTGTGGGTTGACCAGCTTGGCTGGACAAGGGCTGAACTTTTTAAGATTGTCTCTCCAGTCACATGTGGGGCTCCTCAGAGGGATGACTGTTACATCTAGGGCTCACTAGCTACCTTTCTTTCTATAGGGGTCTCTCTGGCAGAGAAGACCACTTTACATTGTGGCTCAGGGCTCCAACAGCAAATATTACAAGATGACAAGCCCCAATGTGAAAGTGCTTACTAAGCCTCGGCATCAAGCTTGATTATATCTCAATGAGCCCAGAGACAATGCGAGTATGGCCTACACAAGGGCATGAAAACCATAGCGGGGAGGTATGCTTCATGGGGAGATATATATATATATATATATGCCCATAAAAATTTAATTGGTTTTTAAATATATATATACCTATATTACATATATATGTATATATATATTTCATATATATATACATATATATATATATGAAAAGTTTCAATTGTCTAAGGACAGCCCCACTTGAAGGTAAGAAGGTGGTTCACATTGTTAGTATGTCCCACTCAAGTTTATGGTTCTGATACTTGTTATGTAAGTCACAAGTTTCCTTCTTGCAGTCACTGCCATCTTCATTCTCCTTAGTCCAAGTTAGCTTGACTAAAGTAACCAGTAAACAAATTGGGTGTTAAAAAGAAATAAAGAAAAAAAAACTAGTGCTGGAAATCTGCCATTTCATCTGCACATGGACATGACTGTGGTCATCTGCAAATAATTAGAAAAAGCAATCATCAGCAATGCTGCACTGGTTTCTAGGCTCAGAAATTAATAGCAACTTTATTTGACTTTCTTCAGCCAGAAAATCCTTACAATGGTAATGCAATAATAACTTCTATCAGCCTGGAAGATAACATAAATATCAAGGAAGGAACACATCAGCTTCTGGCCCTGCTCTGTGAGGGCACAAGTGTGTCTTGTGGGCGGCCTCCTGGAGTACAGGGCTCCTGCGTGTGCCACATGAGACTTGGTGTAAGGCACAAAGCAGGCAGAGAGGGATCTTTGAATGGAAAAATTCTGCCAACAAGCACACTGATTACACAGTTTGGGATTTTTTTTTCTTTTTCTTTTTTTTTTAGCAATTTGGCTGAAAGCCTGCTCTAGTCTAGCATTTCTTGTAAGCAATTATTTGGTAGTCCTTTTTCTATTGAGCCATAAGCTCTCAGGGGACAGGGACGAATTCATTGCTTTCTTTGTAACTCCCCATAGACCCCTGAACTCACTAGTACATTGTACCCAGTGGGTACTTAATCACTGTCATTGATTTGGGGCAGACCCAAATCTCAAAAACTGGAGTCATTAAAAGCATGTTTAGCCAAATATTTTTAGAGCTTAAAAGAGGTTTTGTTTTGAGTTTGAGGTGGAGGCCCAGCTAAGCTTCTTCTTTATTTCAAATAGCCCTGTGTCTTAAACAGAAATTTTGCATAGCAAAATATGTATTTACAAAGGATTCAGCTCAGCTAACTGCCCCTTGGCATATCACATACCCTCATGCTCAGACTCTCCCAAGCCCTTGAGAGCTGTCCACACCAAAGAGGAACAATCCAGCCCATTGATTTGATGTTGAACTGGTGCTGATTTGCACCAAGTCTGGATAAGATGAAGCTCCTGAGTGGCTCCTGAAAAGTCCAGAATTCTAAAGCAGAATTTTCTCTTCTTCTTTTCTTTTCTCCTTAAATGCAATGGCTGGAACACATATCCATATGTTTAAGGACATCTAATGGGACTTCTTATTTCTCTCTTTTTTCATCATTCCTTTCCTTAAAGAGAGCTTCTATTCATGACTTATGTCCAGAATTTTCATTTGAAAATCTTATTAGAACTGTAATTCACTATCCATCAATAAACGATATCGAAATATCTACTTGTTGAATGAATGCTGAATGATTCACTTCAGATTAATGGGCAATCATTTGCATACCTCCCAAGGGTCAGATACTGTTCTCAGTATCTGAGAAGCCTGCCTAGAGCAGAAGAATCTGTCATTGTAAAGCTGGTCATTTTTTGGCATGTGGCTTAAAGTGGATTACATTTCCCTATCCACTTCTCTCTCTTTTAATTTTTTAAGAGAAATGGAAGGATGACCCTGACAACCTTCACTTTTTATCTGCACTTAAAATTTTCAGGTTGGGTTTGACTTTTCTATGCCATATACTCCTAAAGACAGAATTTTGTGTTAAGTGTGTCAAAGTATGAATCTCATGCTAATGAGATTAATCTCTTATGATCTATTTCCCTTCTTAAATCTAATACTTCTTTTAAAAGTATTTTAAAACTTTAAAAAGTTTTTTAAAAAGTATTTTTAAAACTTTACGGGCTTCCCTGGTGGCGCAGTGGTTGAGAGTCCGCCTGCCGATGCAGGGGACACGGGTTCGTGCCCCAGTCTGGGAAGGTCCCACATGCCGCGGAGCGGCTGGGCCCGTGAGCCATGGCCGCTGAGCCTGCGCGTCCAGAGCCTGTGCTCCGCAACGGGAGAGGCCACAACAGTGAGAGGCCCGCATAACGCAAAAAAAAAAAAAAAAAAAAAAAAAAAAGACTTTAAAAAGTTTTAGTGGAACCTTTATAAGGAAACAAGAAAATAACTTCTATGGATAGAGACCACCCAGACTCCAGCACGATTTAAAAATAGTGACAGGATTCTTATTGTTTTGCCAGGATGATTACCATGGCAGCCATGCCA